>NC_090440.1:1979260404-1979894869 GCF_031143425.1 Pleurodeles waltl | reverse complement strand
TACTAAGATTATATTAACCTATTTTACAATGTAAACCATAACACATCCCCCTTTCCCACACTTTTATCAACCAACATCAAACCTGAAACAAAATCAATAACTGACAAAGAATAAAATAAGAAAAATAACTGTTAAAAAATATAACATAATTATCGTATACTCAGGATACATTGTCTTTCCACCATTCAGGTTTACAACAAATTCTAGTGTTGTTTCCTAACTTAGTGTCATTTCCTAACTTAGTAGGAACTTTAGCTAAAGATTTATCTGGATGATGTGTTGGGATATTATAACTATTAGAACTAACAGATGAGTCCAGATTAGCTGGACACCTCCATTTTACAATCCAGGACATGCTCCATACCTCATTGGTTTCTAAAACAACTACATTCCTTTTCCCTTCTTTAATTTGGAAAGGGCCCATGAATTCTGATCTACCTTTCTTCCCAAAACCAGGTTTCCCTGCCAACACCATCTGACCCACTAACCAATTAACATCTGAAACACTGTGTTTGGAATCATACCTTGATTTATACATCTGTTGATATGCCTTTCTAAGCTCAGGACCCTTGTTCAATTTCTCTTCCCATTCTTTTGACTAACAACATCTTCCTCATCCATACTAGGTTCATCTTGGTGCAACCAACCCTGCCTCTCAAATACTCAAAAGAGGCAACCGTAGTAATGGCATTCAGGGTGTTACGATGTGTCCACCACATTTCTCTAAGAATTTCAGACAGAGGAATTCTAGTTTCAACAGCCCTCTGAACACAAAACTTTACCATTCTGTTCATGCATTCAGCAAGACCATTGATATGAGGCAAGTACAGGGCCGTTCTCAAATGCACAATGGCTAAGGACTTCAAGAAATTCAGCATTTCCTGGGTGTTAGTTAAACACCATTATCTGTCACCAAGTGACTACATATACCTTCACGAGAAAACTCTTCTTTAAGAAACTTGATCACTGCTCTAGTGTCTAATGTGCCTACGCACTTTGTTACAATCTATTTGGATGTATAATCAACCAAAAGTATCACATAGCATTCATTGGCACAGGTAATAACTGAAATGGACCCATAAAGTCTAACCCTAACTTCATCCATTGTTTTTCAGGTACTTCAATAGGAGAAAGTGGAGCCTTGGTTACAGATTTGCTCTTATCACTCTGTGCACATGATACTCAGTCCTTTACAACTGTCCCCACTTCACATTCTAATCCAGGCCACCAGTATATCTTGCTTAGTCTATATTTGGTTAAATGTCTGCCCATATGTCCCTCATGAGCCAAACTGATAGTCTTTTCCCTTACTCCTATACGTGATATAGCCTTGGAACCTCTGAATAACTCATCATTACAGAAACGTAGCTCTTCCTTTACATTCCAAAACCCCTTCAATGAATCAGGGACATTCTTAAACTCAGGCCACACTCTCACAATAAATTCTTTAGATACATTCCTGTCAGTGTCCTGCTCTTTCTCAAATTTCTACTCTTCCTCAGAAATAGCTATTTCTCTCACCCAATTGACCACACATCCTTCCTCTCCTTCATCCCCACTTTCGATTGAAGCTTGTGACAAGAAATCAGCCACACTATTCTTTGCACCCGGTTAGTTCTCCACATGAAAATGATATTCCATTAAACTCTCCAACCACCTTTTTATTCTGGGAGTTCATTCTTCACTCTTCCTTGAAGAGAAAATTTGAATGAGAGGTCTGTGATCCGTTTTTACTACAAAAGGTAAACCTCACAAGTAAAATTTGAAATGTCTGATTGCCCACGTACATGCTAGAGCCTCTCTTTCTATAACTGAATAGTTTTGTTCTGCAGTCTTTAGAGATCGGGAAGCAAAAGCAATCACTTTTTCCTCTCCACCCACCTTCTGGGACAAAACTGCTCCCAAACCCTTAATACTTGCATCAGTATGCGATATGGTTTTTGCAAATACATTAAAGTGACCCAAGGTGGGCATTTTGCTGATGCTGTTTTTGACAAAAGCAAATGCAGACTCTCAGTCACTTGTCCAGGGGAATTTGCCCCTTTTGTTCAAAAGAGACCTCAGGGGCTGTACTACACTTGAGACATTAGCAATGAATATGACATAATACTCAGCCAGACCTAAAAAGGACCGACTCCATCCTTATCCTTAGGTTCAGGCGCCTGGACAATAGAGTCAACCAACTCCAATTTGGGTTTAATGCCTTCACCCAAAATGGTATGACCCAAATAGGTCACAGCAGTAACCCTAAACTTTAATTTTTCTTTCTTCACAGTTAGTCCTGATGAAGCTAATTTGTTCAACACTTCCTTTAGGATCCTTTCATGGTCATACAACATCTTCCCATGAACCAAAATGTCATCCTCAAAAAACAAAATATCTGAAATTCCTCTTAAGATTTTTTTCATAATACGTTGGAAACAAGCAGCTGCCGAAGCTAAACCAAACTGCATTTTTAGAAACTGGTATGCTCCTAATGGTGTCACAAATGATGTTAGATGACTAGACTCAGGATATAATACATTCTGGTGATAAGCTGGAGATAGATCTAGAACACTAAAAAACTCAGAGCCACGCAAACTAGATAATTCTTCTGAAATATTGGGCAAGGGTTGACGATCCGCCCATATGTGTTTATTAAGGTCTCTAAGGTCTACACACACATGTGGATCTGTTTCCCACCCTCCTTGTGTGCCAATACTACTGGAGCCAACCATTCAGAATATTCAATTTCTTCTATTATTCCTAAATCCAATAACTTGCAAAGTTCTTTCCTCAGGGGTTCCAGCATTAATTTGGGAACTCTCCTCACCTTGTGTACAGAGGGAATGGCATTACTTTTTAGTATAATTCTGTGTTCAAAGTTATTCAAACAAACTAAATTATCACTAAAAACTGTGGGAAAACACCTCAAAAATGTCTTGGTTGGTAACCTCAGTGTTCACCACCATCACTTGACAAGCAGAATTGGGATCTAATCTGATACCCATGTCCCGTTGATGGCGCCAGTCTAATAAATTGTCCCCCCGTTTCGCTACATAAACTTTGCCAACTGTTTCCTTGTTTTGGAATTTAATTTTCATGATCCTGTATCCCAATACATCACTTCCTCCATAACTTTCTGAATTGATATCAGGTTCCAATAGCGGATCATACTCTCTACCAAATATTACCTGCCAATTTTTATCACCAATCATGGTTTAGGGAGACCCTGAATCTACTAAAACTTTGACAACCTTATTGCCTAATTTAACAGAACATTCAGGCATAACGACAGGTCCTTCATCTACAGCTCCAACATTTTCTACCACCTGATTAATGTCAGGTTTTATACGAAATATCATTTTGTTCATATTTTCTGCCACCAAATCCACTTTCCATTGTTTATCACCCTTGCAGACCCTTGCGTAATGACCTTTCTTCACACATTTCCTACAAACAGAACTTCTAGCATAATAATTTGGACTATTAGCTGTATGCCCTTGGTTACCACAACGGTAACACCATGATCCGGTATCCTTGTTTTCTTTTTCTTTTTCCTTTTGAGTAGCAGATGTTTTACTGTCAATACTCATTTTGGACACCCATTATAATCATGCGTACTTCTAATAATATCAGTACCAGGCATATTATGTGTTTCATTATCATTAATTTCCTTTAACCAGTTACTTGTACTCTCCATGCCTTCTACTATAGCAATTGCTTCTCTTAAATCAGGATTCTTTGTTAGTAATTTCTCTTGAACACGCTTACTGTTGGTGCAACGTACTAGTTGATCTCAAATCAGGGAATCAGTAATGTCACCACAGTCACAAGTATGTGCTAATGTACGCAGGGCTGCTACAAAATTCCCAACATTCTCAGTTTTTCCTTGGATTCTTGTGAAAAATGTGTGTCTCTCCAAGACTACGTTCGGTGTAGATTCAAAATGTTTTGCCAACATCTGATAAATATCTCTTGGTTCCACATCCGCTCCTCCAATAGGCAGCGTTTCTAGACTCTCATAAATATTCCACCCTTCCACACCTTATGTAAAAGAACACCTTGTTTCCTTGCAGCAGAAACATTTTCCCCTCCGATGGCCACGAGTCAAAAACAAAAATTCCAGCACTTCCATGATAAAATTGGTTCAACTTTTTCAGACAAAAAGGCAGGTGGTTGAGACATTGAAGTAGTTGCCATTGTAGAGATAAATTATGGTGAAAGTGAAAACAGAAACTATTGAATATTAAATTACTTTCCTTTCTAGCATCACGATGGAAAAGGAAACAAAAGATATTTTATATATATATATATATACATTTTTTTTTTTCCAGTTTGTAAACAATTGTTTCCTTAATTTCCTTAAATTGGACATCCAAAATGGTGGTAAAGACTTGGTCTAGACACTGAATAAAGACATAGTTCAGAAACGCACTTTCATCACTACACGAGCGCGTGATATGCATGCGCGCATATTTGAGGATAAACAAGGAGAAACGTTTGTGTGCGTGTGCACGTTCGGCAGCCCTCTGATAAGTAGCTCGCGGAAGCTGAGATGCTGTAGTATCTGTGAGTCATAAGCGTTCAGCAGTCCATTGATGAGGAGCACGTGGAACCTGAGCTGCTACAGTGCTGGTGAGTCGCGCAGCCAAAATCAGCACATATACGATACAAAGATGATACGAAGCGGCCACACACATACAAAGTTACCAGAATCCTTGCAGCGGGTGTTGCACTTATGCAGCGCTCAAAGCAGTCTCTCATATCCGATAAGGCACAATACAATGAAAACTGCGCACCTCAAACCGTAGTGCCAATACAACGCAGTTTCTCAATATAATTCACTGGTACACAGTCCAGTTCACATCAGTAGACTCACAGTTAAAATCCGGTCAGGACGAAATGGCAGCCCCTCCGTTCCTTAGGAATTAAATATGGGTTCACAGGAGAGGTTGGTGGCAATGCCTGTCTCCTCCCAGGCAACTCGTCGCCAGTGTTACAAGTAATGCTATGAAGTAGTATAGTAAAAAAAGATGTACTGTAGAGCCACCAACTGCCACAGGTAGCCTTCATGAAAGCACAGATCAACTGCCAACCACAAGAACACACAGTTGACAGAGTTCTCTGTTGCATACTAAGATTCTATTAACCTATCTTACAATGTAAACCATAACACTATGTTATTAATTCTAGTCTTACTGCATCACCAATTACAGAAATGAGCAATAATTTCAGTAGCGTAGAGCACCCTCCATACATGCACTAACATACAAGAACACATATTAACAGATTAGGCATCAAGAATATTTGCTCACAAGCCATTGACACTAGTCTAAGATATTGTAAACCTCAGAACTATTTTGGAGGTCACCTGGAGACTCTGAAAGAGCTTCAGTTCACAACAATGGAGATTGTGCACTATACAAAGGTGAGGAATATAGTGCAGGATGACAATTAGAAATGGGATGCGACTGAGGAGGGACAAAGTAATCCTCCCTTAGGAATATATTCTACCAAACCATGGTAGGCAGAAAAGCAACTAAAAAAGTTATCTTTACATTCTTGCTAATACTAAACACCAAACAATTTATTTGTTAAAAAAATGAGAGCGCATCCCCTGGCTCTAACATGGTACCCACAAAGTAAAAAGTATTCTTCTGCAGAGCTATAATCTGCTCAACCCCAAAGTGAAAAACAACATTGAGGGAAACAGAATATTCCCTTGGTAGTTTACCGTTTTCTTTGTGTATTTATTACAAAAATCAGCAAGCATCACAAAGATATTTATTTTAGTACACAACATTAGACTTCACACCATTAAATGTCTGAGGCATAGAAGGGATTTCAAAACCAAATGAATTAGATGGCAAAACAACAGCAGAGCCTTTAATCACTCAGCCAGGCTTTCTCTGTCAGGCCAATCATCACCAACATCAACCCTTGATCTCAGTCAAGTTATCTTTTTCAAACCAATCATCATCGACATCACCCGTTGATCACTCAGACTCTCTCT
This sequence comes from Pleurodeles waltl, assembly GCF_031143425.1. Classification (NCBI taxonomy): domain Eukaryota; kingdom Metazoa; phylum Chordata; class Amphibia; order Caudata; family Salamandridae; genus Pleurodeles; species Pleurodeles waltl. The sequence goes on along the minus strand of NC_090440.1, from coordinate 1,979,888,874 downwards.
TTCAGGCTGATCATCTCCATCATCACGATCTCTCAGTCAGACTCTCTAGTCAGATGAACCATCATCACCATTCTTCCTTGATCTCAGTCAAGTTCTCTCTTTCAGATCGATTCCCCTCTGCCATCACCTCTTGATCACTCAGTCAGGCTCACCCTCTTTAAGACCAGCCATCAACCCCCCATATCCCTCGCATATCCCAATCCCATGTTCAAAGCTCAGCTATAATATGATTCTTACAAGAGAGTCCTCATATCAAGTGCTAATCATTGAATATAAAAACCCCTTATTAGCCGCCAGCCTTACAATTACCTAACTAAATGCAAAAAAAAGTTAATCAGAATACAAAAACATCTGATTAAACTGTGTTAAATTTGACTCAGGATTTGCATTCTACTAAAATAAAATGTAGATCCGAGCAGCTGAAATTATTATTAGATATCGTTCGGAGAAGAACAGTGGTTCAAAAAGAAACTAGATTTGAAAATGTTTACCGCTAATTCAGTTTAGTGAAATTTTTGACGGCAATAAAACAAATACCATATCTTTGCCAATCAGATTTAGTGCAAAGCAACAAAACGCAGCCTGGGTAATATTTAAATTACGCTGGAGTAATTTAGCCTTACTCTTGTGACGCGAAATAACCAAAAGTTACACATTTACACCATTTTACGGGTTTTTTTTTTTGGGGGGGGGCACAAGAACAGTGCGAACAGCTGCTGGCTGCTGTTGTTCCTGTTCTGTTATATTTAGCACTATTATCTCAGTCCTAATTGTGACAAAAGTATCACCATCACTTTTGCTTCACTTTTTCAAACAATCTGACATACAAACTATTTAAATTGTTAAATAAATGAACAATAATAATCAATACGGTTGCTGAACACTAATGCCTCCTTGTGCCTCTTGCTTCCCCCATGCTACATGTCCTGTCTCTCAACTAAGCGCTCTCTGATCCAGAATGCACCTTTATGCCAAACTCTTCAAAGTGTTAAAAATGGGGCTAGAAAGGCCTAATACTCCTGGTTTCACATCCACTCACCACTGCAGCGCAGAAATGAACATGTATATATATATATATATATATATATATATATATATATATATATATATATATGTGTGTGTGTGTGTGTGTTACACAGCCCACCGGCGGGGCTAGCTGGCAGGCCGGGCCAGGGGAGGAGAGGGCAGGAGAGGAGGGCTCACAGGAAACTGACTCACCGCACAGTCACGGACTGCCAGGGAGGTCCTCGCGCCCTCCATTAGTCACGCACAGCCCAAGTACATCTTTCAAAGGTGACCGCAGCCACCGAAAACACCTTCAGCAAACCCATTAAATCTAATTCGAGCTCAGGTCCTGCCCCAGCTATCTCCCGGGGCCAGGCGGGAATGTTTTTACTCTTGGTGACCAAGCTGGATTGCATTTCATAGCACATTTTCCAGACTCGTACAACTGAGTGGCCTGAAATGTTACCTGAACTGCTGAACGCCTCCTCTCGTTAATCTCTCCGATGTGACTGGACCAACCGAACAGGCGAATTTCGTGCATACTTACACTTTTACCTATAGACAAACCTACACCTCCCTCTGACCCACAGGATTACACGTCTCGTGTTATTTATTGTCTGAAGCTGAGCAAGTTTGAAATGTGGTGCTTGGCCCGGACTCCTCTATTTAAACATAAAAGATCACTTGTATACCCGTCAAACACATGCTGAATGAGGAAAGAATATAGGTTCTTATGTTTCTACCACGGTCTCCGTAAAACAGCAAACTACAGGCGCTGCGAACGGCTCCAAAGTTTCATTAAGAAGCTAGCACAGTGAAGATTCTGCAGATTCCTATGTGTGGGGGAGAATGTGACAGGGAACCCACTATGGCTCTAGAAGTCTTGATCAAAGCCAACAGGAAGATCTGCTTTAGCATCTGCTCGCACACATCAAGAAGGGTTACTCCGATTTCCCCACACGATGCTGGAGAAGTCAAAGGCACTCCTGGAAGCCATGAAAGGACCTGGTATTCCGAGCTAGAGCTTGTGAACCATACAAGAACCAGACTAAAGAATACAAGAATTCAACATAATTTTAATCGCTGCAATTCTGAAACATGGAACAATGAAGGCCTTGATGTAACTTTCAGAAAACAAGCTTGAGGCAGATCCTTTAAAGAACTGATGTGCTTTGATGATCACATGCAGTACATAGTACAATAAGATATACTTAAAAACCCACCCAATCAACCATGGTCATACTGGTGGATTTAGACAGAAATCCTTTCACCTAGGCTTGTCCGCGTCATTTATTATCAGATTAAATGGCTGCCCCCTTCAGTTCAATATGAAATGCACCGAGGGCTGCTGAACAGTTAATGGTACCAGGAAGCCACAAGAGAAGGTCCAGAGATCACAACCTATCTGATCGCCTTGATATTCCTTTGAACACTTACTAACGTCATAAGCTAGGATGAGGCATATTTCAGTAACACATCACTTTGGAACTGTAATCTATTTCCTAGCTGTAACATCCCTGTAACCTTTGGTGTTTTCAATGAATTTCTACATTTATTTTTTTATGTAAAGTAATTTTCATTACTATACATTTATCCAACCACGCACAGTCTCTGGCCATGTGCAACTGGGGTTGGCCGCAGGGCCTGTCCTGTGGCCAGTCCTTGCGCGCAACTCCTATAACCACCAAACCCCAGGCTGCGCAGGCCCTTTGGCCGTGCACAGCTGGGGTTGGCCAGAGGGCCTGCAGCCAGTCCCTGCAGAAACCCCTATAACCACCCAACCCCACATGGCTCCCCCCAGGCCAATCTCGCCTCCAAGGACCACATTCCCCGGGCCCAGTGTCAATATTTACATTTTTTATGAGGAGGGGTGGCCACATGCCCTCGCCCTCCCCCCTCCAGGCTGGTCTTAGCCCTGGGGATGCCATCCCCTATGGCCTGGTCTAAACATTTAATTTTTGTGGGGGAAGGGGGCCACACGGCCCTCCTCCCAAAGCTGATCTCGCTCCGGGAACCCCACCCCCTGGAGCTCGGTCTAAACATTTTATTTTTTGGGGTGAGGGGCCGTTCTTGGCCCTGGGACCCCATCCCCCGAGACCTAGCCTAATGTACGAACATGTACGAACATGTACAGAAATTATATATAGATCTCAATTCTTTGGTCTGCCCCAGCAATGCCTACATGAGGCAGGAACTAAACCCAGAGACTGAAGAAGAGATAAAAGGGTCGTTGGTATTCAATCGATATTTTTACAAAGCCATCAAGGCCATGAGAACCAACAGGTACCCAGTTCCCATTGGCCTACAGAGTGCAAGTTTCAAGTCAGATCTAGATTTTTGGGGCAGACTTGCTCGTCCCCTGGTATGTGGACTGTTTTAAATTGGCAAACATTCCACAATCCTGGAAGCAATCCATCCTCCATCCAATTCATAAAAATCGGAGTTATGCCATCCCAGGAAACTATCTGTTAATCGCACTACTGGTCATAGAGGCCAAAATCTATGCAGAAATCTTACTCCAAGAGCTTGAGGCATGGGTGGCTGAAGCTAATATTATACCATTTAATCAAAATTAATTTAGAGAGCATTCCTCCACTACTGACAATATTGCTGCCTTGTCATACTTGGCCTATTGCGCTTCCCTTCTGCTTCTGCCACCTCCATCAGTGTGCTTTGGGCTATTCCGCTAGTTTTGATGCCACTGACCACAATAAACTCTGGGCAAAGTTGGCAGAATGGGGTATACTTGCCAATCACCTAACTGTATTCAGACACGTGGGTCTGTGTTAAGACTGGCAGATTTAACTCAGCCACCAAAGAAATTTCGATTACACGGGGTCTAAAACAAGGGTGTGTTCTAGCCCCTATGTTGTTTAACCTTTACTCCGCAAACACAGGCCCCTCACTGGCAAAGCAAAACACAATTCCACCAAAGACTGACCCAGTCAGGCTCTAATGATCCAATATGCTGATGATTTCCTCAATCTGAATCACACAAGATCGGGCCTGCATAGGACCCTTAACAAGCTGCTTACTTATAATACTGCAAACAAGTTGGTGGTTAATTCAGATAAAATAAAAGTGATTACTTTCAGCAGCTATAAGAAAAAGAGAAATCTAAGATGGGAGGTGGCCAATCAATCAATCTCCCAAACATCCAATTATAATTATCTTGGCATCTGGTTTATGGATACAGACAAACCGGATGTACATCCTAAACACATCAGCAGGAAGGCCCAGGCAGTCACATTTGCCTCATGCAGATTACAACATCAGCTTTATTCTCCTTCCGCATAGGCCTTTTTGTGAGTCACAAAGGCAAAGTTGTTACTCAACCTTTCCTATGTTTAACACCCTTTGCCAGGGGCATTTTCTGCAATACTGCATAAGTGTCAGTGTAATGTCTTTAAGAGGCTGTTTCACCTTCCAAACTACACACGCCACTCGCTACTTTACCTGGAGTTTGGCCTTAGTGGGCAAGATATTGAACATAAGCCTACCTTCCTTAAGTACTATTAGAACATTGGAATGCTGGGGGCTCCATTGAAAACAATGGAGTGCTGCGGGCTTTTACTGGCCGGTAAAAGCCCGCAGCGCCAACATTCCAATGTTCGCTTTGTTCACAGCAACAGCTGTGAACAAAGCCTCACGGAGCCCGAGGGGATTATAATCCCCTCGGGCTCCGTGAACATTTATTTTTTTTAATAGAACATTCTGCCCTGAGTGGCACAATGTTCTAATAGCCTTAGAACCCGCCGTAGCGGGCTCTACCGGCTATTAAAGTCCCTCTCCCTTGTTAAATGCCCTCGCCTTCGGCTCGGGCATTTAACACGGGGAGCGGGCCTTTAATAGCCGGTAGAGCCCGCTACGGCGGGTTCTAAGGCTATATTAGAACATTGGAATGCTGGGGGCTCCATTGAAAACAATGGAGTGCTGCGGGCTTTTACTGGCCGGTAAAAGCCCGCAGCGCCAACATTCCAATGTTCGCTTTGTTCACAGCAACAGCTGTGAACAAAGCCTCACGGAGCCCGAGGGGATTTTAATCCCCTCGGGCTCCGTGAACATTTTTTTTTTTAATAGAACATTCTGCCCTGAGTGGCACAATGTTCTAATAGCCCTAGAACCCGCCGTAGCGGGCTCTACCGGCTATTAAAGTCCCTCTCCCTTGTTAAATGCCCTCGCCTTCGGCTCGGGCATTTAACGCGGGGAGCGGGCCTTTAATAGCCGGTAGAGCCCGCTACGGCGGGTTCTAAGGCTATAATACGCCATATGAGCCAAACCAGATAATTTAAAAAAAGGCTCTTCATGTAATTTATACCGCCTTGAACAACCCATGATCTTTATATTTTAGAAAGGTGGTTCTGGATCTAGATGTTAACGTAGATAAGCTGACAGCCCTTACTGTTCCTCATTAGAGTATAAAGTCAATCCTGAGGAAACAGGCTGCACATGTCTCGAGAAGGAACGACTTAGCAACTGAACATACCATCACATATGCAGCCCCAATTTAAAATGATATGGGGAAGAGAGCGTGCAACCGTACTAAGAGTCATCACTAAGCAATGAAACCAAGCACAGTATTCTTAGAGTGCGACTCGTGGTCCTTCCAATCATTAAGTTGAGACCAGAGTGGGCAGCAACATCTGGCAGCAAGCTTTGATGATTCTGCAAGTATGGAAGAAAGTTAATGATTCAGCTGCTATGCTGTTGCCCAGTGTTTTTAACAGCACTCCCCACTTTATTAAGACCAAATTTTAGGTTAAAGGGGGTCTCCACCAGCAATGATCCGAAGGAAGTTTGCATGACTACCACTGCCCCATGTACCTGGCACGCTAAAGGAACTTTGTCAACATGATTTTCACAGCCTTCAGGCAGTGGAGGACTTGAATACCCTCACTACTGCCACTGCTGCAGGACAGGTATTTTAAACTATATTCATTCATTTTACTTATTTTGCTACAGAGTTGTATTACATAGTGTTGTTGTATTCTGAGATTGATGCTCATATGTTCTTACATGATTTTATTTTTTTTAACTGATTTAATGCAATTGCATCAATTTTAATTAAATGACACAAATAAAATTCACTCACTTTTTCATGTGTCCTAGGAGCGCAGCTCACGTATGAAATGTTATTGATTGGATCCATTTATTTATTTATTGCATTTGTTTAAGGCTGAACACCTCTTGAGTGATGCCATCATACTCCACAGTGTGCAATCACAAGTGAAACAGTTTGGTGGTACACAAAGGTCCATTATGGAGGAATGGACCTCCATTTTGAGACAGAAGGTAGATAAACAAACTGGTGTATCTAAGGCAAAAAGGCTTTCAGTTTTGTAGATGAGCACAAGTATTGAAGCTTGAGGGGGGTGTTGGCTCTGTGAAGATTCAGTGCTTGTAGGCAGGGGAGGCATTGGTCAAGGATGCTAGAAGTAAGGAGTCTGCTTCCCGGGGCAAACACAAATACTGTCCCTACTGTTTCTTGACAGAAGAAAGGCGGGAGTGTTTTTGTTTGTAGCTTCTAGGAGGCGAGTACACTGGTGTTAGTTCTGATGTGGGTTAGGCCAATACAAAGAAAAAGTGGCTAATCCAATTAGTCTGCGCGGTTGTTTGCTCCACAAGGCCAAGTAATGTGTTGGTGGTTGCCAGGCCCATTTGTAGTAAAGGGGTTCAATCCCTGCATATATCAGTTCACAGGCACTCAGAGGATTCTCATAGAAGTCCTTCTTTTTTTAATACAAAATCACCATTATGTAAAACAGCAAATCATGGGTTCTAGCATCACACCCCTGGCTATAATGAAGCAAAGGGTCACATTTGAGGTTCTACGAAATACTGACATCCTTTAGAAAGTGAATAGCTAGAATGTCTGCAGCTAAAACACCCTGTGTACTTCTCTAAAACACCCTCAGCTCCAGACTTCGAAAAGATAACATCAAGCTAGTTGCCTACTCCGAAGGCAACAGTCAAAGGCGCATAGGTAAAGCAAGTGAAGTGCTGGCCCACTGACTACCACACACCTGGTATCCACTAATGAGCCACTGATGGATACGGATAAGTATAGGCCAGGAAGTATTTATATTAATTACCAATGCACACTGCACAGCGTCTGAGCGGTGGCCGTTTGATAAGGCCCCAGGAAGGTTGAATGGCGTGCAGACTTTCACAGGAAAGAACTCTTTCATCAGCAATGACAGTAAATAAAGGAGACTATACTTGAGCAGCCAGCTGGAATGTGACAGCTGTCGCCATCTGCTGCTAGAGTCCAAGACTTTTACAAGGACCGACTTCCAAGTCTAAAATATGCCCCCCCCCCCCCTCAGACAAGGCTGCCTGTGAAGAGCACGACATCTTCCGACTGCCCTTGTGAGGGGAGACGCCGTTTAACAGAAGGCAGCTGGCCTTCTCACATTCATCTGTCCTGAGACGTCACTAGCACCGAACTGTAGAGGTATGCACTGTGATGTGTGCGAAGAGGAAGATAACACTGGCATTTCATGGCGATCTGCGTGCAGAGGATGGGTTTTACGTCATCACAGATACAAAACTGCACCTTTCTTTCCCCATTGCATGATAAATTGTATAAGGTAACACAACACCTCAGCAAAACAGCTTGTTGAGATGATACTGTCACTTTTCAGAAAATCTGATAAAAGTATTCGATGGACCGGTACTAGCACTTTTCAGCAGACCTGCAAATTGTTTTAATGATATCATGGCAGTTATTATATCCTTGGGCAGCCTTGGACCCACACCAATCCTCAGATCCTCACCTGTAACCTCTGGATCATCATTGACAGCAAACTGTACAAGTCAACACTTCCACACCCTGAAGGTGCTGAGGAAAGTCTTCAAATGGCTGCCAAGCAACACCAGCAAACAATCCACTGTTCTTTTGCCCGCCATTCCACTTCAGTTTGGACCCACCCACATGCAAATCAGCGTTGACCCTGCTCCAATAGGAACAGTCCTGCCCGAACTACACTTCGACTGGAACATAACCAACCCAAGACTTGTTTTGCCATAATTGAAGCTTATCATATGGGTGTAGCTTGGTTACAGTGGCATAGTGAGCACAAGACCCCCGTTTGCCATAACCTTGCCACTTTGGGCTAGATTGTTCCTGTTGGAGAAGAGTCAAGACTGATTTGCATATGGTTGGGCCCAAACTGAGGTGGTATGGAGGGCAAAAGAACGATGGGTTGGAATGCTACCCGAGCGATTGCCAGTGGTGAGACTTATTGCAAGCATTTCTTCCATCACTTTTTGAGTGTTTGGTTAGCTTTGCTCTAACTTTGCTCTTTTTGGTTACATTACCATTTAGATTAAGTGTTTCTATTCCCTGATTTGGCTTCTGTAATATCCTGTTACATCATGTGCCTGCCCAATGTGAGACAAGTACTGGTTTCCACTGAAACATACTGGGAGGCTAGAATTGAATATTCTGGAATTTGGCAGGTGGCTGAAGATCATCTCATCAGTTTATATCTGATTGCACCTGCTTTAAATGCATCTGTCGCAGTATCTTACCAACCAGCTTAACATTCACTTTAAAAGATGCGCATCAGTGCGGCGGATGTTCAGGAATGTCAACACAATAACTTTTAGAATATAGGTTTCTGCACCTTTTCTAGGACTTGCTTAGCAGCCATATGTATACGGACAGAGCCACTGGAAAAACACTATCGAGCAGCTGAAGCGTGTTCCACAGTAATATGAATTCGATGCATTTACCACATAATGCATCACCTGCTAATTAATTTGCACATTTTGACGAAAATGTGTTTCTAGTTCAGATGGGTCAGAAGTTATCAAAACATCTGCACATAGTTTGCAATGCGGCACTAAACGCTTTCGGGAAGTTCCCTAGTAAAAATGTAGTTGATTGATTGTTTTAGGCAGCAATTGAAAGATTTCCTAAAAATCCAACTTAATGAAAAGCAGGTAGAGCTATTGCCTGCCATAGGAAACCAAACCATTCCATCATTGAATGAAATGTAAACAAGCAATATAGAATGGTTGCTTCTTTGTCGTGACTTTTTTATATTTACCATCAACACAAATTCATGGTCACGTCACAAACATTGTTCTCAAAACTGCATTTATTACATCAGGACACTTGGACATTATAAGGTTCATAAATATGTTGAATTTAATTTTAAGGTGCCATGTCTCGAATCATAAGGTACTTCCTTGCAAGAAACACACTTGCTGATTATGAAACCTACTTCGGTGCTCTGCAGAACTGTAGTAGAAAAAGAGGTACTGCATAACTGCTGCATAGTTTGAAATTCTTTGGCACATTATTTAGTCAATCCTGCCACACAAGTTCGGAATACAGACAGCAACTAGGTTGTGCGCAAAAGGGGCGCAAATAAATCAACAGCGGTACAGCACGTGTGAGTTGAAATCTAACCGGACACAAGCGAATGTAATCGCTGTGATAGAAAAGCATCAGCAAATAAAGGCTGCGGAGATGTTTTATTACCTATTGAATTACCTTCTATATTACCTTTTTATTTTCTTGCTCGTCTAATGGGTATTGATCCATATTAACTTTAAGCCTGTGAAAAACAGAAAACTGGACGACCTCGATTGGCACTTATGAGCAATATGTAGGCAAAGAGACGGGGTTCAGGCACGAGGGAGAGAGCAGCCTTGCGAACTGACTAGTAACAAAGCACGCGCCATAGGTGCAGTTGTCTCTAACCAATGAATGGCAGCTTCACCATTCAATGCACCTCATGGGCGTAAGCTCAGTGCTTAATTTGAGCCGGTGGTTTCCGGTGCGGAGGGCCGGCACTTATTTTTGAGGGCCGGCACTTATTTTTGAGGGCCGGCACTTATTTTTCTGCCTGAAGCATTTACTGCGAGCAAAATAGACACATGGTAAAACAGAGGAAGAGAAAGACTAAAAAGCGTCACAAAAGGAAAAAACAGAAAGCCGCAAGAGTGAGATGAAAGGGCAGGGAGTGGGTATAAATGGATTGAAGAGGCCCGAGATGGCTTCAGGATTACGCTCCCTCAGTATTCTGTGCTCGCACATTTAATTGCAGCAGCCGCGTGTTTCAGAGGAGAGCTTTGGGCACCGGCACGTTTTTATTTACAAATTAATCAGAGGAAGCCGACCTGCTGCTGGTCATAGACATTAGTCTGCAGTGGGCGTTATCGCAGTGACCTGTTGTACTAGCTTGCTAGTGCAGACTGGATGAGACTCGGAAGACCCAAGGACCGAAGAGGAGCCTCCTTCATCCAACGGAAAGCAGGCGAGACGTCAGAGTATCATTGTGGACACATCTAGAGAGAGCACACGACTAATCCCATTAACCAACAACCACTGGATTAACAACTAACCTAGGGTTCACGAGCAGTGTGCTGCCCCGGGTTGGAGCGCTTCCCCTCCTCGTCAGGGGTATTAACCGCTATATAAATGCGATGACAACACGATACCGAGGCCAGTAATTCTATTTTTAAAGCACATAAGAACTGCACGCATTCTCAAGAGAGCGTTTAAATCTGGCTTCACACACAACGCTCCGCATGAACAGAGCTGAAACATTCCTCAAAATAAATAGGTATATTCTTACTTCAAGAACTTTTTTGGGACGTTCAAGACCATGGCGTGATCCTGATGGATTTATCTGCACATGACAGCATTTAAAAATTATCCGGCATCTGCCGTCACTGACCACAGTCGCTGTAAATCAGGGGGTCTCGTTCCCCTGCAGCGCCCAGTGAATGACAGCCCTCTGGTTCATTTTCCTGGCACCGGCGAGGCCTTCAACACCAACTCTAATTTGTTAGTTCTCTTCCCACCCAATAAAGGATTTATTTTGACACATGGGCAGCTGAACTACGAACCTACCGTAAAACTTCATTCTATGGTAATTAGAGGGACGGTATGACGGCATAGGAACAACTCATTTTTGTAATATTTGTTGTTAACTGGTGCCGCTCAAAGATGCCTCTCAGAGTTTAAACATTTAAAAGAGAGAATACAGGAAATGTGCGTAAGTACATAGGATTTATTGCAACAAAACAGCGTTTGCAACTGAGGCCTTGAGTTAGGCCGGAAAACTTGTACCCGAAGAAACACTAAGAGACTGCTAGGAGGGAGACGCAAGTGGGATTAGAATACCATCTTGCGATGCCCACAGGCAACGGTGAACCCAGGAACGAAGGGCCCGAATGAGACGGCAACGCGCAGAGTCTAGTATCGGCGATGCTCCGGCTGCCACTATCACTAGGAGTAGCGGCATACCTCCCTTGATCCCAGGCACGGGCCCTCTGTGGGCTCAGTGGGTGCCACCCTAGTCTCTCAGGCCTTTATCCAAAGCCAGCCCTGTGAGATGGCGGAGATTCCCAACGCTCAGCAGTGTGCTGCAGTCTGACGTCTATGCGGGTCCTGTAATGTTGAGGCCCTAGGCCCTCATGCTCGTAAATGAGGTGACGCAGACACGGTGGTAGGGTGGTACTGAACTGGCCTCAGGCACGTGCGCCCGGCCCCTTTTATTGGCAGGGTCACCTGACTGGTGACGCCTGTGTTGGGTGGGTGTGGGTTATACAAGTAAGACCAGCCCTCAGCAGAGTGGCTGACAGAAACACTAGAATGAGTCCAGCTGGACTCTACATCCCTCCCAAACTTTATTGAGGAACCAAACAAAAGTCCAACCTGTAAAAGAAACAATAACAAAGCACCACAATCAGTCTCTCGGCCTCGAAAAGGCAGACTGCAGAATTGCAGTGGACATGGTGCAGCTGGGAGCATCCGGACACCTCCGCACGAGTCCATAATTTAACCAGGTACAGCTGGGCACGAACACTGTGTGGATGAAGTCCAGATACTTCAGTCGCTTGTCCACGACCTCACAGTTCGCTGGATATTGTCGATCCGGTCCTGCCTGGGCTCATGTGGTCAAAGTCTATTTACAGTTTCTGATGCGGGTGCATCTGGAGCAGTGGGGAGTCCACTGTACACAGTTCTGGACGGCATTCTGACTCTGGAGATTGTCTACCTCCTCAGACTGCAGATGACGTGACGGCCTGGGGCGCCTGGGAGTCCAGCGGCAGAGAAGCAGCAGTCTTCCCTCTCGTGCCAGATCTCCATCAAGCAGGAGTCTCCTCGAGGCCCTTTCACGGGCTTCCACGGAACTGTGTGGACTGTGCTTGCCTATCTCAGGCCCAGCAAAGACGTCTCAGAGGAACAGCCTACAGGACCACATCCTAGTCTCGCATGGAGCCACAAGGGTTGTTGATGCAGGGTCCGCTTGCTCGAGCCATCCGGATTCAGGTGCTCTGGCCATAGTGCAAAGTCTTCAGGTGACCAGTCTCTCGATATGAGACCTCCGTGCTTCCGGATGCCTGACGTGGAGCTGTCTCAGATGCATTCTCTCCCAGTGATATTCCGCTCACAGGAATTTGTTGGAAGCCCTTGTCCCTGGATTGCAGCGGGACTGCGTGGGCTGTGCGGGCAACGTCGGCCACTCCAAAGGAGTCTCTCTGAACTCCCAACAGGGCCACGTCCTAGTCTTGTGCAACCCCAAGGGTGGATGGTCCAAATGATCTGGTCTGCTCTCACCGGCAGGCGTCTGGTTCACAGAGCTCATGGCAAGTGTTCAGATGATAAGTTTCTACGTTGCCAGACATGCCTTGTCAGCATCGGTTCTTGTTGCTGACTGTCTCCACTCAGGTGGTGCTGTGCTCCTCCTTCGATGATTGGGCGATGCACCTCATCATGATATTGATGTTTCTTATCATCGTTTTGCAGATCAAACAGGTGGCGGCGGCTTCGTCAGCGGAAGGACCACTTGATGGACGTAGCGGCCACGGCGGGTCTTGTGTGGCCTGTGCAGTCGGCGTCAGGGATGGCATCACAGCCAAGCAGCCGGTGACAGGTGACAGGACCGTCGCACTGGTAAGCGTGGGGGACCACCCGCATCGCTGTCTTCAGTGACGTCTGCTCACCCCGGTGGCTGTCTTGTACTGATGGGTACCTCCTCATCTGCTCGCACGAGTCCTCAGTTGTGTCACTCTACTTCCTTCCACTTTCACACCTGCGATGGAGTTGATCTGTGGTGTGACCGGTCTGTCACACTCCTCTCCTCATTTCTTGTTGGCATCGTGCCACTCTCTCTTCTCCTTGGTGTGGCTTCATGCCACAGGTCACATGTTGCGGCACATGGACCTTGCGCTGCACCTCTGCTGGTACATCTTCCTCTTTGTCCTCGATGTGGCGTCGTGCCACAGGTCTCATGTTGCTTCACACGGACCTATCACTGCACCTTCGCTGGTGCATCTTCCTCTTCGTCCTCGATGTGGCGTTGTGCCACAGGTCGCATGCTGCCTCACATGGACCTATCACTGCACCTCCTCTGGTGCATCTTGCTCGGTCGCAGCCTCTCACAGGCTGAGTCCTGCGGGTAGGACATGATCTGCTCTTCATGCAGACCTCTCCCGGTCTGGTCCGTTCCCGGATCCTCACGGTGGACCTCTCTCTGGCAGGAGGGTCCCCGCTCTCTTCCTCCTTCTTTTCACTCGAGGCACCGCTCTTGCGCCTCGAGGCTGCGCTGTTGTGGCGCTCACTCCTGCCATCTGCTCTGGCAGGGTTGGTCAGTTCAGATGACCTGCTCACTGATGGGCCAACAGTGGCCATCTTCCATCTCTGCGCGGCCAGCTGACATGGCCTCTTTTCCCGTGCGTTACGTCACGCTCTCGGGTACTCTCTCCAGGTCCCACAGCTGCAGAGTCGGAGGACAGCAGCAGAGAGCCCCTGGCTTAGCAGTAACCTGGGAGCTAACGGTCTGGAGCTAACGGTCTAACTCTGGTAGTCACGTGAATCCTCACGAGGACACGGTCAAAAGAGAAACAGGCTTCAGACATCACGAAAACTCGTCAAGATCCAGAGAGACTACAAACTGCACAATTATAAGCTGTTCCTAAACTCATCTACGCCAACGTTCACAGTAAAGTGACCTCACCAAATACTGTGCTAATTGGTTCAGGCCTCTGTGGTCTTAATGTTCCCTCCAAAATCAAAAAAGCATGAGTGCCTCTTTGCTGAGATCTTGTGCTTCCCTCCAATGGACTGCAGCGAGAGCCTATGCGGTGACCAAGCTGGAGGTTCCCCCTTTAGAGAGGAGGTCTTGGTTCAACAAAGATAAGCAGAAAAGCCTTCTTTGATGGGACGGAAGGTGAGAATCTGCCCGAGATTTGCTAAGCATTCAGCTAGTTAACCTTAGTCTAGAAACAGCAATGTCTGTTAAAGTTGGCTGCATTTTAAAATAAAATATTTGCCAATATCTCGAACTGCATATTCAGTCAAAGTTTCTAGATAACCTGAGCTGTTATCAGGAAGATATTAAATACGCATAAACAAAATCAAATGTTCAGTCTTTTCCACCAAAACGCTTTTCACAGGCGTCATAATATGTACAACCGTGAAACATCGGCGCAGGTTATACCATACCAACAAGGCACAGCAGTGTGGCTTCTGTCAGAGACACACAACAACTACATACAGCACCCGGAGCAGCAAAGCCTCGCTCCCATGCAGAACAAGTACATCACAAGAAACAACAATGGGAGCCAAAGGCAGTTCAGGCTTAAAAAACATAAGTACATTTGCTTCAACCCAGGTAAATCTACTTTACATGCTCGGCGAAGTTTCAGCAATGCTGTGGAGGCAGAGGACTAACTGTTTTCCCTAACAGCGGCTACACGCATTAGGGATGTGATTCGGAAGTCGTATTGTAGTACAATGCAACTACTACAATCGTCCATTTTACATCACAACTCAGTGCGGGAAAACTTTAATGCGCACCTTTAAGAGAAAGCAGAGTTCATATATGTATTTCCTGGCACAGAAAAGGCAAGCCCTTCAAGAAAGGAAACCTATAATGTAATAAATCAAAGAAAAACGATGCTGGCCACTAAAGTCTCTAATTTAACATAGCCAGAGTAATTGCCATGAGGTCCTATTAACTGAAATTAGTAAACCTTCCCTTCACCACTTATTTATGATCCATTTTCTATAGGACCCGTTGCACAAAAAGTGGTGAGCCACATCAGTTTCAGCTTGGAAGAACAAGTTACTTACCTTCAGTAACACCTTTTCTGGTGGATACATTGGCTACCTGTGGATTTCTCACCTCAAGAATTTTCCCCACGCGCCAGCTTCAACAGAAATTTTCTTCTAGCTCTGCACGTCGACGATGACATCACAATTGCCCGATTCCACGCGACGGCGTATGACGTCATCCAGGCAATAAGAAGCCCTCGTCGACATGCAGACGTCGGTTATCACTATTTTTTAAGTGCCTTTGAGGCGAACAGGTGAACATTGAGTTTGCAGAGAAATATAACTATATCAAATAAAATTATATACCAACTTTTATTGCAACAATATAAAACGATACTAATGGAAACAGCACTCATATGGAAACAAATATATATTTATATACATATCCGAACATGTTTCCTTTAAAAAATACCATATATATATATATATATATATATATATATATATATAAATAAATAAATAAATATGTACATATGCATCTAATCATTATATACAAATATACAATAAACAGGTGCTCACCCAAGGAATTCTTTGTAAGACCAAACAGGCAACGGGGAGGCGGAAGGGACCGTGAGGAATCCACAGGTAGCTAATGTATCCACCAGAAAAGGCGTTACTGAAGGTAAGTAACTTGTTCTTCTGATGGATACAACTACCTGTGGATTCCTCACCTCAAGAATAGAGTCCCAAAGCAGTACCACCTCCGGAGGTGGGTGCCTGAATGGTCAAACCAAGAAATCCTGCAGCACTGAGTGGGCAAAATGGCCATCCCTCCTGACCTCAGAGTCCAAACAATAATGTTTGACAAAAGTATGGAGGGACGCCCAAGTTGCCGCTTTGCAGAAGTCAACCACAGGAACACCCCTAGCCAAGGCTGATGAAGCAGCCTTAGCCCTAGTGGAATGAGATCAGAATCCTACAGGGGGTTCTTTCTCTGCTAAGGAATAACAAACTTTGATACAGAGAATGACCCACCTGGACAGCGTTCTCTTGTGGACTGCTCTGCCTCTCCTCTTCCACGTATCCAACGAAGAGCTGATCGTCTTGCCTGAACTCCCTCGTCCTGCCGACAAAGAAGCTCAACGCTCTTCGTGGATCCAACCGGTGAAGCATCTCTTACTCCTTGGATGGATGAGGCGGAGGGGAAAAGGAAGAGAGAGTAATGTTCTGCCCCAAATGAAAGGGTGTAACAACCTTCAGGAGGAAAGCCGCCTTGGTCCTTAACACCACTTTGTCTCTAAAAAAGGAAAGATATGGGGACTCTACACTAAGAGCCTGGAGCTCACTCACTCTTCTGGCCAATGTTATGGCCACTAGAAATAGAGTCTTTAAAACTAGAAATCGTAAGGAACAAGAATGCATCGGCTCAAATGGCGATCCCATAAGAAAAGTCAATACTAAATTAAAATCCCTCTGAGGCATAACAAACGGAGTGGGCGGAAACTTATTAGTGAGAACGTTAATGAAACTCAATACCAAAGGTGACCTAAACAGAGAGGGTTGGTCTGGAGACACAGAAAAGCCGACAGCACTGATAAATAGCCCTTAACTGTGGCAACTGCACAAGCTTTCTGTGCCAAGGTTAAAGCAAATAATAACACATCAGACAAATGAGCCTTCAAAGGATCAATTTGGTTCTCTCCACACCAACTGACAAATCTGGCCCACCTGCTTGCAAAGATCGATTTGGTGGAGTGTCCCCTGGCCGATAAAATAACATCCACCACCTCCGGCGGGAGAGAAAAGGAACTCAGATTGCCCCGTTCAATCTCCAGGCATGGAGGTGCAGGCTCTGGAGGTGGGGGCGTAGAACCTGCCCCTGCGACTGCGAGAGGAGGTCTTCCCTTTAAGGGAGACGGAGCGGAGGGCACAGAGAGAATTGGAGAAAGTCAGAATACCACACCCTTCTCGGCCAATCCGGGGCTATTAAGATGACTTGGACCCAGTCTTGGCGAATCTTCCTCAGAACCAGAGGAATAAAGGGTATGGGGGAAACACATAAAGCAACTGACCCTTCCAGGACATCTGAAACACGTCCCCCAAAGCTCCTTGCAGCGGATACTGGAGGCTGCAGAACGACGGGCAGTGCACGTTCTTCCGAGTGGCAAACAGGTCTATCTGAGGAAACCCCCACATCTGGAAGATGTAAAGAACCAGATCCGAATGAAGACGCCACTCGTTATTGGACGAGATGAGCCAACTGAGACCGTCCGCACGCAAGTTCAGAACTCCGGCCAAATGATTTGCTACCAAGCAAATCTTGTGATCCTGAAGCCAGGTCCAGAGTCGAAGAGCTTCTCTGCAGAGAAGATACAACCCCACTCCTCCCTGCTTGTTTATATACCACATCACGGTAGTGTTGTCCGTCAGGACCTGGACTGACTGACCACGAAGGGAAGGGAGGAAGGCCTTGAGAGCCAGACGTATCGCCCGCAATTCCAAAACATTGATGTGAAACCTCTGTTCCACTGGAGACCAAAGACCTTTGATCTCCAGGTCCCCCAGACGAGCTCCCCACCCGAGAGTGGAAGCATCCGTTACAACTGTGGCCACTGGCTGAGGCAGCGAGAACGGCCTTCCTTGCGACAGGTTGCCGACCGCAGCCCACCATTGAAGATCCGCTGCAGTGTCTCTGGAGATCCTGATCGAATCCTCGAGATCTCCTTTGTGTTGAAACCACTGCCTGCGGACGCACCACTGAAGAGCCCTCATGTGCCAGCGTGCATGCACGACCAGCAGAATGCAAGAAGTGAACAAACCAAGCAGACGAAGGACCTTGAGGACTGGAACGACCGCTCCATCTTGAAACATTGGAATCAACACCTGAATGTCCTGAATCCACTGTGGCGGAGGAAAGGCCTGATTCAATGTTGTGTCCAGTACTGCTCCTATGAACAGGAGGCGTTGAGAGGGCTCCAGGTGAGATTTGGGCACATTCACTGAGAATCCCAGGTTGAACAACAACTGAGTTGTCGACTGCAGGTGACACCGCAAGAGCTCCGGAGACTTGGCTTTGATCAACCAATCGTCCAGATAAGGAAATACTGCTATTCCCTTTCTTCTGAGCTCCGCTGCTACCACCGCCATCACCTTCGTAAAGACTCAAGGTGCCGAAGTAAGACCAAACAGAAGGACCGCAAACTTATAGTGCTGCAACCCCACCACAAACCAGAGATACTTCCTGTGCGACTTGAGGATCACAATATGGAAGTACGCATCCTGCAAATCGACAGACACCATCTAATCTCCTTTGTTCAACGCCAAAAGAACCTGTGACAGGGTCAGCATCTTGAACTTTTCCTGCTTGAGGAACCAATTCAAAATCCTCAGGTCCAGGATTGGTCTCAACCGACCATCCTTTTTGGGGATCAGGAAGTATCTTGAACAGCAGCCCTGACCCCTCTCCTGCTCTGAAGCAAACTCCACTGCGCCTTTCGACAAAAGGGACATCACCTCCTGTTGCAATAATAGAAGATGGTCGTCCGAACAGGAGGAGGGGCGGGGAGGGAAGGGAGGAGGAAATTCTCGAAAGGGAAGAGCATACCCCTTTCTCCACAATGCCGGTGACTCAGGGGTCTGATGTTATGGACTCCCACATGCAAAGAAAGTGAGTAAGTCTCCCTCCTACCAGAGACGTGTGAGCAGGGAGTGGTGGAGGACTAAGGCTGCTTTCCCTGCTGCACACCTTCGGAGGAAGAGGCAGAGTGCTGCTAGGTGGCACCTCTAGTGCGCACTCCAACCCTGCCCCTGAAGGATCTGTAAGGAAGAGTTCCTGCAGATTGTTGTCCAGCCGCATGGAGCCTGCCACAAAAGGAAGCACCACGACCAAAACCTCTAAACCTCCTAAACGATCTAAAAGTAGAGGAGGCGGCTGCCTGGAGACCCAATGACCTCGCCGTGGCTCTACTCTCTTTAAAACGTTCTAGAGCAGAGTCGGCTTTTGCCCCAAAAAGTTTGTCTCCATCAAATGGCAAGTCCAGGAGAGTAGTCTGAACATCCGGAGAGAACCCTGACGAACGCAGCCAGGCCTGCTGTCTCGTCGCTATGGATGTGCCCATAGCTCTGGCCACCGAATCCGAGGTGCAGCCCAGATTGAATTACCTGGGTCACCGCCGCCTGAGCGTCCGACAACAGGTTTAACACCTCCTGTGACAAACCAGGGTGGCCCTTAGCCTCATCCATAAGGGCATGAATATAACGCCCCAAAATGCAAGTTGCATTGGTAGACTTTAAAGCCATGCTACAAGAATAAAAGGTATTTTTCGCTGCCTGGTCCATCTTCTTAGACTCCCTGTCCGCAGGGGCCCCGGGGAATGAACCAGGAGCAGAACGGGAGGAGCACGACGCTTGGACAACCAAACTCTCCGGAGTTGGGTGCTTGGTCAGAAAGTCCGGACCACCTGGTGCTACACGATAGCGTCTCGCTACCGCCCTATTGACGGCCGCCGAAGTCACTGGCTTTTTCCAGATGTCCTTAATAGGGTCCAAAAGGGCCTTATTGAAAGGCAAAAGAGGGTCCGCCACCGCCGACGCTGGATGCAGCACTTCGGTCAGGAGGTTTGTCTTCACCTCCGCAGCACGAAGTGGAAGGTCCAAAAAGTCTGCTGCCTTCCTCCCCACAGCATGAAATGAAGCAGCCTCCTCCGTTTACCCCCCCAGGGAAGCCAGCTCCCATTCAGGGGAAGTGTCCAGGCTACTTGCTGTATCTAAGCCATGCAGGTCCCCTGAAGGCTCCGCGATTTCACCTTCCTCCATATGCTGCCTGTCACACTACTCTTCTTCCAGCAGCCGTAAAGCCAATCTCCTGGATCGGAGCCTGGACTCGAGCCCCGGCGTAGATAAGGCGTTGGCCGACGCCGAAGATCTTCGATGGCGCCGATCCTCGGAGCCATCTGACGCGGGACCCTTGGTGCCACAGGCAACTTCACCGTCAACTGGATCCGTGGCGAATCCATTGGCGCCGGAACAGCGGATGTCGCTGGCATCACTGGCCTTCTGGGTGATGCCAAGGGCACCGGCGCCGAAGCAGTTCCAGAAGGAAGAAAGGGTATAAAGGGTATCGGCTTGTAAGGAGCCAGAGCACCCAAGATTAAAGGCCAAAAGGACCTGACGGACCAGCATGCCCACCACCAGGCGCCATGGTGGCAAAAATATTAAACATTGCATTAAAAAATGCAGCGGGGTCCGCGCCGGGAAACCGGATAACTTTGAGGAACCAGCGCCGGAGGGGAAGCCGATGATGGTCCAGGCATCTCCTGCTCTGGAGAAGCCCTCGGCTCCTGATGTGGTTTGACTTCAAATACCGACAGTGGAGACGTCGGAGAAGCCGGAGTCGTTGGAGGCGGAGGTTGGCGATCTTGAATGGGAACGTTCCCTGCTCGATCGGCTTCATGACGGCGCAGAGAGTCCCGATGGCGCCGATGAGTCTTTGAAGATCTTGAAGAAGACTCTCTCCGATGATGCCTCTCCTTCCTCTTCTTAGAACGGGCAAAAAACAATTTCGCCTCTCGTTCCTTAAGGGCCTTAGGATTCATGCGTTGGCATGAACCGCATGACTCGACCTCATGGTCGGAACTAAGGCACCATAAGCAATTTTCATGGGGGTCCATGACCGACATTCGACCCCCACACTGTTTACAGGGTTTAAAACCCGACTTCCTCGGTTGTGACATAGTTACACCGGAGTGAAACTGTACCTCCCTGGTAGCCTCGAAGAAAAACTGTTACTTGAAGGCACAGAAAAAAGGGGAACTGACGTCTGCACGTCGACAAGGGCTTCTTATTGCCTGGATGACGTCATACGGCATCGCTTGGAGTCGGGCAATTGTGACGTCATCGTGCAGAGCTAGAAGAAAATGTCCGTCAAAGCTGGCGCGTGGGGAAAATTCTTGAGCTGAGGAATCCACAGGTAGTAGTATCCATCAGAAATATGTTTTTACTTCACAAACTTCATTAACCACATCATAACCCCAACAGCATAACCAAACAGAAAAATATATACTATTGATTGATAGACAATATGTCCTGCATTAAAATATAAAATCAAAATAATAAGTTCAAGCTAACTCCCTTTATTAAAGTGCAATTAGACTTAGTTATAATCTGCAAATATTCTTATTGTGCATTCATATCCAATGTTCACCATATATAGAAATACTGTGATAAACAGACCGAATGTCGTCCATCATCATGGTCCACCGGGACCCACGTGACTCAGGGGAAGTCAGGCAGTCCTTGACTTGTTACTGGTACCCTTGAAAACACCGGAACCAGGTACCACTACTAGCTCAATGAACTGCCAAGGATCTCCTCTTTAGGCCTTAACTTGAAGGTCGCAGCAAGGGTCTGGAGTCAAGGCTTACACTTCGGGGGTTGTGTAGGGTAGAATAACCAATGCTGGTAGAACATGTATCAGTCACAATAAACATGAAGTCCATTCAGCGGCATTTTTATAAGAAAAAGGGCTCAGGATTGTACTGATATTAATGAAAGATGCTTTTTCAGGGGGACAAGCCACTACTACGCTGCAGTTTTTGTTTAATTATTCTCTGTTTAATGTCAGGCAAATACCCTGATGGTTCAATTTTCTACATTTGTAAGTGGTGTAACATTGGCAAAATATGCATAAAGAAATTTGGGGGAAACATTTTAAGGACTTTGTTATAAACAACACTTTGGAATGTGTTTCTAGTTACTGTGTGACTTATCTGTAACTTATAGGGCTGCAGACACTTTACAAGGGACACAGTTGCAAGGATAACACACAACTCTGACCAAGCTCAGGGTCCCCTTTTAGGTGTCCGCAGTTGCAGTTTGATACCCAGGTTGGTTCCATCTACTGCACACAGCTTCGGCTGCGCTTCACACAGGAGCCGAGTGCAGCAGTGAGCACGTTTTTGCTCACTGGGTGCTGGGGGAAGAAGCAGCAGCCACAGATTGAGATCACAAAGGCAAGCCGCAGAGACCTTGGTCCTTATGCTGGCAGCCACCTGATGGGGCATTCACAGCCGCAAGGCTGAGGAGTATCACCTGGGCCTCGTGCTACCATCAGCATGGCAGAAGGAGAAGGACACACCAAAATGCAGAACTGCAGATTGACATCAGCATCTCGGAGGAAAATGATCTCACAATATGTCTGAGTGCAGGCACACAGGCCTCACATGACAGATGCTGCTAAAGAAAGGGATCACACACACAACAATACTGGAAGGCAGTGCCTCACGCTGAAGATAGATTTCACCAGAGATGGAACATGAATAAGCATATGGGCTGTCAGGCTGAAATCGTGTCCAGCCTCAATGAAAGCTCAAGGTCGGGCTGGGTAGCAGTCACAGGCTTCCGATCTCCATAGGCTCACTTCTCAAGGCAACACTCTGAGGCACTGGACTTGGGTCCTTATTGAGGCATTCTCTCAACCCGCAGGGCAGTCTAGCTCTGCTTCTCCTTCAGGTACAGCAGCAAAGTTTTTTCCTCCCTCCACGCCTAGAATATGTTATCTTGAAAGGATGCCAGCCAAAGATCTGGCTTCTAGTCCCGGCCTTCCTTCATACAAGTGTAGATAACTCCCTGGCTCCTCCTCCGTGGAGGACTGCATGTTGTGATTCATTGTGTGGTGTCGTGAGTACAGCAGAAGAGGCTGAACACGCCCATGCCCTCATCTATCCTTTTGTGTTGCTAAAGTTGCCCTAAGTGGGAAGGGTATGCCCAGGCATGGGCCCCTTGCTCACTGTGCCACTGGACTCAAGCTAGCCTGGCTGATGAAGGGTGATACCCTGAAACCGGTCCCAGGATGCCTGTTTCTGGTCCAGGGAGGGCCTGGCCTGGCAGTTCGGGCAGGACTGTTCCCATAGGGAACAGGGTGAAGACTGATTTGGATATATGGCTGGGTCCAAACTGGGGTGGCATGGTGAGCAAAAGAACGATGGATTAAACCCAGATCTGTGACTAGAGGTGAGTGTTTGCATTGTTCAGCACTCCGTCCATCATCCTTTGGTGTTGCAAAAAAAACATAGGCATGTAAAAAAACGCTTTTTACATAGAAACTAGGTTCTAACTGTAACTACATAGTGGTGACCACCACTAGGATATCTATCTATCTATCTATCTATCTATATGTCTCCAAAGAGGCTTTTGCTGCAGAGACTACAGAGGCAACCCACGTCTCACAAGAGGAAAGGAGATATCCCCCTCTGTACTTAAAATGATATCTAGATCTCCCTCAAATTTGTATGACCACTACCATTTGAGTTTAAACTCCAGGACATAGAAGGTGAATACATTAATATAGTCCACTAACCTCTTAAGAGACAGAAAGGAACCCTTAACTTTTTTAACAGATTGTTCTGTGGGAGATCAGAAACTGACTACAAGTTCTCAATAACCATTGATTTGAAGCTCAACAGTTCCAATAATGTGTCTGGGGAATATGTTACATTTTCAGAGGTCCTTCAGGAACTACAAAGGATTTTATCTTCTATACTAACTTTGCTTGAAAGATCTACTCCAATTCAGACGATATGTTAGAAACATGATCTGCAGTACTGCACAATTTAATAGACTGTCCTTAATCTAGCAGACGTCTGGAACCATTTTGAGTAAGTTAAGGAAGTCCCATCTCAATTTCTGGGAAGGACTTTCCAATTTGTGCCCTGCTGATCTGCCAGTATTGTTTCTGAGATACCCGATTTTCTAGAAGTCATGGTGAAAACAGGCAGTAAACACTGCATAGATTAAGTTAAGAAAGGGGGAAATAGAAATGGGGAAATAGAAAAAGGAAAATTTAAAGAAGCACAAAATTTCCCAAAAATGTCAGCAATGACTAAGACTCAAACCAGGCTTGGACATTATTACTATTCTACCTGGTGAGTACAACACCAAACACAAAATGAGCTGCGCCACAAATTCAGAAGCTCATGATCTGTTATTAAAAACTGCCATCAGGATGAAAGACGAATCCATCAGTTATTGATTACAATGCAATTTTCTACCCAGTTCTCTTGTGAGAGTTCTACTGGATTCCCCATGTGGGACTGCTCAAAATCTGAATCCAGCAGGTTGACCCTTGGTGCGAGGTCAGCTGTCACCAGAAGTTCTCACAGAATTTTAAGTCAGTGCCTTATGTTAATTTGAAGCACTGTAGACACAACTTCCTGAATGAAGGCAAACACCCTCAGAGGTTCAAAGTATCTATATCAGATTTAACGAGAGCATCACTGCTACATCACACAAATGTTAAAGCTCTAAACCCCGCGAACAAACAACAGCTTTATATACATGAGAAGGGCCACTTCTTAAAGGTCCCCAACATTCTTATAAGTCTGTCTCGATTTCCAAGCTACGTGGTGCAGAAACAGCACCCGTTTTAGGTTATATAACATATATCCAAAATTGCAGGATTATATTCCGTCTCTAAGAGATGTCCTCTCAGCAAAGGGTATGTGTTCCATCAGACTATAAGTTCTTGTCAGATTTATGAGTTCAAGTTGGGGAGGGTGAGTGTGTTTACAAACTGATTGGGTTTTGACCAGGCACCGCTGACAATTGAACTGGTGACCACTTCAGTATGTGGAAACCAAGAACACATTTGAAGAGCTAGTGCTGGGCAACGGTACATCATGTGAATTTGCGGTTACAGCAGTTGATACACAAGCCACAATGAAAACAGAAAATGGTTTATACATGCCAGAGTCCAGGTTTTATGTTTTACTCTCATCCACAACACAGACGCCCCCCCCTCACATCGGATGTGTGTTAGAAACAGTGCCAGATTTATCCTACAAGAATCAACTTGCATACTGGACCAAAAGGAAGTGACAAGGGTATCCTTAGTACCCAAAACAGTTGATTTTGAAGACTTTTTGGATAACAGAAGGGATCCACTTTTCAGATCATGGATTTTGACTCTGTTACAAAGTTTGAAAGTTAGTAGCCCTTCAACAAGACTCCTTTGTTATCAGATCAAGAATCAAAATTGTGCCATATTCTGTCCCAATGAAGATGATGAAATACCGTTATTTTGTTCCCTTTTTACAAAGCATTTCAGTTTCTTTCTGATATTGATATTCTGGAAAATGAGGTGAGTGATCACAATATTCTACCACTGAAGGAAGACTTCTTTCCAGAAGTATTATATGATTGAACTTATAGGGAGGATTCGCCTCGATACTAATTCACACAATCAAATATACTGGAGCTCAAGAAATATATTACCACTTCAGGACAAGCTAATTCAAATGGAACGCTGACTTATTCTGAGAGTGACATCATTTTGGTATTCAAGTGTTGTATGGAAAGTTTTGTATAATCAGTCACATGACTTTAAGGGACAAAAGACCATCGCTGAGGTCAGAAACGTATGGACATAAATGGATGGATCCAAAGGTAGATTAAGTAATTTTAACAGAGCCTAGCTAGAATAATTAGGAAATGTATGATGCGGAGTGCTAGATATCAGGCAGTCCGTAAAAGACACCAGGCTGAGGCACTCTGGACTCTCCATCATCAAGCTTGATAATTGGCTTTATTCAGGGAACCGGGCACTCAGGGGCTATGGTTCCTGAGCAGATGCAGAAGGCAATGGTAAAAAAGAGCCCAAACTATGGGCAAATGTCATGGTCCCTGTAACTTCATATTGCTAGGACTTTGACACTAGTCAGAGTTCATGGGTGGGTAATATTCTCCAATTTACAAAAACGTATCCCGAAAACAGCTAAAGACAACTTGCACTTCTCAGCTCAATCAGACAAATCTTTGTAGTATTCTTGAGAATCTTCCACTATGCGGTCCTGAAAATGGAGTAATTCTATATGAGCCACCTGGTCAGATAGAACTCTAGTAAAAAACAGAGTAGAGTCCATTAAAAAAAGGTATGTCTTGGGGGTCAGGTGGTGTATTGATTTCTTGACTGCTGTCGACACATCAACTTCATGAAATAAACTGATATCCCTCGTGATTTCTTCAGGATTGCTTAAACTAATAATTGCTTGCCACACTTTTGCCTTATATCAGAGGTTGCTGGGTGGAGACTAAGGCCTTTCCCAAAGTAGCCCCGCAAAAAACGGGTTTAAAAGAAGGGTGGCTGTTGCCATCCCCTATTATTTTTCCACTATTTACACAACTAGCGAGATAGGTTATGACACCCAATAAGCTATCCCCATTAGGTTGGAGTTGAGCACTGTGCATTTTACTTTATGCTGATGACACAATACTGATGTAATCCCTATGGATTTACAAAGATGCGAAAATTAATCACAATCTAAAATGTTAAAACATTTTTTGCACATTAACAAAACAAGGGGGAGAAGTTGTTTAGGGGATGAAACGGGATGTATTTATGGCATAAGTCGGTTTTAAGCAAGGAAAAATGCAAAGTATGAAAACGTATCTTTACTTAAGAAGATTTTATTCCTCTGACATAAATGATGAATGCCATAAATACTAGCAAGTTGCCACAGAACCGGCATATGGGTGGGTTTGGTCACTTTGACAATTGCATGGTTGCAGGCAATTTAAAACATTTCTGTCTATGAGGCTACAATATCGCCACCTTGGTTTACGCAAGAAAATATAATCTGCACACTTCTTGGTCCTTTCTTAATAAAACAAAACAAAGACTTGTGAAAGTTATGGTCTCAATACAAGCTCTGAGACTTGAACTTCGATTGCCATGTTCTTTCGTGCCGAGTATGGCTTCTATGATCTGTTAGGCTTTCTCGCTGATTCACTCACCAGAGGGTTGCCTGAGGGATCTATTGGACAAAAAACATTCTAGTGAGTTTTGACACAGTTCCTTCCAAAAAAACGTATTTTTGTATCGTAACTCTTCATTCTCTCCCTCCCGGACCACATTCATGGGTTGGTCCCTTGATCAATTAAAATTGTCTTTGAAAAATGAAGCACCTCAGTAAGCCTGCTTCTGGATACAGAATGTTGTTTAAGCTTAAAAGACAAATAAATATTGGTGGATTCAGCTATGGTTAAAAAAACTGAAACCTCCATGGAGCTATCTCTTGACCATAAGATGAACATAATACTTTTACTCTCATTAATAGTTGTAACTAGGGCTTGGGTAAGTCTGGCTTACCATGATCGCATTTGCACTTAAGGTCACAATGGAATTCAGGCTTTTAACTTTGCTGTTTTTGGCTGTCAAGCTCCGAGAAGACAATGTAGACAGTTTTACATCTGTTTTTTTCTTAAATACATTGTGCTAACTGTGAATATCTTATTGCTGTCCAAGAATGATCATATAAGACTAGATTAATCAAAGGGGCAAAACTGCTTCCAGTACAGTGGCAGCTGAGCTGTAAGCAACAATCCACTTCCATTCAAAGGTGGGCCCAAACCTTCTAGAAAGCTAAATATAGCAAGGTGTGAGTATTGGAATGCTGACGTCCTGTGGCTAATCAGGGGTTGTTTTTGAGGTCTTCTCTTTCAAGTAGAACATGGCAAAGGATGCGTGGGATTGGCAGGTATCATCTTTTTGTGTAAGGTGTATTGTTGTGGCCAAGCCTTTGGCCATACACCCACTGTGGACTCCACGTGGCATGTACTCAAGACTTATCATGCACACCACATGCGAAACATGGCCCAGTCAGGATATAGGACATAGATTTACTGTGGAGAGCTGGGTGCCATTCTCACCAGTGAGATGTGTGCAAAAAGGCCTGCAACCTACTACTCTAATCAGCTGCTAACAACTCCAACGGATAGTCACATTCGGGCATAGTCATGTGTGCAGTAGAAAATGATGGTAACAGAATACCACTTTGTATACATCCCCATCACCCAACAGAGTCTAACACTCTGTTGGCGAGCAGCAGAACGCAAAAATGTATAACACGTATTTGGAGGCTAGTCGTTTGTACAAGAAAATATACTAGGTCTGCCACTGAGATAAAACAAGAAGCATGTTTTCACATGGAGACTGTCCTACAGCCACGAATAAAAATTAAGGTCATAAGACTTATAGGCCCATATTTATACTTTTTGTGCCGCATTTGTGTCATTTTTTGACGACGCACAAGCAGCGCTAACTTAAAAAAAAAACATAATTGTATTTTGTAAGTCTGCGCCGCTTTCGCGTCAAAAAACGACACAAATGCGCCGCAAAAAAGTATAAATATGGGCCCATAGTTTGTCGTTTTGGCTTCGCCACAGTAGACGTAGCCAATAGATGTACCACATACTTGGATATGGCAGGACGTTAACTGGAGTTTGAAGATGATTCACAAACTAGGAAATGATGGAGAAGCAGGTGCAAAGAGCAGTACCACATGCTATGAGATGCCTTAAGTATACCAAACGAGAGCTAGCTTTGGTGCAGTTAATGCATGGATGTTTGTAATCACTAAAAGATAAAGCAGCTAATTGCAATTAGAAACACTGAAAGCCTAAAGTAAAAGTGACTTAACATTCCTTTATTTAAGACCCATCAAAAACATTCAGTTAAAAAAAATAAACGTGCACAGAGCAAGATAAAAAAAAAAAAAAATCAGGGAACCAAAGGGTCCTACGATGTTATCACTCGCTTGATCCAGGTCCCATCCTAGTATCGTATTTGCAATCAAACAATAGTGCAGTGAGGAGCATACAAAGGGCCACAAACCTTTTCACTGCACATCGTATGACAAGCACAATAGGATCCAAACGAGAAAAAGAAAGTTCCTGAAGGTTTGTCTACAAACAGTATGTTTAGACTGATCTTCACGGCACTACAGTGCAATAAACGAATACCTTATTAAGGGCTTATGTCAACTTATCCGAAAAGAACACGCTCAAACTAAAACTCGCAATGGAATGGAATTACTGCTAATGATGTCCAGTTTCATGCCCAATAATTGAGGAGATTTCGGTTTTAGAATATAGATTCCATTCCATTTCTTCAGCTCTTCTGTTGCATTTTGTAGACTTGAGAGAGACAGACACATACACACCCACTTTCTCATATAATTCATGTAATATGTGTGCATTGAATGTTCAACTGAGCTGCTCGTTTCCTATTCAGTCCCAAACACGACGGTCAACCGTTTGACAAATATCCAGTATAAGTGTGGTCCCGAGACGTCTTCCCAATCTTCCTTTCCTACCCCACTGCTGTTTCTCCACTAGCCTCCTGTTAAGATATATATATTATAACTACCTTGCTGCTAGGGGACAGAGAGGCCTACACCATGCACACTTGTTCAGGCCAGAGGACAGTGGTTTTCCCAACCTTCCTCAGATTCTTTAATGGAGATGGTCTATCAGGCACACTCAAAATCATGGACATCAAAGTCTGACCTTCCCCACCCCATGGAGAAAGGAAAACAGCAGGGAGGGAAGGGACCATTGGATACTACGCTATACAAAAACATGTAACATAAAAAAAAATATCTTTAGAAATACTAATGCACCACTAGGCCAAGAAGCTACAACTAAATAATCCTGCCAGTAATGGACAATTTACAGTCTTGATTCTCAAGGATCGTTGCTATGTTATGAAGGAATTCCAGTGTGCCCTGGGTGGGCTCTCTAAGAACTCATCAGAGCAGCACAGGAAACCAGGGTGCACAGTGTCTGGAGGAGAGGGCACAGAGAGCAGTGGTGGTGGTGGTGGGTGGCAACAGGCTAGGTTTTTTTTTATATATATATTTTGGGCACAGAAGAGAAGCCATGTTATGTATGGCTCACCAATTTCTACTCTGCCCCTGCATTGCAGTTGGAAGCTTTGCTCTTGTCTATTTGAGGTCACTCAGAATCCTGCAGTGAAAAACATCCTAGCAATTCACGGTTACCACTCTATAATTCTATACGTTATGCTTGGTTTTCATAATAAGGCTATGGCTTGCATCATATTGTAAATCTGGTAACCCGCTGTTGTGGTATGAACAGTTGATAACCCACTGTATTACCCACTCTTGCTAAGGCATAAAGCTGACAGGGCTGAGAGCCTGCAGTGTAGCGCTGCGTGTCTGCTTTGAATGAAAGCTGACAGCACAGGTGCACGAGGGGGAAGGGAGGCAGCGAAGGTGGTGGGGGTTTGTTGAGAATGGCAGGTTAAAGCTTAAAAAAAAAAAAAAACATTTGGCTCAGGGGTGTGAGGTCATGTTATGTGTGGCCCAAGCCCCATTACTCTTCTGATCCTGTGCACCAGCTGAATCCAGGGGCAGGTCATTTTGCGAGCCATATGTATCATAAACGTATAGAAGGCTAAAAAGTGAATCACAGGTATGTTTTTCTCAAAGAAGTTCTAAGTGACGTAGACAACTCGAGCTTCGCTCTTGTTGTCTAATGTCGCTCAGAGACACTTGGGGAAAAACATCCCCGTAATTAATTGTTACCCATCAATAGTGCTATACGTTGTCCTGCATATACTGTAAGTGACAGCCCTATAACCACAAAAAGCAGCCAAGCAATCCAGCACACTAAGCTGTTTATAGCAAAACATCGAATAAACAGGAATCGGTTGAATCAGCAATTCTGTTAAACTGAAGTCAAGAATGCAGTTTCCACTCACAAATGGAATACAATGTAAGTGCCCACAACTACCAGGCAGTAAATGCAACGTTGTGGTTATTGCAGGCGCAAGGCTCTTGCCCACGACACGGAGAGAGATTTACTCCTTCTACGGGGTGGGGGACAGACACAACGGGATCAGGCCTCGGAATGGGACGGGATCAGGCCTCGGAATCGGTCGGCATCCGACCTCAGAGAGCGCTGAAGGTCACAGTCAGCATCAGACTTTAGCAGGCCGCAATCCTTGCCCTTTCTCACCATGGACAGTGACTGACTGCGCACGCGACAGTACGATGGCAGCTTCTGACTGCCCCGAATATCGCCACGTAGAGGGGAGTTTGTACAAAAACCAAACATCAAAGATACGCGGCTAAGCGCCTCCAGACAGCAGCAGGGCTTCGTTCGGCGTTTTTCAGAAGCCATTTAAGGGCGCTGCTGTGGCGCAAATTCATGTCCGACGCAAACTCGCCGGCCAAGAGAAATGCAAAGCCCGGCATTCTCAGCCCAGCCCCGTCACCCCAAGCAGCCGCGGCCCGGGACTCCGCGGAAACCCGGGTTAAACCCTGCGGCGGAATGTTCCACGCGCGCCTTGTTATTTCCGCCCATGAAGGGGACGCTCCAGCAATCCCTTCTGAAGCCTCGCCACGGCATTGTCCACAGATGTTTTAAAAATATCGCGCTAGTGGAAAACCCAAAGGAGACGGGCTATTTTTGTCCCTTTCTTTAATGTCAAGCCTGGAAGAAATTAGAAGGCGAACTGTCAAAACATAAATACGTTGAGTGGAAGACTTTAAATAGGAACTGAAGAGATCAGGTTTCTGGAGTAATTTCAAATTGCTAATTTTTTTGTGCTATGAGGGTGGAGCTGTGTGATCCTAGATGGTTACCTCTCGTAAAATCTTGGTGGTTCTTGTTCTCTTGCTCTCATTGTCAACAATGCTTAATGGTCTAAGAGCACCCCTGAGCAGTGCTTAATTTGTGCTTGTTGTTTCAGGTGCGGAGCGGCGGCACTTATATTTGAGGGCCGGCACTTATTTTTCTACCTCAGGCATTTACTGCGAGCAAAAGACACACATGGGAAAGACAGAGGAAATAAAAAATCAAATCAAATCAAATCATTAACATTCATAAAGCACGCTACTCACCCGTGCGGGTCTCAAGGCGCTAGGGGAAAAGGGGGGGTTATCGCTGCTCGAACAGCCAGGTCTTTAGGAGTCTCCGGAAAGCGGAGTGGTCCTGGGTGGTCCTGAGGCTGGTGGGGAGGGAGTTCCAGGTCTTGGCCGCCAGAAAGGAGAAAGATCTCCCACCCAA
Organism: Pleurodeles waltl; assembly: GCF_031143425.1. Lineage (NCBI taxonomy): Eukaryota > Metazoa > Chordata > Amphibia > Caudata > Salamandridae > Pleurodeles > Pleurodeles waltl. The sequence continues at coordinate 1,979,856,983 of NC_090440.1, read as the reverse complement.
AAAACGAAAAAGCGTCACAATGGAGAAAGCAGAAAGCTGCAAGAGTGAGATGAAAGGCAGGGGGTGGCTTTAAATGGATTGAAGAGGCCCGAGATGGCTTCAGGATTATGCTGCCTCAGTATTCCGTCTTCGCACATTTAATTGCAGCAGCCGCGTGTTTAAGAGGAGGGCTTTGGGCACCGGCACGTTTTATTTACAAATTAAGCACTGGGCATGATGTGCAGTAACATAAGGGACCAAGGTGAGGGAAGCAGGCGTATAATACTGGCTGCATTCCTCTCCATGCTCCCAGTGGTAGGATTTGTACAAATCGCATTTGTCACCTGAGAAGCGTCACCGAAAATGAGCCTCACCCTTATTAACACTCAACACCAGACCGTGGGAATGGAGAGTTACCGGAGATCAGGCCATGTGTTAGGTATAAATACACGTTACATGTTCACCTGTTTGTTGACACAGATGCGTAACCACAGCTGTCTCTTGGACCACAGCATGCATGCATGCATGGGTGCTACTGAGCCCAAATCTAGCGGGAAGCACCGAGTACTCTGCAAAGTATGAAGGGCCGCTTAAAGATCCTGTGCGGGGTGGTTCCATTCATTGTCTAGCCAAAGAGGAAGCAGAGTGAGAGTTTCCTAACTGATGGAGAAGATTCCTTAAAGAGAAGCAGCTCCTTTCTGTAATGTAGGAGAAATCGAATTGTCTGCTTTTGGTGAAGATGTTATAGTAGACGCTGGGTGTGCAGCTTGAGAGTGCTTGCTTCTGGTCTAGTCTTTATTTGCACCTCCTGATTTTGAATCTGGTGACGTCATGACTACATGTTGCAATGGCCGCATCAGATTGAGAATTTATCAGAAAGGAAGAGTGGTCTCTCTATTGTCATAGCCTTATAAACGACAAAGAAGAAGATGCAGGCAACTAGGGGAGATAGGGTCGTCGTGTAAGGGATGGGGTGAAAGGGTTACACTGTTTCTGACCTATGGTGAGTCAGGAAGAGAAGCAAAGTTAAAGGAGAGTTATGGATACCCGGCAAGCATCCCCAGTCAGGTGTTTCTGAAGACTCCTTCAGGAAGGGTTACATGGAACAAGGATGTCTGGCCTTGTTCTGCACAGGAGGGATACATGGAACACGGCTGTCTGAGTTTTCTTGGCAATGTGAAATCTGAAGAAAAGTATGCAGATAAGTCCAAGTGATTTTGATTTGGCAGGCAGCTGCAACAGGAGTCCATACAAGTACTTGCTACTGCAAAGAGTGAGTTACTTTTTCTGTGGTCACTAGGGGGTGGGTTGCTATGACTAGTGCCTGCAGAAATAGAGTCAATGGTCAATGTCTTTACAATGACAGAACTTGACTCTGGGAAAGTCCTGCAGTCACAGCTCCCCATGAGCCCAAAGACAACATGGGGAGATCTGACCACATCACTTTTTTCCATAACTTGCTCTGGTTACGTGTGGTCCTATGTGTCAAGTAAAAACTGGATGTTAAGATCTTTTAAAGTTATTGTATGGCTCAGAGCCATGCTATCTGCACACTTAACTGGGACCCCAGGGTACAGAGGGCTTGTTGTAAAGTGTGTCCGAGTGTCCACTCACAGCCTGTGTATTGCACCCAGCACAGGACAGACGAGTTCCTTTAAGAGCATCAAGGCACAAAACAGATGTTTTTCACAGTTTCAGCACCACTACAAAATATACTTCTTTGCTGAGACTTCTCTGTGTGAATTGACTTTTTCAACTATGAGTTTCATATGCTCTTCTGGAAGGAATACATTTTAGCATCAAAATACAGAACGATGAAGATGTGGCTAGGATGACAAAGTCCCACATAAAGAAGGCCGCAGCACAATCCTCCCCACTAGGAACCATCTACCTACAAACATGGCGGTCCAGAAGCAGTAACAGAGGTGCTGTTTCTCTGCTTTGAGCAGCTTAGGGAAAAACTAGCTGGGCAAGCCTCGCTGCACGAAAACGTGTATGAAAAATGGGACCAGCACAAATGTCTTAAATGTTTACATTGGACAAAGTATCAAACATCCACACCATGTTATCTTCAATACAGACTTCAACGGCTAATTAAAAAACGCCCAAACCCATTTATCTTGCATCTAACACCCCAAAATGATTCAGTGGTTAAAGCGGAGACCCATCATTCACTCCCCCTGAACATGGATTTGGTAGAAAGATTGTCCCCGATTTGAACTCAAGAAAAGACGGAACTTTCTGATCAGGATTCAACAAAGAAACTAGTCAATGACTCAGGAGTGGAGTGTTCAAGCAAAAAAGGTGGGTGGCACATCCCCAATTAATAAAAACACGCAGGTTGAAAAAAAACGCTCAAAAAACATAAAAAGGCTCAGAAAATTCAGAAAGCAAACAGCTTAGTTTAATGAAGTAGAACATACAACAGTAAACCAGTGAACTGCTGTATAGCCAATATTCAATGTCCCCTCCACTAATAAACCATCCACTAATCCAATGAATACAAATGTTAGAATCTATGGTGGCTTAATAAAAACAGCCATCACAAACTGCCCAGCCACTCACAAAAAGCCAACTGGGCAGACAATCCAGGAATAACTCGATGCCCGCCCAATCTTCAGTTAAAAACTCCCCAATCATTAGGCATTTTCAGTCTTCTCCGATAGTGAATTCATTCATCAAAGGCAAAAAGGGTTCAAATTTACAACGAAGTAACAACTACCCCTTTTCAAAAAGATCTTAAGGGCATAACATATCATCACCTAAAATCTAGATGTAACGCATCACCCCCCCCCTTGACCAAAACATCTGCGTGCTTCACTCTATATATCAGCACTTTTTCTTCAACCCAATATTCCAAAAAGTAGTCAAGAGAACCAAATCATCGAAACCCAGAAAACAAACTCACCTCTTTATGAGTCCAAATGAGATTAGAAGCAACAACCATGCACCAGTTCTGCCAAGCATACTCTCACGCTCTCCAATAGTCGACAACTCGAAGCCAGTACCAATATGTACATCTGCAAGAGGGCCTTCTTTCTTTGAATGCTCTCATGCTGAATCATTTTAAATCCTCATCTCCACCCCGATTTATCTTAATCCGCAATATCACTCAAAAGGGCCCCTTGTTATTGTGAATGTAGGAAACATTTTGAAACTTCTAAAAGTAATTTCAGATTTATCCATGCTTATCAATGTATTTGTATTAAGCATCACTTTTGTCCCCTTTTTCAAAGACACAACTTAGAATGTACTAAACTAACACTCTCTTCAAAAGAAGAAGCAGATTCGTTATTAGCAAATCTGTCATGATTTTCAGATTAAGGGATCGAAATAGCCAAAGCCACCTGGGAGCAATATCCTTTACTTTTAATGCTAATAAATCGGATAACTAATTATGGAACACTCGCTCTAACCCCAACCACAGACCCAAAAACAATTTCTTTGCAGATTAAATCAGGATCGTGGTGAATAAATCAGGTTAAAACAACTGTTTATATATCCAATATATCCAATGTCTAAAACATAGTTATACGCAAACATATGATCAGATTGTGCTCATGAAACATTGCAGGTTTGGACATCTTTCAAAAACAACAAGATGCCATTGTATTCTTTCTTAATTTTAACATCATTTGTATTCAAGAAACCTGGAAGAAAGGGGCTCTTGATATTCAAGGATTTGAAAATTTCTGTATTCCAGTAATAAGTCTTCAACAAAGGATATACCGGTAAGAAGCTTATATATTTTTGTTTCAACCTAAACTCACATGGGTACCACTAAGCTTAATATCAATAGTTCTTGCATGCAGGGTATTGCGTTTACGTTAAAATGAAAAATACTGCATTTCTTACAACTACTTATTCACAGTTTATATTTCCATCTCTCGACAAAAAGCAAGTATATTAACATTAATGAACTAACTGCTTTGTTAGGTATTTTACAATCAGCAGCATATGATGCTGTGATTATCCTAACAGGCGACTTCAATCTTAAATTAATAGATAGCAATTCCAAAAAAACCTTGGCAAAAACACAAAGATAAGTACAGGAACATACAGATCCCTCTCTTATCAATCAACATACAAATGCATTAAGCACAGCCTTCTGGGAAGCCCTTTAAAATTTAAGGGAGTGAACTCTAAACTACCATTTTGCAAATGATAGTCCTATGAAATTCACAAGGGCAGGCATGACCAGAATGGAAGTTCTCGATTATACCTTTACCTCACAAGAGTTTGTGACTCATTTTGATACTTTAGAGACACTACGACAGACAGAAAGTGATCACTTTCCACACATTTTCACATTAGCAATAAAAGGCTACTCCGTTGTATCTCATGTAGCCATCGAACGACAATTTACTAGTGGAGTGTCAAATAGAATAAAAATGGCCACTCACCAAGCAAAGCAAAAGAGATCACTGGCTTCCTGCCCCAAAACGTGCTCAATACCTCTCCAAGTTAGCTAAAACAGCAGCTTGAACACTAGGGGTGGGCAGAATGTTCTGTTCCACGCGTGGCATTGGCAGAATTTAAAATTTCCACATTACTCTTGTAACGTGGAGGTCCAGGCAAATCCCGCCAATCGCTGATTGGCAGAATTTTTTCTTGCATGATGCTCCAGAACAGTAAGTTGGAAAGTGAAAGCGAGATCTGCATCTCCTAGTGCGAGTTCCAGGCGCTAGGAGGCTACCTGCCGACATTTTGAACGTGGGCAGTCACGAGTGTTCACAGACAGGAGGCTGCCGCTTATGTAGACAATCTACTCAAGCGGCAGCAAAATCAACTTGAGTACCTGTGCCCTCTGGTGCACCGCATGGTGCCATTCATGCCGATTTTTCAGTGCGGAACACACTACCAGCACTAAATCACCGCACGAGCACCGCAATGTGCCTATTTCCACTCGTGGGTAGAACTCGTCAGAATCTTGCAGAGTTTATATATAAATCCGGCGAATGCCACGTAGTCAAAGTCTGCAAGTTCTGCTCACCCCTACTCAACACACTTTGAGGTCGTTCCACAAATTACATTTTAAACACTCTAAAATAGCTGAGCAAGACTCTCCCACATAATTTCGAAACATCAATGACACTTGGCAACTCTGCATCAAACAAAAAAGCAATTAAATAAGGCTCTGGGACATGCCAGCAAAAACATCTGGAATGTTGTCAACTCGTTTGAGGGCACCCAATCCCAAACGGCAAGTAATAATATGAATATATCAGATTGGATAAGCTACATAATCTTTCTCTATACAAAATCATCACATAACCTCAAACGAGAATCCCAATTCAGCACTTCAAAAGCTTTAAAACTGGCCCATAATCCAACTGGTAATAACATGAGACCATTTACAAATCAAGGAAATAGTTTCCATTATCAAGGCAAGTAGAAACTACACAGCCCCAGGCCCTAACTTTTTGCATTCAGCAATTTCCAAATAAAACACTACCTTCGTTTCATGTCCTGCCACACGAGAGTAACGTGCCATAATCTTGAAAGGGTTCAATTCTCTATCCCATTCACAAAGAAGGTTCAAAAGGAAACTTTTACAGGTAACGACTAATCACTTGCCTTGACATGGATACAACATACTACACTGAACTACCGCTCAAGGTAATATCAGCCTAAGCTTCAAAAGTGAATTCAATTCCCTGGCGTGAAACAGGCTTTTCCCCAGGCTGCTCTCCCTGTAGACAACATTGTTACATTCTCAGCATTAATCCAAATGCATCTCAAACAATACTCCAACTTATTTGCATGTTTTATCAATTTAATAAAGGCATTAACCTTCATCAATCAATCTCTGAAATGGCTAAAATTAGAGTAAGTGGGCATACTAATCTATCTACTAAGTGTAGTGCGCTCTTTGCATGCCAATAACTGAGTGAAACTCAAACTGGGACATTATACAACGCTCAGAGATAAGGTCCTAGCATATCAAGGTCTAAAAACAAGGATGTGTACTGGTGCCTTTCTTAATTTCTACCTGGCTGACATAGGAACAGTTCTCAAAACAACTCGTTCATGCCCTCCAAAATTAAACAAGTGTAACCTATATATGTGATGCAATATGCAAACGCTACCATGCTCTTGAACCAAACACAAATAGGTCTTCAAAATATTTCGAATGCTCTTGAGATCTACTGCCCAAACAGACTAGAAATCAATCTCTCACACTCAAAAATAATCTTGTTTGTATCTCGTTCAAAGCACAGGTGTATGTGTAAATTAAAAATACCTTAACCCTGCAAGCGGTGAATTCCTATTTATAATTAAGGGGCTCCAACCAGAGGCTCCCCAAAGGCACATTTACAGAATATGATTTCCAAAATGACTTTAATGTTGCATGCACTTAAAAAACAGGCCAAAAACATGTTGGGTCCTTTGCTTATCCTCCTTCTAAAGGTGAAAAGAGAAAAATTATACCCAGCACTTTCATACAGCTCAGAAGCCTACCCTTTAAAACTCAGTAGATAACAGCATAATGTAACTTATTTGGAAGACTTTCATCATCCCATCTATGCCTCTCAAGATCGTTTGTCTTCAAAATCAAACCTTCAATCAGAAAGCGAGCCTTCTCCTTTACTGATACAGACTACTGCAGTTGAGCCTGGATCTTTAAAATACCGCCTAAAAAAAGATATGGACATATGGAATCCACCATCAACAATGAAATGAGTGTCAGCAACCGCTCTCCAAGAGTTAAACATGAGCAAGAGCTGAGAGCAAGGTCTAACCTTTCCTTGCTTTAAAAGAACTATCAAAGAACTGCAAGTTTATTTCACAAGTGTTAGAAATGGGATTTCTGGTTGGATATGGTATGCACCTAAGCAAGGCAGAATCCACCACTCTAGTCAGTGAGTCAGTTACACACCAAAGATAACCTGTGCTCACCTCCTGGTTGCGTGGCACAGAGCAGTCAGGCTTATCCCCAGAGGTCATGTGTAAAGCGTTTACACAGTACACTCACACCTGTGTCACAATAAATGCAACATGGAAGAGACTCCACACAGAATTAAATATAAAAACACACTTCTTATATTGTAAACATATGTATACAAATTCAAGACCATATATGACATAAATCACACATATTGTGCATCTTATGTAGTCTCCTGACATTGCAAGTATTCCGAACAACATGGAACACAACATCATGGCATGAAATGCAGGAGTCAGGTTGGTTAGAGCCTGTACCTAGATGCTAAATTATCACTGCATGTCCCTAGGTCAACAAGTATCCCCATAGATTCTTAAACCATGGATATTTACCACATGTGCTTGATGCTAGTTAGCATAGGAATACAAAACACATCACCACCATATAATGAGGTCACAAAAGCAATGGGGCCCCTAGTACACTGGTTACGTTAATCCTTGTGACTCCTTTGGAAACAGCTTGCTAGATAGAGCACAAAAGTATCGGCCCGCCTATTTGGATCATTAAGATAACTTTTGTAGCTTTTCGTAGAGGTGACCCCATGCCTCTCTTGGGGGTCGCTATGAAGACTCACTATCGCCGACAATGCTTTGGGCTCAGGCCGATCACAATCGGCAGCCAGGGACCTCCACTCAGGCTTCACCCACTCGGGCCACAAAGTAACACCCTCAGATATGACCCAACACAGTGGAGGCACCCCTTGAAAACTTTACGCAAGAAGAGTTCAACTACATCTGCAGGGCAGCTGCCAGCATCACAGGGTCTGGCGGGGAAGGTGCAGGCTGGGGAGACCTCTGTGGTCAATCAGATCCACCCAGGAAGAAGCACAAGTCGGCTTTCCTGCTCCCCTGGGCCCATATTCACCCTCTGTACTCCTCATGAGGGCGGGCCCAACCTCAGGGGTATGCCTCCAACAGTGGCTACTCGTAACTGGCACTGGGGACGCTTCTGGCAGACCCAGTCACAAGCACGATGCTCGACTGAAAGGCACAGTGCTTAATCCTCAGCACTTGCAGGGAAGACGGGCTACGGGCATGTGCCTAGTTACTGGAGCTTCCAGGAGTGACGAGACCAAGGCTGTGCGAGCTGACTGCAAATTGCGACGACTTCCCTCCGGTGGCCAGGCCCCGCCCACACTGACATTAGTGGAATTCCCTGCCCTGCTGGGTCTCTCTCAAGCAGGACAAGGAAGGGACTTCCCCAGGGGCTGCGTCAAGCCACCTTCCTTGGGGAGTGTGGTGCTGGGGGAAGTTGTGAGCACCCACCAGGCGCTGAGTCTTTACTGAATGTCCAAAACACACTACTCTGGGCAATACACAGTGCTTTACGTACACTGAGCAGAATGACGTTGGTTGGTTCAGAAGTAGGATAACTGATGGATTCAGAGCCCCATGGGAACCACACTAACCCCCCCAGACTTTGGCATAGCTGGGACCAACCAGCAAGCCCCTAGAGAACACTTCGGGCACAAAGCAAGGAGCAGACAGGAAGACCAGCACACAAATACTTCTCCAAGCCCAGCAGTAAGTAGGCAGCAAGCCAACACAGCTAAGCAGGTGGCAGTTCCTCTTAGTAGTACCTGCAGTGCCTGGGTAGAACAGGGTCAGGGAACAGCTGGCAGCAGGGCAACAAGTAGAAATGCAATCCAGCGAGTACTTTATGCCACCCAGCAGCAGCAGGGCAACAACAGAAGAGCAATCTAGTAGAGTCCTATAGGACAGCGCAGCAGTTCTTCTGACAGAGGTTCAGTCCCATTTCCAAAGTGCTCTAAAATCGCAGGATCACAGCCCCTGTATTTACACTAAAAATGTCTTTGTTAAGGGGTGACTTCAAAGGAACCCATTCAAGTTCAACCAAGCCCTGGCTCCAAAAATCAGTAGAGGGTAATAGGCCTATTGTGGGAGGGCAGACACACCCTACTGGCATGTAAGGTGTGAACGACCCTCCCCGTTCCCAGCTCAGGATGACTATCAGTATGGAGATGGATGCAGATGCCTCTTCTGTCATCCTGTGTCATGGCTGTCAGGAAAGTATCCACCAAGTGTAGCTGTCACTCTGCCCTAGACGTAGATTGGAGTCAGGCTGCAAAACATCAGAGTTATGCCCACTTTCTAAAAGTGGCATTTCTAAAATAGTGTAAAATCCATCTACCCCAGTAAGGAAAATGTGGCGGAAAAAAAACAATCTAAGATGGAGTCGACGCCCATGCGCAATGGAGTCGAAATGGGAGGAGTCCCTCGGTCTCGTGACTCGAAAAGGCTTCTTCAAAGAAAAACAACTTGTAACACTTTGAGCCCAACACCAGATGGCGGGATGTGCACAGCATGTGTATCTGCAGCTACACATGCCATCGAACACAGGATTTCACACTACCATTCCAAACATACAAAACATGCCCATGCTACTTATCTCAGAACAGAACTTACTACTTATAAATATAGAAGGGAATTCTCAATCCTGACCAATGAAAGGAGCAGCCCTCACAGTAGTAAAAAACAAAACAGACTGTCTCTAGTACGACATGTAAAACATATAAATACATGTCCTACCTTTTGCTTTTAGCTGTTTCTCATTGCTTTAAGTACTTGACAACTCATTCATTTTTCTAAATCATTTATAATGAACGTTTAAAAAAAAAAAAAAAAAAAACATTTGACGGTCATGATTTATCTTCTTTGTATAGATATGGTTTTCGGAAACTAACAATAAAAATGTAACTGATCGACCAATTACTGAATCCTCCTAGCAGGAGGGTAAACTGATTCACAAAGGTAATGTGTCTCTTGGGACTCCTTCTCCTTTTGGAATTGGGGTGGAAGCCTCAGGATAATGAGACCTGCTCCTTCTGAAATTCCCCCAAACTGAGACATTTTCTTTTGCTTTAATAGCTGTTTTAAAAGAATGTTTTCTTTTTGGAATACAGTTACAGGTCTGGTGGTCTACTGTCACTTGCAGGCCGCCATCTTTCTGATTGCAGCCAATTGCAGCAGGTGGCAAATTGTAAATAATAAATAAAAATAAGCAGGCTGTTCTGTAACTCCTTGAGATTCATTACTCTGTGAACTGGGCTTGCAAAACTAGACTCCATTCACATAAATCTGGGGCACAATCTGCACCCACGTTTTGCAAAAGGAATCTTCATACAATTCTTCAACGTGTTTCTGGTTGACATTCAAATTGAATATTTTCGAACACACATTCTACAACAGTTTGCATGAAGAAGACCAAAATCAAGTCCATCTGTAAAACACTACCATAAAAAACAAAGCAGGTTTTGTGTTCTTAGACATAGTTACTAATCAGATTTAGTGGTGTACTACTAAGCCAGTAAATGCTCTCAAATAGTTAGAAACATTGGTCCATTGTGAAGCAGGTGATTATGGATCAGAACCAATGGAATGTGATATGCAACATAGTAAAAGCTGATCTGGGACCTTTCATGAACGATAGTAACGAGGGCTCTAATACACCTAACACAGTAACATTTTCACAACAGTAAATATGGATCCGCCTTAGGAAGGTGAAGGAAAGCGTAGTGCTGCATATTAATACCACATATGTTCAGCAATGGAGCAATTGCGCAATTCCAGAATGCCAATACAGAATTTAAGGGATCAAAATGTAAGAATCCACCACTCACAGACACTATTGAGCGATACGTACTGCAACACTGGATCACGGTAAAACTGAAACCCCGTATAGGCTCTGCGTGCACCCATGAAACAGCAATTGGATAACTAAAGGGAAAACAATGTTTTTGAAAGTTGGTTGGTAGGGCTGAGAGAAAATAAGGCAGAACAAGGTCAAAAGTATGACCTGCGTGCAAAACAGAAAAGTGGTCTTCTAATGCACCTCAGCCAAGACAATTTGCATCCGAGGTTCCTGAATACGTGCTGATGACATTGCTGGGGTATGGGGGGGGGGGGGGGGGGGGGGGGCGGAGGGAAGAAGCAGGTAATTCAAAAGCAGAAGTGTCAGCTTTCCCGCAGTTGCAAATATTCCTGAAGGAGCTCTGATGTTGGAAACCGTGTACTGCTAAAGAAATAGCTTCTAAAGAAGAAACGAGGATAGCGACATAATAAAGAGTGTTTTGAAACCATCTGATCCGTTCAAATACGGGACATACTGCTATAATCATGCACGACAATAACAAACATTAGAAATGTATTGCAAATTGTAAAAAAAGTGATTAACTGGTAGTCAAATGATGTCTAGTAGCTGAGGCCTGCTGATCAGGCCCCAGCTAAATGTGCTCTGTTCAGGTATGGGGAGGAGCATAGGAGTGAAGAAACTTTTTCTCCACTTAAACTTAAAAATGTAAACAGCTTTTAGAATACCATATTTACCAATATGGGCTGTACAGCAGGCTTTTTAAAGTACAACATTGATAAATGAACAGGTTATTTGCCTCAAGTAACGTTCTTTATGGTAGATATTCTATCAGATCGCAGATTCTTTACCATTAGAATATTCTCAGTACCTTGACTGAATCCGGAGAAGTTTACAGCAGTACTCCAGTGCACCACTAGGAGACACCAGGTCCCTCCTTGTCGACACCGTATCACCCTAGAAGTGATGGAGCGGAGCCACATACAAGCACCACCCCTGCGCATTATCATTCGTTTCATAGTGTTAACATTAGTTTTGGCGTTAACCTCAGAAGCGGAGCACTTTGAACTAATTGCTGGTGATTGTGTGCAAAATTTTAGTTGCAACCTTATTATGATGTTCAGGAGCCCACTCCACAGAATACGGAGGTCGGAGGACAGTGAGGAATCTGCAGTTAGATGAAGTACCCACCGGAAAGAGAATTACTCAATGAAAGTAACTTGTCCTTCTGATGGATACTTCTGATAGATACTTCAAGCTGCACATTCTTCACCTTTAAAACATATACTTCCACTTCCCCTCCTCCTTTCACCCCTTCCCCTCCCCCTCCCCCTGCCCCTCCGAACCTCCACCTCCCTTGTCGATTTCAGGTGTAGACTCAAGACCTGGCTATTCGAGTAGCTCCACCTCCCCCAGCACCTGGATACCCTTCATAGTGATTAGCGCGCTTAACAAGTACTAATTGATTGACTAATATGCAAAGCAGTACCTTTCAAAGGTGGAGGGCCTGGTGAGTGGACTCAAAGCATAAAATCTTGCAAGACCAAGTAGGAAAAAAAGCTATCCCACGTGACCAGACCTTCAAAGCAGCAGTGTTCCATGAACACAGGCAACAATGCCCATGTGCCAGCCTGGTAGACCAATGTTCAGAACAGGCACCCTCAGAACAGGCTAATACAGCCTTGGCCCTGATAAACTGAACCCACAGGGCTTCAGGGGTTACTTCTTGGTCAGTACACAGGAGATTTTAATGCAGAGGACTATTAAGCTTGGCAAGGGCTTTTCTACACCACAGTCCATTTTTTAGCTAGCAGAGAATCCCACAAAGAGCTGATTATCCACCCAATGAGCTTCTGCACAGTCATTGTACAAACACAATGCCCTTTACGGGTCCAGTTAAAATAGCCTCTCTCACTGTTGCAGTTTGCTAACATGGCAAGCAGAGGTGATGGCAATCAGGAAAACCATTTTAAGCATCAGAAGTTGCAGTGAGCACATCTGCATCTCCTTCCACCTTGCTTGTTGCAGTACCACAGTGGTTGCATCATCAATGAGGGCCCACACCAACCTACATTTGATAGATGGCAGGAAGACCATCAGGACCAGACAACTCGCATGATACTTGTGAAGATAACTATGGAGGTGGCTCTCAACAGTAAATCTCTAATCTCCACCTTCACCAAGTGACCCCTTGCCCCTGGCCAGCAATGACGTAAAGAAAGTCTGAGCAGAGGAGACTGACCTGCTGCAGGACATGTTAGCGCTTGTCTGGCACCATGGAAGATCCCAGGCAGTTTCCTCTATGATCTGGATGGAGCCAGAGAAACAGTCCAGATGCTGGGCCCGGTGAAACCTGAGGTTCCATTGCACGGCCTCCATTTGCAATCTGGCAATCAGGCCCAGGAAGGTGTATAAGCCTAAGTGCAAGAAACCTCAGAGTTGCCCTCATAACCTGAATGTTCCAGACTTGCTTTAGCACCTAAAAGGCTTTAACCACCTAACTATCTAGGACAGCCTCAATGAAGGGCTTGGGACTTTGGCTCGTTCATGGAAAAAGCCAGGACATCAGCAATTCAGCCATCATTTAGAGGTGGCCTACGTTGACTGTGGCAAGCCCGCCTTGAGCAGATAGTCATTGAGGAAAGGGATCACATGTACACCTGGCGTCCGAGGGTGGGCTGCGGATATCACCATCACTTTTGTGAACACCCAAGGGGCCAATGTAAGGCCGAAGGAGATAAAGATAAATTGAAAGTGCTCTGATCTAACAGTGAACTGCAGATAACGCATGTGGGAATGTGGGACCGGTATATGAAAATATGCATGTTGCAAGTCCTGGGACTGTCTGGTTAATCTTGCACTGATTAGGATTCTTCATCTTGTTTCTTCCTTCTCTTTTAAATTTTATTCTGACCTCCGGGGTTTGTTATGGCTTAAGCTTGTGTTGTATTATTTTTAGTAAAACATGTAATGCAGCTATTGAGCAGAACTGCATTAAAAAAATCTTCTGCCAGTTAGTGGCAGCTGTAAAAGATGATCTCTTCACTAAAACTGAAAAGATTGTTTTTAACAAACATAAACACCCATTCATTTTTATAGTGCTCTCCAGCACCTGCATCAAGTTTACTTAATTTGCAAAGCACTTTACGTGGTGTGCACCCCTTATGTTCTTTATTTGCTTTAATGCGTTCTTTGTTTTGGTGGTGTTGCAAAAGTACCACATGTACGAGAAGACCCTTAATGCTTGAACAAAGTTCCCTAAGGTGTGAAATACACTTAAAACTAGCAGTCAGATTTTTAGGGTCGAGCCTGCGTCGCAAGTGCATCGCTTGCAAGACGCTTTAGTAGTTAGAAAAGGGCTCGGAGCCCCGTCCACGTCATGTCAGTGTCTTTCATTGGTTCGTGGGCTTGCCTGTTAAAATTGGCTTGCTTTCATTAGTGGAAGGCATGCAGACGTCATGCCTTTTCCGGTGGTTAGCCCTCCTCGAGAGCAGCCCGCTGGGCAGAAGTCGAGCGCTTTGCTTGTTTTTCCTGGAAATATGACAAAAATTTTAACACCAATCAGCTGACTGAATACTTGTTATGCAGCGAATTGGGCTGAATTTTTGTTATCAGAACGCAACTTGAGTGACATTTTTTGTGTTAATTCAGATATTTCTCTGGTTTTATTGAATACATGTGTTTACTGTAGGAAATTATTGAATGTCTGCAGCGCCCGCAACTACCTATACCTTTGTCATTTTTTTCAATGGGAAACCCTTGTATTTGACTGGAAGCTTTGGACAGCGTAAACAATTTCTACTGTCTTTTTCTAAAACCCAAACAAACTGACCGTTGACAGTAGGTTCACTGCACTCTGTCCTCGAGTGAGAAAGCACGGAGGCCGCGTTTGAATTCAGCTGTGCCGCCCCGCCCCCCGGGACTGGCGATGGATCCTGGTCGAGGAGCGGAGAATTCCGAGGTCACCGGAGCCGCTCAAATGTTTTTCTTATAACCAGGACTGCACGCAAGTCACTTCTATAGAAATTCGGCATTAAGGGGCTGTCGCTTTCCTTTAAGGGGGATTAATAATGTAAATATCCATGTTTTACCTGGGGGTCACCTGTTTGAATCCTAGTCATCCACTTAGACTGTCATCCCTCTACAGTCGATAAAGCATGTACCATGGCACTGGGTTATCAGTGCCTGGAGTTAATTTGGCGTGTAAAGTGCATTACATAGGTGTGGATGTTAATATGAGCTTCACTCCTCTGCCGACATGTTAGCAACTCATTTTCGGGCTGTTGTAAAATGCGATAAGAAACGGCATGATCTTATTACAAATCAGACAGTTTACCAATGGTCATGAACGTATACAAATCTAGGGGAAATGGTTATTTTGTACTTTAAAGGAAGTTTAGAAGAGTCTTCTCTTTCGATGTGATAAAATCATAGGCCCGGCGTCGAACTCCCAGTTTGCACTTCAGAAAGTTAGTTGTAACGTTTGTTTACTTCTCCCAGCTTCATTTTTGGACAGAGTTGTTCCACAAAAAATATAAGGCAGAAAAAATGCCAGCGTTTTCTAGTGAAATTTATCGCATGGTGTTTTAATCACAAATTCCAAAACAAACATCTTTGCAAAATTATACTGGTCAAACATTGGCAACCTGTCCATGCGTAGAAAAGAGGTCCTTGGTGCGTTTTTAAACCATAATAGTGCTTGGCAATATTTTTCTGTCTTCACTTTTTCCATATACTGCGGACTCATTAGTTTTCTTAAACGTTCACATGATCTTTGTTCTATCTTAGTTTGGTTCGTTTGGCAGGCTGACCCTTCTATCCCCCCCACTCCCTCCCTCACACCGCCCCCAACCTCATTGAACAGAACTGTCGCTTGCCTTGTGTGGCATCATGTGACCATCATGACTATGGATGAAGCGACGCAACAGGAAGGAAATTACTAAATTCACTTTTCAGTTGCTGAAGCGTGCCTGATGCCAACAAAATATTTTTTTGATATACCTCAATGTTGTAATAAACACCGAGCATGTTCAAAGAGGCCCATTCAAATATGCAGGAAAATCGACGTGCAAAGTTGGCGATCTCAGTAGGGGGTCAGTGAGTGGAGTTCCAACTCCTGTCTGCTGATCAGCTGTGCCGGAATAAGGAAATAACTTGAGGCCATATTTGCTTGTTTCCGGTACATCCAACTAACATTGAATTAAGTGCATTGTCTGCACTGCTTCTACCACCCTGAATCTATCCAATGGACAGTGCTTCGTTTGTGCTTGGTGTTTCCGGTGCGGAGCACCGGCACTTATTTTTGAGGGCCGGCGCTTAATTTTTGCCTCAAGCATTTATAGCGAGCAAAAGACATTTGAGAAAGACGAGGAAGAGAAAAACGAAAAAGCGTCACAAATGAGAGAGCAGAAAGCTGCAGAAGGGGGCTGAAGGGGCAGGGAGGGGCTCTAAATGGATTGAAGAGGCCCGAGTTGGCTTCAGGATTACGCTGCCTCAGTATTCCGTGCTCGCACATTTAATTGAAGCAGCCACGTATATAAGAGGAGGGCTTTGGGCACCGGCACGTTTTTATGTACAAATTAAGCACTGCCAATGGAAGACGTGGTCCAGGAGCGTGGACATGGAGCGGAAATTACACCTGGAAATAAAAACAGTATTTTGCTGATTTGACAAGCTCGCATTACATATGTTGGCTAGTTGACACTAACATTGAAAGAGATTTCTAGGGTTACAGATGGACCCAGTCCATGGTTGGACTGTAGAAACGTATTACACGTGATTCATGCAAGCTGCAATGAATTACAACATGCGTTTCTGAAGGTTCTCTAAAACGGCGTCCTTTATTGCAGTCCTGCAGCAAATAAAATACAACTGCCTGTGTTGGTCTCTTGTTTTGGTGTTTCCCTAATCAGGGAAATATTTGTAAAAGGCAAAATAGTGCTCACCAGCCGGAACAGAATCTATGCATAGATAGTTAACCTTGTCAGATCATCTGGTCTCCGAGAACAGTACCCTGGTATAGTCTCCTTTCACGGGGAATGCACTTATAATGAATGTAGGTAACCACACACTATAGAAAGTGCCCTCTCTGCATGTGGAGGGCTCTAGGGCTTGCTGGAAAACATAGAAACTGTCCACAAGAGAGCCCTTCAAACAGGTGGTGGGCAAAGGTGCGATCACAGCAGTATCCATATGTTCACAATTTGTTAAGAACAATCAATTATATCAGGTACCTTTCCATCGAGATAGACCATTTTTAGTTTGCGCATAGCAGCGTGCATGCGTGGCTTTTCCGACGTGTTGGCGTGTATCTGGGCTTTTAACAACGCCTACATCACGCCCATCACTACCACTCGTTTGTGGGCTTGCCCTTCGAAAATCCTTTGATGACATTGGTGAACGGCTTACGTTTGTCCCTCCTTGGGGAGGTTTTGTTACCACCTTGGCCAGCGCCCCTGTTACATGGCTAATTGCACTTTTGCCGACAAGTTTGACTGCGAGCAAACTTCATTTTCCTTTTGTGTGCCTCTTCACGCTGATGCTCATGGCGGCCATGGCGCTGTCAATCGGCTCGCTTATGTGAAACTGCTTTACTTTTAATTTTCAATTTATGTGGCAAGAAAAGTCCAGTTAGGAGCTTACAACGCTAATAGCTCTAACTCGAGCAAATGCGAGACCCGTTGCATTGCAAATGCTTGTTTAGGCTTTGTCATGGTTCACAGTGAACTAAGCAATAGGATTCCTACATGCTGTATTGTTTCTTTGCCTCGTACACAGCCCTGAGGACTGGGGCAAATTGGGCCAAAAAGTGGCAGGACCCTAAAAAAGGATGATTAAGAAAACATGGTAGTTCAATGACACTGATGACAAAATACTCATGCGAGTTGCAGAGTGTGAGGTCAGCAGTTGACAAATCTCTCCCTTCTGGAAATATTACACATGAAGGCAGTGAAGGGAGAAAATCAAGAAGTAGCACCCTGTGTCCTAAAAAAACAAATTGGAGGCTGAGGGTGTTACAGTGGTCGCTTTGGTAAATGCAAAGTGAGAAGTGAAAACAGAAAGCGGCACAGGAGACCACACACGAGTGGCCAGAGAGTGCAATAGGCCATGGGGCACTCCAAGGCCACACAGACACGTGCAATAACTTATCATTCTATTTTCTAAGTGCACATTGACCAAAGTATCCAGCTCAGCAGTGCTCAGTTTGAACAACCAAAGACTGAGAGGAATCACAAGCATTCGTTAGTCTGACCACACGATAAATAGGTTCTTGCTGTAGATTCATTATACTACTGAGCCATCAGGCCTGCCTGCAACAGAGCACATGAGAACAAAGACTTAAGCCGCGAAACACTAGCCACAGACACATCCACAAAAAGGAATTAAAGAGGGCGCAGCAAACTGAAAAAACATGATTTCATAGGCTAAAACGTGACAGAAGTCATGTTTGTTAAAGCTGAGTTCTTACATCCACACGCCTGTAAATGTGTGAGCAGGGACACACTCCAGAACAATACTATGAACCATCGATCTCTTGGATAGTCTCCTCACTGGATATTTAATTTTATGATGTTCCTTACACCTTTCTCTCGAGTTCTGCAACTGGGCTTCGGAACACCTTTTGAGGTAACTCTTTTTACAGGCATGTTGTTCATTCATTAATTCATTCAACTCATACCTCGGTGAAGTTCTTTCACTAGTGAAAAGAAACTTGGTTCTTAGACGTGTCACAGTGTTGGTAAGGAAGGAAATGGACCTTGTTACTTCATTGCTAAATACAAGGAAAGGAAGAAACTCTATAGTCTCCACGGTCATGCTGGAGAGACAACATATGTTGCTCACATGCAAACATTTGTTCCACTGGAAGTAAAACACAATATAATTCTATGCAAGCCAATAAATACATTTTTCATGCACAGAAAAATATGTAACTATTCAGAAGGCTTATGTAGGCCATATCTTTTGAGGAACCTAGTAAACGTCTACTTCCACACAAAGAACCAAGCCACTCCTCCAATCACTCGTTGACTGTATCTCTGCTGCTTTTCAGCTAGGTACATACTTGAAATGTACTAACATTGAAGCAGTAGCCAATATAATTGAAATTGGATTACTTAATTTTTTTAATTACAGGGGCACACAACAGAGGTGCATCGGACCGGTCCTCTCGTGTTCAAGCCCCTTCCTCTCCCCCCCATGCCTCCTGGTGATCAAGCCACATCTTCGTTCAAAACCCCCAGCTTCAATTTGGACGCATCCAACTGACCTCATCCACTGTGTCTATACCACACTAGTCCAAAGAACCAGAAAACGCCTACTGTAGTGTTTGTGCAGCCATGCAGCAACTAGCTGCAGTCCAGCATCAGGAAAGCAAGTGATCCAAGTCAATGCTCAGAGAGTAGCACGGAGAGAACGTTGGCTTTCTGACGTATGAAGAATATCCAAAATGTAGATTTATCTTTGTGGTTTGGGACAGTAAAGGAACGTAGCTGGTCAAAAGCCACCAGAATGACCATTCCTTCTCAGTACAGCACACTTGGGTTCGCACACAGGTTTCCATTTGCTGACCATAGAATCTGGCGTAGTCGAGGCTACGAAGGGCACATGATCAGTTTCTCCTGACAGTAGAAGAGGAGAAAGTGAGGGGTGGAGAAGGGGCTGTCAGAATAGCTTCCAGATGTGATAGTAGAAGATTTACAGCTCCTGTGTACGTGGAGGAGAATATAGCAATGGTTTCAGGCACTTCTCTGTTGACTGAGAAAGTGAAGTACATTTCAATGGCACGAGGACATTAGCCTCCTCCACCCCAATCCACTACCATGCCTGGGCACCAAGTGTACCTAGTACCCGTTGTTGGTTATCTCTGCACGTTCTAGTACTGCTCAGTCCAGGGAACTCAGCTGGTAATAGCGCGTGATTCATTAAAATATTCAACACGTTTATTAACCTGGATCTCCAGCACTCTGAGCACAGTGAACACCACACTTTGTCACCCCCGTCCTTCCTCGCACACGGTTAACCACACTTTCCATGAATGTGACCAGATGACGTAGGCAGGGTTAGCATGGTATGTAATTCATCAGTTCTAGAAGCGTACACAGAAGTCTTCGAATTGAAGGAGCTCTTCATCTACAACTTCCGACAGCTGCTGGACATTCCAAAGCTCCAAGAAATGCTGTGGTTCAACATTCCATGGTGGAGAGAACGTAAAATATTTACACTGCGCAACATAGGAACCATGGTTCCTCTCTGATGGCCAACCAAAGGCAGGGGACAGACAGCCTGTTTTAAGCGGACGTGCTCAAATACCTGGAACCACTGGGCCCTTCAAAGGACAAAGAATCCGATCTATTTTTGTGGTAGGTTTAGATATTATTAGGCCAGGCTACAAAGAGCTTTAGGTCTCTAATTAGTACTATACACGAACATAAAATGCATAAGGAATCATAACGCAAGCTGCATTTTTTCTGCCCAGGGGATGCGCAACTCCTTTTTATTTTATTTATGTGCTTTTTTGTACAGCACTGATATGCTCACACAACGGGTCTAGTGCGCTATGTATAATAAGAACCACAGACGAGCTCTTCTCGCATTACAGTTCAAGGTGAAACTACACTTAACTAGGATGGCAACAGAGGAAAGATGCAGATATTTCAGGGAGGGTAAGGAGTGTGAAGAAGAACTTGAACTGGAGTGAATTATATACAGTCTGGATAAAGAACATTACACATGAACCATGTGGTAAGGAACCTTTTAATTAATTGCCATGAAAGTGGCAAACGTTTTTAGTTTTCTCCTAAATTGAAGCAAATTTGTTTCACACATTAGGAGCGGCGGCCAAGACAAATCTCAATGGGGTGGGAGGACGAAGGGGGAAAGAAGGATATACATTAAAAAAAAAAACAACAAAAAACACAAAAAAACATTAACCTTTCCGTTCCCACTGCCGTCTCCCACAGTCTTGCTTGTCGCTCCTCTTCTGGTGTCCCAGAATTCACTAGGATACCAGCACAGGCTCCCCAGCAATCCTGGCGCTGCTTTCATGCTCAAGATAGCATGAAAGGATCACCAGGATTGGTCGGAGCAGCTTGGACTGCCACTAAGACACAGCCTTGGGGCCCGTGCAGTTTCTCCTGCCCGGCTGTTAAACCGCCGGCCAAATACACACACGCACTTAGGTGCACTCTCTCCTCCTCCACCCTCCCACCTCCTGTGGCACCTCCCTACCCATCCCTGTACTGCTGGCTGATGAAAAACAAAACGTTAGTGGAACTATTGTTTCACTTTTCATCTCCTGGCTCTTGGCCGGGGGGGCGACGCTTCTCCACCATTGTGGAGGAGCCACCTATGCACACTAGTTCTACATGCCAAGTGTACCACAGGGTTAGTTCAACCCCTAAAGATGATCTTTTATTTTTTTTCTTACCAACCGAGATCCTCAAATAAGGAGTGGTGGCCTATGCCTCTGTGAGAGAAGAGTGTATTGTTTTGCAAGCAAGATTTTACAAAGAAATATTAAAAGCAGAACAGGCCACACAGACCGAAAAACAATGCTTTATTTGTAAAAAGTAATTGGAGGGATACAAACTTATTGAAGCTTGAGATGCCAAATACCACAGGTACGTAGCCTTCATTCACTCTCATGGTGCTTTAATCCACCACCAGACACTCACAGTCTATCTCACAATTACAAGCGCTTTTTGATCCCTGCTTTCTCCCTTTGTCACTGGTTTTGTGTCTTTTTCTTCCTCCTCATTTCCCCCTTTTTTGTTTTCTCTCTCTTGCTCTGGATCCAAGTCTGTTGAGTAAAAATAAGTGCTGGTCCAAACTAGCATTGGCAAAGCCAATAGGTCTCACCTATGAAAAAGCTATTGGCTTTGCCAATGTGTTTTAGCCATTTTGTACACCAGTGAGACTACTGTTCACAATGGCCAAAAGTTAATGGTGTAAAGGGCAGTGGCGTGGAGTGTTGTAGCGTGAAGCAGTGTGTTGTGGAGTAGAGCACCACAGAGTAGAGTGTCTTAGAGTGGAGTAACATGTTGCAGAGTGGAGTAACGTGTTGTAGAGTGTCATGGAGTCGAGTAATGTCATGGAGTGGAGTGGTGTAGAATGGAGTGGCACAGACCTGAGTTGAGTGGAGGGTTGTGGATTGGCCTAGATAGGAGAAAAGAATCCTAGAGTGGCGTGAAGAACAATGTTGTGAAGTGTAGTAGAGTATTGTAGAATGTAGTGGTGTACAGTGGAGTGGTATGTCAGAGTGTTGGATGGTGGAGTAGAGTGGAATGATGTGGAGTGGGATGGCATAGAATAGTGTTGAGTGGAGTAGCAGAGTTAAGTAGGATGGAGTAGGGTTTCGTACAGTGGAGTGGCATAGAATGGAGTAAAGAGGCATGAAGTAGAGTAGAGGGAGATGAGTAGAGTGCAGTAGAGTGCCAGAGAGTGGAGTGGCATAGAGTGGGGTGTCCTACAGTGGCACTGAGTGGAATAAAGTGTCATGGAACGGCAGAGAGGGAGTTGGGTAGAGTACAGGAGTGTATTGTAGAGTGGAGTGGAGTGGCATAGAGTGGAATAGAGTGGTGAGGAGTGGAGTGTCGGGTCAGAGTGGACTAGAGTGAAGGATCAGAGTGGACTAGGGTGGTGGTCAAAGAGTGGAGTGGCGTAGAGTGCAGTGAAGTGTTGTAGAGTGGAGTGGCGTGGAGTAGAGTGGTGTAGAGTAGAGTGAAATGAAGTAGAGTGGTGTGGAGAGGAGTGTCGTATAGGGGAGTGGCATACAGGGGATTAAAGTGTCAGAGTGGAGTAAAGCAGAGTAGTGTGGCACAGAGTGCAGTGTCAGTGGGCCCTATCTGCAACCACTGGCTCAAATTAAGCATTACGGAAAAGCCTGGTACTGTGTATAGAAGGATTATAACTAATGAAAGGGGGTCTCAGGAACCAATGTTACCAGAAGATTTCACTCAAAGTAATTGGATATGTTCCAAATACAAAATTTAGTTAAACAATCATTAACCAGCTGCACAGGCTAGCTCAGTCGTTGCTCCAAAGCTTTAGATGCTGAGGCTTTCTTTAAAAACCCTTACCATCACCAAAAATTCAGAATCCATATTAATTGTTACAACAAATATTTTCGTTGTAAGCACAAGGTGTACTAGGTTTGTTTGCAGTTCAGAGTGTGTATCTCAGCAACCTCTGAAGAAGACTACTAGAACACCAATTAGAGATCTGGTATCGCTTACTGAATACATCTGTAGGGGCCCCAAAGAATATTTTGCCCCAAATCCCGTTTGACATTTACGTCACATTACCATGTGGCCACAAAGAGGGCTTTGAGAATCTCCAGCCAGATTTTACCAACTCTATTGATTAGCAGTTTGGACTTTACTAATAATTACAGGAAATTGCATATAATGGCGTGTGGGCCTGCCAAAAGTAACATCGCCAGGCAATTAAGGGCCAGTCCTTGTGCAGTGTGACTGACTTTAGTTAATTAGGGGTTATTTTTAATTCTGAGGGTTCTTGGCAGCCTCAGGTGAGTCAAGCACAGCTCAAACTCGGTAGACCGGCTGGTGCACTGTTAAATTTACCTACAGGAAGAGTGAAGGGCTCTACTCTCCCTCTTTTAAATATCTGTAACGCCCAGTGCATCCCCGCAGTCACATAAGGGGCTGGGATTTGGGATTTTTGCAAAACTTGAGCCGTTCAAACTAAAGAAAATCTCATCAGCTGCAGGCACCTTTGTCTAGGTCAAGCTTTATTATACACTCAGAACTTAACTTAAAATATATCACCGACAGGGTTAGCCTGGCTCCCTTACATTTGGGGGTCAGGGTATGGTCGAATCCTTTGGTGTCCCTATGTAGGGACATAGTAATGGATTGCCTTAGCTTAGATAAGGGCCGTTCCATCCCCGGGATTGATCATGTTTTTAGAACCATTTGTTAATTGGAGCTGGAGGACATATTTACGTCCCGGCGGCTATTAAAAGTAACCATAAGTTAAAAGTAAAGCTTTGTTTTCTTGAGCACTATTCCACTAATAGGTTGAATTCTGAACTTGGTAAAGTGTCGGTTTTAAATTTTTATAGATCCTTTGAACCCCGTGAACCCACGTTGTAATATGTCCCTAGCCCTCACGCATTGGGAGAGGTCCGTTTCAGAGCAGGCACAGTGTGGAGGTTTATGTGCTTCCAGGGCGGTAGCAGGCCGTTCAGAGACCCAGTCCTGCCTGCCCTTGTGATGGTCAGGGGCAGCAGTCATTGATACATTTTATGTTCTTTTGTACATTTTTTAATCTTCAGTTCAGAAGAAGCGCGTTTCCGTTTACAATTGTTAAACAGCCAGGAAATATGCCTGAGAGTAAGCTCCTTCCTCGGTGCTGTGGTAAAATGCAGGAAGTCTACAGAAGGTTAGGATGGGGCACAGGAGGCA
This sequence comes from Pleurodeles waltl, assembly GCF_031143425.1. Taxonomy (NCBI): domain Eukaryota; kingdom Metazoa; phylum Chordata; class Amphibia; order Caudata; family Salamandridae; genus Pleurodeles; species Pleurodeles waltl. The sequence goes on along the minus strand of NC_090440.1, from coordinate 1,979,833,025 downwards.
ATTGTATTTTGATAACATTTGCTTGCTTCACAACATTTTTATTATAATGCCTTCTCTGACTTGGGAGCCCAAACCAGAGCCATAACACTGAGTTCAGGTACATACAGGCTCACAGAGACAACTCGTGATCTACAACACTATTAGAACAACTCAGGATTGCAGCAACTCAAGAAGCTGGTGAACTTCAGTGGTTTTATTAGAAGAAACTGTTGTGTTTTAATTGACCTTTTCACCTAACTAGAACGTCCCTTTGACTTTTGTTTTTTTTCCATTGACTTTAAGGACTTGTCTTACTGTAAAGTAGGATATTATTAAAATACCTAACTAAATATCACTTTAACCTTTGTTTTTCTTCAGTGTATTTTTATGGGTTCTTTTTATGTAAAAGTATGCCTATTGCCGTGTGTGCAGGGCTGCAGGTAGGCCCACTCCTTGAGTCCTAAAATAGCGGGCACAACTTTTCTTCAGGTTGTAGCAAGTCAATCACAACTTGCGCTTGCGCCCTCATCATGCACAGTTTTCGCATCAATAATTTTATGGCAAATGTTGCAGTGATATTATTAATTATGTCATTGAAGTTGTCAAAGGTGATGTAACAAATGGGGTAATTAGCAGTGCATAGTGAGGGTGCAAGTTATAGATACCTTAGGCCAAGAGTTATAGTTTCTTCATATAAATATAACTATACCTGCTGAATTTCTTTGGTTTTGTGTGTGTAAAATTTGAACCTAACTATATCGTTCTTGTAACCTTGTTTTTTTTTTAGTGAATTTCGAAGGTTTTTTAAAATTATCTTTCCTAACAATAACGTCCCTGTAACATTTTGTTTTTTTTTTTCAGTTAATTTCTAGGGGCTATTTTTTTTTCAACGTAAAGTAACATTTAATTACCATATGTTAATCCAACCGCCACCTGCGGCATGCCCCACAGTCAACCCCCACATGCAGCTAACCTCATGCTGCACATGGCCTTTGCCAGTGCACGGCCAGGGGTTGGCCGCAGGATCTGGCCAGTGGCCAATGCCCCACTTGCTGCCAACCCCACGCTGCGAAAGGCCTTCACCCGTGCATGGCAGAGGGTTGGCTGCAGGGCCAGGCCAGTCGCCAGGCCCTGCGGCTAACCCCACACTGTGGGTGTGTAAGAGGGTGTGTAAATGGTTTTATGGGTGTGTTACTGGGTGTGTGTAGTCATGAAGGGGACCTGTGTGTGTGTGTTTTTGTGTGTAAGTGGGTGTGTCAGTGTAGAGTGGGGAGTGAGTATGTGTGTGAGTGGCTGTGTGGGTTTGTGAGTGGGTATGTGAGTGGGTATGTGAGTGGGTATGTGAGTGGGTATGTGAGTGGGTATGTGAGTGGGTATGTGAGTGGGTATGTGAGTGGCTTTGTAGGTCTGTGAATGACTATGGGTGTGTAAGTGGGAGTGGTTGTGTGGGTGTATTATTTGGTGTGTGAGTATGTGTCTGAGTGGGTGTGTGGGTGTGCAAGTGGTTTGGTGGGTCAGTGAGTACCTGAATAGGTATGTGATTGGGGGTGAGTAGATGAGTGGTTTTGTGTGTGTGAGTTGGAGAGTGGGTGTGTGAGTGGGTGCAGTAGAGGGAGAATCTGTGAGTGGGTGGGTGGGTGTATGGGTACGTGAGTGGCTGTGTGGTTCTACGACTGGGTGTGGTAGTGTTTTTGGTCCATAAGTGGGTGTGTGACTGTGTGAATGGGTGTGTGAATGTGTCTGTGAGTGGGTGTTTTTTTTTTTTTTTTTTATTAATTGGGGTCTGGACCAGTGGATCTGTTGTGGATTCATACTGGGGTTGCACTGAGTACTGCAGAGGATCCGCTGATCCTCGGGTGCCCCCTTAAAAAACTTTTTGGGGCAATTTCTTCCCCATGAGGAGTCCCTCACTGATCTCTCAGTGCGTCAGGGTACCTCTACCCTAACCCCTTCTATCACTATTAAAACCCTCTTAACGTCCCAGGACTGCGCCCCGATACACAAAATAGCGGCTGCAATTTTCCTGTTAGTTTGAGGACTGCCAATCACGGTATTGCTCTTGAAGCATGGGTCTGCATCTCTGGATACACATAAATGTTTTTTCATTATTAACTCCTAAACTACTGAACATAAATCTTTCTGGACCAACATCTAGCTTTCTGCCACATTTTGTGTACTTCCATCCAGCGGTTCGGGCTGTAGTCATACACAACCGTTCAGCGGTTCAGGCTGTAGTCTTATCTAAACTCCCTATGGTCAATTACATTTTGCATCCCCCCCCTTTTTCTCAGCCCCTGCTTGATGAATGACCCCGATAAATTTTCAAACAGCAGCTGAAGAGAGTGGCAACTAGTTTTGAAAATTTCATGAAGATTGATCAAACGGTGCCAAAGTTACTAGCAAAACAGTAACTATATCTCACGCCATAAGGTAACTTATAACTTGCGCCTTCGCCATGCACAGCTAAGTACTCCACATATTGTATCATGGATAAGCTCTTGCAGGGCATCTTTGATACTTTAACTGCAAAACTGCAATAAAAGTATTGATGAGAAACGTGCATGGCAAGAGCGCAAATTATAGTTACCTATGGGCATGAGTTACAGTTACTTGAAAGAACTGAAACCATAACTGCTGAATTTCTCTGTTTTCTTACGAGTAAATTCAGAACCTAACCAGAACGTCCTTTTACCTTTGTTTTTCTTCAGGACATTAAAAAAAAAAAAAAATATATATATATATATATATATATATATATATATATATATATATATATATATATATATATATATATATATATTACCTAGTGGCAGTCTCCACTAGGTAGTTATAGTTAGGACCATCCAGGTTTCCATAGAAAAATCGCCTATATCTTTAGCATAGTTTGACAAATCTTCACAAAATTTTCCAAAAAGTGTGCCGGTGATTCTTGCTGCGCACAGAAAGTTTCAGGATGATCCATCAAACGAGGGCTGAAAAAAAAGAGGGGTCAAAAAAGTTGCGTTTCCCATGTTAATTTTCATAGGATCTTTAGACACGACTAAAGACCAAACCATTGGATGGAATTTCGCCAAATTTGGCAGACAGCTAGCTTTTGGTACCCATATTATGCTTTCACTTAAGTGGTGTAAATACGCTCAGTAATTTTTGAGAGAGTAAAGGAAAATCAAATTTGTATATCTCTGGCTGTGACGACTTAGCAAAGATTAAGAGCTCATGCAGAGGTCTGATTGGCTGCCAACACCTCAAACTAGTAAATGTTGGCAGCCACCTCGGGACTCTGCTTCATCTGAGTCCCACTAAAAAATGTGGAACAAAAAAAGTAAAAGAGGCCAGGGTAGGGACACCCTGACCCCTTAGCTCTTGTTGTGGGGTCCCAGAAGGACCCTGCCTCCAGGGCTAAAAAGCATTATTTTAAAAACTAATTTTATCAAACATTTTGTGGCAAAACTTTTTTCCAAAAAACAAGCTTGTTTCTATAAGGCCCCAAAGTAGGCCAGGTCCTGGGGGCATTGACATTTTAATGTAGGGGCCCATCCAGTCCCCCCACGGTCCCAGGGACCACCACCTCCCTGGGGAATTTCTTAATTTGTATGCGGGGGAACGGACAGCATCCCCCATCACAGCCTTGAGGACCACCACCTCCCTGGGGCATTCCTTAAATTGTGTGCGGGGAGTGGCCATGTTGTCCCCCGCAGCCCCAGGGACCACCACCTCCCCAGGGCATTTTATAAATTGTGTGCGAGGGCAACACGGCCTCCCCACCTCTGCCCCAGTGACCACCACCACCTCCCCAGGGCATTTCTCAAACTGTGTGCGGGGGGGCCAAGTGCCCCACCCGCAGCCCCAGGGACCACCACCTCCCCAAGCTAATGTTAAAAAAAGAAAAGGGGGTCAGTTTCAGACCCAAGCATCATCGGCGATCACCAACTCCCGGGGCTATTTTAGTTCGAGGGGCCACTGATGGCCCTGGGGACCGCCATCCCCCAGGGCTGGCTCCTGCTATGTCCCCAGGGCTGATATCAGCCCTGGAGAAGGTGGCCATGCACCCCCCCCCCCCCAAAAACAAAATTAAGTGTTTAGGCCAGGCTCTGGGGGTTTGGGTCCCGGGGGAGGTCACGTAGCCCTTCCACCAAAAGAATTAAATATTTAGACCAGGCCTCGGGGGATGCGGTCCCCTGGTTAAAGATTCCCCCCTCCTTCCGATTTTTTTTTTTTAATATTTAGGTTGGGCCACAGGAGATGGGATCCCAGGGGCCGAGATCAGCCGGGGGGGGGGGGTGAGTTGTTATAGGGGTTGGCCGCAGGGACTGGCTGCTGGCCAGGCCCTGGAGCCAACCCCGCTGCACACAGCCCTAGGCCATGCGCACAGCAGGGTTGGGTGGTTATAGGCGTTGGCCGCAGGACAGACCCTTAGGCCCTGTGCAGGACGGGGTTGTGCTGTTAAAGGGGATGCCCGCAGGGCCTGGACAAAGGCCATGTGCGGTGGTGGTTGGATTAACGTATAGTAATGAAAATTACTTTATGTTAAAAAAAAAACTTAGAAATTCACTGAAAAAAACCCAAAGGTTACAGGAACGTTATAGTTAGGTTCTGAATTTACTCAAACCATAGAAATGCAGCAGTTATAGTTAGCGTTATCTCAAGCAACTATAACTTGCAACCTAAGTTAATTATAACTCGTGCATTCGCCATGCACTGCTAATTACCCCAGATATTACAGCAGTCATATCTGTAACCTAGGGTTTTGTTCAGTGAATTTCTATTATTTTTTTAACGTAAAGTAATTTTAATTACTTTAGGTTACTCCAACCCTGTGCCATGCACACCTTTGCCATGAGTGGTGGGGATTGGCTGCTCGGCCTAAGCCCCTATAAGCACCCAAACCTGCGCCACGCACGGCCTTTAACCATGCGTGGCAGAGGTTGGCCAGAGGGCCTGGCCTGCAGTCAGTCCTGCGGCCAACCCCCTATAATCACCTAACCCCGCGTGTCTGCAGGGCCTGGGCTGCAGCCAACCCCCCTATAACCACCCAGAGTGTTTTTTTAGATTTTGATGAATGATATACTTAGAATTAACTATTTTAAGACAAATTGAAAAGAAAAATCTATGTCAAGTAAAAATAGTGCGATTACATTTCGGTATATATCTTAAATATATTAATTTGAAAAGTAATTAAAGCGGGAATGTGACTACTGATACACCTAGACTGCAACCCTCAAGCACAAGGGTGAGGGCCCGAGATCTTAACCTCTAGGCCACAGGTGACTCTTTGCAATGCAGCTTCCCGACATAAATATGACATTTAATTAAAAGATTTTTTTATGGCAAAAGGACTTAAATGTTCCATCACTAGGAAACTTAACAGTCAAAACACTAGTAAAAAAGCAGACACACTGCTTGAGATATCAGGATTAGGAACTTCCACCTACTTAGTGACAGACCAAGAGCGTAACCAGTTGGCCAGAAGTGATACTGTTGTGCTGTGTAATAAAAAGTAATTAAAACATCTGAATCAAACATCTTCTTACTGTGACACTCTGAAGTCTTTGTATGGAGAGAGCATTTCAGTAACAATCTCTCTCTCAATTCCATCCCATCATGAAGGTCCCCACGGTCTTAGCTAGACTGGTCCGAAAGCAGGGAGCTGCTTGAAATAGCAGTTCCCTGCTTGCAGGAGCAATCTTCTCATCTGTTTGCGTGCAGGGAAACAGATGAAAACTCAGTTTGCATAAAGTGGAGTTTTGTTTGCTTTTGCTTGGTGGTAGCTGTCAGCTCCCACTAAGCAAAAGCAAACAGCTACCTCCAGAGGGTGGACACCTCAGGAGACAGCAGAAGCCAGCACTGGGGCTCTACAAGGGGTGCTGCACCACCCTCCTCCAATGTAGTACTTAGCCCCGGGGAGGTGGTATGTGATGGACCCTCTTCATTAATTTAAATTGAATGAGAAAACCTGGGGACATTGGGGATCCATGCACCAAGGCTAGTGGGGTAAGGTAAAGCTATCCTGCCCCCTTTTCATTTTTTTTTTACGTTTATTTTTGAGACTCAGCTAAAACAGTCTCAAAATGGCTGCCAACACTTCCTGGTTGAAGTGTTGCCAGAAAATCAGATCTCTGCATGAGATCGTGGGTATTCACGAAGTCGTCGTGACCCTAGATATACAAATTTAATTTTCCTTTAATTTCCACTAAACTACTGAACGGATTTACAGCAAATAAGAACAAGCATTGGCAAAGCCAATCGGTCTCACCTTTGAGAGTCTTATTTCCTCTGTTCTACCGTAGTGTGTGTGTAAAGTGAGTACAGATTGTATGTGCTTTCGATAATGAAATAGCCTTTAATGTTTTGCTGAATATTTGATGTATGTTAGATTTTATGAGTTTGTAAATAATACAACTTAATTATTTTCATTTTTTTATTTTTATTGCATAGTTCAGTAATCATTATTAGTTCCTTTTTGTGCTATCCTGCATTACTTGGAGCAGCTCTGCCCTGCTCACCATAAATTTTGACAGATAGTAAAGCGTTTCTCCCTGTTTAGAGTTACAATAAAACACTAAACTTTCCCGGCCGCATGACACGCTATAGTCCCCCATACAAACCACCCAAGCCACTACTCGTTGTGCATCACCCACCTCCGAGCAAAAGCCTGAGTTACTGCAAATTAGAAAAGACAGGAACTTGATAGTGCCTATCACAGACACACACAGGCTTGCATAGCACAGAGGCTTATATAGGCTAGCTCAAGCAAAAATACAATGTTTAACAACTAAAAAGAACTGAAATTGTAGCTGCTGTTGCCTGCAAGATATAACTTAATAAAGAAAGCAAATTAAGGAGAGTTTTTTAGTAGCTAACAATTAAAATGTGTTCGACATCTAGTGTTAGACGTGATATGTACAGGAACCCATTGACAATTCTAATTTCCTTTGAACTAAGAGCATTAATAATATTTGGTGAAGAACGTTCTTTAGCAAATTATCGCTAACGGGGCCAACTTAAAATTTAAGTAATGGACTCATGCATGGACATGTTAAGACTATCTATGATGTACATGTAACACGTAGGGTTTGGCCAACAGCAATGCAGCATTGAGAGGTTGCATTTATCGGTGTAGTGACCATTACAAGGTTCTTTCCTCACGTTGGCAAAACAGCCCTCGTTTCTGCACATACAAACATCAAGTTTTAGAACACTGGTTACTTCCCCCTGAAAGAATCAATTTTGCGAGATCAGAATTCGAATGGTGTTATTTTGAGGGGTTTTAAGGCTTCAAATGGGTAAGAATAATTGTACTTTGTTTGCCTGGTAACAGGCAAAAGGAAGTCTTGGTGCAAAAAGGGATGAATGAACCAGCTTTCTGGCGGCATACCCTTCTCGGTGAGTTTTATGGGCTCTATTGATTACCCTTGCTTTGTGCCACAGGGGAAAGGGGTCGTAAAAACCCTGCAGCATCTCGGTTCCTGTCCCGGTAAAGAGAAAATACGTCTTTCTCTCCGCATGGCCAAATTATGGCTTGGGGGATAGACACTGTTGAAGATACATGTATATGTGTGTGCATGTTTGCGCGAATCAGAAAGACTTGGATATTTGCAAGCATTCGTAAGTAAGGAAAATGCATGGGCCCTGGAGACATTGCTTGAAAACACACTGTAATATTTCCACAGGTTCCCAATTCAACATTCTGATGTTGAACTGTAATTGAAAGACGCTCGCTCACACAATATGGATAAACATATATAGACACACACTGTATATATGCTCAATAAGGATATACATATATAGACACACTATATATGTTCTTATTCCTCAACATGCGTCTAGGCTTTAAAAAATAGGAGAAGGCTTAGAAACACGGAAGTGCAGGGTAGGAGAAGCTCATTAACATGGGACACTGGTGTAAGAGGCTAACCAATGAGCCTTGTGTGTGAGATACTATGTGTGATTTTACCACACGCGAGAACTGTGGGGTGAGATAGTCACAAACGAGTGCAGTGTGAAACGATCACAAACACGACCAGCCTAGAGCGCACAAGCCTCAAACATGTGTAAGATTTTCGGCAACACTAGAAGCTCAGAATGGGCAATTAAATCACTCGAGACGCCACGTGTGTGCCTGGAAAACCCCTGAGAAGTATAATGTGGACGATGCTCACAAAGAGCACAACTTACTTTTTTGCCAAAATACACAAAAATTTGAGAAACCCGCCAGGGAAGCCCGTAATATCAGCCAATGGGCCCTTATTTGAACCAGTATCTAATTGTGTATAACAGCTTTTGGCTCCCTTGGTAAGGGATTTAAACTCATATTTGAAAGACACAGGAGATTTGTTGCGGCATCTTCAGAATGTTCCATGGCAAAGTACATACAAATGGATGTGGTTTCTCTGTACACCAGTATTGAACATAAGGTGGGAACAGAAGCCTGTAGGCATTTTCTCATGAAAAGAAACATTCACTATTTTGACCACAGTCAAATGTTACTGAGCATGATGCAACCTCGTTTGGAAAACAACATCTTCATATTTAACAAAGAAGTTTCCAACAAATCAAAGGCACAGCAATGGGGTTTTCATTCTCACCAAATTTTGTGAATCTAACCATGGGATGGTGGGAACACAAACATGTGTGGTCTTCTGAACATGACGTATATCTGAACAAAATCGTAACCTGGCTATAGTTTATTGATGATTTACTCATTATATGGGATGGCACAGAACAAGAATTTGCGGAATACTTCATTTTTTTAAACCAAAATGAGGCGAACCTGAGGTTAACTTAAGAAATCAGCAGTGTTAGAGTAACATTTCTGGACACTGAAATCTAAAAAGAAAATGGTGTGGTCCAAACTACTTTGCATAGAAAAAATACAGCAACAAATGCAGAATTACATGGAAGTAGCTTCCATCAACCTTGCTTAAAATGGAGCATTCCATATGGAGAATTTATGAGGATAAGGAGAAATTGTTCTCAAGCCAATGAGGAATCACACCACTTGATTAATTCTGCTAAGCAGTTCAGAGTCAGAGACTATCGCTCAAAAGTAATCTAGACATGTTTGGACAAAGCAAAGATCAAAAAAGAGAATCTCCTGCACGAACGAAGCAGAATGAAAGAAAAAGATGAGTCAATAAGGCACATTTTATCATATTGCAATGAAAGTCAGTTAATCTGAAAAACCCTTGAAAGACATTGGGGAATATTGAAAATGGACCCAACATGAAATCCAATCATTGGGGATCATCCGGCAGTGACATTCAGGAGAGCTCCCAGCTTACGAGATAAACTAGTACACAGCTCCTATGTTGCAAAGAAAAATCAATGGCTGCAGAAACCTGGATTTTCTAAAGGTCTTCAATGCAGGGCCTGTAAAATTGCAATTAACAAGCAGATGTACAGCATCGAAAATGGAATTCTAGAACATATCAGGGCAACAAGCCATAAAGAACGCAGTAATGCGGTAGCGAAGCACACGGAACTAAAACATAACAGTGATTGGACTCAAGTGAAATAATATGCAACTGGTCAAGTTGAAAAGTCTGAGGGGTGGTGACAGAGAACGTATCCAGAGACAAAGGGACTCAAAATATATCTTGTCCTTTCGGCGATTGGCACCTGGAGGCACGAACCAGGATGAGGAATTAATTACATGTACACTTGAAAAACTTGAAAAGAAAAAAAACATTTGCCAATTGAGGCGGTGTAAAATCATAGATGCTATCTTGACTGGCTGCACCAACAACTTTAACAGTGGGAACGTGGCAATTCAGTAAACTGAACATAGTATGGGAATGCACAACACAAAATAAAATACTGTTGTTGTGTGTGAATCGAATGATGTAGGATTAATGATGCCACTTAGTTATAAATTCATATATTATATTAAGTTTGGGCTAATTGTGCCAGAGGCTTCACGTTTTTCATCACAAATTTGTGGCACTCTGAAACTGTCGATTAGTGCAACCAACGGTATGGGGAAGAAAGGAAGATAAAAGGAAATAAGGATCTGCAATGCAATGGGTCTCACGTTTCCTTGAGCTAGAGCTATCACCATTGTAAATTCCGAACTGGACTTTTCTTGCCACATAAATTGAAAATGAAAAGTAAAACAGTTGACATACGGGAGCCGATACAATGTGCCACGGCCGCCATGAGCATAAGTGGAAAGGAGAGACACAAAAGGAAAAAGAAGATCACTCGCAGTCAAAGGTATCGGCAAACGTGCAGTTATCCTTGTAACAGGGTCGATGGCCAAGGCGATAGCAAAATTGCCCCAAGGAGTATTTACCAATGATAATAAAGGATTTCTGAAAGGCAAGCCCATGAACGAGTGAGAGTGATGGGTGTGTGTTGGGCGTGGTTAAAAGCCCACAGATAGATTACAACAGGCCAGAGCGCTTGCGCGCTCAACCTAAAAGGATAAAAAGTATCTGAGCCCCATCCTCTGCAAATCACGGTGGATCAAGGCTGCATACATGTGACACAACAAATGGGAAATACACCATCACCTGTTGGTGCACACTGGCAGACACAAGAGCTGATACAAGCAGCAGACATTGTATGGAATCATGGCAGAAAATAAAACAAATCTCCAGTAATGGTAAAAATGGGTGTTAATTTGGAATCATGTATGGAAACATGGGTCGGATAAAGCATGGACTCCAAAGTCCAGAATGCATAGCAAAGATATGCTTTAGAACAACTAAATGGATTTTGAATTTTAGAAAATGCGTTGCACTGAGCGCGTCTCTGCTTGGGACTTTTGTTGAAATTCTGGTGCACCTTTTTGATAATTAGTTGATTTAAAATATATTAGAGTGTATTTTGCCAGCAATTAAGTTAAATTCACGTGGTGAGATACAGGTTCACTAGAAACTGAAAAAAGACTAATTGTTCTTTTAAATAATGGTAACACAGTTACATAAGGTCGAGAGGCCGAAACGCGTTGGGTTGTTTCCTTGTGCCACAACAACGATTCATTAAAATTGCAAAATGGTACACCATAGTGAGCGAGTCCCGGTGTCTTCTGTTGATGGGGAGAAGCAAAATGAAAATATGAAATGGGGTGTGCCCAGCCAAGGAAACGCGCACCATCGCAGGAAGTAAAAGGCGCCATATGCTGCTTTGGGCTGCAACACATTTGAGAATATATATATATATCTATCTAGATATATATATATATCTCACAAAGCAAAGGTTACTGGGACGTTATAGTAGGGTTCACATTTTACACACACAAAACAATGGAAATTCAGCAGTAATTCATATATACAAATACACACACACACACATATATATATATATATATATTTATATATATTCCCCTGCATGGTCAAGTACCGCATAATAAAGTATAACAAAAAAAGGGATGAGTGTTATTTATGTGCATGGTAACTTTCCACACCCAATAGGCTGTCAGAATACAGATTTTTACTTTGCTACTTAGGTGCAGAAGCAGCATCAAAGTAAAGCACAATCTATGTTTTTCAACCAATATCGTTATACTATTTTTGTGTTCACCTTTCTGTAAATACTAGAAATTAAAAGTGAAAATTGGTAATAGAATATACTTGGACCAAGCTCTGATTTTTGTGGCCACTGCTTTTGGTTGTAATGACGGGCATTAATGTTCAAACTGAAGTGGAGTTTGTTTCATTACCAAATGTCACCCATGTTTCCCCGTCCAACAAAGGGTGACTGCAAAGACATCACCTACTTAGCGAGGTTTTAGCACATTACCCATTTATTTACTGACAAGATCTGAAAATGTTCCCCTCCTCCTATCCCAGGCGTTATAGGAAGACAGGAAAAGCAATCACGGCTTCTAGGATTCTTGTACGTCTGGGTTCTGGGCAGACGGACTCGGCATTCCTTCTCCCCTGCACAAGCGCCAGTGAAACATTCCTGAAAAGAATGCGGTCTCCCTTCTCTGTAACAGGAGCTGCGCCCTTCTGGAGCCTGTGGCCCGCGAACATCTGCGGCCAAGGCCTGCTGGGATCCCGCAGAGATGCACATTTGCAGACACTCTTTGTTACAAGCTGCTGTCTGGGATAAGAGACCTCGTGCTCACATGCACAAGTTCATCCTTGAAATGGGTATTTTCTGCAATATACCTGCAGGTTACTTCCTAGAAACTCAGTGCTTAATTTGAGGGGATGGCTGCAGGTGGAGCCCGGCACTCATTTATAGGAACCAGTTTTTATTTTCGGCCATCAGATTTTGACCAAGAGGGAGAAAAACAAAAATGGGGGAAAAGAAGTAAGAGAAAGAGCGGAGAACACAGATAAAGAAAACAGGAATGAAAATTAACCCGAAGGAGTGAGATAAAGTTGGATGAAAGAGGTATGAGATGGAATCAAGACAACACAGGCTAGGTATTCAGCACCCCCTACATGATAATGCCAGCTGTGTGCTTCTGAGCAAAAACTTTGGGGACAGCACGTATTCTTTTACAAATTAACCACTGTAGACCTTACTATTTAATATGACCACAACAATATTAGTATAAAAGTAACAACCAGCCTGGTGAACCATCGATAGAAAGGAGATGACTGCATATCCCTATGGATTTTCAGTGCCATGCGCACAATGACCCTTAAATAAGGTAAGACTGATCATTAGTTTCCCACCCAAAGACAGTTCTGCCCTTCCCATGTGCAAATGCATTATCACTACCAGTGGCTGCTGCCACTGAACGGGGGTGGGCGCGGGGGAGAATAAAAAAATAATTATAAAAAAAAAAAAACACTTACCTCTCTCTTCTGGAGACGCGTCTGCTTCTCCTCCGTCCTCTTCCAGGCAGCACACAAGCTCCCAGCCAATCACGACACTGCTGTCACCAGCATGACAGCAGGGTCGTGATTGGTGTGAGCTCCCTGGTCGGCGCTCACAGTGGGAGTGAAGGCCTGTGCACTTTACCCTCCCGGGTGTGCAATACAGCTGGGTGGAGAAATGCAAAGTGTGCATGTCTGTTTGGTCGGCCAAAGACGGCTGGCCAAACAGACATGCACACTTATTGTGCACATAAAACTCCCCCTCCAGCCCAGCCCCACCCCACCCCACCCCACCCCACCCCGGCTCCCAGGAAATATAAAATGATCATAACGCTTTGATATTATGATTTTATTTTTCCTTACCCTGCTGCTTGAAAGCAGCGGAGCGACGCTCTTCTGCCTTAGATGAGGAGCCGCCCCTGATCACTACACTTTGGTAGTTGATAAATTATTAGTTTTGAGACCGGAATTCAGTCGCAAAACATTGATACATACCATTCTGATTTGGTATTTGAAAGGGATGCCCCTTTCAAATACCGAATCGGTATTTGATCGCAAATCAAAATTGCCATGTGGTAGCATGCTGCCGAATCACAGTTTTGCCAAAAGGTTTTTTTATGGTCTGCGAATCGGCCCGTTTGTGACCAGAAAAAAAGCTCTATACGTGTGGCCCTTAGTTCCCACAGCAAAGCCCGTGGTTGTGACGGCAACAAACAGCAAAGCTTGAATTACTCCTAGCCACTGCAGGCTACGTATGGAAGGGGAAAAGGGACCCAGTCCCAAATGGATTCCTGCATGCTGGGCAGCAGTCTTTCAAGTAGTGGGGCACAATAAATGTGAAATTCTTCTTAGGTGGGCCACATTTAGCAAGTACTCACCAGCCTTTTCTACCTGTCTACATGAGTCAATAACGCAGAGCAGGTGCACGGATAAAATATATATTTTTTTAATCCTTTTTTTTTTCCCCCTTTTTTCCAAGGGTGAGACCCTTAGCTAATGAGGAAACGTTGCTTGTGTTTTAACTTAGTGTCCTCACAATCGCTACTGAATAATGTGCCATGAAAACAGGAATTACTCCTTTATGTGCTCAAACAGCATAAAAAGGAGCAGAGATAGCAGGAGCTATCCCAGCACGGTTACTTTAGCCCATCAGGTACCGGGTCATCTTCCAATACAACTAACCAATAGATCGATAAAATAGGTGGTAAAGCTTGGCTCCTGATGAACATATCTTCCTACCAACTACTGAAGGTTTGCTGTGGTTTCAAATGAAGACGGATAAAAAGCTAGAACGCCTTCCAATGGCATAGCCGATCTGCAGAAGTCAAATAAGGGCACTGAAGAGAAGTAAGATAACTTCTAGATCATGTGAAAATCCAACACAGTGTTGGGCCCACAATGAGGCGATACAAGAAAAAAACATGAGAAAAAAGGGCCTCCAGCTAGGTCATTAAGGCTCAACAGAAACATGATCTTCAGTGCCACAAACCTCATAACGTCCTGATCTATTGGTGAATGGTTTTATGTTTGTGCATTGAAAGAACAAGGTCCACGTTCCAAAGAAAGGATACTAGAGATGATTCGGGGGTAGCAAGGGTATTCTGGGCCCCTCAGATAAGCCTTGTCATTATGTCAGCGTAACAATCATACCCTCTCACCTCCTGTGCACTGCTCCTGGGCTGCGAGTGCTGCAGGGGAACCAAGTGCAAGAAACAAAACATAATTTACTGTTTTAAGAAAAAAACATTGGCAATGCCAGCAGGTCTGGCTTTAAAGGAAGCATTACAAGTAGATAGCAAGGGAAAGGATATGTATCTATGTGGAAGCAAAGAACTGTGGAATAATATTGGTAGGTTGCAACCATCACCAAACCTTTTGCTGTCCAGCCAGACCTAAAAATCCATGCAGGTTAATGACTGCTCCCCTCCCATAAATGATCTAGTTATCTAAGACAATTTAATAGCATTACAATGTCATGTGTACCTCTGAACGTTCAAACGCAGGCAGCTGGATAAATAAAATGATCACAGCTGCATAGAGGGAAAGCACTTTCTGTGGAAGCACACTACTTATGTCCAATCACAACATGTACTCTTGGCACCAAACAGGTGGGCTGAGCCAAGGCACCTCTCTAGGGATGCTCACATTATTGTCTGGAGACAGCTGCACCATCAAGCCAGACAACAATGAATGTAGAAAAAGGAGAAAGAACTAAAAGGGACATGGAAAACCAAACGGCCTCAAATTAGTCACACCTCTGAGGGAAGGAACCTATCCTCTTAATTTATAAATGGAGGAGGAAGGAGGATTTTTCCCTAACAGCATTTTTCCAGAACCACATTTCACTTTTCCATATATATAAATGCGTGGACAGTTCTGTAAGAACTCAGTACAAAACCCAGTAATATGAGAAACCACAATGTTGTGTGCAGCACACAACATAACAGATCACAAAATAACGCATGCATAGTTAAATGGCAATTTTTTTTTTAAAACATCAAGACCTAATCACAAAAATGCCAGCCAGCTCAGAAAAGAAGTGCCTTGCCTTTTCATGAAACTCCATTCATGCCAAATGCCATACTGTAACATGTTAACATAAACTCCATAGAGAATACTTTAGAGTTTGGTGCGTTTCTGCCATTCTAATACTTGGCACTGGCTAACCAAGCAAATGTGTTATATCTTCCCATTATTTGTGCATTTATCACACCAGCAACATTCCGCATGAATCAACCAGCTAAGAAAGTAACATTGCTTGTGCCGCATACCAAAAGCCTGGTAAGTATCGTGTGCTCATTACATGGTTGAAAAATATATGAGGGTATACTCTACTGTATTCAATGTTCTAGTATTATCTACTCACAATATCCATTTATGTGGTGATTTCAGTCATTTCTACTGTTGTGATGTGTGTATTATGTCTCTTATATGTCTATGCTGTCTCTCTTCTTTCCATTATTTATTCTGTATTCATTTTGTGTTCTGCCTCGAGCTTTTTGTGTTTTGGTTTTACTTTAATTTTCAACACTTAACTCATATTTTTCGCTCCTGCTTGAGTATTTCTTATTTTATGTCTATTCCCATGATTCTTTATGGTGGCATCTGTCTAGTTTTAGAAAGAAGATGTGCCTATTAAGGAGCATGAATCGCTTAATTGCTTGGTGGCAAACACTACAAGTGGAAGTTCACTAAATCCAACTGACATTAAAAATATGCTTCAAGTTGATTTGGATGGCGTAGAGAAGAGGACAATGACAACAAAGAATTTCACCAATTTGTAGGTCTCCCACACCAATGACAGAAAGCAGAATAACAAGTAGAGATAATCCAATATGAACCCTGGAAAACCTGGAAAGCAGGAACAGAAAAAACAATAGGTGGCTGTACTGAATACAAGAAGAGAAGGAAAGAAACAATATGATATCCTCCCCAACAAACATTGTGCCATGGCCCCAGCGGCGGCCGCTGCAAAACTCAAGGGGAGGAGTGGCCATGGGGGGTGAGGAGAATAAAAAACAATTAAAAAATAATAATAATACCTCTTCCCGTCACCGATGACTCCTGCTGCCTCGCTCCTCTTCTACTGGTGTCCCAGGATTCACTGGGATACCAGCACAGGTTCCCCAGCAATCCTGGTGCTGCTTTCATGCTAAATGTAGCATGAAAGCAGTGCAAGGAGTGGTCTGAGCGGCTTGGACTGCCGCTCACACACTGCCCTGGGGTCTGTGCAGTTTCTCCAGCCCCGCTGTTCAACACAGCCAGTTTCGAGAAACCTAAGTGTGCATGTGTATTTGGCGGACGTAAGACAGACGGCCAAACACACATGCGGACTTAGGTGCACTCTCCCCCCCCCTCCTGTGGCACAGCCCTCCCCTCCCTTCACAAGCTGACAATAAATGTCATTTTATTTTCCAGCTCCTGGCTTAGTGAGTGGGGCGACCTTCCTTTGCCTTTGCAAAAGAGCCACCCCTGCTTGTCTCTCAAACAAGTAGAGCAAGCCACTACAAGCCAAAAACATTCATGAAATTCAAATAGTCTAGAATGAACTTACAGGCAGTCTCGAAAAAGAAAATGGAAACCTAGGGCAGATGACAGTTGTGCAAACTCACAGGATCGTGTAAAAGCCAAAGTTAAGCTGAGGAAGACAAGATTCCTAGTCGAGAAACCTACCTTGAGACACTTTAAAATTAGATTTGAAATCAGATATTCTATGAGAGATCAAGACACAGACACAGGACCAAAACATCTGATGAACACAAAATCTTCAACAATTCTTGGTCTGATCACTAGATATGGAAACTAATCAAACAAACTTCTCAACCAGCAAGAACTGGGGGACAGCATGGCAGCAGCACAAAACAATGCCATCTTAATTGACATTTCAACAGCCTGAACAAGGTGCTGGCTTCCCATGTTACAGCACAATTTACCAAACCGCATATTATGCTGTACTCAGGTAGTTTCTGCCACAGGTTATCACTTGCACACCCTTCAAATGTTCACAAGTTACACTGTTGACATTCACAGTTACAAATCAAGCACAAAACAGAGAAAAACAAATATTTTGAGAACACAACATCTCAAGACATAAAGAAAACCTTCACACAGCTGAATTAACAGAGGAGATAAATTGCAAAAAGCAGTACCATACCTAAAAGAGGCTATTCTGTAAAGCAGTAAAGACCTCATTCAGCAGTAGATTCCATATTGTAACTTCCAAAGCACATTAGATGAAGATCTGACTAGCAGGCTTGATGTTTTTGGGAGGGAGGGGGGCTGTCAGACATCTCAAGCATTGGGGAGGCAAGTAGTTCTGTACTCGCAGCATTAAGCAGTGATGGAAAGCTTAAGGCCGGGGGGTGGGGCAGCAATACTAGACACCCAAGTGCAAATGATGTCAAAGTGGTGTGTGCGTACCGCACCATTAAACGATCATGTCATTAGCGGTAGGTCAGATTGCCCCACGACAGAAGGTACTCTATTTCTTATTCGGGAATGTGAACAGCCTGGGTAACCGATAGAGGAGAAAGTGATGTCATTTGTCTTAGCAAAGCAGAATCCAGACCTCATACTCCTACAGCAGACACACCTAGTAGGCAACAACTGTGCAAAATGGTGTGGACGGAAATACAAAGCTCTGGTGCTCTCTGGATTTTTGACAGGATCTCAAGAGGTTGGGATCCTTGTACACAGATCACTCTCGCTCATGGTCACTACAACCTGCTTAGATATGGTGGGCTGTTGCACTGCAGTTCAAGGAGAGTGGGATGGGCAAAGGGTAAGGTTGGCCTCATGGTATCTCCCACTGGAACTTCAGACCTCCAAGCTTGAGGATTTGGGGAATTGAATTGCACTTCTACCAACACAATACTAATAAAAAGGGAGAATCTTCAACTGAGTGAAGCTTGACAGTTATTAAGAGCGCACAGGGTACAGTAGACAAGAGGCTCAGGAACTTCGTTGATGCCAATAGGTTTCTGGATCACTTGAGGCAGGAACACCCAACACACAGGTTGTACCCCAATGTTTCTAATAAAATGAAGGCAGGGTCCAGACTGGACTACCTGCTTGTATCTAAAATGCAGGAAGGACTGAATCTGAATACCCGATACTTGATGAGAGGAATTTCAGACCCGTTGCCATTTATTACAAGACTGGAAATACAGAGATGCAGGGTGGAGTAGAGTAGAGATTAAATCCATAGGATTGCACGAGCTGGGAGACAAAAAGACATCTGACAGATAGTACTCAATGAAGTTTTTGTGCATTTTAAAAACTTTTGTGCATTATTAACAGCATGCACAACTTTGGAATTTACATGCACACACAGAACTTTGAAATGTACACACTGACATGGAGTTATTGCATTTTAAACAATTTTGCTACAACCTGTATAAGTGTCTTTTGCTGGCTTAAATTAACTAGGCCTCATTTAGACCTAGAAGCGATCTTGTTCAAAGTGGATGTCTCTTCTTGCATGTTCACTGGCCATTATTCCTGCAGTACGCTGCTAAGGCAGAGTCGCATTTGTTTATCCATTGATGCTGTTCTTGCTGTTCTCGAAAAAAAACTTTCCAACATGGGTGTAGTAATGGATCGTGTCCCGGGTTCTTCCGCTAGCACACTGTATTACAGTCATTCACAATAGTTTGCTGTTCTTGTAACTAGTTTGTCCTGACATTAGAGTGGGCAGAATCAATAGTCATGAAGTGGGATAGCGCTTAGATGTGAAAGCAATTTGATGTTTTATAAAAATGTTTTCTGATATGCTGAGAGTATAGTTCTTTGCTCACGCCATGATGATTTTGCAAAACTAATAATTTCCTATGCAACCAAACTGTCTATAAACCCCAGATTTTGGGGGTGAGCCAGACCTTTTTTGAAGACTTTATGATGCTACTAGGGATGTTGTCAGTTTTCTTATTTATTTTGCTGCTCACTTGCAACAAAATTTTTCTGATTTGGACTTATTTATTGAGAGCCTCCATGGCAATGACTGCATTTATAATTTTTGTACTGAACCTTTTGAATTTTTGGAACAAACCTTTAAAATTTGTATTCCTGCCCTAGAACTCAATTATTGAGTCTCTCCTTAAATCATTGACTGTATTTTTGTGGGGTTCCTTATCTTGGGAAACACACTGACTCATGAAACTGAGGTTTACACAAAGTCTATGATTTATCAACTTTTGGGTGTACTGTTGGGGTAAGATGGTGGAAACGGTATTTGCAGGAAAACTTGGGTTCTGTAAGATTGTACATTACAATCTGGAAGACGTGTGTAATAAGAGGACACTTAGTACTCACTGAAGGGAAAAAGCCGGAACACCAGAATAAAGTAGTAGAGATGGAAGATAGGCTGGGAAAGCTAGAGGCAGAATATATCCTATCACATGAGGCAGAGCAGTGGCAATGGATTGATTTAGTCCAGTAAGAAAGTTACATATCGGTAATAAGGCGCAGGCACAATACTGTGCCACACAACACAGGATATACAAAGTAGGAAATAAAGCTGAGAAAATATTGGCTTGGCTAGTGCGGATAGAAGGCAGTAGTCTAAGGGTCTGCAGGATTCAGACAGAATGAGTGGTGGCGACTGAAACCGCTGATGAGATAGGGTATTCACATTCTTTATAAGTGCCAGCACAATAAGATGCAGAAGAGAGGATACAATTAGACCAGGGACTGGAGTAAAGCAAATTGTTTGAAGCGATCAGATCACACAACTGAGAAAGGGGAAAGACCAAGTGACCTTATGGGCTCCCGTCTGAAATTTCTAAGTGCATAACGCTGAAACTGGTGAAACAACTACTTGATAGGTTTGAAGATGTAAGGAAGGAGGGTGACCTCCCTAGAGATACTACAACATATAACAATAATGTTCATACATACAGACGGCAACTCAGCTGAAAACTGAGCATCATACAGGCCTATTTCTTTGTTGACTATCGAGGTCAAGGCTCTGGCTAAGGTGCCGGCACATAGTCTTGGCCTCATTGTTTGTAAATGAGATGCCCCTGACTGGTCAAAAAGCTGCACCAAAAAACTTAATCAATTGTTTAGCTACTTAGTAACATGTCACAAACGGAGGGAACATGTTATAATATGGGTGCTAGACACCGAAAAGGCATTCAGTGCTATAGAATGGTCCTACTTACAGGACATCCTTCAAAAGGTGAGGATTGGACCAAATTGTATGGCCCAAGTTGCTGTATACGGACTCACTGGCCAGAGATACGGTTAAAGGAGCATTATCTGATGAGCTTGAGCTGGGACGGTGGACAAGACAGGGGTGCCCACTTCCGCCTCTGCTCTTTGCAGTGTCACTTGAGCCACTGGCAGCATGGGTGAGGAGGGATACACTAATAAGGGGAATCTGATGTGAACCCGACTGGGAAGATGTAATCTCCATATAGACACATTACCTGCTCCTCTATCTGGCAGAACCTGATAGGTTCCTCACCTGAGTCTTAAAGATACTACTTTTAGAAACCACTCAGATATCTGAATAAACTGGCACAAGTCAGTTTTGTTTTCTGTCATTCTCTGAAAGTGCCTGGAGGATTGGAAGATCCCCAGAAAACCTCTCCAAAAGTTTCATATATTTAGGAATATATAGGTCAAGACTGACTCATATGAATTCTATAGATGCAATCTAAGCAGAATCCTAGAGGAATACAAGAAAGATGCAGCACATTAAAGGAACAAGCCAATATCATTTATCATTGGAGGAACATGCCAATATCATTTATGGGTTGGGTGGCATTATACAAGACAATTACACTCCCTAAATGTTTGTACATGCTACAAAGAGTGCAACAAGATTATTGCTGTGGGATGAAGGGGTGGTCCAGATAGCACTATAATCATTAACAAGAGGACCTTACGATGGCAGGATTGCTCGCCCTAATTTGCAATATTATTAATGGGGGGGGGGGTCAGCTTCTGGTGGTAAATGAATGGGCACCTGCGCCCCAAGCAGACGACTGGTGATAAAAGTTATATAAACAGATTTGTATGGCTGGAGTCATACTGCAGACCCACTATTACAGATTGCAATAGTTCTGGAGATCTGGCAGAGACCCCACGAAAAAAATTAGATTGGAAGCAAAGTTAACATTAAAGACACCAATATGGAAGCTGTCATACTGGCAAACATGAAAGGTCTGGAGGGATGCCCTCAGTGGGACAGGGTGGGAATCGAAAAGTTGGGAGACATATGGGAGGAAGGCAGATTAACACCTTTTGAAAAGCTTCAGAGGCAGCATGACTAAGCGGATGGTTAATTCCTGACGTACTTAGAAGTGCATCAGGTGGTGGTGGAATGCTCAGAGTTGCTGGAAAATGCAGAAGATGAGACACCACTGGAATTTAGGGTTTTCGTAGTTCTACTACATAAACAAGCCATCTCACAAACATACAAATCTTTTGTGGCTAACTGCTAGAGCCCTCTAGAGACATCAAAGGCCAGATGGGAACAGGCTTTGGGGGCACTAGTGGGTGAGGATTGGGGTGAGGCACATCAGAAGCCTAGAGAGATTAATATCAGGGCTGGGTTTCACCTTGATCAACGTAAGATACTACAAGCACGAAAACTAGGTTATTCAAAATAGGGAAAATCAGAGCGCAATATCGGTCATGTGGTTGTGGAGGTAAATGGGCCATTAATCCATACTATCTGGAACGGTCTGTGTCACTGGATATTCTAGAACCAGACACAACAGCATATCTCAATGGTTATAGTGGAAACAACTTCCCTCGTGCTGCCCCTGGTGCTTTTGACAAACTGGACTGAAGCAACAATCCCAAATATGATTGGCTAATTTGTAACGTGGCCCTAATGGTGGTCAGATGTGACATAATACAGTCCTGGGGAGCAAAGACCACACCAATCCTAGAGAAATTGATTATTAACATGGATTAGTGCATGCAGGCCAAACCCACAGTCTATAAAGTGGGAAGCTGCACCCAGAAAATTTATAAAAATATGGGTTAAGTGTTAAGATCACAGGAAGGAGGATGTATGAGGGCTAACAAGTGTATGGGAGGATTATTGAATACATAGCAATGCGCAAAACGGGAGGCAAAGATCAATCCCTGACATCCGACAGGGAACACAAAGATGCCAAAGAAAGCTAGGGGAGTGAGGGGTACTCACACAGTCTTTAACTGAAATATCTGGCTATGATGCAGTGCTATGCACTACAATTAGGCTGATACAGATTCGCTGGAGAGTTGTAACAAGTTATTTTGTGGGAATGATGGTTGAAAATGTAGTTAAAAGATGTATTTTTTGAAGATTTTAGTAACCTAGGCAGGAGGAAACATATGTATGAAATTGTTGGTATTATTTACTGATTGCATTTCATGGAATCCCAAGGGAATAAACAGCCCAAGTAGGAGCAAAATTCCAATCTTACTTGGAACAAATTAGACACCAGCATTGCATTAATCCAGCAAAATAGTGTAGATGAGAAAGAATCCTGGAAACAAACATAAGTGGCTTAGGTACGTTGCTTTTTCACAAGGACAGAAAAAAATGACATTACCATTCTCAAAAGTCTCTTCTAGCTCTATGAACTTGAATGATCAATGGAGACAAGAAAGAGCCATTGTTGTCATGGGAAAAGTAGACTGCAACCTGACCAATAGCTATGCGCATCATCCAGGGATGCTCTTTTCGAAAAAAGGCTTAAGATGCCCATTATCCACGGATGCTTTTTTTCTGAAAAAATGTTTAAGATGGCATAAGAAAAATCTCAGATCACCAGAACGCAGTCCTCAGAGGGGACTGTAATATTTGTTTGAACGTCATCACAGAGAGAAAATCTAATGTGAGATTTATCCTGAACAATTTCCAAAAACATCCAAGAAGGTAACTGAGGATGAACATTTCATAAACATCTCGCAATTAGCACATCTGGAAAACGCATCATAGTAATGACCCAGTCCTGAGTATCCAGGCGTCATGAACCCTAACTTCAGCAGCTTGAGTGAAGGGTTAGTGCCACTGAACTGTTATGTTCTGTGCATCATAAAACATTGAAATTGGTTTTAAGGCTCCGTTGACTTTGACCAGAGACACGGGACTCTAAACAAAAGCTCACAAATAATACTGAAAGGTGACAGTATGAATTAGCTGTTACATAAGGGAACACATTGACATGAGAACACAAAAGGAAAGGTATAACGGGGGGTAATGGAGAAAAGGATGGATGGATGAGGAGGGATTGAGAAAAGGAAGGGCTGATGAATGAGAGGGGGGAGAGGGAGGGAAAGCTGTGCAATAAAGAGAGGGACGGATGATGAGCTAATTGACAAAAAGAACGCAGAAAAGGAAGCAAAGAAAGATGAAACAAAAAAGAAAGAAGAAAGAAGAGAACAAATGATGGAATAAAAAAGGAAAAGGGAGGATAGAAGGAAAGGGATTGAAAGAAGGATTGAGAAAAGGAAGAAATGAAAGACGGGGAAAAACTGAAAAAAGATGACAGGATGGAAAGTTTCTTTAAAGCGACAGCCCCCTTCGACATCTCTGAGGAAGGTTTACCATAGTAAGCAGCCCTTGATGCATTTGATTATTTCAAGAGTGTTCATAAAGAACTACACGGTAAGCCTCGTATTTGAGAATTGGGGTGCGCCATTTGGAAATATTGTTTTCAGAATTCTTCCAGGGGGAACAACTCCCCACCAGGCTTGATCATTATCATTTGGTTCATGGTTCAAAGTGGGGGTATTTTATTTTTCTGGCTACTTTCCTGCTGGGTAACATACCTGGATAGTATCATTACTACAGAGGCCACACAAACCCAGGCTTGCTAGAACTAGATGCTCCCTGAGCCATGGAGAGGGCTTGGCCACCATCCATGAACAGTATGATTTCCAACCTTTCCTTTGACAGCAGGGGACAGCCCAACAGGACTGGTAAGCTCTGGAGTTAAAGGGTCAGACGTACAAAGAGCAGGTTACAAAAAGTGGTTGACAAATTGTGCACAAACTACAACTGGTCTCCGATTTTGCGATGTGGCCTGTGCACTATTATGTCTTGTCTCTAGTCATAAGGAGTCACAGAATGCCCTGCTTAATGAAAGGGTAGGTCACTAGTTTCTGTGATAGCCTGCAAACACAGGGATGGTGGACTACAAGGAACAACAGACAACAATCTATGTGTATGTATTTTCAAACAAACCTTTTTTAAGCAGCCTGCAGTCCTTAAAGACAAACTTCCCCACCTCCCAGTACTCTCTTCCTCACCACCACCCAAGGTCGCTTGACATGATTGTCAAAGGGGAAGGTGTACCCAAGGGAATCCTCTCCCTTTTGCTAACAGGTTATCACATCCTTTGAGGTGGCAGTATCTTGACAATGGTTTGAGAATGCAATTGCAAACCACCGATACATACCATACTGATTCGCAATTAAGAAGAAATATCTCTTTTACGTCCCTTCCTAAATGTGATTTGGTATGGGTTTCTAAACTCATTTTTACAGGCTGGAAATTACTTCAACCTCACAAAGGGCTTTAGTACACTTTACAAACCATTTTGCACTCACAAACCTGTGAGTTTGCGAGTGCGAAGTGAATCTGTAAATCTGTAAATCTGTCCCAAACATTTGATTTCACAGAAATGTGTTCATATAAATGGAAAGGGACACGTGTCCAATTGGGGAAAACACTTGGATGTATGTCGGCTACAAAAGAAGTAGACAGCACCACTGCAAGTGAACCTCCCCACCCTTGTGATTAGACACATCTGACTACATCCAAAAGATAAAAGTAATTAAGTAGAAGATATGGCACTAAGAGTAGATCCAGAATATGTTTCCATACATTGAAATCAACAAAAGCCCCAAAGGAACGGATGTGGTTCTGAGTAGTAGTCAGCGGAGATAAAAAAACACAGGATGCATCACTACATGGCAAGATGCGGGGGGGGGCGAAAAAATGCATGGATCCGAGTCTGGGGCTCTTGCAAATGGGTCCTGGATTTCAGCACAGGAGGACACGTGAGCTTGCCACTAAGTCTTCCTTTTATAGAAGGCACACAAATATTTACGGTGAAATAATTGAAAATACGTGGCACATTCACACAGTTGTTGCATTCCTACTATTTTCCCTTGACACTGACATTTGGAAATGTTTAAATGAAAAAGCCAGCAGAACATAACACACCCTGAGACAAAGAGCCTTCTTTCTCGCGCTCACATACCTGCCTTCCATCCTGTCCCACGTTAGTCTGACCTCTCACCACTGTTCGGATGTTGTCATCCAGCCGCCTGCACAGGAAACAGAAATGCCTTTAATGTTATTTATTCAGAGAAAACGGACCCGGCTATTTAATTAAATGAATTTACTTCACTCAGCTGATGCATAACCGAAAGAGTCTGACAAGGGAGGACACAAGTGTACAATGCATGAAACAAAACACTGGAATATTCAACTAACTTGGAACCCCTACACGTTCTGAGGCCCAGACAATATTGAGTGCTGTGAATGTACCAGAGATACATGTACCAGAGATAAAAAAAAGTACGTTTGTAGGTTTGTACGGATGGACGGGGGGGGGTAATTCTACAGCTCCCAGACCCCCTCACGATCAAACTCCCTTATTTTCTCTGCTTGAGATTGTAAGTGTGTGAAGACCATAGTTGTGTTAGGAGAAGTTTGCACAAGTAAAAGGACAGAAAGTCTAAGGGCCCGATTTGAGTTGGTCAGAATAGGGTGAGGTATTTTTCCCCAATCAAGAAAACTGCCCCAGAGTGAGGTACATACAGCATGCAGCATGCAGCATATATTTCATACTCCACGTTTTTCACCTCGAAATAAAGCATAACAATAAAACAACTTTTTAATGCAACAAAATCTGAATGTTTGGCTTTTTTGTGAGCATTTCCCCCAATACATTCCAAAGGGTTTCTGCAAAAGGAATCGCTCAGAATTCCAAACCCTGAGCAAACTGCAGCTCTCAGCTAAATGTAACGTTCAATCAGTAATGAGGGGCTAAGGCCCATATTTATACTTTTTTGCGCCGCATTTTGTAAGTTTGCGCCACTTTGGATCAAAAAATGACGAAAATGCGGCGCATAAAAAAAGTATAAATATGGGCCTTAGTATACAAAAGAGCCTATGGAATCCAGCTTTCACTTATTTATGTGTCCCAGTCCCATTCAGACATGCATAGAAAAAAACAGTCCCAACTCGGAGTTACAATAAGAAGTGAAAGCAGACTGTCTAGAAGTCTAGTCAAATATTTTATTTTCAGCCGAATTGAGAGTCGGCATTGTAACCAAAACTCAAAGCAGATGTTTAAAGAAGGCAATATTTACAGAGGGCAAAAGAAGTAACTCAGGTGGCTGCGTGCACCAATACCATGAATTAGAAAATAGTGGCAATAAAGCCAAGACACTGTATGTGGGCAATGAGTCACCTGGGAAGGCATTAAGATGCAAAGGCTTCCCCACCGGTCTTCACATTCTTCTTGAATGCAGCAATATTTTGCTGAAACTCCACATGATGTTGGAAGTGCTCGATATTTGGGGGCCATAATGCATTTACAACTGTGATTAGTTTGTCTGCATGCAGAATACCTCCTGTACAAGGGCATTCCTACAACTGAAGGTTTTCAACTGAAGATCTACTGTTACATCAGAGTGTAGAGATCACTTGTGAACAGTTGAAACTTAGCCTACTCATTCTCTCCATATCCTGCTGAGCCTGTCAGATGACCAGCTGTTAGGAGGCGACCTTCCTACATTGTTCAGGACCAGAGACCAAAGTTAGAAGGCATACCATTTTTAAGGGAATGTCAATGTGCAGGGGATATCACACGGAGATGGCCTTTAAATATAGCTTATGGGCTTGTTAGCTACTTGTGATGCGAGGGATTGAGTGCCACCAGAGCTCTGTAGATGCATTCCATCAGAGTTTCAGAAGATTTGTCTTGGAGCAAACCCTCAATTAAATGGCCTTATGGGGCTCTCTCTTAGTGGGTCTTGAGACCAGAGGATCTGGGAGAAATGAAATGCCGAATGAAAGCTGTTCTTCTGAAAACATACTTTCATTCAGAACCCAAATTCTCTATGTGAAAGGAATATCTACCTATCATGGGTGCAAACCCCAAATAGCAAATGAAGTAAATGCTCCTTTCAAATTAGCCTAAAGTCTGGGAACCTCTGGAGCTAATATCAGACACTGGAATGTGCAGACACCCCAGCAGTCAAAGAGGTTAACATGAAGTTCTGAGATGAATGAACTCGTATCAGTCAATTGTAAGGGGAAAGGTGGGACTGCCTTTACTGCCCTCATGACTTTAGTCACAAAGACCTAAGAGTGGCAACTCTGATCCTGGCAGCACTTTTATTGTCACTAACTGAGGATGTTTTGTGAATCCCTGGAGAGGAGACGTTTCCACTCTGATTATGAACACACTCGATCAGCCTTTCGTGAAGGGGATTCTAGCCCAACGATGTTAGAGAGCCTGTATTGGAGTCAATTTTAACACACTGGGAGGAAGGAAAGGAAAAAAAACACATCCAATTGCTGACTGCAATCACAGACATCCTACAGAAAGGCAAAGTTCCTGAAAGAAGAAAGACTTGCCCTAACCAGTATAACACATTTATAAAAACAAGTCACAAACTAGAATAAATCTTGGGGTATTCATTGCACTTCCAAGAATCACAAACAATCAAGGAACCTTCATCTGCACTCTGCCTAGAGTTACCCAGTTTTGTATTGTGACCGAAGGGATGTTCAGCAACTGCTGGTCTTTCAGGGGAACAATACTCCATTATTTTAAGATATCAATTAATAAAAAGCACCATATAAATTGCCTCTTGATCGCTAATACCCTACATATTAAAAAGAACTTTGATCCGAAACATGCCCTATAACTCTCGGCAGCTGCAGATTTCCTCACTGAGCTATCTCACTGGTGAGTTTGTAGGGAGGATGTGATAAACATAAGATGAGAGCTATGTCTGTACCATTACCACATGTTATGTAACACCTTCCCCGGACTGAAAATATTACAAATTGTGACTGTGTTCGTTATTACATCTGTGACGCATGAACGGCTTGCGCAGAGCTTTGGTGAGTGCTGCTAAGGCAGGTACTATCTCTTTCTCAAGGAATGCAGTCAAGCAGCCCGCATGAACGGAGCAAACCAATGAAGGGGCTGGTCTCAGGCATTCACCAAGGAAGTGTAAGAAACCGTCAATGACGCGCGAGGTCTCTGTGGCAGTCTTGCTTTGCTCTGGGATGATCTAGTGCATCAGATGTTGGTGCCTGGAGCTGTGACACATTCCACATAAGGTCCATGCAGCCGAGATTGTGGCAGGTCTGGCAGCGGAAACTGGCACCGCAAATCAGGCACAGCACTGACGACTCTGAAGTCTCCTTGTTGGCGCATCTGGAGCAGCGGCTGGTAAAAAATCTTAATAAGCTCCCCAGGGACCTAAGACTGTCATAGACTTGTGAAGTAACTCAAAGATCTTCTCTCTCACGATGACATTATTAAGCTCCACTAGTATGCCAGTGATATAAAACTTTATTTGAGAGTCAACATAATCAAAAACATTGAGATTGCTTAGCCCTCATTCAAGACTGGATGTCCAGTGCCAACATCAGTCTGAAACCAACAAAGGCTGAATTTACCAATGGCACAATACACACTAAGATCCAAGAGTGGGGAGTGTCACTGCTGTGACTTATTTAACTTTTTTTGCAGTGTAAAGTCAATAATTAGCATTATCACTTCATCCGACATAAAGCTGGGCATATTCAAAGCCCATCTCTCCAGAAATGAAATCATCATCCACCCCAACCTGGGCTCCAAAATGCTTATCAGCATGGGTGTCATTTAGGGGTCGCAGATGGACCCCTGGTACTGCTTTACTGAACCCTGGCCTCAGAACCAAGAACACAGTGATGGCCCTGCATTCCTTATTTCTCTTTTTCATTATACTAATAGTGAATAATATTCTATTATTCACTATTCTATTAATGTTCTACTAGTCACCTTTAGTATAATGAAACAATGGAGCACACGCAGCTAGAATGCTACCTCCAGTGTAAGTAAAAAAATGTTTTAAATGTACGTTGTGAGTGTGCTTGCAGGTGAGGATGTGTTTATGTGAGTGTGAATGTGTGAGCATGAGTGGGTGAGTGAAAGTGAGTAAGAGCCAGTGATAGGTAGTGAGTGAGACTGAAAGATACTGCGGCCCGGATTTACTATTCTTTGACGCAAGGCAATGCGGAACCAAAGTTGTTGCATTGATTTGTGTGACAAGGAAAGAGGAAAAAAAGTGCCATGCCTACTAAAATATGGTGTATTTATCTCTCCCATGTGCTGGCGCACTTTTGTCAGCCATGCTCCAACGCATACACGGTTGCGCCATAATGGTGCAAAGGTGTGTGCGTTCTCTGATGCATAGGTTTTCAACTAAAAGGGGGTTCCTATGCAGTACAAAATATTATGCTGTATGGCTTTCTCCCACTTTGTACATGTACTGTACAACGCAGCACACATGCAAAGTTGGAAAAACAAGAAAAAATGGAAATATTTCTCTTTGCTAAGCCTGCCCCGAGAAAGTGTAAGATTTTAGCACAAACTCCTGTCTACAACCGTTTGTAGACAGGGATTAGCATCAAAACCCATGAGTTGTTGTGTGGGAACACCCATGCACCACTCATGAAATGTACCCTTGACGCAAAACAATGTTGCGTTACTCTAGAATACTATCCAACAAAAGTCCTGATTTGTGTTGGATGGTAATTCCAACCCTAACACTTTGTGCCGAGTTTGCACCAAGAGAAAAAGTTATTAAACCATGGCTTGAAAGTCAGTAAGTATGAGTGAGTGAGAATGAATTAGATTAATAGTGAATGCAAGTGAGTCAGTGAGAATGGATAAGCATGAGTGTAAGAGGGTGTAAGAGTGTGTGAGTGAGGGGATGACTGAGTTAGAAAGAAGTTGAGTAAATGAATGACTGAGTTGCGTGAATGCAGGTGTGATGCTTGCACATGTATCGTTGGCTGAAAAATACCGGAAGTAATCATTGCCTTATGGAGATACCCAGAGCAAAACACTGGCATACTTACAGCTATTATTAGCAGGTTAGGTCCTTGCTACAAAATAATCTCACTGGCACAGTGAGGGTAACACTTGTCAAAAAGGGCACCAATGGTAAAATACTGGTACTGGCTTATTAGAGGTGATTCACCGCATATAGGGCACCCGTGGAAAAATACTGGCATACTTGAGGGAATTCTTGGCATGTGGATACCAGTGGCAGAAAAATGCTAGAACTAGAGCAATTAATGTAAGGACAACCTGGCATATGGGAGAGAGGCAAGCATGACAAAATGCTGGCCCTGACATCACGAGGGAATGTATGACATAGGGATGCCCTATGGTATACAGACTGTTTTATGTCATTTTTGGTATGAGGGGACACATCAGTCAAAATTCTGGCCCTGGTACATGAGAGGTAATTTTGAAGGTATGTGGGCTCTAACATTTTTTTAATTTTTTTTAATGGGGTCAACTCCTGGGGAATCTTGGATTCCATTGGCATGGCACACCATGATAAGATCTGAATATTGAATAAGTACCCTTTCAGCACCTATGGAATTTCAGCACATTTCAGTGAAAATTGTGCTTTCAAATACGCTTCTTTCCCCCCCATTCTTTTCAAGTTATTCTCAAGGGGAGAAACCCAATAGAAGAGGTCTGGCTTATTCACTTTGCTCACTAACTAAAATTCAGGGTAAACACTGTGCCCCAGATCTTTCAAAGATCAAGTCAGCTCCCTAAAATAGGTGGTGTCTAAAATAGACATTTGTCTGTCTTAACCTATTCTAGTCATGCAATTATTGTGGACCTTCAACTCTGGCAGTTGTTATGATGTTAGGGTCATGGGATGAACCTTCCTGGAAAAAAAAAAATCAGGGTCATATGATATCACTTCCTGTAATATAATTAAGATCAGAGAGCATGTGATTTCGCTTCAGCTACCCGTGGCATTTGGGTAAAACGATGCAAATGCTTATAGGCAATACATGTGACAGCCGTAAACTAGCTTGCTATTTTACACAGACTAAAACCCTATTTTCCAGACTCTGATTTCAAAAAGATCATCCAAGAATTTGGCTTCTCCGATTGCGATAGGCAAGATAGTTTTCAACTATGTCCCGGGACCACTGCAAAGCATATTGGATACTAGTGCCCACCTAAAAGAACTAAAACACAACCACTTAACATCCATTATAGTGAACTTACAAGGGCTGACTCTTTCCGCTGAATCGACTTCATGACCTCCTACATCTCCTACAAGGCAGTACCAATCCACACGCCATCCTCTCAATCTCAGAAGCTAATCATCTTAGTAGACCAATTGTACAAGAGAAGCAACATCACCAAACAAACTCAAGATGTGCAAAAAGAAAGCTCTTAGGGCATAAATGATTTCAAGCCATGCACCCAGGACTTGGAACAACATTCCTCCGCTCATCCGTCTGCCACTTCGTTTCTGTACTTCAAATGAGCCTAAAATACCTCTTCGTGCAGCAACACACCCACCACCGATAAGAAACCTCCTTCCAGACCTAATAGGAACCCCTGTGTTTTCCATGCTCCGAACCGGCTGAACGGCTACATACAAAAACAAGTTACAATTCTTCCTCCCTCTCCACACTTTGAATTTCTCCTCCCGTTAGAGCAAGAAGATTGCACTAAGAGAGCACTGGGAAAACAGGGAGTCCAGGAGAAGCCCCCACTATTACCTATCCTCGGACATTGTGGAAGCCGCAAGGGTCTTTCCAATATGTTTGTTCTGAGCCTCTAGCTCATTTTAACCTTAATGTCAGAGGCTGGTAAGCTTATTGATGGAGACAGACGAAAAAATATATTTTACTAGAACAATGGAAGAGGAAAGCTAATAATTGGCTAAGTGGGTTCAACAGAAATTGATTCAGGGCCAGTTACACAAAGCACTTTGCATTTGCGAAACCAGCGCGCAGATGCAATACAAGAGGCCATGTAATGCACATCTTTCAAAACCATGCGAGCTGCAGGGGAAAGGTGTTAGCAAAGGGCCTCACACCTGTATTCACCTTTCTCCTCAGAATCATCAGCACGCACATCAGTGTTTTCAGGCCATGCATGCATAGCATCGAATGACTACGGACTACAAAGGCAGGATGTAACCTTTGGCAAAGCAGAAGCTATCCATTGGTGCAGACAGCTATTATTGTGCATTTGATAGATGCTAGATCACAGAAGGGGTGCAAGGAGGATTGGGGGGGCAAACAGCAGTCTTCTGAGTGCTTCCCAACACGCCACCTTTCTTCTTTAACAATGTACTACTGACTCAGCAAACTGAGAAAGTGGAGACAGAAGTCTGTTGCATGCAGCTTCCCATCCCTGCAGTCACTGCTGTGCATAACAATGTGCAAAGGCCTCTGCTGCCTGGGGTGCAATGAATACATTCCTTACTATATAAAGCAACTTTGGCCTGTGGCACACCCAGTGCAGGCCAAAGGCTAAGACAAGGCAAAGCCCTATGTACATAAATCAGGAGCTTAGTAGAGGGGCTTAGCCAAGTTCGCCCACACAGAAGATGCAAACTAGGGGAATTTCCACCTCCAGCCCAATATATCATGAACCATTCTACCCGAGCAGGACGCAGTGCTGTTGTGGAACCACCAAGCCCGACCCTCAGTTCTATGCTGCACCCAATGCTGACCACAAGCTGCCCCAGGCTGTTCTTACTCTGCAGCACCAGCACCTGAGAGAGGATGGCACAGAGCAGGCTAGGAGGCACACAAGACCATGCTGCCTTGTGTTTGGGAGACAAAGTCATTCCCATGTTGAGGGTATCAGCCCATTGGGTGCCTCTGTTGCAAATCAAGTGGAAACACGCAACAATAGCAGAAACAAATGGCAGAAACAATATGGCAGCTCACCCTGGGATCTCGCTGAGGTGAGGCAACCCATCATCCATACCACTAACCTACCCCAGAAGGGACTGAATGTAGGGCATGCCAACCTCCTGCTTTTAGACCCTCAATCAAGGATTATCTGTAACTAACAGACTGTGACTGGGGAGTACAGGCCCCAATCTTTAATAAGCACTACAAGGGGAAGCAGAGAGGAACCCCCACCTGGCCCAAAATGGCTCCAACCTCTCTTGTGCCCCTGTGTTGACGTACTGCAGCACACAGCCATAGGTGGAGACCAACTGGAAAGAAGCCGAAGCTGGTGAGGCCTTCCGTAGTTCCTACCCTGAATACAACGTACTTTGGGCAACAGATACTACTGGAGTTCAAGCATAGGGTGGAGTGGGAGTGGTATTCTTTAAATACCTTTAGCTGTGACATGGACTGTGGGAAGATGCAATTTAGCTGGCTCTGCTGTTCAAGTATAGCCCACTGGAAGACAGATTTACATTTAGCCCAGTGGAAAGGAAGAGAACTTCATAGCTTTACCAGACGCTGGAATGCAAAGCCCTGACAGATCTGAAGTAGGTAAAATTGTCTGGGAACTTGGCTTGTTAAATGGGAGTAACTGGCGTGAGGCAAAGATGGCAAACAGGGGACTTGCAATCTCGGCCAAGCTCTACATATTTCAGTTCAAATACTGAATACATTTTACAGCATAACACCACTTCACAAGCCCTGGCAATGCCAACAGGGCTGCCTTCTAAGGAATGTTGCATGGTAATGTGAAGCATTATAAGTAAATAGCATGGGTCAGGTGACAGTTGCACCGTCAAGCCAAACCTATAAATCCATGTAGGTTAATGATTGCCTTCCTCCCATCTGTGCCGCTGCTAGCTAAAAAACAACATAAATAATATAATATAAGACATTTTAATGACATTGCAATGTCATTTGTGTGTCTGTGAAAGTTCAAACTCTAGCAGCTGGATAAATAAACAAAATGTTCACGTATGTCTGGAGGTCAGGCACTTTTTTGTGGAAGCACACATGTTCTGCACAATCAAAACATGTACTCCTGACTCCCAACATGTGTGTAAAGCTACATTACCTCTCCTGGTGATTCTTACATTACTGTCTGACGACAGCCATGCGGTCAAGCCAGACCATAATAATTGGCATGCTACCATCCCTGAATTGTCTTGGATGTAAAACTCACATTGGAGATTTATTTTGTGTGTTCTGGTGATGCAAACATATTGCCAATCCATTAATACACTTCCAGCAGTACACTCCTTTCACCCACTGACTTGTTTCCTAGACTGGCTCTGCTGGCAATCAAGAAGGGGGTGGAATTTCCTCATAGCATCATGCTTTATTGATTTACGACTGCCCCACAGTAAAAGAGCAGCTACCAAATATTTCCTAGAGGAATTGCTATAGGACAGGTTATTGATGACAGAAACCCATCTGTCAACCAAGGGGGTCCCTAAATATGTCAAAGTCTGAAGACCATGCATGTGCCAATATAGAATCATGACGAGCAGGGCACAAGTCAAGGGTACAAGTGGGTACACGGCATCTACTCACTCTTTTCACAGAGTGGACACAGTTTACCCTGCAATGAGGTTGCCTCCCCCGCCAAGAAATATACTAAACTTGTCCTGGTGTAATTTTCAGACACGGGGACACTTTCAGCAGTGCAAGTTGTCTGCTTTTGAAGCAGCAATGTGCAGGTGGGGAGGGGGCTTATCAAACTCCAGTTGGGCCCATAACAAAGGCTGAAGTTAAAGGGCCATCAGGCCATCTTTTGTTGGAATATCCTGGCTGGGAGCCCCACACCAAAATGCAATGGAGGGGAATCGAAGGCACACAGTTTATCATTTTCACAGGTACTTAAGAGAAGCATGCTTTTTTTAAATTATTTTTTATTATGGTATTTGCAATGAAAGTAAACAATAGTATATGAACATTATTCTAACTCAGCTACACATCACCTTTGTTCCCTGTTGGAAAGTGGATTATAGGTATGGGCACATAAGTACATACACTAACAAACCCTCACTAGGTCCAGTCATGGTCTCAATAAAGTAATCCTGGTTCAACCTTTGGTAGCTTGGAAATGAGCAGTTAGGCTTAACTTGGGAGAGAGTTGGGTAAATCATTTAATATCAACAAAACAGTAAATAAGTAAAACACAAAACACAATAAAAATCCAACTCGTTGGCAAGCTTGACTCACGACGTCGGGTCAGTCCACTTATGGAACTTATTTTCTAAAGTTGCTCCAAACTTCTTCACACTTTTGGATCTTCTTCCAGAAGTCCTTTTAAGGTCCTTTAGGTGTCCACAACTCTTCTCAAGGTTCCAGAAGCTCAGAGTTGTTCCTTGGGGGTTAGAACTCCAACTGGCCACTGATCAGCTGGTCTATTTTAGCAGGGCTTGATGCAGAGGACTATGATCAGCTCCCTTCTCCATCAGCTTATGGGGAGTCCCTTCTTGGAGTAGTAAAAGCCAGGCAAAGTAATTTTCTTGATGTAGGAAAGTACCATCTTGCCTGGCATGTTACCCCCATATTTCACTGCATATATGTTGTTTTAGTGTCACTGGGACCCTGCCAGCCAGGGCCCCAGTGCTCATAAGTGTGCCCTGTATGTGTTCCCTGTGTGATGACTGACTGTCTCACTGAGGCTCTGCTAACCAGAACCTCAGTGGTTATGCTCTCTCTGCTTTCTAAATTGTCACTAACAGGCTAGTGACCAATTTCACCAATTTACATTGGCATACTGGAACACCCTTATAATTCCCTAGTATATGGTACTGAGGTACCCAGGGTATTAGGGTTCCAGTAGATCCCTATGGGCTGCAGCATTTCTTTTGCCACCCATAGGGAGCTCTGACAATTCTTACACAGGCCTGCCACTGCAGCCTGAGTGAAATAACGTCCACATTATTTCACAGCCATTTACCACCGCACTTAAGTAACTTATAAGTCACCTATATGTCTAACCTTTACCTGGTAAAGGCTGGGTGCTAAGTTACTTAGTGTGTGGGCACCCTGGCACTAACCAAGGTGCCCCCACATTGTTCAGGGCAAATTCCCCAGACTTTGTGAGTGCGGGGACACCATTACACACGTGCACTGTACATAGGTCACTACCTATGTACAGCGTCACAATGGTAACTCCGAACATGGCCATGTAACATGTCTAAGATCATGGAATTGTCTTTGGCATTGGGGAGACAATTCCATGATCCCCAGAGTCTCTAGCACAGACTCGGGTACTGCCAAACTACCTTTCCCGGGGTTTCACTGCAGCTGCTGCCAACCCCTCAGACAGGTTTCTGCCCTCCTGGGGTCCAGCCAGGCTTGGCCCAGGAAGGCAGAACAAAGGACATCCTCAGAGAGAGGGTGTTACACCCTTTCCCTTTGGAAAAAGGTGTCAGGGCTGGGGAGGAGTAGCCTCCCCCAGCCTCTGGAAATGCTTTGATGGGCAGAGATGGTGCCCATCTCTGCATAAGCCAGTCTACACCGGTTCAGGGATCCCCCAGCCCTGCTCTGGCGCGAAACTGGACAAAGGAAAGGGGAGTGACCACTCCCCTGACCTGCACCTCCCAGGGGAGGTGCCCAGAGCTCCTCCAGTGTGCTCCAGACCTCTGCCATCTTGGAAACAGAGGTGCTGCTGGCACACTGGACTGCTCTGAGTGGCCAGTGCCAGCATGTGACGTCAGAGACTCCTCCTGATAGGCTCTTACCTGTGTTGCTAGCCTATCCTCCCTCCTAGGTAGCCAAACCTCCTTTTCTGGCTATTTAGGGTCTCTGCTTTGGGGGAATTCTTTAGATAACGAATGCAAGAGCTCATCAGAGTTCCTCTGCATCTCTCTCTTCACCTTCTGCCAAGGAATCGACCGCTGACTGCTCAGGACGCCTGCAAAACCGCAACAAAGTAGCAAAGACGACTACTGCAACCTTTTATCGCTGATCCTGCCGCCTTCTCAACTGTTTTCCTGGTGGTGCATGCTGTGGGGGTAGTCTGCCTCCTCTCTGCACTAGAAGCTCCGAAGAAATCTCCCGTGGGTCGACGGAATCTTCCCCCTGCAACCGCAGGCAACAAAAGACTGCATCACCGGTCCTGAGGGTCCCCTCTCAGCACGACGAGCGTGGTCCCTGGAACTCAGCAACTCTGTCCAAGTGACTCCCACAATCCAGTGACTCTTCAGTCCAAGTTTGGTGGAGGTAAGTCCTTGCCTCACCACGCTAGACTGCATTGCTGGGTACTGCGTGATTTGCAGCTGCTCCGGCTCCTGTGCACTCTTCCAGGATTTCCTTTGTGCACAGCCAAGCCTGGGTCCCCGACACTCTAACCTGCAGTGCACAACCTCCTGAATTGTCCTCCGGCGTCGTGGGACTTCCTTTTGTGTCTTCGGGTTAGCTCCGGTTCACTCCTCTTCGTAGTGCCTGTTCCGGCACATCTGTGGGTGCTGCCTGCTTCTGTGAGGGCTCCCTGTCTTGCTGGGCACCCCCTGTCTCCTCACGCAAGTGGCGACATCCTGGTCCCTCCTGGGCCACAGCAGAATCCAAAAACCCTAACCACAACCCTTGCAGGTAGCACGGCTTGTTTGCGGTCTTTCTGCATGGGAACACCTCTGCAAGCTTCTTCACGACGTGGGACATCCATCCTCCAAAGGGGAGGTTCCTAGTCCTCTTCGTTCTTGCAGAATCCACAGCTTCTACCATCCGGTGGCAGCTTCTTTGCACCCTCAGCAGGCATTTCCTGGGCATCTGCCCAATCTCGACTTGGTTGCGACTCTTGGACTTGGTCCCCTTGTTCCACAGGTACTCTCGTCCGGAAATCCACTTTGGTTGCATTGCTGGTGTTGGTCTTCCTTGCAGAATTCCCTTATCACAACTTCTGTGCTCTCTGGGGAATATAGGTGCACTTTACACCTACTTTTCAGGGTCTTGGGGTGGGCTATTTTTCTAACCCTCACTGTTTTCTTACAGTCCCAGCGACCCTCTACAAGCTCACATAGGTTTGGGGTCCATTCGTGGTTCGCATTCCACTTCTAGAGTATATGGTTTGTGTTGCCCCTATACCTATGTGCTCCTATTGCAATCTATTGTAACTTTACATTGCTTGCATTACTTCCTTTTGCTATTACTGCATATTTTTGGTATTGTGTACATATATCTTGTGTATATTTGGCATCTTCATACTGAGGGTACTCACTGAGATACTTTTGGCATATTGTCATAAAAATAAAGTACCTTTATTTTTTAGTATATCCGTGTATTGTGTTTTCTTATGATATTGTGCATATGACACCAGTGATATAGTAGGAGCTTTGCATGTCTCCTAGTTCAGCCTAAGCTGCTCTGCTATAGCTACCTTCTAACAGCCTAAGATGCTAGAAACACCTCTTCTACACTAATAAGGGATAACTGGACCTGGTACAGAGTGTAAGTACCCCTTGGTACCCACTACAAGCCAGCCCAGCCTCCTACACTTGGTGAAGCCCCAAGTGTGAAGCTGGTGCAGTCCTTCTGAGTGCAGGGTCCAGGTGCAGGCCAGGGGTCTAGCAGGGCAGGCCTTCTTGTCGGTTTCCAGTAGGGACCTGAAGTGCGGGCAGCTCTTCCATGTTCATCCTTGCCCCTGGGGGGCAAGCAGGGGGGTGCTCCTGTCCAATCACGTGCAGACCACCACCCTCTTGAGTGACTACTTCCTGGGAAGTGTGGCAAAAATCAATCTCAGGGAGCAACATTCCTCCAAAATCGAAGATGGCAAAAAATCTATCTTAGAGTATAGATCTGGCGGAGTCCATCCACAGGTGTGGCTAGGTTTCCCTTAATACACCCCTTTCCAGCCCTCCCTTAATCTAATCAGGGCCCCCCTGGTTGTCTGGGGCTGCAGGTAATGTGGGAGGTCCAGTTGGTGTCCCAAATGTCCTTCCCTCCTTTGAAATCCAGTTTGGCTGCTTTCCCCCCATTCCTGTTCTACCATCTGCTGAGGCAGATCTCCCCCCCACCAGATGCTTCCTTTGTTTCAGCCCAGACCACTTCACACCTCATCAAGGAAGGCTGGCTCAGGCTCCCAGAGGCTGACCAATCAGAGTAGGGCACTACAGGGCTGAAACTGGTAACTTTTAGCAAGAGTTCTGAAACTCTTTCCCTGTTCAAGTTATATTAAATTCAACAGTGGCAAGTTGTTGGATTTATTATAACTTTTAATTTGATACTAAACGTGCTATATTTAGCTCCTTCCTATGGAAAATAGGAACTTATTTTAGCCTATGAAGCCCATTCACTACAATGGGGAAACACAAATTTGGCTATTTTCTCTCACTAGGGCTTCTAAAACATCTTTTATTAAGTCCCTGCTTATAGGTACACTGCACCCAACCCAGTGGACACTTAGGGCATACCTTAGGGGTGACGTATATGTAACAAATAAGTTAGCTAAGGACTTTGGAAGTACTTTTAATTCCAAAGTCGAATTTGAGGTTAACTTTAACTTAAAAGCAGCCAGGAATGCAGGCCTGCTTTTATAATGACACTGGGCACCACAGCAGTGCACCTATGTGTGTACTACCTATGCTGGGGTCCCAAACCTACATGCACTACCATATACTAGGGACTTATAGGTAGGTTGATACAGCCAATTATAATTAGCCTAGTTTGCATATCCATTTTAATCAGACCACAAGTCCTGGGACTGTTTAGCAGTGCCCAGGACACTGTCAGAGACAGAAAAACACCTGTATGAGTGGAAAAATGGGGGCAAAAGGGGGGGGGGCTTCTGCAATCAGCCCAGTTTTCCCACATTCCCTGTTTCCCCCCACCCTCCTAAGTTCCCAACCACTTACGTTCAGATCCTTCCTCAATACTGGTCCCTACCCAAAGCACCTCATGTTATGTCCCACTTTGTTTATGTTGTCTTACCCCCTTTTGTCCTTTCACCCCTAGACTTTCGCGGGTGCCCTTTGGTGTGTTCGCCTATCTACTCAGTGGCTAGCCATCCTCACCGGGATCCCAGGTCCCCTAGATCGTCTCAAACTTTTTTTTGCAGCCTCTGCCCCTGTACATTTCCCGCTCTACATTTCCCGCTCCAGTATTTTGGATCACTCCAAAACTGGAGGCTGGCGGGACATACACACTAAGAAGGGCCACTGTCTCACCCTCCAATTCCCCCACTAAAGCGGTTTAGCATCCTGCTGGATCCAACCATAAGCGAAGGACGTGAAATGCTACTGACTTCCTAATGAGGAGTGCTACCGCTCTAGAACTCGATGTATGTTGTGCAAAGGATGCCAGCCTATATTTGCTGCTTCCGAGGCAGTGGTGTTGGGAGTCTATCAAGTGGGTTTCTTGTAGAAATAGCACATCTGCTTTGTATCTACTGAAAGCTCTAGTCACTAGGCCCTCTTCACTTTATTTCCAAGGCCATTAACATTCCAGGACACTAGGGTTAAATTCTGCATTATGGTAGTTCAGTATGTCCATTCGGTGCCGTCCGGACCCTGGTTTATCATTGCCTGTCCTGCAATGTGTCTGTGTCAGTTTTAACAGTCCACAGATCGCCTCCCTCTCTACCTTACCGTGCCATGATCTAGAACATGACCACCTCCCCAATTCACAGTATGTGTGTGCCCTTAACAAAAACAACATAAAAGAGAAACTTTGTGCACAGATCACGCAGGAGTGGGCCTCGTGCACTGTAGTTATCATAATAAGGGGACGTTGTACCCACCCTCTCCATCCCTGACACCCACGTCCCAGGTGCAGACAGTTCTGTTTATATGGTGCATCAATGAAAAGCCCAAATCCAGACTGCTTTGTCCCAGGATATGCAGGAACCCAACAGTACTTAGAGTCTATATGTGCAAGGGAGGCACCAGTTTCAGATGACATGGTCCAACGTCAACGGGGTAATTACCCGTAAACATTCTCCCTCTTTTACTGAGTCAGAACCCCCAGTGTCCGTGACATTTCAACCACCCTCCAGTGCTACAGTCCTCCATTTATTGCTGTCCAGAAAATCTCTGCAGTTCTTGATTTTCTCTACTGCTCTTTCCTGCTCTGCCTTCATCTGTGCTTTTGACTGGGAAGATCTACATCCTATCCCCCTCTGTTTCCAGGTTTTGCGCTGTTGCCAACCTCGTCTTTCTCTCATGAGATCTCCGGGCCTGACCATAGTCCCTCTTTTTCAAGCCAGGTCCAGGCTTCCTGAGGTGAGACCAGGAAATGCACCTTGTCTTTATGTATCACTCTCAACTTCACGGGAAAGGTGAGGACATAGTTAGGGTCTAGTTGGTGTAGAATCTTCTTCACTGGTATAAAGGTGCCCCTTTGTTTCTAGACCAGAGTTGTGTAATTTAGATAGAGGTTTACTTCCTGTCCCTCAATGAGCCATGGACCATGTTTGCGCGAGATATGAAGAATGTTATCACAGTTGAGGTAGTTCATTAGTCGAGCTATGACAAGAGCAGGGGGACTGCCCAGGGGCAGGGGCCATGCTCTCGCCGGTATTCTGTGCGCCTTCTCTACTGAAAAGAAACAGGAGGTTCGGTCCTGCAGCACTGTCGTTTCTAACCAGTCTTCTACAAATAGTTCAGTGTTCTGCCCCTCCACCCTCTCAGGGCTTTCAGTCACATGTATTGTCTCCTGGACCTCCCCTCCACGTCTTCCAGGCAGTGAGTGAAGGCATTCATCCCTTTCTCCAGCTGCGTGCACTGTCTGGTGATGTCCTGGACAGTTGAGTGTGTTGTGTCTAGTTTGGTTTCCCCCTCGCGCACCTTCATCACTAATTTCCTAGGTCAGTTCAGAGTATGCGCACTTTGTTCACAACTGCTTCTATTTGTGCCCCCAGTTTGTTTGGTGTCCTTGATAGCTGCTAGGATCCCAGCAGTTTGTGGTGGTATGGGGTCCTCCTTCACCCCAGGGGTCAGGGAGCCCACTCCGTCCAACTCCAAAGGCATATCCGTCCATTTGCCTTACGCTGCCTTTGTCTTCCCCATGAGTCATCCAGCTTTCGTCCCCTGCACCGCCTCCGGTAACCATGTGCAGGGAGGGGAGAAGAGGGGAAAGGAAAGGGATCCATCTGCTGCTGCTGGGGGAGGGGGAGGGTTGGCAGCTCTGCAGTCCCAGGAACCCCTCCAGCTAGATGGCACTGAGTAGCGCCATTCCTACAGTGCGACTCCAGCCTGGTGTAATTGTGCTCCCACCTTCCACTTGCTCTGAGTCCCAGTTCAATGCATCGCTGTGCCTCAGTTTTCAAAGTAGGTCAGTGCACTGTTGAGCCACCGGGTATCGAGTTAGCCTGGTCAGAGAATGTGGGCCTTCTTCAGATCCTGTGGCCCTTCACGGTACAGGTTGGCCAGGTCTCAACAGCGTCGCTCTGTATCCCCCGGGGCAATCCGACTGCACGGGCTTCTCCCCTCCAGATCAGGTCTTCGCATTCCTCCAGGCCATCGGTTTCTCCTCCCCGAGTGGATTGCCAGCTCTCAGCATTCTTGCTGTGCGAGGAGGGGAGAGGTGGTGCTGAGCCACTCACCACTGTTCCCTCTTGGGGCTTTTGTAGCGTTGGAGGCTGCTTCCTTTTCAGGCCTCCCCGCGACTCTGGAGGCACAGGCTAATCCTGTCCTAGGCCATGTCTCGATCAATTCAGGCTCAGGGTCCCCACTACAGGACTTACCTCGGTCTGAGGGAGTTGGATTTCTATTTCCGCTGTTGTGCGCACCAACACCTACAGCCGGCTCCTCGAGGTGTCGGTCTATGCCTCCACTCCAGGCCGATGCAGGCCGTTCACCACTTGTTGGGAGTGCAGGTCTCCTGAAGCCACGGGAAGCCCAGCAATGGTCTCCACCCACAGTCCGAGTAATTATACCCCAGTCCCAGACTTCAGACAGGGCCAGGGTTCAGGATTGTCAGCACCTGGGTTCCGTGGACAAGAGGAGGCTCAGCTGCGCGTATCTGCCACCACTGCCCGCTAGGCCACTCCCCCAAGAGGCATGCTTTTGACTTTGTTCAGTCCCAGCATTTAAAGAGATATGCATGCACTGTAAGAATTTCAGATGTGTTGGTTTGTCCAGTATTTACACAAATAATAATTTAAATGCCACTATTTTGTTTTATTTCTTTTATAGCACTACTCATCCCAATGCAGGGTGTCAGAGCGCCTTAAATCACACATACACATTATACATTGACAATGAATCATTTGTGTGTAGGATGTGTTACATAAGGCAGTGAGGAGTACAAGGTGTAGGAGCCACATGTCCTTCATAGCACGCTGTGCTATATTAGAAGGATTACAATTTATTATCTGCAAGTAACAAAAAGATTCCTAGGTTAAGAGCAGTAATCCACTTACTCATTTACCCATAAAATAAAAATCTGTCATCTGCGTGTTACATAATGTGCTTTGCAGGAGACATATCCTCTATGCTACTTTGATTAAAAACTGAGACCAGACAAAACCCAAATCTCTCCAGCAAACATTCAACCTTCAGAGTTAGCTTACCATTATTACCATTCCTGGAGATTTAGTTGGTACACAAAGATCTCTGCAGCAGGTGCCTTAACCCCATAAAATATTTTTAAATGCAGACTTTGCAAACAATTAAGTAGAATATAATTACTGCCACATTCCTCCTTGTTACCATTTCTTTGTGGCAGGGTTTTAAAAATAAATGTATATATAAATTGAGGTCTAGATTTTACCTTGGGTTTGCAGCACTTTTTTGGCACAACCCCAATTCAAAATTTTATTTATTAAATATTGTAATGAGCTCAAATGTACTTATGATAGACATGCTAAACATATGTGTGAGGTCTTAAGATGTGATGTCCCTTCTTGTGATGTCACTTCCTGTGAGGTCATGGGTTGTGATGTCACCTCCTGTGCTATGTCACGTGCCGTGATGCAATACACTGTGATATGTGCTATGATCTCAC
This sequence comes from Pleurodeles waltl, assembly GCF_031143425.1. Classification (NCBI taxonomy): domain Eukaryota; kingdom Metazoa; phylum Chordata; class Amphibia; order Caudata; family Salamandridae; genus Pleurodeles; species Pleurodeles waltl. The sequence continues at coordinate 1,979,788,877 of NC_090440.1, read as the reverse complement.
TTGCATACTGCCTACCTTGGTTAGACCCACCACAGTAGGTGGGGCTGGGTAACTTATCTATGGAGCTCTCACTTTTCCCAATACAATTCACCAGGACATCCCACCATCTCCAAAAAGAAAACACTGAAACTGTTCCTCCAAGAGCCTCACCCAACTGCCCCTTTTGCAAGATTCCATATTTCTCATATCTCCCCTCCACCGCTATTATCCAGTTTCTCCTTTATGTTTTTTCTCTCTGAGTTTCACTTATGGTACATCTCTAAACCTCGGTTTTGCCTTGATGAGTTATTCACACAGATTATGCTCGTTTTTTCCTTATAATATATCCATCCAGTTGCTGTTCGATTTTTTGTAGCAGTGTGTTCTGTAATGCACAAATGGCTAAATCACTGCTCTTTTCTCCCGCCCTCCTCAACAAGCTTACACGGACCTGCATCTCAGATGCTCCCTTGGCGTTACCTATCTTTGCCTCTGATGTGCCTATCACACTGGATTATCTGTGCTTTGATTCTCATTGTTTCTTTGATTTATAATTTCTTTTTATATCCCTAAAAATCTCAATAAAAAAAAACTTATTGAAATCAAGAAATGATGCCGCGAATACAACACAGCCTACTGGTATCCTGCTACAGCTGTAAACACAGCCAAACGTGATAGCTTTTAACATCGTGCCGAATGAGACGTTACCGTGAGCCTGTTTAAAGGATGTTAAAATGAGAATCTCCAGTCAACTGACTATTCCCAATTAGCGTTTGTACATGTACCTTACTAACTATGGTGCAATGCTGCTGCCTTGTGGCTCGTTAAAGCATTGCAGCTGTGCAACCTGGGACAGAAAAAACCCTGAACCCCAACCCGAAGCGAGTGTACGAAGGAGACGGGCACATCGTAATAACCAAAATAGATAAGAACCCATTTTATATATCTGATCTCATCAGTGTGTTGTCAATTTATTACATATGGTGTTCAGTACATGCCCATATAATAATCATGTTAGTTTTTTGTTTTTTTAAAGTTTGTCCAATGACTTAAAAACTTGAAACATGAGGTGATCTACAAGTTATGAGTTCTACGCACTTGGGCACTGGAAGTCTGGCGGGGAGCGAGGAATATACCATGCCTCCCCCAACTCCCTATTTTGGAATGAGAAAGACACGGGGCAAGGTGAGGGGGATGACGGGGATTAAAAAAGCATTGGCAAAGCCAATAGGTCGCGCCTATGCAAGAGCTATTTGATTTGCCAATATGTTTTGGCCATGTTGTTCACCAGCGGGGCTGCTGTTCAGCATGGCTAAAAGTTAGAGGCATAGAGGAGAGTGGAATGGCAAAAAGTGTAGTAGAGTGTAGTACAGTGGAGTGAGAGAGAATGTTGTGGATTGGAGTGGCATATTGTAGAGCCACGAAGAGAGGCTTAGAGTAAAGTGCACTGCCGTAGAGTGTTGCAGAGTACAGTAGGGAAGAGTGCAGTGGCAATGAATTCAGTAGTGTACAATGCAGAGGAATAGAATGCAGTAGCATAGATTAGAGTGGTGCATATTAGAGTGCAGTGGTGTGGTGCCGGGTGGTGCAGAGTAGAGTGGCATAGAGTGGTGCTGAGTGGAGTGCCATGGAACTGAATGATGCAGAGGGCAGTGGCACAGAGTAGAGTCGAGTGGCATAGAGTGCAGTGTTGCAGAGTAAAGTCGAGCGGCACAGAGTGCAGTGACAGAGTAGTGCAGAATACAGTAGCATAGAAGGGTGCAGAGTAGTGTATAGTGCCATAGAGTGCAGTGACATCAAGTGGAGTAGTGCAGAGTAGAGTTCAGTGGCATAGAGTACAGTGATGCAGAGTAGACACCAGAGGCGAAGAGTTTAGAGACAAAGTGCAGTTGTGTAGAGTGCTTTGGCATATAGTGCTGTGCTTAAGAGTAGAGTGGCGTAGAGTGCTGCAGCATAGAGTGGAGTAAAGCAGAGTAGAGTGGCATAGAGTAGATTGTTTCAGAGTACAGTGAAGTGGCATACAGTAAAGTGGTGTTGAATGCAGTGGCATAGAGTAAAGTGGTACAGAGTATATTAAAGTGGCATAAAATGGATTGAAGTAGAGTGCAGGGACAGAGTTGAGTGTTACAGAGTAAAATGCACTGGCGTAGAGTGTACTGGCATAGAGATTAGTGGCATAGAGTGCATTTTTGCAGAGAGGCGTAGAATACAGTGACGCAGAGTGGAGTTGTGCAGAATAGATTGGTGTGGCCTGGAGCAATTTAGAGTGCAGTGGCAAAGAGTGCAGTGGTGTAGAGTAAAGTGGTGAAGAATGCATTGGCATAGAGAAAAATGGTACAGCGTAGAGAGCAATGGCGTAGGGAGGAGTGGTGAAGTGTGCAGTGGCACGGAGTGGTGGAAAGTGAAGTGGTGCAGAGTAGAATGCAGTGGTGTGGAGTGGTGCAGTGAAGAGTAGGTGGCATAGAGTGGAGCATTCATGGGGCGGCAGCACACTGTCATTATAGACAACACATTTTCAATTGAAATGACCATTACATTTGTACAGACATACAGTTGTACTAATACAACTATACAGTGCATAGATGAAGATGTTTGGAAATCGAATCACCTAATTTAATGATTAGTTTCAATCATATTAAAGTATTTGTTTCCAAAACTTCAGAAATAACAGAAAATGTGCTTAATTTGTGCATTCATAATTTTGATAGATTCTGATATACTTCCAATTCATTTAAACCTTGTCATGTGCTAGAAAAAAACTATTTCCTACCCCCAGTATCCAGCAAGATTGTCATATAAATCCTCCCAGTCTGAGGTCAGAGAAAGAAAAGTAAACAAGAGCCCTTAGAAGACAGTGCCTGACATTTTACCTCGGTCTTTGAATGTACACAAAATGTGATGAGATAAGAACAAGATTTAAAAGCCTTTTAACAAAAAGCAAGTTTGTGGACAGATACAGAAAACACAGCTTAGTCAACGGAAGGGACAAACTGAACCTGTACAGCCTAAAGCAAACAATGCCAGCAAAGGGTGAGTTACAAATCACAAAACCAATGGTAATCAAGTGGAATGCATTCCTAGGTCAACTTTCTGAAAGTCCCCAAGATGTCTTTAGCAAACCAAACAGCTGTGGAGTCTGTTAGGCTACAACCTAAAAATCTCCAGAGAGCCTATAGGGTTAGCTGGGCCATTTCCTTTGTTCCTCTCCACTCATATCATGGAGAGGACAGAAAGTAATTGTTTTATAATTGTACTGTAAGCTCTCCTGCTGTGCTACAGAGTTTCAGTGAAGCAGCACAGCAGGGTGTAAAGAGGGGCAAATTAGCATCTGAAAAGACATCTGCTGACACCCAAGCTCAAGAGATTTCCCTTTAGCTTCAAAACAATCTTTTGAGAAGAAGGCAAAGGGCTATTTAATGAAAGTACATTTGCTGTATTTTCATATGAATTGTAAAAGAATTTGGCAAAACTTTAATGCTCTATCAAGATTCAAACAAAGACAAGATTTGTTTTAGGTCCATATTGTAGAAAAGGCATTTTTTATGGTGAGACGCTGCAGATTCACATGCTTTGCACATCCTGCCATCTAGTGTTGGGCTCGGAATGTTACAAGTTGTTTTTCTTCGAAGAAGTCTTTTCGAGTCACAATATCGAGGTACTACTCCCCTTTCGGCTCCATTGCGCATGGGCGTCGACTCCATCTTAGATTGTTTTCCCCGCAGAGGGTGAGGTAGGAGTTGTGTATCACAGTAATAGTGCCCATGCAATGGAGTAAATATGTATGTACATAATGTAGTTTAAAGTGATATATTTACAAATTTACAAATGTTTATGATCAACTTCGAAACGGCTACAGGCTCCCGGGGAGGCGGGTGGGCGCATGTGAATCTGCAGCGTCTCATGCCACGAACAGATGTACACTGGGTAAGTGACATTTTCCGTTCGATGGCATGTGTAGCTGCAGATACACATGCTTTGCATAGACTAGTAAGCAGTTATCTCTCCAAAAGCGGTGGTTCAGCCTGTAGGAGTTGAAGTTGTTTGAAACAAAGTTCGTAGTACTGCTTGGCCTACTGTGGCTTGTTGTGCTGTTAACACATCCACGCAATAGTGCTTGGTAAACGTATGAGGCGTAGACCATGTGGCTGCCTTACATATCTCAGTCATTGGAATGTTTCCTAGAAAGGCCATAGTAGCACCTTTCTTTCTAGTGGAGTGTGCCTTTGGTGTAATAAGCAGTTGTCTCTTTGCTTTGAGATAACAGGTTTGAATGCATTTAACTATCCATCTAGCAATGCCTTGTTTTGAAATTGGATTTCCCGAATGAGGTTTTTGGAAAGCAACAAATAATGGTTTTGTTTTCCGAATTTGTTTGGTTCTGTCAATGTAGTACATTAACGCTATTTTGATGTCTAATGTATGTAGTGCTCTCTCAGCTACAGAATCTGGTTGTGGGAAGAACACTGGTAGTTCTACTGTTTGATTCAAGTGGAACGGTGATATGACTTTTGGTAAAACTTTTGGATTTGTCCGTAGAACTACTTTATGCTTGTGTATTTGAATAAATGGTTCTTGTATGGTAAATGCTTGGATTTCACTTACTCTTCTTAGAGATGTGATGGCAATTAGAAATGCAACTTTCCATGTTAAATATTGCATTTCACATGAGTACATGGGCTCAAAAGGTGGCCCCATGATTCGTGTTAAGACAATGTTGAGGTTCCATGAAGGAACTGGTGGTGTTCTTGGTGGTATAATTCTTTTTAGGCCTTCCATAAAAGGCTTTTATGACTGGTATCCTAAATAGTGAAGTTGAGTGGGTAATTTGCAGGTAAGCTGAAATTGCGGTAAGATGTATTTTAATGGATGAAAAAGCTAGTTTTGACTTTTGCAAATGTAGCAAGTAGCTTACGATGTCTTTAGCAGATGCGTGTAAGGGTTGAATTTGATTATTATGGCAATAATAAACAAACCTTTTTCACTTATTTGCATAGCAATGTCTAGTGGTTGGTTTTCTAGCTTGTTTTATGACTTCCATACATTCCTGTGTAAGGTCTAAGTGTCCGAACTCTAAGACTTCAGGAGCCAAATTGCTAGATTCAGCGATGCTGGATTGGGGTGTCTGATCTGTTGATTGTGTTGAGTTAACAGATCTGGTCTGTTTGGTAGTTTGATATGAGGCACTACTGAGAGGTCTAGTAGTGTTGTGTACCAAGGTTGTCTTGCCCAAGTTGGTGCTAGGAGTATGAGTTTGAGTTTGTTTTGACTCAACTTGTTTACTAGATATGGAAGGACTGGGAGAGGGGGAAAAGCGTATGCAAATATCCCTGACTAACTCATCCATAACGCATTGCCCAGAGACTGATCTTGTGGGTACCTGGATGCGAAGCTTCGGCATTTTGCGTTTTCTTTTGTTGCAAACAGGTCTATTTGTGCTGTTCCCCAATTTTGGAAGTAAGTGAGTAGTAGTTGGGGGTGAATCTCCCATTCGTGGATCTGTTGGTGATCCCGAGAGAGACTGTCTGCTAACTGATTCTGAATCCCTGGAATGAACTGTGCTATTAGGCGAATGTGGTTGTGTATCGCCCAATGCCATATTTTCTGTGTCAGGAGACACAACTGTGTTGAGTGTGTCCCTCCCTGTTTGTTTAGGTAATACATAGTTGTCATGTTGTCTGTTTTGACAAGAATGTGTTTGTGGCTTATTATTGGTTGAAATGCTTTTTAACGTTAGAAATACTGCCAACAGTTCCAAGTGATTTATGTGAAACTGTTTTTGCCGAGAGTCCCATTGTCCCTGAATGCTGTGTTGATTGAGTTGTGCTCCCCACCCTATCATGGAGGCATCTGTAGTTATCACGTATTGAGGCACTGGGTCTTGAAAAGGCCACCCTTGGTTTAAATTTATATTGTTCCACCATTGAAGCGAGGTGTATGTTTGGCGGTCTATCAACAGTAGATCTAGAAGTTGACCCTGTGCCTGTGACCATTGTGATGCTAGGCACTGTTGTAAGGGCCGCATGTGCAATCTTGCGTTTGGGACAATGGCTATGCATGAGGACATCATGCCTAGGAGTTTCATTACTATTTTGACTTGTATTCTTTGGTTTGGATACATGGACTTGGAGTGGCAATCGCTCTTGCTGTGTCGATTGTTGCCCCTAAGTATTGCTGTGTCTGACACGGCTGAAGGTGTGACTTTGTGTAGTTGATTGAGAAACCTAGTTTGTGTAGGGTTTCTATGACGTACTTTGTGTGTTGTGAACACCGTTCTAGTGTGTTGGTTTTGATTAACCAATTGTCTAGGTACGGGAACACATGTATTTGCTGCCTTCTGATATGCGCTGCTACTACTGCCAGGCATTTTGTAAAAACTCTTGGTGCAGTTGTTATTCCGAATGGCAACACCTTGAATTGGTAATGTACCCATTGGAATACAAATCTTAGGTACTTTCTGTGTGAAGGATGTATTGGTATATGGAAATATGCATCCTTTAGGTCTAGTGTTGCCATGTAGTCTTGTTGTTTAAGCAGTGGGATTAAGTCTTGTAATGTCACCATGTGAAAGTTGTCTGATTTGATGTAGGTGTTTAATGTTCTGAGATCTAATACAGGTCTCAGTGTTTTGTCCTTTTTGGGGATGAGAAAGTACAGAGAGTAAACTCCTGTTCCTTTCTGTTGAATTGGTACTAATTCTATTGCTCCTTTTTGTAGCAATGCCTAGACCTCTAGTCCTAGAAGATCCATGTGTTGTTTTGACATATTGTGTGTTTTCGGTGGTACGTTTGGAGGGAATTTGAGAAATTCTATGCAATAACCATGCTGGATAATTGCCAGTACCCAAGTGTCTGTTGTTATCTCCTCCCAATGATTGTAAAAATTGCTTAGTCTCCCCCCCCCACAGGTGTTATGTGTTGGGGATTTGTGACTTGGAAGTCACTGCTTGTTTTGAGGAGTTTTGGGGCTTTGGAACTTCCCTCTATTCCTTTGGAATTGTCCCCCTCTATATTGCCCCCGAAAACTTCCCCGCTGATATTGGCTTTGATAAGTGGGCCTTGTTTGTGAGGTTGTGGGTTCTGTAGCTTGTCCTCGAAACCCCCCTCTAAACTGTGTTTTGCTAAATGTGCCTCTGCTCTGTGGGGAGTAGAGTGCGCCCATGGCTTTGGCCGTATCAGTGTCTTTTTTAAGTTTTTCGATAGCAGTGTCCACCTCTGGCCCAAACAACTGCTGTCCATTAAAAGGCATATTCAGCACGGCTTGTTGTATTTCCGGCTTGAATCCTGACGTATGCAACCATGCGTGTCTCCTTATTGTTACCGCAGTATTTACTGTCCTTGCAGCTGTATCTGCTGCATCCATTGCTGACGGTATCTGATTATTTGAGATACTTTGTCCTTCCTCCACCACCTGTTGTGCCCTTTTCTGGAACTCTTTGGGTAAGTGTTCTATGAAATGCTGCCTTTCGTCCCAATGAGCCCTATCATATCTTGCCAGAAGTGCTTGTGAATTGGCAATACGCCATTGGTTTGCTGCTTGTGCTGCAACCCTTTTCCCTGCAGCGTCGAATTTGCGACTCTCCTTGTCTGGAGGGGGTGCGTCTCCAGAGGTGTGAGAGTTTGCTCTCTTGCGAGCTGCCCCTACTACCACAGAGTCTGGTGTTAATTGCTGCGTGATATAGACAGGGTCTGTAGGCGGTGGCTTGTACTTTTTCTCCACCCTTGGAGTTATGGCCCTGCCCTTCACAGGCTCTTGAAACACTTGTTTGGAGTGTTTTAGCATTCCAGGTAGCATAGATAAGCTCTGGTATTGGCTAGGAGTGGAGGATAGTGTATTAAACAAAAAGTCATCCTCAATCGGTTCTGCATGGAAGGTGACATTATGAAAAGCTGCTGCTCTTGAGACCACCTGCGTGTAGGATGTACTGTCCTCAGGTGGCGACGGTCTCGCTGGGTAACAGTCTGGGCTGTTATCCGATACCGGCACATCATAAAGGTCCCATGCGTCAGGATCATCCTGACTCATTGCAGTATGAGTTGGGGATTGCATCAGTGGTGGAGGGACTACCGGTGATGTGTGCACTGATGGTGGTGGAGATGGTGGCGGAGCTGTTTGTCTTGCCACCTTTGCCTGTGGCTGCGTGTCCTTTTCTTGAAAGGCAAGTCTTCTTTTCATTTTAATTGGGGGAAGAGTGCTTATCTTCCCTGTGTCCTTTTGAATGTGGAGCCTCCTTTGAGTGTAGTCTGGCTCCATTGATTCTAGTTCTTGTCCGAACTTATGTCCTTGCATTTGGGAGGACAATCCCTGTTCTTCTGTGTAGGAACCTGATTTCGGTTCCGAGGCTGGATGTTTCGAAATGGAAACCTTTTCGGTAGCCTTTTTCGGCTCCGACAACACTTTCTTTATTTTCGGCGTCGTGGTCTCTCGGTGCCGACCCATTTCGGTGCCGCTGTCTCGGTGCCGACCCATTTCGGTGCCGCTGTCTCGGTGCCAAACTTGCTCGGAGCCGCTGTCTCGGGCTCGAGATTTCTGTGTGCCGGTATCTCGACCGGAGTCGGATGACTTCGACAGAAGCGTGCCCTTTTTCGGTGCCGATGATCGGTCACCTATTTTTCGGGTTAAGCCATGGCCTGTTGGCGGTGGCGTCCCCTGGGCTTTTGTGGTCTTCTCGTGAGTTTTATGTTTCAACGTCTTTCTCACGGTTTTTGGCGTTTCTTCGGGATCGAGCTCGTCTGAGTCCGACTCCTGGATGGAGAAGGTTTCTTCTTCCTCTTCCAAATGCCTTTGTCCTGTCGGCGCCGACGCCATTTGCAGTCTTCTTGCTCTTCGGTCTCTTAATGTCTTCCTCGACCGAAACGCTCGACAGGCTTCACAAGTATCTTCTCTGTGTTCTGGAGACAAACACAAGTTACAGACCAGGTGCTGATCTGTATAGGGATACTTGTTGTGACATTTTGGGCAGAAGAGGAATGGGGTCCGTTCCATCAGCCTTGAAGAGACACGTGGCTGGGCCGACCAGGCCCCGACGGAGATCGAAAAAACCCCGAAGGGCCACCGGAGCTCTTCTAAAGTCGGTGTCGATCTGTAGTAACTAACCCGATACCGAACGCAAACAATACCGTCGATTTTTCCGAGATTCTAACTAACTTTCCAAACCGAAACATGGAGCGAAAAGGAACACGTCCGAACCCGATGGCGGAAAAAAAACAATCTAAGATGGAGTCGACGCCAATGCGCAATGGAGCCGAAAGGGGAGGAGTCCCTCGATATCGTGACTCGAAAAGACTTCTTCGAAGAAAAACAACTTGCAACACTCCGAGCCCAATACTAGATGGTGGGATGTGCAAAGCATGTGTATCTGCAGCTACACATGCCATCAAACATATATATATATATATATATATATATATATATATATATACACATATTAAGCTCTGGTTTTATAATTGATTTCCAGCAACATTCAGTTCTATTTTTACTTTTATAGATCCAAAACCACACATCCCAGAATGCAACCAAACTGTAAAGGTGGGTGAGTCACTGGAAGCTTGAGCCAGACTAGAACCAGATGCCTGTCGATGGCTTACCTTGAAATCCTTTTGCAACCGGGAGGTGACCTCACAAATACAGCCGCTGACCATGTAACATGGGGAACCAAATTTGAATTCTGGCTTCAGCTCCGCATCATGTGAATCACAACAAATCTCACTGTGCTGAAAAAAAAAGTGTTTCACAAACTGCCTCTTGTGAAAAGCTGTTGTGTCTCCGGGCAAGATTTGCACTACAAAAAACTATCCAAAATAAAACGTGGAGTCCGCCTGTCATCTGCACTCTAATCTCATCTTTTCAGAATTACGAACAAAGCATTAACCTTTGATGTCATAAAGAGAGAACCATCTAGCGGATGAATTGCACAGTGTGAAACTGGAAAGTGTGAAATCAAACCCAGCTTCCATGTTTGACCAAACTGTGCAATCCTAGGCAAATACTTAAGTTCAACGATTCATCTTTTTAGGCTGCAGGGAGGGACAATGTTTACTATAAGAGCTCAGAGCCAGCCCACTGCTTACCATTCATTAGCATCATTGTTACTTTTTATTGCTACCTCCTAATTGACCAGCGCATGCCAGGCGCCACTTTCTTTTCTTTACATGGAACATGAGTAAAGAACAAATTGATTCATCTTAATTGGTATTCGTCTGTTGCTTATGCTGAGATTCAAGTACTATTTCCTTCACTGCTGCACTTTGTGTATACATCTACACTAGGTCACTCTAAGCCGCTCTGCTTCATGCCACTCTACTCTATGACACTTCACTCAACTCTTTGCCACTCTACTCCATGCCTTTCTACTCTACGCCTCTCCAACCTAAACTACTGCAGTCTGTTAAAACATCACTCATTTTTCAATGCATAAAAAGCACTGGAACTGTGATCCTGACTACAATTAAGAAAGAGGTAGAGATGTAGCAAAAATAAATTATATAATAATTTCGCTGCCATTTGACTTACCACATAACTCTTGAGTACAGTTTTATTTATAGAGCCAGCAGACTATTTACCTCAATGTCAAGATTAAGTTTTTTTCAGTTTTATGAAATATTTAACAAATATATTAGGATGTAAAAATTGTTGACAACCCAAGTAAAAACAAATAGATCCTTGTATTAATCATGTTTGCTCCTGACTTAAATTCAGCATGGCTTTTTTCAAGAAGTAGTGCAAAAACCTCCTAAGCTAGGTCCTTGATATCTATGTAATTCAATCATATACCAGGGCCGCACTGCCAGAGGTGTAGTGGCTTGTGTAACAAACGAAACACAATATATCTTAAGTGGCATGATCTTCAGGACTTCTGCCTGGAACCTTTACAGTTTGTTATATTTCACTGTATCAATAGGGGTTTGCATCAAGAGCCATGCGTAGATGCACATGAACACCTATGCACCACCCATGGAAAGCATACCTGATGCAAAGTAACTCAACGCAACGCAATGCACAGCATTATTTTTTCATACAAAACCACGCATATCCATATTTCCGTGGCTTTGTGAATTCCAAAAAGGACATAGGGGACATAGGATAGCAAACAGAGGGTAAAATATATACACCTTGCTGAATATCTACCAACCCCTAGGTAGACAGAGGACTGGATGTTAGGATCTATGTAAATAAATTAGTCCAAGGAATGTCACTGTTGAGTCCACTAATGTGGGTCTGTCATCTACATATCCATCTTTGTTCTTTCTCAAATAATTTCTTCCCGGTATCGAAGGAGTCCATCACCGTCTCCAAAATGACCCATTCAAGGTCATCAGGAGTATGTTGTTTATCCCAGAAATGAGTACTGAGTCTTGTGGCTGCCCGCTGGCATCTAATAGTGCTGCAGTGCGCACTGATGCAAAGCTTAACCTGTCTGGTAGTCATACCCACATAGCAGAGGCCACATGGGCAGGTAATCAAGTAAATACCATTTTTTGTATTGCAGTTAGTGTGTTTGACCAGATTTCAGCATCCTGCGGGCCCCAAATTGACAGTTGTGGTCCTTAATACTAGTGGACAGACACAGCACTGGCCACAGGGAAAAAAACTACCTTTCACTGCTGTTAGATTCCACATATCGGTGATGATGGACGGTCTAGGCTGAGTGATCTGTTGCGGTCTGGTATGCACCAGAATATAATGTCTGTGTCTGTAGGAGTCTCACTAGTTGTCAGTTCTCTAGTGGACCCTGCTTTGACAGAGTAGTTAGAAACCCATTGAGTCAACTTTTTGTAATAAATGCTATTGATCTCTCCCATGCCAAAGCCTATTTTCAACTTCTCAAATGGTTGATACTTCCCTAGGGTAAAGAGATTTCCCTTTCATACATTTATAAATTATCCACTGACGAAATACATCTATGCCTAGCCGTGGCTTAAAATCCAAAAGAGGCAATTTCAGAAGGGGACTGGGAATAGCTTGTCAGGCCCAATCTAATATTTACCCACATCGCAGGCTCCCGTGGTAGTCCCAAGAACTGTCTATCCTAGGATAACTTTTAAAGCGTTTTTTCAAAATAGGCAAAATTAGTGTCCCGCTGCAAAACCATCTTACCCTTGTTACTGTGGAGCATCAAGTGAATTATGTCAATCTAACATTGATGCACAACATTTGCTAGAAAGAGTGCATTATGAACGAGGCTTCCATGATGTACTCAAAGTATCACTTTCGTAATTGTGTAGTTTAGATTGTTAACTTGTTGTTTCGGATTTGCCAAATGGGACCCTAACCATGATCATACCATGCTCAGTTTGCAGAATCTATTAATAGTTTATGTGATTTTCCTATAAAACCTCTGGGATTATATATTTCTGGGGATTATTTTGGCATTTTCCATTTAGGTGACCCGTTAAGCTGTTGGTGCTATTTATGGGTCTAACACTTAAAATTTTTATATACATTATGCCAACTAGGGTTTTATGATTTTGTATCACATTTTTTATTATTATGTTATAAATACACTTTTGCTCTATTTTTGATCAGGAACTCAGTCTTTTTTATGTGTCCAATACTACAGTCTGTTTACCTCTGCTACATGTGTTCCCTGATGAGGAGTGTAGTCTCTAACTGCAACATCATTTGGAGTTTTAGGAGATTTATTATTTTGACAACCTTTTAGGTATGATCAAATATTGGGGCCCGGCTCCCACACGGTACCATTCTAATCACACTTTTTAATCCTGTTGAGCTCCTATATTGCATGGCCCACTATAACTCATAATACTCCGATATAAAGTTCACACCAAGATATTTAACAAAGGTCATAGTATAGTACATTTAAAGAGCAGAATACCCTGTAAATGGTGGACTTTTCAATGGAAACGGTAAGGCTCAAGACCTCTAATTTCAATAGGTTGATTTTATAACCTGAAACTCTATGGAAAATATCCATTTCCTCCAGGACTATGTGGAGAGTCTAGGCTGGGTCAGACAGTGAAACAGGATGTCATTCGCAAACACTGCTAGCTAGAATGAGTGTGGTCCCATACGAATACCCCTAATCCCAGCATTATCACAGATTCTCAGTTCTGTAGGGTCTAAATTAAGACAAACAGTAGAGCTGAAGGAGCACTGCCTTGTCTTGGTTCCCTCCTAACCCTCACCCTCTTTGAGTCCATGTAGGTAATTCAGACCCTTGCAACTGGTGCTACATGCCCTGTCTAATCTATATTCCTGGTGGTACAACTGAACCCCAGTGTTTCCATCTCTTCTTGTAGAAAGCCCCAGTCCACCCCTTTAAAGTTTTTTTGGGTATGAAGAGAGAGAATCATAGTCTGAGGCTATAGCATGGAAGACGTATTGATCAGGTGCACTATTGATCATCCTATGGCTGATTACAAAGTAAACTGATCTGAGTGTACTAGTTGCATCAACATTTCTTTCAATTTTGTTGCCAGGATTTTTGCAAAAATGTTGACATCAGTGCTTAAGTGTCTAAGACCCGAACTGCTCTTGGTCCTTCACTGGCTTTGAAAGCACCATTATCATTACATCCACCATGGTAGGTTGACACTTGTCTACGTAGCAAAAGAGTTGAATAATCTATTCATGATATCTAACAGAGGGTACTGTAGAATGTCGGTGGTCCTAGACGATTTATGAATTCCAACTGTGTTAGTTACTTCTTCATTTAGTATAGACTGATCCAGTGTCTTTAGCCGTTCAAGGTACAATTTATTTAGTTTTGCCCTCCCAATATATTCCTTCACTGTTGCTGGATCTACAGGATCAACACTGTATAGTTGCTAGAAAGACTGGCAAAACCTACCTAAACCTGCCTTCCTTTTTAACTGCTCCCATCAGTCGAGTACACTTTTCATCCTTGATAGAGAGATATATCCATGGGCTCATTTTGCGTACGGGAGGGAGGCCAGAAGCCTCCCTGCTCAGTTAGCTCCCTCATAAAATACTTGCTCAACATTGGGGATGGAATATGTTGCCCTTTTAAGGTCCAGTAATCTAATCTGGCCTCAATGGCCCAAGAGCTTGTGTTATAATCGTTGTGACATGTTTTTTCTGTGTTAAACTTCAGTGGCTCGAGACACCTTCTGTAGTTTTGCCCTCATCTTTTCTTAATTGTGTCCCTTTAGATATATGGCACCCTCATACCACTCTGTGAAGAGCATCCGAGTCATTCCAAATTGGTCTCCTTAGTGTCACTAAGTGGAAGAACTCCAATTGTTCCACTACTGCTATTTTCATGACTGGATCGTGCAGGAGCTTATAATTTTGCCTCCTTGTCTTCCTCTGGGTTGTGTTATGTGTTTCTCACTTAATATAGCATATCACATGGTCCCTGCATATGGTCTCAGCTGAGTTCCTAGTCGTTCCTCCTTTATCATCACTTTCTTCCAGTAGCCCCTAAAATGTTTGCCATTTCAGTCAATGTGGATTTTCTCCTCATGCGGTGTGATTTGTGGTGTCATCCACAATACATACTACCTAGTTAGCTTCTGCCAAGGATTCTACCTGGTGAATTTGCTTCTTCAACCAAAATAGATTCCCTATCTATACCCCGTGATTTTGGCTCCCAGGGAATCTCCTGAGTAGGTGAAACAACTTGGGGGAAACAATATGCACTTCTGGAGCCAGGGCAGACAGAACCTGATAGAGAGTAATTCCGGAACCTTTCATCTGAAAGTGGGGTTTTCCTGGCTGCATCCACAATTCTCACTTTAGCTGAAAATTATGGACTTTAGTAAAATGTTCATTATCTGACTCCTGGCTGCCCGATGAGTCATGCCAAGCTCAATTTGTTACAACATGTCTACCCTCAATAACCTATGGAATATGAGTTTGACTTACCACTCAATGTCATGCTTCTGAGGATCCGTCCCAAAGGCAGATATTACTGCATAGAGATTGATTCTCTATGTCTTTAAATTACATTTTTCTTGAGGAACCGATTTTTTTCCCTACAATGTAACTTCCTCTTGCCACAGGAACTCTTGGTTAAAATGAGCTGCTGCTGTTAGATTCTTCAAAATGAGACACTCTTTCCACACGAACGTCTTTCTTCGCCTCCTGCAGGTCCTTGCTCGGTTTCTCCTGTGACAAGATCTTGTCTTTTTAGCCTTGAATCAGATGCACCATGTAACAGTCAAGGAGTCTCCCTACGCAGCCACAGAGTGACTAAGAGGGACGGGGACAATGGAGACCAGTCTAGGTTATCACTGCTGGTCCTTTGAAGGCGGATAAAAAGGATGAACAGGCTTGTCACTTTTGTGCCTTCTTCATTTTTAACACTTTCAGATTGATTTATTACTTCAATCAGATACCCAGCACTATTGTGTGACAACATCTGTGCGTTATTCTCCTTTTATTTCAGAGACTGGCCTGTCTCTGACCTAGAGCTGACTTGGTCTCAGCTCCTTACCACACAAGCCCCACCGCCTATATGTCTTCTTCGCTGTCTTATTAGCTAGGTTCCCTATCTTGGGCTCATCTACCTTGCCGAAGCCCAGTATGAAGTCCTGCTCCATCTAAAGTTGACATGTTCAAAGTAAAGTTTCAGACATGGCCAGCAAGTGATATGGCTGTGATTCATGCAGAGTTGTTGATTGCTTTGAAACACTAGATTAGGCTTCTGTTTATGGCATTGTCGGTCACCTGGACCCCCCTGCGATGCTGCAGTGCCTGCAACGCTATTTAAAGGTAACATTTCTCCCAGTGGGCCACCACCAGGCCTCCCCCCACTTCTGGCTCCCTCTAATAAAGTGCATCAGTGTTCAGAGCCTCCCAACCTCAAATCGATTGAATTGCCACTACATGCATGCGTGCCACCTTAAGCTTCTCCAAAGGTCCTAATAACAGGTCTGACAATGGCATGACAGCCCTTTGGCCTTCCTTCTGGGGCCCAAGGCACTCACTGGCATCGATGAACACCTTGCCAATTCAGTCTCACTGGTGCCGCTCTGTTGCGGCCCACCATCTTAGTTGTAGTTGGGCAAAGGACTAATTGACACCAATCTCCAGTCTGTGCGCCCTCTCCTGAGGACTCCTGCTCTACTACTGCTGGAGGATGCAGCGATATACACTTATGGCAGGTCTGCTATGTAGGGCCTGGGGACTTTGCCAGAGGACCTGCTCTTCTGCATTTAATATCTAAGGCATCCCTCAGAAACTGGCTGCCATCCTGCTTTAGCTCATGCAGCACCATGCCACAGACTCTTCGGCCCTCCTCTACTAGTCCTTACTAGTCCTACGAGACCTTGTGATTTCCACTCTTACCCCACAACTCTAGCGAGGTGAGGGGGCTCTGAGTGAGTCAGGTGGGTCTAAGGCAGTCAGGTCGAGGTGGAGGGGACCTATCAGATGTCTCACTCTTTGCTCACCCAAGCCAGAACATGGACTTTTCAACCCAGCTCCTCAAGTTGATTCCATCCTTCGATTGTATTGCAATGGCCCAGGGTACTGATAATAGGAAGTTCGCCATAGATATGACACTTATTTTATAGACATGAGAGAGGTATCCGATTTCCACAATCTAATTTATATAATTGTGTGAACCCTTAGCTCCAAGGATCATATCAACATTGGAACCAAGAGCACTCCAAGTGATAATGTGGCAGCCTTTCTTACTGTATGAAGACAAATTAACTCTGGTAATTCGTTACGTTTTAAGATGACCTAAAAGAGCAATACTAGTCACTTATTAAAAGGTACCTTAGCCAATAATATTAAAGTTTGTTTAGCATTTTGAAATTTTATAAATGTAAACGCAATTACGATTTTTCCAAAATTTCGATATTCTTCTATCTGAAAAACAGATTTTCACAGGGGATATAAAATAAAATTCTGCCAATGGTTAAAAATGGAAGCTAGTTTCTACCCAAATAGCAACTATATTACCCGGTGACAGATATTTAGTATCAAAGGTGGACTGATAATTATAGACTATTTAACTACCCATTATGGACCTATTCCAACTGATCCTCTGTAGTCAAACTGTTATTTTTCCATTTTAAGTCACATATGTTTTACAAAAATGTGCACTTAAAAGTAGTTAAATATTTTTCAAAGTTAGGAGAATTAAAAATTCTAGAATGAATCAACCTTAAATGTTTTTGCAATCATTTCAGAAAATCTCAAAGCATTTTGTGAAAGTCAGATAAAACATTTTTTCACAACTACAATTATTAAACGATTAAAAGTCTACAGGTAAAAAACAGAAACAGATAGTTCGGAATTTGTTTTTTCTGCAGATGACTAGTTTGCTCAAGGGCTCAGATATATAAAATATATGCAGAATAAGTGAGACAGAGTGGTTAATATTCAAAGAGAATACAGAGAGATAGTTCATAAATTAAAAAAGGAAAATTAATTAAAAGAAGATTAACATATAAGAAAAATCAAGTAGTAGAAAGATGAAATGAAGAACAACAGTAGTATAGGAACAGTTATATATTTACGATGGATAAGTAGCACTGACCTTGCCACTTAGGTAGGTAGCGTTTTACAAATAAAAAATTAGAATAGGTCTGCAACGAGGATAGTATGAGTTAGTACTTTAGCGGGATTCTGCGTAGGTTGGTTTTTCGGTTCTCTACTGATTTATAGCAATCTAGAAAGGACGGGCAGCAGGGTAGACAAAATAAAGAAGATATTGGTCACAGAGCTATGCAAAGATTAAATAGGGAGTCAGAGGAGAATATGGATCCATGGAGAGGCTCTACACAAGATAAGAAAAGAAGGTAAAGATAAGAAAGAAAGGAAGTTAAAGCTTAAAAAGAACAGGCCCTCCAGACACCTGGATCAGCATTCAGATGTGTCTGGAATGTCTGGATCAGCATTCAGAAGAATAAAACCCCAAGGTGTGCAAGAGATACATATAGAATTGATAGCAAAGGGGATATGAGGCGAAGCATTTGGGAGCTCCACAGCTGGCCTGAAGCTCAACAACCACCTGCCCACAACTGCAGTAACCCATACGGAACTGGAAATATCCACATGCAGGGTCTCTGAAGCTGATGTTATAAAAAGTAAGAGTGGATGAGAAACACCACCTAGGTTGTTAGCTGGGCCCTCAAATCCTGATAATGACACAGGTACGTGCAAGGTATCAACAGCAGTACTAATACACAGCCACAATAGACAAGGAGCTAGGGAGGAGTCGTGCTTAACAAGAAAGTAAAGAAAACAAACAACACTTGGCAGGAAACAAGCAAATGTATCACACTAGGAAACAGAGAACGAAAGCAGCCTGGACAGGAAGGCAGACCACTTGGAATTGGAACCAAGAAACATGGAAAGGAAGTCAAGCACAGTGGGGACTGGGAACTAAGTAAGCATAGAAATGAAGGCAAGGGATGCAGAGGGAAGCTTTCAGAAGAGAAAGTTGAAAGAAATCAGGCTGCACTGAAAATAGTGCTAGTTCAAGAATCAAGAAACCACTACAAAACAGCGCCAGCCCTGGAAAGGGAGATGCACTAGAACACAGTGAAGGCTCAGGAAACACAGATTAGTAATATCACAGGAAACAGGAATCTCTGGAAACAAAGGGTCAGACAAACACTAACACTGCTACAATGCCCAACGCTAGATTAACAGAAACAGAGGCTCAAAAGAGTTCAGTAATGACCAAATTCTTCAGGTGCGATCATTCCAGCTCCTGAGAGCCACGTGTGCCCATTCCCCTGTCCATTCTTGGCAGCTGTCCAAGTGTGACTAAACCAGAGCCTGTACAGACGTTCTAAAGGGAGAGGGGGAATAATGGTTTTTTCGGAGCAGAATCAACTAGGAGGCAGTTTCAGCAAGTTTAAAGGTGTGTGCTAACATGATTTATATTTTGGTTCACTAATGCATGATGTTACACCTGGAGCAAATTGAAAATGTATGCACTGTTTGAACATGCTGATTGAAGTATATAAAACTTAATAGAGATAGTACAGAATGAAAGAGTCTATTTAAAAAAATGTGGTTAATGTGTAAATACTAGCATTGGTGACTGGCAACACACATTTAAACTTGATCACTGGTCTAGGATATTTGACTACGTCGCTAATTTGATAGGGAAAGAGTTTCCAAAAGATCTGAGAACAGCTGTTCTGGTCCCTGTACAATTGCAGCTGTATTAGTTGCATGCAAGTTAATCACACACCATTGAACACGTATATACTCTCTGTGTTTTATTCTCTGGTCCAATAAACAAACAAACGAAGTTAGGACACAGTACGCATGAAGGAAAGGGCATGCAGAAAAAATGAAAATAACTTGGCTACAGTTTGTGGATTATACATCTGTGTGGAGGTATACAAGTCAGATATTACTTCAGAAATTCATTTTATTCCTTCATTTGTTTCTTGTTTTGCTCTCTGCTATGTATTGACCATCGTGGTATTAAGGTAAACTACACACAGGAGAGGAATTAAAGGGCTTTTAATGGGGACAACAACATATAAACAATGTCCAAAAGGCATGCAAAACAAGGAGTAATAATCACGAAACATGGAAAGGGTTCAAAAGAAAAATGAATAGTTAACAGCAAATCAAGGTCTGTATTCAAGGTAATAACAGAAGACAAACATATATATATGTTAACGAAATGAATGAGATACTTAGCTTACAGGTATGTCACATAGGGTCTAGACCAAGCAAGTGGATACTAAAAGGGTACTAGATTTACAAGCGATTTAATCAAATCAGAAAATGCATCCCGAAGGTGTGTGCAGAGAATTGAATCTTCGCCAACCAAGTTCACTGCTGCCCATTTTTGCAACCACAAGCCTAGCCCCTCGCTGGACTATTGTTAGAAATGGGGTCTCTAGTTGGCAGTGGTGTGAACCCCGTCCAAGTAGGGATCCTCATTCTAGTCAGGGTGCTACACAGCTAAGATAGCCCCAACTCACCCCCTCGGTAGCTTGGCACAAGCAGCCAGGCTTATCTCAGAGGCAATGTATAAAGTATTTGTGTACATACACACACCAACATGACATACCTAGCCATTGATCGTAATGAAGTGTGCATATACTACTCTAACTCCACATGGGCTCTGATAGTAGGGAAGGTTATAAAGTGGACCGAGACAAATATAACTGCACTTTTAGTTTTTTTGATGCACTTGCTCGAAACTACCTAAACACACTCTGCTGGGGACTGGTCCTCCAACCGCACCGTTCCTCACAAGAATAGTGTTTTCTGGAACTGACAGTGTTTACCCACGCTATGAGGACCGAACCGGATAGTTTTTATATATATGTACACATACATACATATACAGACACACATCCACTCTACACCAGTTTAGAAAAATAGCCAATATTTGTCTGGGTTAAACAAAACTAAAATAACAAAAAATTCAACATACACAAGCAAAGATACAAATTTTCAAAGATTAAATCTTAGTACAGCACTTAGAAACACAATACCTCCACCTGGGGCACTCACAATGTCTTAACAGAGTCGTTCCCAACAGTCCGATGCCATTCGCGAGGGAGTGTGGGCCGGTCATGGAGTTGCATGGATCCCAGGTACAGTACCTTGGAAAACGAGGAAACAAAGACGTTGCACAGAGTCGGAGAGGTGAGGCGTTGCTGGAACCGGTGCTGCGTCAACTCCTTACTGCTACTGGGGAGATGAGGCGTCAGGTCTCAGCTGCTAGGCAGGGGAGGTGAGGCTTCAGTTCCCTACTGTGGCAGGGGAGGTGATGAGGCATCGGTGGAAAGGCATTGGTTCCTTACAATCCAGCGGAGTTGATAAATTTGGCAGCTCAAGACGCGACAACTGTCAACTGACAACTGTCGCAATCACACCAGGGGGCCACAGGTGCTGCGTGGAGTCGGGGCTGGGTGCCATAGAAGTCAGTGACACGGCATTCTGGACTCACGCTCTGGCGGTACTTCAGAGGTGCCAGCCCTGCAGAATCGGTTGCAGTTGTTGGGCGTCGGTCACATTACTCAGTGGGGACCGTGGCTCCAGTTTAGGAAGCAGCATGGAGTCGTACAGCAGCACTGGTTCAGAAGTCACTCTGGAGTCGATGTGCTTGTTTTCTTCTTGATTACACCAGAACTCACTCCAAAAGGCCCAGGAACTGGATTTGGCACCCCTTGGCAAGTCAGGACTCTCAGTAAGAAAGCCCAGGTGCTGACAGATGAAGTTTAGGATGTCCCTGAGACTTCTTAACAGGAGACAAGCTCAGTGCAAGCCGTTGGAGAACCTTTGGAAACAGGATGTAAAAAGCAAAGTCAAGTCCTTTCACTCCCAGGACAGAAGCAGCAGGCCAGTAGAGCAAAGCAAAGCAATAGGCAGTCCCTCCTACAGAATCCAGCTCTTCTTCCTAGCAGAATGTCCTCAGTCCAGAGGGATTCTAAGTTTGTGGTGTCAGTGGTCCAGTACTTATACCTATTTCTGCCTTTGAAGTAGATAAACTTCAAAGAAAAGTCTTTGTAGTGCACCAGACCCTGCCCTGCCCCAAGATACTCTCCAGGGGGTTGGAGACTGCTTTGTGTAAGGAAAGGCACAGCCCTATTAATTTGCAAGTGTCAGCTCCTAGCACCACTCTAGCTCAGGAAGACCCATCAGGATATGCAGGGCACACCTCAGTTCCCTTTGTGTAACTGTCTAGACTGAATTTACAAACAGCCCAATTGTCATCCTGACCCAGATGTATATCCCACGGACAGGCAGAGGCAAAGAATGGCTATGCCCACTTTCCAAAAGTGTCATTTTCAAACTTAAAATTTTATAACCAAATTCACCAAAAGATGTATTTTTAAATTGTGAGTTCAGAGACCCCAAACTCCAGATCTCTATCTGCTCCCAATGGGAAATTACACTTAAAAGATATTGTGAGTCAATTCCCATGTTAGCCTATGGGAGAGATAGTCCTTGCAATATTGAAATACTGCTAAATTCGGTTTTCACTATCAGGACATGTAAAACACACCAGTACATGTCCTACCTTTTTAATACACTGTACCCTGCCCATGGAGCTGCCTTGGGCCTACCTTAGGGGTGACTTACATGTAGCAAAAGGGAAGATTTGGGTTTGCCAAGTGGGTGCACTTGCCAGGTCGAAATGGTAGTTTAAAACTACAAATACAGACATTGCAGTCTCAGATTTGAGACATGTTTGCAGGGCTAATCATGTGGGTGGCACAATTAGTGCTGCAGGCCCACTAGCAGCATATGATTTACAGGCCCTGTGCACACATGGTGCACTATTTATTTATTTTTTAAATATATTTTATTGTTTTTTAACCTTAAACAGTATATTCCCCAATTTTAGCAATGAATCCCCCCTCCCCCCATATTGCACTTAAATCAACGCATTGAGTTCTATTGCCGACAGTTCTTGATGGGCTAATCCGTACAGTGTATGCGTCCAAAGTTTTATGTTGTCGGTGTGGGAGCTGTTTCTGATTCAGTGACTGAGGCCGTCGGGGCATTTTGTGGTGTTGGGTCATTCAGGGTTTTCAAAATCTCCAGTAATGAATCCCATTGTGTTGCGCTATCTCTTGGTCTTCGACCCTGTAGCACTTCTCTTAGCAGCACTATTCCCTCAGGTTCTGCCCATTTTTCTATTGCTTCCTGCCAGCTTTTAATCTGCCGGCCCGCTGGGTCTTTCCAGTGTGAGGTGATTTCTCCTTTGGCCAGTACAAGAGCTAGATCAATAAATGTATTTGATATTTTGTGAGCTGTAGGGCGCAGAAAGTCTCCCAATAATGCCACCATCGGGGACATGGAAATCGTCCTGTCAGTGCAGGTGGAGATTCTCCGAAATATCTCTGTCCAGAATGAGCTGAGTTGCGAGCAACTCCATAACATGTGTACTAGCCCCACTGCTATTTCGGCACATCTAGGACATCTTGCTTCATTTGTATTGTATATTTTAGTTATCATTTGCGGGGTTAGATAGGCCCTGTGATAAATATATAAATTAATTAGTTTTAATCTAGCGTTTCTTGATACCGAATAAATATGAGAGGTGATCCTTGCCCATTGTGCATCCTCAATGGGTGGGTGTTTTTAATTCAGTTTGCCACTTATTTCTAAGTTTGCTTAGGGGTGTGTATGTACTGCTTTGTAGGGATTTGTATATTTCTGAAATCACTCCTTTCTCCTCTTCAATTGTGCAAAGAATGTTACAGCCGCTGTGTATTGGGGGATCGAGGGCTGCTGTCCCCCAGATTTTCTGTGCAATTCTGGTGATCGCACTATATGTGAGGAACAGTCCAGTTGGAAGATTGAACTGAGCTTGAAGCTCAGAGTAAGTGCGGAGTCTCCCATTGTCATATATGTCGCCTAGTTTTGTAATGTTATGTTCCCCAAGCTTATTAAGGCCTTTAAGCATTTGGTCCCCCATAGTAAATGCCAGGCAATCCAAGGGCGCTTCTGGAGTGTAGGGAGCCTTTGTACTGGTGTGTCTTAAGAATTGTTCCCAGCTGTGTCTAATTGATTCCCTCTCTATGAGCAGCTGCAGTTTTTGCTTTCTGGGGTTTAATACTCTCCCTAATACTTTTTTGGGTGAGCTGTTCAGAGGGATCCGTAGCTCCTTCACCCCTGGGGGTTCAGTGATGAGTTTTGTTAGCCATTGTAGTTGTCCTGCCCAATAATACATTTCTAGGTTTGGGGCCGCCAGTCCACCTTCAGCAGTGGTTCTCTGCAGTAAATTTAGTGCAATTCTATGCCTACCCGATCCCCATATAAAGCTCGCGAACAGAGAGGCCATACTTCTAAATACTGCTTTTGGGACTACCAGTGGGATAGTAGAGAAGTAGTATAGCATTCTGGGAAGCACTATCATTTTGAGTAAGGCGGTCCTGCCGGACACCGTCAGTGGTAGTGTCTCCCAGAATCGCATGCTAGTCCTAATTCCTCTAAGCGCTCTATGAATATTTCCTTCTAGGAGGTCCTCCTTGGTGTGGTATATGTTTACCCCTAGGTATTTGAATGTAGTGGGTGACCAAGGCAACCCTCTTGTTTCATTTGGTTCGGTTGTGCTTCTATGTGCGGGGAATATGGTGGACTTTCTCCAATTAATTCGGAGTCCAGGAAGCCACTCCAAAGCTCTCTAGCATGGTTATTGCTCCGGGGAGGGTCGAAGGAAGAGCACCATGTCATCAGCATAAAGGGCGATGTAGTGTGTCCAGTTATTAATAGATATGCCTTTATAGTGCCGCCCAGTTCTGGCCATTTGTGCCAGGGGCTCTACTGCCACTGCGAAAAGGAGAGGGGATAATGGGCAGCCCTGTCTAGTTCCCCTACCTATCGAAAAGGAGTCGGATATAGTGCTACCTGTTTTCACTCTAGCAGGTGGATTTGAGTACAATAGCTTAGTCCAACGTGTAAATCCCTCTCCCATTCCCAATTTCAGCATGACCTGTTCCAGGTAATCCCATCGCAGGGAGTCGAATGCCTTCTCTATGTCTATCGAGATGACCGCTGACTGCGACATTTCCGGGGGTATGGAATGGAGAACCGACAACAGGCGCCTAATAGTTTGTGCTGTCCTGCGTTGTGGGATGAAACCGGACTGATCCTGGTGGATTAGTGATGACATATGGGGCAAACGTCTGTTCGCTAATATCCGGCTTAATATTTTATAGTCTATATTAAGCATGGACAATGGGCGATAGGAGCGGACATCGGTTGGTGGCCTGTCTGGTTTTAATAAGGGGATCATGATGGCTTCATTAGTAGATTGGGGCAGGTCATTACTGTTCCATGCTTCCGTGTATACTGCGCTGAGGTGTGGGGCTAACAGATCCTGGTATAGAACTCAAGTGGGAGTCCGTCGGATCCTGGGACTTTGCTCTTGGCCATGCCTTGGATCGCTGTTTTGATTTCCGCAATTGTAATTGGGGCTGCTAAGACTGCCCTCTCCTCTTCCCCAAGTTAGGGGAGGGCGAGGTCTTCCAGTTCTTGCAGCTGGAGATTTAGTGTCTCGGGGGGGTGCATATAGTGTTGTATAGTAGTTAAAGCTTGTATTAATTTCTTTTTGACTGTAAACATTGGTGCCTGGGGTGTCTTCAATTTCCACTATGATAGTTTGTTGTTTGGGTGGGTGAGCCAGCCACGCCAGTAAGTTTCCTGCTTTGTCCCCCTCTGAATGTTGTTTGACTAGATGCTGTTTATAGTCATGTCGCGATAATCTAATGTTCACCTCTGCAATTTTATTTTTGGTGTCTTATCAGGGGTGCCAGCTCAGGTTCTGTGGGGCGTCTACACTCGAGGTCCCTAAGGGAGTCCTCCAATCTGTGGAGCTCATTTTCCATTGATTTCCGGACACCCGGTTCTCACTAATACAGGTGCCCCTTATAACCGTCTTGAATGCTTCCCATTCAATGGATCTGGAGGATGCTGTCTGCATGTTTTGTTTAAAACACTCTACTATGGTTGTATGCAAGAGGTGTTTGAGTGCCTCATCTTCGAGCATTTCTGCTCTCAGGTGCCATGTTGGAATCGTTGCTCTCACTCTTCCCCAAAACAGCGACAACATCAAGGGGTTATGATCAGAGATTGTACGGCTTAGGTATTCAATAGAAATTACTTCATTTTGAATTTCAGGGGAAGCTAAGAAAGTGTCCAGCCTGACATGTAGGTTGTGTACCGCAGAGCAATATGAATAGTCCTGAGTTTTTGGATTGAGCTGTCTCCAACTATCTCTTAATTGCCAGTGTTTCTGCCAGTCTGCGAATGATTTGGCGGTTTTCAGTGTTGGGGAGTGTGTGAGGGGAGGGTGCGATTTGTCCAGGTCAATATTGGCTATGCAGTTAAAATCTCCCCCGATCAAGTTTGGGCCCGTCAGGTGTGAGCCTATTTCCAGTGACAATTTGTCGAGGAATTTCCCCTGATCCTGATTGGGTGCGTACATCCCGCTTAGTGTTATTTCTCACCCTCCTAATCTCCCGGATACTACTACAAATCTACCATCTTTGTCTATAATCTTGTGTAGGACCTGAAAGGGCACCCCGGGCGAATCCAGATCAGTACTCCCCTTGCAAATGCTGAATATCTAGTGGCAATTATTTGGCCTCTCCATCGTTTCTTAAGGGCGTTAACTTCATGTTCCACCAGGTGGGTCTCTTGTAATAAAGCTATGTGGATTCCCCTGCGCTTTAAATGATTGTACACTTTATATCGTTTGGATATGTTATTAAGGCCTCTGACGTTCCAGGTTATTATTTTATACGTTGTGGTCCCCATTTTGGTTACTTAGCTTGTAGTGGTAAAGGTTGATATGTGAACAATTACATGTATGCTTGTGTAGTGGAGGCGCGTTTTTACTGCTTGAACTGTCAGCTACATAAATTATAAGTGCATAACTAACTCCCTGTATTAACTTGAAAGAGTCAATTCCCAACTCCCTCTCCCCAGGACCGGTGATTGGAACTTTCCCTGTCCAAATCATTTTAACTTGTCTTAAAATCCTATAGGTGGGTGGCGTGCCAGTGACCGAGAGCCTACACTCCAGGCCGGTTCCGGGGCCCAGCGTGGTTAAATTAAGCTGCCCAATAGACTGTTACACGGGTCGTGCAGAGTGTGGGCCCACCAGGCAATCTACTTCCAGTTAGCCGGATTATCCGGTTGGCTCGCCACACCTTTCTTTTATTGCCAGTTCTGTCAGTGGGGGGTCAGATCATTTCTTCTGAGGATCTCAGAGTCACTTTTGGTAGGCTGGTGAGGGTGTCGCGCAACGAGATCGATGAGCCCCCGCAGCTCGAGTCGCGATCTGAGGTGTGTCCAGAATTTTGTGATGGGAGGAAGAAGCCTCCGCTCAGTGCTGCAGCTGCATCCACTGCTTCTCGCATTTCTTGAAGAGCCTGGTGTCTCGGAGGAGCCATCTCTTTGTTTCGTTTGGAGGATCTGCTGCGCTTTCTAGAAGTTGTACTACGCGTCTCTCCTCGGGGGCCCGGGGCTATGATCTTCTTGGATTCCAGCCATTCCTCAACTACTTGTGGTGAGGTAAAGAAATGTGACTTCCCTTCATATTCCACTCTAAGTTTGGCTGGGAAAAGCATGGCATATTTGATTCCATTTTCACAGAGGATACGTTTGGGGTTATTGACAGAAGCCCTCTGTTCCTGTGTGCTTTTGGTGAAGTCCGGAAAGAGAATAACCCGCTGATTATTTAATATGATTTTGCCTTTCAGGCGTGATTGTGCCAGAATGTAATCTCTGTCTTTAAAGTGCAGGAGTTTTGCCACTATTGGGCGAGCTCTTGCCCCAGGGGGAGGAGGTCTTCCCAGCACCCTATGGGCTCTTTTTATGGCAAAAAACAAGGATAAACCTTCAGGAGGAATTGTGACTTTGATCCAGTTTTCTAAGAAGGATTCCATGCTTGCTGCCGCTGTTTCCGCTCCTTCTGGAATGCCAATCAATCTTAAGTTACTCCTGCGGGCGCGGTATTCAGCATCTTCCGCTCTTGTTTCCAGGGCCTTTACACAAGAGGTAATGTCCAGGATTTCTTTGGTAGATGACTTCTGGGTTGAGGACACGATCTCAAGCACCTTTTCATTTGTTCCCACTCTCTCTGTGAGTTTGCGGTGGTCGTCGCGCAGCAGGGAGAGGTCCACCGACAGGTTATCTATTTTCTGTTCAAGTGCTTCTCGAGATTCTCTGATGGCCAGAAGCACTGTGTCGAGGGTTGTTTCCTGGTGGGTCGAGCTGCCCTATGAGTTTGTTTTATGGGACCGATATGAAATCTGGGTGCCGGTGGGGTTCTCAGAGTCCTGCCCCTCTCGTCTTTTGGGCTTGCCCATCATCAAGGACAGGTGCTTGTTCACTAATGCAGGTGGTCTCGCCCACTAATGGCCCGGGCTTCGTGCACCAACTATGATATAGGTCTTTTTGGGTACTTCCGAAATTCTTCGTCAAGTAGCAGTGGGGGGAGAACTAGTTCCTTATAGCAGTGTTCGGCACTCTACCCCTCCAGCACTTGCCATGCCCAAGCGTAGTGTTCAGCGCCTCCAGATGTTGTGGGGGCGAATGTATAGTACCCCTACGTTACTCGCTCCCGCAGCTGGGGGGGGCACGTGAATGTTTTCTAGGTTCCCCCCCTTTCGTGTCGTTATCTGGTGTGCCTGTAAGTGTTCAGGGCGCTTAATATAGGGCCAAACTTGCATTGCTCCTGCCGCCCTCACCTCCAGGGCAGCTGGTGTTTTCTTGTAGTTTCTCCTTTTCGAGTTCGTTAAGGTTGCGGCTCAGGGGGCCCCCACCAGGATAGTGCTGGGATCAGGTGCGCAGGCCGTGCAACCCGCACTCCCTCTGTTGTGGCTTCCCTCTTCTCCTGTTCCCCCACCTCCGTACCGCGCACGACGTAGGAGTAAGGGGCTCCCTCAGTGTCACCAGGCTGCCCGGCGGGGTCCGCTCTCACTCTGATTCCTCCTGACAGACCGGGACCTGGTCCCGGGCAAGCCGTGCCGGGCCGGGCCGGGCCGCCCGCTCTCTGAGGGGCATCACCCCCTGGCTTCGCCCGTTCGATCTTGCCTCCTCCTCATACTCTGCGGAAGCGAGGGTGCCGCCGGGACGGTCCAGGGGTGCAGGCTTCTCTCCCACAAGTCTGGGGTTCAGCCGATCCAAGGCCCGGAGGCAGCCGCCATTTTGATTCCTCGTGGTCGGCGAGGGATCACGCTATTTTCTCTGCAGCCTCTACTCCTCGCGTCTTGGCATTTTCATCAGGTTTGTCGGACGGGTTTCCGCTCGCTGAATCGTGTTTTGCCATGTTCTTAAGGGGCTTGGAAGCGCTAGTATTACAGCTGGGCCCCGTTCGCGGCCCCGGAGCATCGCACTAGGTGTGCAGCTTCTTCGGCTGTGGGCCATGCCCCCCACACATGGTGCACTATACTAGGAACTTACTAGCAAATCAAATATGCCAATCATGGATAAACCAATCACCAATACCATTCAGACAGATAGTACCTGCACTTTAGCACTGGTCAGCAATAGTAAAATGCTCCGAGTCCTAAAGCCAGCAAAAACAAAATTCAGCACAGGATCAAAAACAGAAGGTCAGAAGCAAAAAGAAAAGGGAAATCATGTGAATAGCTGACAAGTCTAACACGTGTTCACCTCCTCCCAGCTCAAAGTGAGGCGAGCTACCCAACCTCTTGGGAGTACTCATCACTAAGGCGGAAGAACCTGGAAAGACAGCATTGGTGTGTTCTGTTCCAGGGTGGTGTTCCACCGTAAAGTCCATTCCCTGTAGGGAAATGGAACACCACAACAGTTTAGGATTCCCACCCCTCATCTGCATTAACCATCTGAAGCGTCTGCGATCTGTCTGAACCCGGAATTGAGACCCAAACAAGTAGGGTTCTTCAGCGCCCAGACCACAGCAAAAGCTTCCCCCTCTGTTGCGCTCCACTTCTGTTCCCTGGTAAGTAACCTCTACCA
This sequence comes from Pleurodeles waltl, assembly GCF_031143425.1. NCBI lineage: Eukaryota > Metazoa > Chordata > Amphibia > Caudata > Salamandridae > Pleurodeles > Pleurodeles waltl. The sequence continues at coordinate 1,979,759,525 of NC_090440.1, read as the reverse complement.
ATGAAGGCTACAGGTTGATCTAGGCCCTCTTTGTTTAGCTGTGAAAGCACGTCTCCCACGCCATGCTCCGAGGCATCTGTCTGCACCACAAATTCCTTGGAGAAGTCAGGAGCCTTGAGCACGGATGCTGTTCACATGGTCTCCATGAGGGTGTCAAAAATGGTCTGGCATGCCTCAGCCCAGATCACCTTACGTGGCTGCTTCTTGGAAGTCAGCTCTGTCAAGGGGGCAACAATGGTGCCAATCCCCTTGACAAATCTTCTGTAGTATCCAGTGACACCCAAAAAGGTTCTTACCTCTGTCTGGGTCTTGGGGTGCCCAAGCCAGAATGGTGCCAATCTTGGCTTGTAGGGGTGCCACCCGGCCGCTCCCTATCTGGTGTCCCAAGAACACCACAGACCCCTGCCCTACCTGGCACTTAACAGCCTTGATAGTGAGGCCTGCACTCTGCATTCAACACTTCCTGGAGGTGGTGCAAGTGGTCCTCCCAGGTGGAGCTAAAGACAGAAATGTTGTCTAAGTAGGCAGCACTGAAGTCCTTCAACCCAGCCTGGATGATCAGCCTCTGGAATGTGGCCGGGACGTTCTTCAACCAAAAAGGCATAACACAGAACTGTTAATGCCCCGTCCAGCATTGTCAATGCAGACCTCTCTTTGGCCCCTCCTCAGTTAAGGCAATCTACCAGTACCCAGATATTAGATAAATCGTGCTGAGGAACTTGGCAGCTTCCAACCAGTCGATCATCTCATCAGCTCAGGGGATGGAGTGATGTCAGTCTTAGTGATGGCACTGAACCCCGGTAGTCAACAAAGAACCTCAGTTCTGGTGTGACCCTGGGTGGACCAGCCTTGGGGACCGGAACAACTGGGCTGGGCCAAGGACTGTGGAGAGTGTTCAATCACCCCTAACTCCAGCATCTTAGAGACTTCCTCTTTGATGCTGTTCCTCACTCTATCAGTCAACCTGTAAGACGTGTGCTTAACTGGTAGGCTGTCCCCAGTGTCAATGTCATGGGTACACCATTGAGTGAACATAGAGGCAAACTGTCCCACTAACTGGTGACAGTCCCTCTGCTGCTCTAGGGTCAGAGTAGGGGAGAGGGTCACAACCTCCACCCACCCATCATCCTCTTTAGAATACAGGAGGTCGGGGAGAGATTCACTCTCCTCTTTCACCCCATCATCTGAGACCAAGAGCATGGTCAACTCAGACCTCTCGAAGTGTGGCTTTAGGCGGTTCACATGCAGGGCCCTCAAAGGGTCCCTAGGAGTCTTCATCTCCACCTAGTAGGTCACATTGCTCTTGTGCTTCTTCACCTCAAAAAGCCTAGATCAATGGTTTTGGAAAGCACTGGGCTCTACCTGGGCCATCACCCACACCTTCTGTCCAGGCTGAAACTCAACCAGAGTGGTATTCTGGTCGTACCAGTGTTTCATGTCCTTCTGGCTAGCTTCCAGATTCTCTTGGGTGAGCGTCCGGAAGCGGGCTGTCTGGTTCCTGAAGGCCAGCATGTAACTGAATGCATCCTGGGCTGGATTCTTGTGAGCTTACTTCCAGGTGTCCTTCACCAAACTGAGAGGCCCGCTCACAGGGTGCCCATACAGAAGTTCAAAAGGACCAAAGCTATCCCGCTTCTGCAGTACCTCCCTGTAGGCAAACAGGCATGGTAAAAGGACATTCCACTTATGTCCCATGGGTTCTGTGAGACCCATAATCATGCTCTTCAGGGTACAGATGAACTTTTCAACCAACCCATTGCCTTAGGGGTGGTAAGCCATGTTGACCTTGTAGGTAGCACCACATGCCAACCACATGGCTTTCATGTACAAGGCATGAAATTGGTACCCGTGTCAGATACCACCTCCTTGGTGAAACCCACACGAGAAAGATCCATGAAAGTGCCCTGGCCATGGTGGATGCAGTCACTGTCCTGAGAGGGCTAGCTTCTGGAGACCAGGAGGCATGGTCCACCAAGACCAGGATAAACCTGTTGCCCATGGCTGTCTTAGGATACAGAGGCCCCACAATGTCAATGCCCATCTGTTCAAAAGGGGTGCTCACGACCGGAAACAGTTGAAGAGGAGCCTTGCACCTCTTCCCAGATTTGCCACTCGCCTGACAGGTCCTGCAGAATGCATCTGGATTTTTCCTTATTTGGGGCCAATAAAAGTGCTTGATAAGCCTATCAAAGGTCTTGTCCTGACCCATATGACCTACCAGGGCACATCATCTACCGCACCCAGTAGGAAGGCTCGGTACCACCAGCACATGGACTGGCCCAGGCTCAGCAACCTTAGGCTCACTCTGCAGGAGATTACTCACCCAGTAAATCAGGTGAGATCCAGAGGTACCACCAGCTGCCTGGGCTTCAGCCTGCTTCCTTAGTCCCACAAGTGTGGAGCAAAATTTCTGTGCTTCGCAGAACTCCTCCCTGGTGAGGCCTCCTTCCTTCTGCCAGTGGGTCAGCTCAAGTAGGTCCTGCTGTGCGGCCACTTCTTCCACTGTAGGTTACGGGGTGGACCCCTCAGGTTCAGCCTCCTCCCAGGAGCAGGATTCCCATTCCCCGTGCCCCGTGCTCCTTGCTCCGCCTCTTGCCAGGCACCTGGGCTAATGTTTCAGGCTCCAAGTCCTCCTGATCACCCTCTCTGGTGGCCTTGGACTGTGTAGTCATGCACGCCCACTCCGGCAATCCTAACAACCTTAAGTAAGACCTGAGCTCCACCTCCTTCCAGGCAGTATGCCCCAGGTCGTTCCCTAGCAGGCAGTCAACAGGCATGGACAGACTCACAACTACCCTAAAAAAAACTTAGCCCCCCCCCCCAATTCAAAGGGAACCTGAGCTACCAAGCATTGGTGCTCAATGTTGTCTAGGGTTACATCTTGGGGGACCACATTAGGCATCACCTGCTCCTTAGACACCAGATGACAGCGGACAGTTGCCATACTGCCTCCAGTGTCCCTCTCAGCCACCACCCACCTTCCATTGATGGTCACTCACAGCCTATACTTTTTAGTGTTGTCAGGCATGAGGGTTATCTGGACCACCTCACCCTCACCCTCACACAGGGAGACTAGGGTTAACTCAGCTGGCTCCCCACCACTAGCTGGGGTCAACTCCTCCCAAAGCGCCAACCCTAGTGTCTACCCAACAGTGGGGGGCTGAGCCCTTTTGGGACACTTGGAACTCCCCCTGAAATGCCCTTCCTTGTTACAGGCAAAACACTTCAGGGGTCCCTTGCCTAGAGACTTTCCTAAAGGGAACCAACTTTTCTTTTCAACTGGGGGTTCGGAATCCTTACCCTGGAAACAGGTTTGGGGCTCTTTGGAGAACTCCTTACTTTTATCCTTGTCCCCCACCCTCCTTCTGTTGGGGTCCTTGCCACCCTTGGCTGAGTCTCCCACATACAATTTCTTTCGGACCCGATTGATGAGCCAGAGGTTCGCCTTCTTGGAAAGCTTTCTAGGGTCAGTAAGCTTGCCGTCAATCAGGTGCTGGCGCAGCTCTGGAAAACGACGACTAGACAAGTGCTCCCATGCAATCAAATTGTACAGCCCCTGATCATATGTTACCTTGCTGAATCAACATACTCCACCCAAGTTTGTGACCCAAGTTTAGTACTCTCCCTAAACTTTAACCTGCAACTCTCTGGGGGCAGACCATACCTCCTGGTCAAGGTGTCCTTCATGGCAGGGTACCTCAACTGACCCTCTTCTAAAGCCAGCAAGATGTCCCTCCCCTCCACTGAGAAATACTTCCACATGCCTGCCCCACAATCACTCTCGGGGACCCTGTGCATTCTGAGCACCACCTCATAACCCCTGAACCACTGCTCTAAGCCATCCCCGCAACAAAATGCATTCACCACATCATTAGGTACATGCATGTGCTGGACCTTCTTTTTAGATTCAGCTCCTTCAAGCTCAGCTCTTGAGCTAAAAGCATTTTCTTCTCCCCTGTGACTATTTCCTCCTTCTCCACAGTATTTTTGTCTTTCTTTGCCTTTCTTTTGAACCTGGCTAGTTCCAACTGAAGCTCCATCTCATGCTTCAGCTTGAGCATCTCCAACTCCATTTGGGGCCTCCTATGCTCCTGCCTGTCCTTCAGCTCCTCCGGGGTCAGGTCGCTTGAGGAAACACTGCTGCTTGCCCTGGAAGGTGCCCTTCTCCCAGGCACATCCTGATTCTCCATCAAATCATCCCAAAGTTTTGCTCCTCTCCCTCCACAATAGTATTCTCCTCCCCGTGTGCTCATCAGCCTCCTTTGGTGCCGACCTTTTGCAGCTCCTCCTTTTCAGTGAGGCCTTTAATAGGGCACTTGAGCTCTCTGCAGAACCTTTTGAGCTGAGGCACCAAACAGGTCTCCAAACTCGCCGGCTCAAACACTAAGGCCCTCATAATGAGCACGGCGGTGGTTACCGCTGTGTTCAGGCTGGCGGTCATTTAACTATCCCCCCTGGAACCCTGCCGGCCGCATAAAAAACCTTCTGCTGGGCCGGCCGGCGGAATCATGGCCGGGACATTGCCGGCGGCTCCATATGGAGCCACCATCAATGCTTCTGTGCAGCAGGTGCAGTTGCACCCATCGGGCAGTGACCTGCACGATGGGGCACTACACAGGGGCCCCTGCACTGCGCATTCCAAGTGCATGGGCAGTGCAGGGGACCCCGGGGGGCCCCGGAGCACCCCTTCCGCCAGCCTATCTCTGGCGGGGGAACCCACCAGGGAAAGGCTGGTGGCAGTAGGGATCACTATCCGAGGGGCAGTAGCGCTGCCCTGTCGGATAATGATTCCCTCCACCCTCAGGCTGCCTGTCGGAGAAAGCCTGGCAGTGGAGGAGGATGCATTCTTTATATGGGGGTTCAGCCCGCCATGCTGGTGGCGGTCTTTTCACCCGCCACCGGCATCACGGGCTGAACCGCCGGGGTTCATAATGACCCTCTAAATCTGCAGCACCAACTGATGGCTCACTTGACTGAGACAGGATTGTGACTCAAACTCAAAAGTTGCAAAAAGAGAAAAATCAAACAAGTATGTTGGGGTGCAATGGTCTGCGATATGGAAGTAGTGTACACCAATCACTGTATGTAAATTACAAATGCAAGTCCTAACTCAACACTGCCAGCAATGTTAGAAATGGGGTCTCTAGTTGGCAGTGGTTTGCACCCTGTCCAAGCAGGGACACTCACTCTAGTTAGGGTAAGGGAGTCACACAGCTAAAATAACCCCTGCTCACCCCCTTTGTAGCTTAGCACGAGCAGTCAGAGGCAGTGTGTAAAGTATTTACACACACACAGTAACACAGTGAAAACACCACAAAATTACTCTATGACAGTTTAGTAAAATAGCCAATATTTATTTGACTAAAACAAGACAGGAACAACAAAAATCCAACATATACAAGCAAAGTTTCAGTTTTTCAAAGATTAACTCTTAGTATAGTGCTTAGAAACACAATAGCTCCAAATGGAGCTATCACAACTTCTTGACAGAATTGTTCCCAACAGTCGGGCACTGCTCGCGAGGAAGTGCGGGCCAGTCACAGAGTCACACGGACTGCATGTACAGTACCTTGGAAAAATGAGGAAATAATGCCGTTGCACAGAGTTGGGGAGGTGAGGCGTTGCTGGAGCCGGTGGGGCATCAGTTCCTTACTGCTAACAGGGAGGTGAGGCGTTGGTTCCTTACTGCTGCAGGGGAGGTGATGCGGCATTGGTTCCTTATGATCCAGCGGGGTCGATGAATCCAGCAGGTGAAGACATGAGGCATTGACTTTGCAGTGTTGGGATCACACTATGGGGCCTGCGTGGAGTCGGAGCTGGGTGCCACGATATTCAGTAACACATTGCTCTGGTCTCAATCTGCGGCAGGACTTCGGAGGTGCTGTGGCGGTATCGGGCCTGTGACATCGGTCGTGGTCATTGCACTCAATGGGGACCATGGCTCCAATGCAGGCAGTGGCGCAGAGTCCGACAGCGGCACCTGTTCCAAAGTCACTCTTGAGTCAATGTGCTTGGTTTCTTCTTGGTTACAACAGAACTCACTCCCAAGAGCCCCAGAACCTGATTTGGCACCCCTTGGCAAGTCAGGAGTCTCAGCAAGAGAGCCCAGGTGCTGGGAGATGAAGTCTTTGATGTCCCTGAGACTTCTTACCTGGATGCAAGCTCAGTCCAAGCCCTTGGAGAACCTTTGGAAGCAGGACAAAGGCAGCAAGCAGCAGGCCAGCACAGCACAGCAAAGCTTCCAGCTCTTCTTCCTGGTAGAATGTCCTCAGTCCAGAAGGATTCCAACTTTGTGGTTTCTGAGGGCTAGTACTTAGACCCATTTTTGCCTTTAAAGTAGGCAAACTTCAAAGAAAAGTCTTTGTAGTGCCCACGACCCTGCCTTTCCTGCCCTGGCCACAGACACACTCCAGGGGGTTGTAGACTGTTTTGTGTAAGGACAGGCACAGCTCTATTTAGGTGCAAGTGGCAGTTCCTCCCACCACTCAAGCTCAGAAAGACCCATCGGGATATGCAGGGCACTCCTCAGCTCCCTTTGTGTGACTGTCTAGGGTGAATCTACAAACAGCCCAAATGTCATCCTGACTCAGACATGTGTCCTACAGATAGGCAGAGGCACAGAATGGTTAAGCAAGAAAATGGCCACTTTCTAAAAGTACAATTGTCTAATGGGACGGATTACAAAATAAGCTTTGGGTCAAAGGGTCCCAGAGCATAGAAATTAATTAACACTAGTTGCAAAGCGCCAATTGATGGCAGGTGGTTTCATCGTTCTGTAGTGGATACACAACTGTCAAATGCAACACAGAAACTCTAAAGAATTCAAATTATACAGTGCTGGTTTCACAAAATATTCGAAAAAATATGCCCAGAGTCCTAAAGCCAGCTAAAATGAAAAGCAGCACAGGATCAAAAACAGGAAGTCAGAAGCCAAAGGACAGGAGAAGCCATGCCAAGAGCTCATATGTTTAACAACTATGAACTAGCAGAGAGTGTAAAGTGACATGTCAGACCAGCTTCAAGAGCACAATGGAGCATTGAGACCAGCACAAACAGGGCACTAAAATAGGGAAAAGACCAACAAATTAGTCTTACGTTGTGGCATCTTTTTTAATGGTACTACTACAGAGAAGATGTAATTTCACAGTACTTTACAAACCCTTTTACACAACTTCTTTGTGGTCCAAGGGTGGAGATACATATCTTTACTGTCAGTCGTGGACCGCTGCTGCCATGCTGGCTACCTACTGGGTGCAGAGAGCGAAGAGGAGCCCCCCCCCGAACAGGTGTATAGGTGTTTAGTTGCTGGTTGATGGACGAAAAGTGCCAAAGATTATTTAATGATATCAGGTTGATGATGACTTTGGAGGACATTTTCACCTGCAGAGGAGCTCATGAGACAAAGAAAACGGTCCTGATGTGTATGTGTAATGGAAAGAGTCGAATTCCCCAAATGAGAATTATCCTTATGATGTTTTTTTGTGAATACACAAAGAGAACAAGACTATATCATTGAAAGAGCTCGAAGAATCTTTCAGAAACATTCACTCCGCTGAAATACCCAATTTCATAGGGAACCAACTAAAGCCATGGTGTTGATTAAAAATTGTGTCTTGTGAGGTTTGAATCACAGAGGAATATTAAAAAAAACAATCAAATCCGCTTTAAACAGCTTGCCGTTGATGTACATTATGAAAGCAGTATATTCCCTTAAGTGTTGCTCAGCTGCTGAACCAAACAAGCAAAGCACCAAGGACACTCAAGTACGTTTACTGCCATTCTTATTTCTTTATGAGTGTAAATGTTTTTGATAACAAATTTACGACTGGCTGATAGAACAAAATAAGCAATTCTCACAAACCCTGAAGGCAATCTCCTAACATTTACACTATGGTTTCAATCCAAGGTAACAGTAACATGCAGTACCATACCAGCCAAAAATAAGGGGCGCCAATCCTTAAATCTTAAGTTTAGAAATCCTTAAATCTTAAATTTAGACATCTCCTCTGAATACCAGATTGCTCCCTCAGACTATCATCTGCTATTGTGCTGAGCCTAGCCCTTGCTGTTTAGCTAATTTCAGAGTATTAGTTGTCATCACCAGTGCTTATTCTGCGGAAGAGTAACTGTTGGGACCCACACATTTTCCTCAGAAGCATGCAGCCAGCACTGTAGAATGTGTGCCAAATACCAAGGCTGCGCAGTCTTAATTCCACCTCATGCCTCTTTAATCCACAACCAGATACTCCTTGTCCCTTTACCTCATCTTTAAGGTTCCTGCTTTCTCCCTATGTCAAAGTGTTTCCGACTTTCTCTTGCTCCTTTCCCCTTTGTGTCTTTCTCTCCCCTGCTGTGGTTCGAAGTCTGATGAGGAGTCTAATGAGGAAAATATGCATAGGTACCAGAGAATGAGTGCCAATGGCTCCCAAATGCAACAACTAGCTCAAATTAAGCACTGGTCATTACCCATGCTAAAGACCTTTGAAAACACTTTAGAAAACTCAAATCAGAAGTTTCCTGATCACAGACATCTGTTTCAAAGATATGACAAACCTATATATTTCCTCAATCTTAAGCTCATCCTACAACTTCATCTAGAACTGGAGACTGTAAAACAAAAATCAGTGTTAGGTCAGGCCTCTAGGCATGGTGAAAAACTGAACTAACATCCCACAGCTTACCAACTTTGAAACCCAGATTTTCAAATAACTCATGATGAGCAAACACTTCAAAAGGGACAGCAAGTGATTATCTAAGTTCAGAACATCCTCTAAAAATAAATCAAGAGGAGTGGTAGACAATATCAAACATCAATTGAGACGCCATTCTTTTTATTTGTTGCAAGAAATTAGGTGGAGAATAATAACAGAAACTTTCTACTGTGGAAAGACGGACATTTTTCCCAGTACAATAAATGGTTAGCTGGTATAATCGAACTCTGCTACTTTGGCAAACCAAGTTTGGGAGAAGGAAAGTAGCTCAAAAGAGAAGTCTTGAATATGGGGGGAGGGCAGGTATGCGGAATTCTTGATGGTACACCTGATGTGGAAACAGGTACACCTGACTGCAACTTGGTTTGGTAAGACCGATATGAGAACCGATATCCAGTGAGGCAGGAGAGTTGGCACTGGAGGTAAGTGGCAGCATGGCATATCAAAGAGCTAAGTAGCATAAATGGAGCTGTGGTGGGCGGTTCAGTGCCGGGCGGGAGGGGGCGAGGTGTGGAAGTGCTGACATTAGCCAGCCTACCAATGGTATTGGAGTAAACTGGCAGGAAGAAAGCCCTAGTAGTCATGACTCTCAGTCAAGTTTGTGACGTTTGAACGGTGGGCTGTTTTGTGCATAAAAGCATCGCATATATTCCAGGGGGTTTGATTAATGAGCAATTAGGTATGTGGAGGAAGAAATCAATGGGAAACCTTGCATCTTGCCACCTACTTTTGGCATTAAAGGACTACAGTTTAGCTTACTTTGTTTGTATCGTTGTTTAGCAGCCATAGAAGAACATTTACAAGAAGAGTATGGGTCAACTGTCAAAGAGAGGCAGCTATCTGGACTCATCTAGGATCCCAAAGGACTGATAACAGGGAACAGAAGAACTAGGAGGAAAGCATCCAAAGGTTTAAAGTCAGGCATAAAAAAATGAGGTCAGTTTAACAGGTTTTAGCAAGTCAGGTGTCAACTATTAATGTTTCAGCGTAGGGCATGAGGATTGTATCTTTGAATTTCTTTCTGATAGCCTTAGACCTAGCTGGACAGAATAGCTGATCTCATGGTTAGTGCATCTGCTGGACACTAGGCTAAAAGGAGGGGGGCATGAAGAGGCCTGAATGGCTGTGAAATGTACGTAATTTACTTCTTTAATGCCAAACTTCGAATAGTCCGCATTGTAATGTTAAGCTTTCTCCATCTCTACCTCTGATAAACTATTAAATGTGAGCCTTATTTGGTGCAGGTTAGGTTTGGAGCTACAAATTCCGTTGTAAGATGTCTTGGTATAGGCTGCCTAAGCAATGTTTATCTGCGTTCCGCTTTTATGGTCATTCTTTTCTATGTTTGATAGTTTGTGCAAACCTGAATAAACAAGAATGTTTAAACTAGTGAGGTGGGGAAGAAGGACAAGAAGAAAACAGACATTTCATTACACCGAATCAACAGATGCCCCTTTAGAAAATTCGGTAGAACAAGCGGCTAGTTTAACAAAACAGATAATTAGCTACCTTAAAAGTGGGGAAAGGGGAGAAAACCAGACCTTGCAAAAATGGTTCTGTGAGGACCTCAAACTCCTCAATCACTGCTGTGTAGAACAGCAAAGGTTTATAAGATGCTAACTTGTGATAGGAACAAGCACGAAGTCCGCAATCTTAAAAGCCAAGAATAGAAAGAAAACAACAAATACATAAAACATATACAACTCAACAAGAATTACATAGGCAGGATTGGAATGCAAAGACGTGTTCAAATGATTAAAAGAAGTAGACTAACCAAGCTAAGAGAGGTAATAAAGCAATGCAAAAGGTAGTACATAATGGACAGCAAAAAAAGGAGGATTTATTTAACGAGGAAATGAGTCAAGCCTTTAATTTTTAACAGGTTACTGTGTGAAAAATCAACAGACTCAGAATAAACAGGTCCCACCAATTTGCAAAGGGGAGCAAATTCCAACAACATTATAATTGACAATTCTCACAAAGGAACAGTTTATACTATCCCAATTACACTGACCTCTCCAGCAAGCTAATTCAAATATTTCAAATATCAAAATTTGAAGGTCCAATTCGCCCATCCTTGTAAATGCCCAGCTCTCAGCTATTCTGCGGGTTATCAATAGGGGTATGGACCAGTTTACCCAAGTCATAAATCAAACTCCAAAAAAGTAGCTTACTCATGTAGAGTATCAATATTGAAAAAGTGCCTCAATTTGAAATCAATAATGATGCTTTGCGTCCTTGCATTCAATTTATATACACAATCCTTTTCCTTCTGTGGGTTGATCAAACTTTAACAACATCCCCGGGGAGGCAACCTTAAACTTAAACTGCGACAAAATGAAAGTAAACTCATCATTCGCTATGATACTGTCTAACAAGGCCTTAACAAGAATCCAGAATGGCACTATTGGCTTCACTGATTACCACTATTAGTATAAACTGGTGATCAAAACCATATTTACATGGACCTACAGCTATTATTTCTGAATAGTCTCAAGTTCTCCAATACCAACACTGCTAGGTTAATATTTCATATGCCTACATGTCGAGAAATCAGTCAATATGTCTTGATTCACCAGGCCACAAATAACTACTTCTCGCCTGCCTGATTTCAACCAACTCACAACCCTTATGTCCCATGGACCATCAAAACTATACCTAAACTATGTGAAATGACTCTAGAGTCTTCCGGTCATTTCTTTAATATTAACATCTCGTCAAAATGACCTAGGACGAGTCCTCCAAGACCAAATTACGTACAATACAATGCTCAATGGCATTTTACTAATAATCATTCATCAATAATAATTCATAAATCTGAACCGTCTGTCATCTCGGATACAGTATACACCGGTTTAATAAGCTAGATTTCTGTTTCTGCACATCATAGTGTCTGTCTATTTTGTTTCAGGGGACCTTTCCACAGACCAACATGATCTACCAAATTCAGTCGATGTATTTCTTCATTTATCCCTTTTGACCACTTTTGGGCCATGTAATAAAAAAATGAGAGTACTTGTTTGCTAAATACAAATAGGATAAGGATTCCTTATGCCACTCTTTATTCAACATAGGTTTCTCCCATAAATAAACGCAATCGTTTTAACATGGCCGACTTATTTCTCCTATATTTGTTACGTCTCCACCTGGTTAGCGGAAATAGTGATAGGACTTGTCCGCTCATCACTAATAAAAATAGGAGAAGGACTCCTTGCAACTCTTTACTTAAAGATGGCGCCTGACTAGAACGCGTACAAAAAGTCATAGGATTCATCCTGAGACCCGGCTTGCTTATCAAATCGGTGAGTGTATTCTTCCATGCACCTACTAATTCATCCATAAACAACATCTAAATGGCCCAATGCATTATAATTTTTTTCTAATTTCATTGCAATATGCTTGTTTATCTCTTAAGCACAGGTTTTACGATCCTATATACACCATACCTTCTTGCTGTCTCGTATATTATTTCCCTCTACATCCAGCAAATACTATATTAGTCACAGCGCCTCCCATTCGATCCAAGTTATGCTGCTTTAAGAATGTCTACAAAAGACTATTTCCTCGTGATTTTCTTATAACCAAATTGAACTTACTTAGCCTTTCATTGATTTGCTGATTCTGTTGACACGTGAGCTAGGCAGATTATAACATCTTATAAGGCTATATAAGTGTCTTAATAGGATATATTATAGAATTTTTGTACAATTTGATTGCTGTGTTCAAAAATAATTTTCTCCCCACAGACTGCAATATATTTGCTTATATTTAATAATAATGAGGGGAATCTGTACTCATGATTCAATGTTTTCATCTAGATTGATCACTTTTATTTAAGAATGGACGCTTTATTATGAACACATCTCTGGTACGATACTCTTATCTCTACTTTATTGATCACTATATATATCCTTCTCAGAAACTCTCACCAATACATATACACTAATTGGATCGAATTTACTCTTTTTCCTTTGCTTTGTCAGTTTGTTGTATAGGCTGAGGATCACAGGAATATCAATCTCTTTTTAGCTATCCTCTTCTTCCCTTCCATTACTGGAACAATGGGTCCATCTCATGTTGACTTTCCTACCTTGCACTTAACTTTATTATTGCAATGCCTAACTGTTTGACTTAATCATTACTTACCATTTGCAGCCTTGAGAAAGCCCCAGGTGAATTAACCACGAGGGGGCGAAACACGTGTCAGCTGTTTTATACATGGAACATGACTCTCAAAGACACCTAAGTTTTATTCCCATCTATAAATGCACTTAAATTGAATGCAGCGACTCAAAGCATCATTATTGATTTCAAATTGAGGCACTTTTTCAATACTGATACTCTCTCTATATGAGTAGGCTCTCTACTTTTTTGGAGCTCTCTCCAGCAAGTTGTAGTTCTATAAGGCCTAAAGCTTAACAGCTTAACAGTTGTAGATAAGGACAAAGTGGATGTCCAAAGATTCAGAAGAAAGACCCTAGGAACAAAATCTGCAGTGGTAACCTTTGAGCAATTATGGAACTCTCTCCCTGTACAACTGAGGCTTCAACCAAATGTAATATCCTTTTGAAAAGATGAAAATACTTTTTTAAATACTCCTACCTTTGTCCTGCATACTGGCTGGGTGGTTGTGGATGCCTATGGAGGCCACAACCCTTTATAAAGCAAGAACATTAACATAACTGATGAGCTTCAGTGGTTCTAGATTTTGTACTGTAACCATACCATCTAAATATTTCAGGGTACTTGCTGTTTTAAGACTTGTGATGCAAGTAAATGAGCCTAACTTCACTTTATCAACGTTTTAGTGAATTTCTTTTTTTTTTCCAATTATATACTCTGGCCCCTGGCCAAAGTATTAACTTAATACGGGCAGATCAGTATTGCGACCTCCAGAGCCTTAGTCCACCCAATATGCCCAGTTCCCTAGCCTCATGTCCTGCTGGTCAGAGTATGGTCATTGGGCAGGTCCTAAGCTCAGAGTAAAGGCTCAAGGCATACCCATGTAGACTGTGTGCATGGCATGGCCATCATTCACCCCAATCATTCCTTTAAAAAACTCTATAACCCAAATGTGCTAGTGTGCATCTACCAAACCTGATATATAATATACAGTTCAGAAGAATATACTACAGTAAATCTGAAAATCTTCAAATACAATTATTTTATCTAATTCAACTGCAGTTTTTATACCTTGACATGTATTCGCTGTGGGGATAATATATATAAAGAAGCAAAGCAGCGTCAAGTGGAGTGTTAATTATCTGTGCAGTTTAAAATATTTGCACAGAGTGGAGCAACAAGTAGTGTATACAAATTAGTGAATGGGAATCTGAACAGCTGATGTAGGCTTTACTGAGTAGATGTGCAGAGTACATGTGCCATTGGAAAGTATTGTGATGGTCTTACATAGAGCCAATCCATGAGGAATCAATGTTTCAGACCTCTTGACATTTCACGCTGCTTATTCTTGACATAGTTTTCCTACAGAGTGTTTTACAGCAAGTGTTACTGTACCTTTACTTATGACTTTATGGGGACATCTAGAAATCACATTGATTAATGCAGTCAGCATCACAGGAACGATGTACAATATACTGTTACTAGGTTTCCACAAGGAGAACTGTAGACACATCTAATGACAGCCAGGGTTAAAGTTTTCTTTTTTTTAAATGTTTTCAGGGCAAACCAAAACTTTCATTCTTCTGAGGTCAATGAAGTGAGTGCCTTTGGTGGTCTTGACTTTCTTAGAGAGATTAAGACTTTCATATTTATCTAATCTCTTGGCCAGCTCATGAACGGACATTCAATGTTTCACTGTTTACCATAATAAGCTGCAGAGTTTGCAGACTAAACATGGTTGTGTCCACCTATGCCACTGTGTCTCCCAATAACCCTAATTCAACTTATGACACACTGTGAAAAGGAAAGACTGCAACTAGCAAATGCCTTGTCCGCGGCACCCATGCACTGGCAGAGATGGCAGGGCAGCTAACAGCACTCTCAGTCGGGAAGCTTCATACCATGCCATGGTAATGAATATTTGGTGAGCAAATTGGACACATTAGATTTAATTTGTTTTGACTAATTTGTAAACTAATGCACATAATTACCCCAAATCAAGCAAAAGAAATTCCTTAGCATCAACCTTATTTTCATGCCACATTTTGTGTAATTTCACCTACCTTTTATTTTTGCTGTAAGGAAGAGCAAAAATGTCTACTGTATTTCCAAAAGAAATTGCAACCTTTGGGCACACCTTTGTTACTTTGGCCCTTTCTCCATTCACCCCGAAATAATAAAAAAGTCAAAGGTAGTTATAGATGCATACATTGATGACTAATGGTGACTATGGCGCATGAAAAAGAAGGTGGAGAAAAAGAGTAGAAGTAGCCAAAGGGCAGTAAAAGCAGAAATCCCTCGTTGGCTACGAGCATGACTTCTATGTTCAACAGATACTAATGTGTTCTCTAGGTCTCAAGCATACAAAAAGGAAAAGTCATCCACTGGCCAGGGCTCGAAAAATCTACTCGACCAGACCACTTGCTATGGTGAGTTTTAATTTATGAGGTTGAGCTATTTTTAGATCCTACTCCTCCCTTCTGGCAGTGGACAAAGAACAGGTGTTCTGTTCAGTCAGAAACTGAATTAGCAATTAGGATGCTTTTAAATCGTATTCCTATCAAATTTGCTCTGTGTTCAGAGACGGATTTCAAAAGTCAGTTTGTCTTCTTGCAATGCAAATACTTTTCCTTGTGACTGGAGAGTTCCAGGATTTTGTAAGGTGAACTATCTGACCTATATGAAATGAAAGGCTGTTGGTATCAGGTTTTTCCTAACACACAACATTCATATAACTAAGTCAACTTCACAAACATTTCAAAATATATTTCAGTAGCTGTGAAAGATCATTTTTTTTACTTCTGTGCGATGAAAAAATATTTTATTAGGATGAAAAAAAATAAGAAAACTTTACTTGGGGATGTACAAATGAGAAATGTTTTCTGAAACCCAATGTTCACAGATAATTGTTAATATACTATGTGCTTTTATCAGTAAAGCTGCAAGTTAGTGGGAAAGTCTTTGGACATTTATTGGAAATTTACTGTCTGTAAATGACAGTGCGCTCTCACATCATGCTTTAGTAATATATTTATTAAACGTGAGTGTTTAAACAAACTGAGAAACACTCCTGACCTGATGGCAAAGCTATTAGTAAACTAAGAGGCAAGTCATGCAGGGATCATGTGTACCCTGTAAGTGGGCTAGATGTATTATACATGGAGCAAACGTTTAGTGTATTTATTAAAACAAAAGAGGATTATTTTTAACAGCAGAAATGTTGAAAGTACATATTTGAAGGTGCAGTCATAAGTGAAAATGAAGAAAAACACGACTGTAAAATTAAATATTTGCCTAGGATCACACAATTTGAGACACGTTTCTGGGTCAAGTACAATACAGTTAGGTCAAGTAGATTATTCAAGCTATTCGACCTGCAGGTCTAGTAACGTCTTTATGATTTTTTCGATGCCTGCTGGTGGGTGATGCATGAGTTCAACTCTGGAGAATGTAGGCAGTGTGTGCTAATCCCATTCTTTGATTGTATTTTGTGTGAAAAATAAAAACAATTAAAAAGCTTACCTTATTTTCAATCTAATTTTGTTCACAACGTCGTCGATGTTTGCCAAAGACTGAAAGCAAACAGAGAATACAGGTCATTGAACATATTTCACTACGATGGTGTTTGACTTTCTTGTGTAAACTCAACTTAACATTCCTGGAAATTTCAGCATTCAGATGACAAAAGTGAAAATTATGTTGCAGTGTCTATATGTATTTACTTATTTCTTTTAATTTACCCAAAAAGGTGCCCTGGTGCTGTAAGGAAACATACCAAACTAAGGCTAATGGATCAGTCTAATTTTCTAATGTTTTTGAACATTCCAAGATAAGTCTTGCCACCAGGTAAGAACTGCCACTATGTTCATTAATAGAGCTTTGAGGGACTAAGAAGAGGTGAAGTTTAGCAGAATGAAGTGACCCAACTACAGAGGTAAGGTTTCAGCCTTTTATTCAGACAGGTTGGGTCAGCTTGATAGAATATGTTATGTGCATAGCACAAGATTTTTTAGAGGGACTTTTTGATGGCAGGCATGGGAGATCCAGAAAGGCGATGTGCAATGTGGGATTTGGCCAGGAGATAGAGTATAAATGTAGCTGCTGAGTTTTGAGCCATTTGATGCCAGTGGTTCAAGTAGTGAAAAATACCGAGATACGATTGAAGCAAGAATAACTAGCTCATGAATGACTTATTCCTGTACTGAAGATGGCAGCCCGAAAAAAACAAAATCTTACCATTCTCAGGGTAGAAAAGCAGCTTGCCATTACTTCTGTGATTTGTTTGGTCACTGAGAGATTAGTATTGAATGTGATTCCCAGATTCTCAGCTGATGTACAGGAGAAGGTGCGGGACCTAAGGCAGTGGGCCACCAAGCTGATGACCAGCTGGTGGAATGCTTGCCAAACTTATGAAGTTCTGATTTAAAGTTATTAGGTTATAGACAGTTAATCGTGCAGCCACATTGCCTCGTGGATGTAGACCATTAGAGACTGAGACAAACTTTTTAGTAGTATCGGGTACGGGTTGTGAGAGGGCAGAAAAGAATCTCAAAAGGTGTGGGGCTCAGGTGGGAGCCCATGTGATAATTTAGACAAAGATGAGTGATATGGAGATAGCCTGGGACCTGAAAAAAAGAAAAGATGCTAACCAGTTTAAAGCTTCAAGGTAAATGCCCGAGTCAAACAGACACATAATCAAAATAGAATGGGAAGCAGTATCGAAGGCTTCAGAGGGGGCAAGCAGAGCCATCCTGAACCAAAAAAATACAAAGCTAAAGCTCACCTGCAGCTCCAGAAGTATTTACTCAGTATATTAAGTTTGGAAGTCAGATTGAGATGGATCAAGCAGAGAATTATATTTGAGAAAGACAGTAAGTTGCTTATTCACCACTTACTCCGCTAGTTTAACTGCAAGCAGAAGAAGTGAAATAGGACAATTATTAGCAGGGGCCAGGGAGTCTGCAGATATATTTTTTCGAGGGAATGTAAAGTGTTTGCTTCCAGCAAGCAGGCACAGAGCCTGAGAGCAAAGTTTTATTGCCAAGGGCTGTTAAAGCAGGGCTGGTAAGAGCAGTCATTGTGTATCAGTAGAATAAAGGGGAAAGAGGAGTCCGAGAGATATCCAGATTTAGGGCCCAATTACAAGTCTGGCGGCCACTAGACTGCCAGACTCACGGTGGCGGTCTGGACCACCGTTGCTGTGGCGGTCCGACTTCCACATTACGACCCTGGCGGTTCGACCGCCAGGGTACTGCTGTCTCTGCAGCAATCAGTGATCCAGACGGGCTGACAGCAGGTGCAGGTTGCAATCAGCCAGGGTGGCGGTGCACGCAGCACCGCCCTGTTGATTACAACCTGGTTCTCATGGCATGGGCACTGCAGGAGCCTCCCCTGCCCAGCACCCTCGTAATGCGCACTGTCTGTGCAAACAGTGCACATTACGAGCCAGAAACAATGCTGCCGCCATTTTCCTGCTGGGCTAACAGGCAGAAACTGTGGTTTCCGCTTGTCAGCCCAGCAGGAAAGTCATAATAGGTCTGGCAGGGAGGTCGTCACTACAGTGATGGCCACCCTGTCGGTAGTTTGGCAGACAAGTGTTCCCGTCCGCCAAACTCGTAATTAGGTCCTTAACCTTAGCGAGTACCATGGAAGGCTTCCTCCAGAGTTCTCAAGGTGAATTTGGTTAAGAAGATCCAATCAGATGCAGTGGAATATATAGTAAGAAAATCTAGTGAGTCAAGAGGGGGGTAGAAATTCAAAACGGAGTTGGTTGGAGTCGCTCCTATTAGAACAAGCATTGGCAAAGCCAATAGGTCTGCCCTATGCAAGAGTTATGTGCTTTGTCAATGTGTTTCAGACATGTTGTACACTAGTGTGGCTGCTGTTAGGCATGGCTAAAAGTTAGTGCGTAGAGGAGAGTGGCGTGGAGTGCCTTAGAGTGGAATGGCAGAGAGTGGAGTAGAGTGTTGTAGAGTGGAGTTGCAGAGTGGAGTTGCAGAGTGGAGTGACGTACAGTGGAGTGGCCCGGTGTAGAGTGCGTAACAGGCGTAGAGTGTTGCAGAGTAAAGTGGCGCAGAGTGCAGCGGCACAGAATTCAGTGATGTACAAAGCGGTGGCTTAGAATACAGTAGCGTAGAGTGCTGCATAGTAGAGTGCAGTTGCGAAGAGTACAGTGGTGCAGAGTAGAGTGGCATAGAGTATAGTGGTGTAGAACGTGGTGGTGTAGAGTGCATTGGCATTGAATGCAGTAGTGCAGAAGTAAAGTGTCCAAGAGTTTAATGGCAAAGAATGCAGTGTTGCAGAGTACAGTGGCATAGAGTGCAGTGGTGTAGAGTGGCTTAGAGTGCAGAGTGCAGTGGCGCAAAGTAGTGTTAAGTAGAGCTGCGAAGAGTGCAGTGGCATGGAGAACTATGGGGCATAGAGTGCAGTGGCAGAGAGTAGAGTGCTGCAGAGTAGAGTGCGGTGGTGTAGAGTGGACTTGTGTAGACTGCGTTGGTGTATAGTGTTGAACAGTATAGTGCTGTAGAATGTAGTAACAAAGTGCAGTGGCATAGAATTCAGTGGTATACAATGCAGGGTTGCAGAATGCATGGTGTAGATTAGAGTGGTGCATAGGAGAGAGCAGTGGTGTAGAGTGCAGTGGTGCAGGGTAGAGTGGCGTAGGTTAGCAAAGACTGCAGTGGCTTAGAATATAGAGGCGTAGAGACCAGTGGTGCAGAGTAGAGCGGTGTGGAATGGCATAGAGTGCAATGGTGTAGAGTGGAATAGAGGAGAGTGGCATAGAGGAGTGCGGACTAGAGTATGATGGTGTAGAGTGGAGAACCGTAGAGTGCAGTGACATTGAGTGCAGTAGTGCAAAGTAGAGTGGCAGAGAGTTTAGTAGCAGAGAGTGCAGTGTTGCAGAGTAGAATGCAGAGGTGGAGAGTGGCATGGAGGGCAGTGGTGTAGACTACTGTGGTGCAGAGTAGACTGCAGTAACAGAGTGCAGTGATGTAGAGTGCACTGGAGTAGAGAACAGTGGTGTAGAGAACAGTGGTGTAGAGTACAGTGGCGTAGAGTGCAGTGGCATAGAGTAGACTGTTTAAGAGTAGAGTGAAGTGGCGTAGAGCCATCCAGGGTAGAGTGCAGTGGCAAAGAGCAGAGTGGTGTAGAGTATTGGCATAAAGCTGTGTAGAATGCAAGGGCATAGAGTGCAGTCGTGTGGAGTAGATTGGAGGGCCGTACAGTGGACTGGCAGAGAGTGCAGGGGCGTAGAGTGGACCAGAGCCGAGTGCTTTGGTATAGAGTGTATTGATATAGAGTGCAGTGGGGTAGAGTTAAGTGTTGTAGAGTGGTGCGGAGTGGAGTGGCCTAGACTGGAGGGGCAAAGACTGCAATGGCAAAGACTGCAGTCGCAAAGAGTAGAGTGGCGTAGAGTGCATTGGCGTAGAGTGGTGCAGTGTAGAGGCCTAGGGCAGTGTCATAAGGAGCAGTGGCAAAGAATGGAGTAGTACACAGTAGAGTAGAGTGCAGTGGTCCAGAATGCAGTATTGTGGTGTGAAGTGGAGTGGTGCAGAGGTTAGTGAAGCAGAGTGGTGTGGTGCAGAGTAGAGTGGAGTGGCAGAGTGGAATACGCAAGGTGTGGTGGAACACCTCAATCACAGACAACACATCTTCAATTGAAATCACCATTACATTTGCACAGACATACAGTTTCACTGATAACAATATACAGCACACAAACAATGTGTGGAAATGTCATAACCTAGTTTTTGATTTTATTTTGATAGTTCTAAACTGTTTCCACTGTACTTCAGAATTACTAAAAACAAATGAGCTTCATTTGGGCTTTTCTAATTCTGAAATATCTGCACAGTTCATTTACAGACGTTTGAATTTTAATGTGTGCTAGAAAAAAATACCCTTATACAGCCTTCCTCAAGCAACCCCCAGAGTCAGCATGAATGCCACATAAATCCTCTCACTTTGAAGTAAACACCAGGGTCCCTGGAAGAAAGAGCCTGACATCTGACCTCTATATTTAAATGCACAGCAAACATGACAAGATAAGAACAAGATTTAAAGGCCTGTTTACAGAAATCAGCACTGGTGGATGTCCACAGTAAATGGGATTTAGACAAGGGATGGGACAAATTGGAGCTGGACAGCCTACAAAAAATAAAGCCAGCAAATAGAAAGCAAGCAAATGTGATGTACAAAACACAAGACCTGTAGTAAACAACAAACAGAATGCATTCCCAGGGAAGCTTTGTGAATCCCCCCCAAGGCGTTAGCAAACCAGACAGCTGTCCTGTCTGGTAGGCTTCAACCTAAAAATGCTCAGTTGTGCTGTCTGGTAGGCTTCAAACTAAAAATGCTCAGCGAGTGCAGTATAAAGATCTTTAGAAGGACAAATGGCAATGCTACATGTTTTGGAATGGAGAAATTATTTAATAACAGCAAACATTTCTCTGGCGGAGGTGTCAGCCCATCCAATGGTTTCCAAGGGGTAAGAGAGGCGAGTATGTCTTGAGAGATGTTGGTAGCATGTGTTACCAGATTTATAAACTATCATAACAAGATCAGAATGTTAAAAACTTCAGAACAAATAATTTAACAAAAATAAGAACTGTGACGTCACTAACATCTGTGACCTTTCGAGGGAAGCATGAATAGACATTTTAGCACTGCTAAGTCTGAAAAAGTTATTTTTGTTGCCATTCTAAACCACATAAATAATAGAAATGCATAATTATATAGCACACATAGTGAAAGGACTGAGTCAACCAATGGAGATTCACCTATGCTCTGAAGTTTTTGTATTAGGCTATAATTTTTTCACAAGCACATAACTCAAACAAGGGGCCTCTCGGGGATAGGGAGATGAGAAAAGGAATAAGACAATAAAACAGCTGAACTCATTCTGCAGATACAAGACAGTATTAAATTTTTATGAAACTAAGACAACCATGGATAGATCTGTTATCACGTGGAAGATCATTCTAAACGGTAGAAGCCAACACTAGAAAGGAGTGAGCTCTTACCCTTGCCTTTGTATATCTAGGGCTAACCAATGTGTTATACATAATAATAAATTGTATTTGTATAGCACTTACTATCCTTGACGAGGCGTTGAAGTGCTTTGCAGCGAGTACCACGCTACTTGGGAGACGAATTAGTGGTCAGTCAACTGGTTATTGGGGTTAGTTTTGCATGCTCATTCCATGTATTCTGCGGTAATTGTTGACATAGTTGATCATTAGGGGGGCTAGGTGAGACACAATCTTTAGGTGGAACAGATATTGTTATGATTTCCAAAGAGCTTTAAGGCAGTCAGGCATGAGATTTTTAGAGTAGCTTGTATACAGAAGAGGGAGACAGAAGGTAGAAAGAAGCAGAGGATGAATTAAAAAAACATAAGTGATGGAAGGCAAATTTTTCATGCAGGATTTTAAGGGTTATAACAGGTTGCAAATTTTTGCAGGCAAATTGCTGATGTCAATCGTTTGAAAGAAACAGTTTCAAAGATACTCCTCACAGTAAAAAGGAAACACAAGACACCGTATTTAATACTATGCTATAAAGTATTGTTAGTTTATGCAAATTATATGCACCATAAACAATATACATTATAAAACATTTTATGTAAACACTCCTCTAACTTAAAAATAGAACAAGGCAATTAATATAGACACATTGCAGTAACCATTAGTATTTTCAGTGCCCTGTTTGTCACCCAATCAATGTCTGGTTTGGACTGTGCTGTCCCCTTCATCTGCCCCACAAGCACCTTCCCAGAACAGACACCATGTCCAGCAATGGATTGGTCTGGGGCCACCTTCTGCTTTCAGCAACCACATTGCCTCGTAGCGATTGTCCAGTGTCTTACTAGGCTTGTATCAACAGATGCTTAGGAAGAAAACAAGGAGTACCAAGAGCATAGCTATCAAGAACGTTGCAGGTGCAGGGGCACCGGGGCCTAAGGACTGAAGGAGTGCATGTCAATTATGTCAGTATTTTACTACACAAACAGGGAGGGATACAGAGATTCTAAAAAATAAACTCAGGTATAGAGAGACCCAAGGAGGGAGCATGGCTAAACCTACGGCTATTAGAGACTAGCGGTGCTTGCATCATTTCTGTAAAGTTACAGTTAAGCCAAGATAGATTCTATTGCAATTGCCCAGTTGAGACCCAATAAAGGAAGAGAACACTATGCTGTCACTCTGTGGAGACAATTACATTTCTGCAGCAAGCACACCAACTTGTCATAACAGTTGTGTGGCAGCATATGTGATGAATTCTTTTATAGGTCGGTTAAATAATAGATTTGGTCAGTAAGTCGTTAGGATGCCAAGACTCAATGAGCAGTCCCTTTCACGTACATCCCCATTCAGTGAGAGAACTTGGGAATACAAATATGCATGGGTTCAGGCAGATGCTCTGCAGGCCACGTAAAGTAATTATACTTTACTGCTGTTACACTCTTTGCAACAACAAGGTGATGGATGGAATACCTGAATTATTCTCACCCACTGGTAATTACAAGGGGAGCATCCCAATCCATTGTTACTTTGCACATCATTTCACTTCAGTTTTGACCCAGCCATATGCAAATCAGCCTTAACCTTGTTCCAATAGGAAAAGTCCAGTCCAAACCGCCAGGACAGGTGCTCTAAGAACCCGACCGCAAGCAACCCAAGATTGGGCAAAATGGCAAAACCGATCCTTGGTTCTGGCCTAGAACTAACTTACTGAATCTTTACTTGGACCGTTGATTGCATTTTATAAATTCTGTGTTGCGCCTTATCTTTGAACACACTGGCTCATGAACCTGGGTTTAACACCACCCATGATGCACAGACCTGTGGGGGTGTTATTGAGGTGAAAGATTTTAAGGGTTCCTTGAGCCCACAAAAAAAGTTAGCAGGACAGAATATTTCGAAAATAGGAGATGCTTTTAAGTATTCCTTTTTGCCCTATTCCACGTATGGCTTCTGTTTACATTAAAAAATACACAGTAGATTTCCCTTTGTGGATTATGTAGCTCATAAAAAAAACTGCAGCTGTTCTTGAGTAAAAAGGATTGTAAGTGTTAATAGGGTTGAGTGCTTCTTGATTTTGAGAGTGTTTTGGTGTGCTAGTGATGTATCGTGGATTGTGTAGTTAAGAGTGCAGTTTGTGCTGTGCAATGGACTGTTATGCTGCATGTGAGGTTGCTGGTCATTCAATGCTGATTCTTCGTTCAATTATGGTTTCCTTACTGTGATTTATTTGTCATATTTATGATTTGGCTCAATGAAGTTTTGGCTTTCTCATTGGTTGCTTAGGTAATCGGATTCATTGCAGTCCAAGATCTTGAGATAAGGCTGTTGAACTTGGTGGCAAAAAGTTAGTGTGTTTTGTGAGGCACAGCACTCACACAGGGATTTTTCTAAATTGAGTTTTCTTTCTCAAAGGGCCTAACTTAAGTTGGTGTTGTTTTGCCCTACAGTGCCTAGTGAGTACACTAATCAGAAGCAGACTGCCGCTGGAAGGGGTTCTACTTTAGTATGAAAGGTGCTGCAGAGGTACTGGTCTTGGTTCTACTGATTTAGAGATTCATTCTGTTTAACCTTCTGATTTTCTCCTATTTAGGTTGAGCAGACAAGATTTATTTTGCTTATTTGTGAGTGTTTAGTGAGAAAGGGGCTCTGTATTGTTTTTCCATTCATGGAAAAAGCTGTGCTGCGATTGGTTAGTCAGCCAAGGAGTCGTGTTGAGAATGGCAAGTTGTCACCACAGAACTGTGTTGCCATTGGTTAGTTGCTGTCACAGTCGTACTGCGATTGGTTGACCTTTAGCTGAGCCGGACTAAAACTGGTTCTTGTTCGTTCACTAGTTGTGTGTGTTTTATTGGATTATTTTGAGTGAATAATGGGTGTCATGTTGAAACCTTCTAAAGATCCTAGAGAACCTGCTGTAGACAGACAGAAAATTCCTCTAAAGGGCTCACCTTCATACAAAATGATGATGGATATTGGGTTCGAAATGTGCATTTGGGTTTGTGAGTGGCATGCATCTACCTCTGGTGACAAGGATTTGCAGCTTCCTTTAGCGGGTACCTTAAACATTAGAAAGTTAGATTTCTTGAGATAAACAATGAATGACAGAAAGCCACTATCTAGACCCACAAAATTTGAGTCATTGAACAAATGAAATGGAGAGAGGGAGAGGGAGAGAGAGGGAGGGAAAGAAGGAAAAAGTATATGGTTTCACTGAAACAGTGCCAAAGAACAAGTGAAATAATCAGCAGAGATTTTGGAGAGAGGATATGGTAGGAATGAGAATTTTTCATGCAATACTTAATGAAACAACAGAAAAATAGGAAGCTGATTAGGGTGACGGAGACAAACAAGACCAAGAACAAGATTCAGATGAAGAGGATAACTTAAAATGATCTTTTGAATTCTAGACCTCCTCCGACATAGATTCATCAGGTGAACTGGCTTTGAGTATGCAAGAACTAATGGCGCTTGCAGTAACAAGTGCAAGTGAAAAATTAGCGGTTACAAGTGCTCCAACTGAAAATACTGCTGCTGCTACTGTTCCTGCTACTGTGCCTATTGCTGCTCCTGCCTCTCCTAAATCTGCTGTCCTTCCTATAGAGAGTGAGATTAAAATTAGACTCTTAAACGTTGAGTTTGGAGAACGTTTAGAGTCAACAATTCAATTAGACTCATTTAATGTAGATTAATTGAGATACTTAATCGGAGAAGCAGTAAGGTGTGTGAATGAGGCTCATAATGAACTTGAAGAATTAGCTGTTGAATATAAAGTTGATATAGGCAGAATGCAGAATTTACAGAGAAACTATAAAATGGATTTGAGTGAAACAGATATAAACATGTTTATGACTTTGCAAAATCATGTTGAAGATTTAGTTGACAAAACTAAGGACTGGAGAAATTTGAAGAAAAACAGAGAAAAGTGGAAAAAGAAAGTTACTATAAAGAGGAAAAGTACAGAGACAGAAAAGAAAGAAAAGATGGTCAATTTACTTTAAGAGAAATGCTTGGAGGGAATGATGTGCACGTGCCTTGGACTAGAGGTAATCCTTCTGCCTTTAAAACACAGTCTCCAAAACTAAAAGGGGAACCTGACAAATGGTACAAAGAGGATCATACATTTGTGACGATTTCTTTAATGTTTTGATTTGGATAGTTTGAAAATGTTGTTCTAAGTGATTTATAGACAGTGGGTAAAGGCAGCTGTTGCTTGGCTGACTGAGGAACCAGCTACAGTTGCACCTAACAATGCTCCAGCTGAGGTGTTTGCTGAAAAGTACAGCGAGGTGGAAGATCATTAGAAAAGAAAGTAGCAGAGAAAGAAGTGAACTGGGTGAAGATCATGGGATCTACACAAGAGCTGTAAGAGTAAGTGCATGCTTATTATGCGAGGCTTTGCAGATCTGCAGCAAGCACAAAGAATGGTGGTGTTAGTGGATTTTTATCAGCTTTCATTTTGGATCTGCTTCCAGAGCTTCGTTCTCATATTCAGCACAGTGTGTTGTGCTGGCAAATCAAGAATATCGATGAGATCTTGAAGCATACCAAGTAATACAGTGACTGTTTTGATGCAAAGTAGAAAATAATTAAAGAGAAGATGATGACTGCACAGATGAAGCAGATTCAGAGAAGCAACAGAAACCAGGCGAAGAGTTCTAAATCAGATATTGCGCCACCTGAGAATTCCGTAATGAATGGGGTGCATCCTGTGCAAGATTTCAGAGTGGTAAATGAGATGGTGCAGACAGGGTCATAGCAGAGCGCATGTGAATAATTCTGGAGTGAATACAAATATTAATTGATATATATATGCAGGTGTCAAATGTTGCCCCAGCCCAACTGACTACAATGCAGAGTGTACAAAATCAAGGGCAATGCAATAAGAATATGCCTGTAGTACCAGTGTTACAGAAAAACATAGTAAACAAGATGCCATACAATTCAGGGTACCAACAGAATCCATTGCCTCTAAGCAATGATTTGCCTCAATTTTCAACAAAGGCAAATTCACAACGATGGTGCCTGAGGGGGAGGAACAATGCATGCTTGTTACAGTCATGGAGGTAGACCAAAGTGACCCATATATGATGGTAAGATGAAAGGCCACCTGTAGCAATCTTGATCAATACTACTGCTACCAGCTCTACAGTGTGTTATGTGGAGGTCCCAAAACTGCCTCTCTTGAGAAAGGAAGTCCAAGTTGGAGGCATTACTAATAAACAGATCATTTTTTAAATCACGGCAGATGCCACAGTTAAAATAAGATCAAGGAAGAATAAACATTGGTTCACACTAATGATTATAGCCCTGTTAATTTACTTGCTTTGGAAAATAAACTGTGTGATTTATTGCACACCAGATGGTGTTGCACTCGAATCCCAAGATGTGGATTCAAATACAGTCCAAAATCCAAGCGTTCAGCTGTTTCCATTTCTCAGAAATGATAACCTGCCTCTGGAATTAAGACACAGTGCCAAAGAAGAGAAAGAGGTAAAAAGACTGGCCTGATAAAAAGTGTAAAAAACAGTTAGGATTCAAGTCAAAATCTAGTGCAGTTAATCACAGAATTAGACAATATCAACTTTCAAAAGAAGCAGAAGGAATGAAGTCTCTTACAGAAAAATTAACAGAACAAGACATTCTACAGGAGGTGCTTGGTAGCCCTTGCAAGTTCCTGTGATAGACATTAAAAAGCAGAGTGATAAGTGGAGGATAGTGCAAGATTTCTCACAGATAAACCAGACAGTGATTCCATGTTGCCCAGTGGTACCTAAACCTTGCTGTAATATTGTTCCAGATTTCTGCAGATGTAGAGTGGTATATATATATAGTTATTGCCTTATGTCAAGCATTCTTTTGTATTCCTCTGCATGAGAGCAGTCAACGTCTTTTTGCATTTCGGTTCCATAATAAAGTCCACGTTTCGTGCAGAATTGCACAGGAGCATACTGAAAGTCTCTTGATTTTTAGTCAGATACTAATGAAAGACTGGGAAAATGTACAGTTACCTTGAAATTCATTCTTGGTCCAATACACTGATGACCTATTTGTGGCATCAAGCACAAAAGAAGACTGAAAACTAAATATGATTGCACTTCTTTTTTTTATATTATTTATTATGTTATACAGAACAATAAATATGTTAACACACTTGTCACAACATCCCTTAAGCACCTCGGTGACGGGTGCGGGGAGCGTTCACGGGCACAGTTTAATCACAGAATCACTGTTCACCTAATCCCCCTATTTCCTCTACTTCGCCAACGACTGCACTTCTGAACCATCTTGCTGACAATGGTCACAAAGTTTCACCTACAAGGATGCAGTACTGTATAAAGGAAGTAATTTATCTTGATCATCACATTCTAAAAGGAGCATGTAAAGTCTCAAAAGAATGCATTCCTGCAATCCTGAAGATTAATCCTCTAACCACCCAGAGGGAAGTGAGGGTGTTCCTGAAAATAGTTGGCTACTGTCATCAGATTTGAAACTTATCCCTGACTGTGAAGCCTTTAATAAGGCTAACTCACAGTGATGTAAAGGATTTGGTACCATTTGTTGTCAAATGTATGAAGGGCTTCTGAGAATTACAAGAAAACATGTGTAGTGCACCTGCCCACAGAATGCCTTATTATGATGAAGAATTTTATCTATATTGCTGTTAGAAGAGTGGGTGCACACTTTCAAAACTGACCCAAAAACACGCTGCTTATTTTTCTGCTGTGTTGGACCAATTAGTTGTAGCTCTTCCTGGTTCGCTGAAGGCAGCTGCAGCTGCTCATACTGCAACTGAACAAGGTGAAGGGATTGTAAAGGGACATAAGCTCATTGCGTTTGTTTCTCATTCAGTTGAAATTTTGTTGACCCGTACCAGAACTCAGCACCCAACAAACAATTGCCTTACAATGTATGAGCAAATCATACTGGCAGCTAATAACATCTTGGTAAGGAACTGTAATGCTTTGAACCCTACTACGTTGCTACCAGTCTACGCTGCTACCAGTTTCAGACAGCAATGAAGACAATGATGATGATGACAATGCTACAGAATTGTGTACCAAATCAAGACTAGGTAACAAAAATGTTCCTCTTGATCGGCCTATGTTTGTAGACTGTTCTTTTTTGAGGGATCATCTAGGAGCAGTAAAAGCTGCTTAACAGTCTATTCCATTTCTGAAATCATTGAAGCATCATACTGGCCTAATGTAAATTCAGCATATGTGGCAGAATTGATTGCCCTGACAAGGGCTTTTTGCCTAGCAGATGACAGGAATGGTACAATTTACACAGACAGCCACTATGGGTTTGGAGTGGTACATAATTTTGAGCAGCTAAG
Source organism: Pleurodeles waltl (assembly GCF_031143425.1). NCBI lineage: Eukaryota > Metazoa > Chordata > Amphibia > Caudata > Salamandridae > Pleurodeles > Pleurodeles waltl. The sequence goes on along the minus strand of NC_090440.1, from coordinate 1,979,730,330 downwards.
GTCACATAGGGGTTGGTGAAAACTTCTGGTACTCTCAATAAGGAATGGTTCCTACATTCTTGATCTTTTGGAAACAATACAACAAACCAAGAGAGACTGTAGTGGTCACGTGTACAGCATATAAGGCTGGTGACGATATACTTAAAATGAGTAAAAATATGCTGACCAAATGGATAGGTATTGCACACTTGAGAATGCCACCGACTCCATGATGTATTTTATGGCCCTCTATTTGCATGCCCAAATACATTTAGGGAGGGAGTCAATGACCAGCGCTTTCAAGAAGTAAATTCAGAGGTGTTGCAGAAGATCTGTGTCAGAGATGTGTAAAGTTTCATAGAAATACTCAGGGAAAGAGATGCATTGTCATTATGAATCATATCTGCACATTAGAGGGCCCATTTACTTGACTTCAAGCATTCTTTACCGAGATGCCAGTTAAAATGGTCCTAAATATGTTTTTTTGACTGTCTGTTGATTCTTTAAATGGGATGAAGTTTATCCAACCCAGAAATGCAACAGCATTACAATTGCCAAACTCTTGTTGAGAGACTTAATTCACATTTTGGCCTGCCAACCTCTATTAAGACAGACCATGGAACTAGTGTTTCAAAATGAGATGCTTAACTTGTTTTGTACAGTTCTTCAGATTGAGAAAAAGTCCCACTGTGGTTACCGTCCTCAACTATCTGGCACTGTAGAGAAAATGAATGGGACCAATAAAAACAAGCTGGCAAAAGTGTCTGTATCCACTAGCTTGAAAGGGCCTGATGTTCTTCCTATTGTTCACATGAGCATTAGAAGTACCATAGACAAAAAAACTGAACTCTCGACCCATATGCAGAGCCCAGAAGATTGCCTACATCCCTTCAGCAGCATTTGTGTTAATAACTGATGACATCATATTAAATTAATGCAAAGATCTAGCTGCTGTTGTGACCTATGTGGCTCAACAAGTGAATATGGAAAAAGCAACAACAACAAAAATCAGTGACATCCACTGCAACCAGGAGGCTGAACACTGGTGAAGAGCATTTCTGTAAAAGTGCATTGAGCCCCGTCGGAAAGAACCACTTCAAGGTGTGATTGTGACTAACACTTCTGTAAAGTGTGCTAGATTCCCACAGTGCGACCACAGACCTCACACGAAAAGAGTGAAGACAGCGTATGAAGAGGTGGTGACAACAACTACTGATTCAGAAAATCAAGATCTAGTTCACAGCAGGGATACAGAGAGGGGTGGAGAGGTTTAAGAGAGAGTGTGACAGAAAGTTCAATAAGTGAGTTGCGAAACTGGTGAAGTTGATGCTGGAGAAAGTGAAGGGGACAATCCTGGTGAAGGTACCAGGAGCAAGTTTCAAGTTGACAATCAGAGTAAAGAACGGTTGTAAAGTCACAAGCAGCAGCAAGAAATAGTCTCTGATCCAGTCCATGAAAACCCCAGCAGAAAATTCAACTTTACAGAATCCCCAGGGGAAGAAAGCGGTTCACAGTCAGTTGAGTTGCTGAGCCTGGTCAAAGCACGAGTTTGACTGTGTGTGAAGAAGACTAAGCAGCAGTCACAATTGAAGATACCCAAGGCGGTGAAGACAACTTGCAAGAAAAGGCACTGGGAGAATGAAAGATAAGAGTCAATCAATCAGAGAAAAACTATAAATAATTGAAACTGATTCAAAGATCAGAAAGAGAATCCTGAACACAAAATACTTCTGACCTGAATGAGCGTATCTTTCATTTGTGTCTGAAGAAGAAGAGGCAGATTACAATTTAATAAACTGCTGCCAATTACTCTTTGAGGAAGGGCCACCTTGAATTTTGCAGATCCTGATGGTCATGAAATTAGTTATGTTTGTTTACTACCAAATGAAATTGTTCTGGAAGAAGGTTTTCTAGCATAGGCTCAATATTGTATCTTCCTCAAGGTTTCGTCTGCTTGCTCGCTGTGTTGCATTCATTCACAACAGTTCACTGTTGCTTTGTAACTAGTTTGGTCTGCCATCATCAGATGGCATTAGCATATAGTGGTCTGAATCAATATTCATGAGGTGGGATAGCACTTAGGTTCTAAGGCAGTATGACCTTTATTACTTCTGTGTTCATAGTTGCTGAAATTGAATTATTTTGCTCACACTATGAGCAATCTGCAATTTTCCTTTTATCCTACGAGAAGATTTCCTAAATAAACCCTCAAATTTGGGGATGAGCCAGAACTTCTACAAGACCTTTCTGATGCTACTAGGCTCGCTGTCTGATTTCTTATTGATTTTGCTTCTACTTGTGTCTTAAAATATTTGTTGATTTTGCCCTTATTCATGTATTGTCCTACTGCTAAGTGCTTTCATGGCAATGATTTTATGTATCTACACTTTACAATTTCTGTTTTGTACCGCTTTCAAATTTCTGCGATAAATCATTCTAAATTTCTAATTCCGCCCTAAAACTCGCTTATTGTTTGTCTTCCTTCATTGACTTCATTTTTTATATGCTGTGTTGCACCTTATCTTAGGACACACTGCCTCATCAAATTGAGGTTTAACACTGTGCCCAATCCACCCACTGTGGGTATGTTATTGAGAGGTGCCTTTGGAATGTAAGATTATAGGGGTTCCTCGCACCCACAGTATTGCAGAAGTGCTTTTTAAATATGCAAATGTGTAATGTCAGATGAAAAGTATTTCTGAAATTTGAAGGTTTTAATGATGTATAGAGTTGTAACTGATAAATGAATGATGATGCACTTGAATCAAGTTAACTGTGTCATTTAGAAATGTAATCAATACTGTTAAGTAATTGTGCCACATTTTCATGAGAGGCCATTTGTTTTAATATGGAAGCCATTTTGGATGCTCTGTTCATCTCAACCTCATGCACTCCCCAATCAGTGTCGCACTGAATGCCATCACACCTCCTATTTCTAGAGAGCACTGATGGAATGCCGTAAATGATTCAAAATTAAACTACTGTGTTAGGAAATATATATTGAGAATGAAGCTTCCATTTTACACCCAAAGTATTATATTAAAACGCTTCCGCTGAAGTTCAGCTGAAAACGTTTTGGTGCTAATTCTATGAGCCATTGTTTGAGAAATGTTTCATTCTGTGCTCATCATCTCCAGAGTGCAATTGCTGAGAGAGTAGGTGGAAGATTGTTCTTACCTTTAAAAATAGGTTAGTGTTAAAGTTTAACGATATTATGTTACCGTTTCTGATTTGCTAATTTGACCCCAACCATGATCATAGCATGCTGAATTTGCTGAATCTATTATTATTATTATTAGAATATGTGTGTAATAGTTATTGTGCTTTAGTATTGAATGTACTTGTTCATTTTCATTTTTTCATGGGTGTTTCTCCAAGATGCATTGTGCTGCTGCTGGGTAATTTTCCATTTTTCTTCTGAGCCTTCATTTATTGTTTTTTTCTTATGGGGATGCTGTCAGTACTCTTTATGAGTTTGACTCTTGGGATTTGTGTAAGTTTGGCTAATTAGGGCTAATTTCTGTAATGGAGCGTTTATGCCATTTTTATGTAGTTTTCTCTGTACAGCATTTACTAAGACTTTCTTTAATAAATCATTTTTTTTCTTTTTTGATCTAGAACTCAATTATTAGTGTTTCCTCATTTATTCTGCTGAAATGTATTTCCTTTTCATGCCGAGTGAAGTCTTTAACTTTCAAATGGATTGGAGATTTTGAAGCCAAATTAATTGGGTCAGAATCGGGGTGTTCATAATACTGATGATTATTGGGGTTCATCTCCTGCAGTATACTAACCCTTTATTACAAAATACCAAGAGCTGAACGTGTCTACTATTTCTAAGGTCCGAGGCGAGGGTTCATGTATCTACAAATAGCTCCTGCAAATAAGAGTTTCTATGGCCGTCTAACTCATACCATTCTGAATGTGGATGAGCCTAACTCTGCATGGGAAAGAGTGAAAGACACCTCTCTGTTCTCCTGTTCTGTGAAGTGGGTCTGACATGTATTACTCCTTTGGGGCTAAGGCCCCCTGCCTCAAACGGAGAAGTCCATGACAAATTGCCCGTCTGCCCAGGTGGCACTAACTCTAGAGGCCCTCAAGGGCCCAGAACCCTGAAGGCTTTATGCACAGAAAATTTAACTGAAGATGTCCTGAAATATTTGATGATCCTTCTCAGAAACTGGAGAGCTGTCCCCTACTCCTACTGAACAGATACAAAGAATCAGCCATTATCATCAGTACCGTGACTGAGTCTTTGTGAGCAATGTCAGACGAATCAGAAGAGGTTGAGTTGGAAGAAAGGTAGACCCCAGAGAATGTATGCTCAACCCTTATCACCCATTTCACGACTAGGAGTTCCCATTAAGTGGGGGAAGAAATAGTGCAAGTGGTCTGAGCCAACCCAGTTTCTTTCTATAGAGCTATTTTACTCATTGAGTGAACTAGAAGCTAATGATCAGCAAAGCTATTCATAAAGTATATCAAGAGAGAACCCCTATCTCAGTATGGTTCCTTTGTGTACTTGAAAGTGCTTTGACTTAAACTTAAACATTTAACATTATTTTCAGGGGTAGCACGCCCATATAGTAAAAAGGGTATGTTTAGGCCCAGCCACAATGCCGGGGCAGACTTGGCCAGTGCTTGCTATATATGCTCTGCATTCAGAAAGAGACCATCTCCTTATATCAGAAACTAGAGAGGTGCTCACTGAGATCATAAATATTCATAGAGATTGATGCAGCACAAAATACAACATTGAGGTACTGAGATAGTGGGGACTGTGCAAACGCCTACACAGGCTACAGCTATTAAACCAGACAATAAATATCTTAATGGAGCACTGTCCAACCAAACAGATTGAAATACCATTTTGATTAGGAAAAGACATATAAATTAGAAGCAGTGTTCCTCATTCTATTCCATAGGATGAACACTGAATATTGAATGTGTTTACCAATGGGTATGGTACCGGATATACAGCACTTTCAGCCATGAAGAAGTGTATTTGTTACCCTTTACATGAATATACATGATGTGCCTTCAGCTGCGATATTTCCAGAAATAGTTGAACAAATATAGGAAGAACACAGAGCTTCCCCTGCAGTATATTTGGGGGATGACGTTGATGACATGATGTGCCTTCAGCTGCGATATTTCCAGAAATAGTTGAACAAATATAGGAAGAACACAGAGCTTCCCCTTCAGTATTTTTGGGGGATGACGTTTGTAGGTAACAGACTCCGTAGCTTAGATAGTCCTTGGTAATGTTTGAAAATGAGACAACACCAACGGTAGACTGGTATTCCACAAGATCGGAAAGAGGTGGAGTTCCCAAAAATAAAAATTTCAAGTTTATGTCGTCATGGTGGGAGATACTTTAGGGATTTTATCACAATGACCCAATTAAAAACTAGTGTGAAGAATGAAAATATTCTTAAATCTTCTAAAAGTAAGGAAGCTAGAACCCCAGTTCCAGGGTGGATTTAAAAAGAAACCACATTTTATCTAAAAACTTTGAAAAAAGCACAATGATGTCTAGATGTGCATGTATTTTGATGCATGGACTTGTATGCATCATCACAATATGGCAGCCTAGTGGGATGTGTACACACAGGCATCACAGCACATGCAGGCGCTAACCGATCCACAATTATTATTTTTTACCAAGATTACAGATGCCCATCTTGGAGTAGTAAATTTAAAAACAAAAAAGAAAATGAAAAAAGAATAAAAGTAAAATGCGCAGGTAAGTCTATTTTTTTTTTTTTAAAGGAGAGGCCTGGCAGCAAATCAAGAAAGCTAAATAAGAAAAGAAAAAAAAGGAAGTCATGGGGACGGGTAGTGGAACACTAGTAAAGCAGTTCAGGCGGGGGAGAAATGTAAATACTGTTGAGCTGATAAAGGGGAAGCAACAGAGGAGCTCGGCCTCTATGGTTTCCTTATAGCTAAGTCAGTTTATTGGGTATAACAAATGTCAGACTCATTTCCTCTCAGTAAGTTGAGCACTCTCACACTTCTGTTAGGGGCACTGAGCCGCTTTACATTCAAATATAATATTCACACTCTACTTTTTTCCCTACAAGGGATCTGTAGTATTGTCACAGTTCCTCCTACTCCTCTTGTGCCTCCCTCCAAAAATACCTAATAGAGCAATATCTCACATGCACATATTGATGCTTCTTTCTATGGTTTTGCATGCTTGGAGTGCATGCATGCTATCTCAAACTTCTACTCTAGGTCTCTAAAACCTTGCATGAAAATGTTAACCTTACTTGAAACCTTAGCTCTCCTTTCTTTTTTCAATGGCCCTCTCCTTATTTTATGCCAGCTGTATTCCTCCGCTCTCGGATTATAGCCTGCCTTAGACATCTGCATGCTTGCCCTAATCCCTATTATTCTATTTCTGCCAATATTCTACACCTTAACTCAAAGGTCACAACCTGTCCTCCTTTGAAAGTCATAGTGTGGAACCTAATAATACCTAATCTCCTCTGGCTCATCTATTAATTCCACGTAACATCTGCCTGAACTCACACACCACCACGCCACCCACCTCCCAAGGATCACACCTCACTACATCTAAGGCTCACTAGTGGGGTGTTTATCGTTAGGGACAATTATAATGTAAAATATGCCAGGCACGTTTAGCACAAAGCTTCAATACAGCCTATCAAATTGGGAAGGGGCCTGTTGGTAAAGGATCACTATAATAAATATATGTATGGGGCAGTGTGACAGCATTGGTCAAATTCTAGGACAGAGGGTGGTCAGTAAATAAATGGTCTGAAATTGCTGAGGGCATGGAAAAAAGGGCATAGCTGCTGATCCGACTTCTACAAACTCAGAAGGTAACATAAGGAACTCAAACATCATTTTACAATGCCACACCTGAAGAGGAAACGTTGCTTATCACTTTAATTCTTACAACTGTTTATCTCATTGCTGAGGCACCGAGGCAACAGATGGCATATATTGCAACCACAGTTACAATGTATACAGCAGTACTGGAAAGAAGGAGATCAAACCAATGATGGTGAGACAAAAAAGCTAGCACAACAGTACATCGTGTGCACAGGATTACAGAGGATCTGACTCATTGTAGTGGTGCTGTGGCTGTGCGACGTTGTTACATTCTCCAAGTCCAGCAGGCATATGCTAACGCATTATATAAATACAGTGCTTCAAGTAGGCAGCCTAAAGCACAACCCAATAGGCTCATAAAACAACCCACAACACAGAGTGAAATAGTAAAGAGAAAGGAATGATTTGTGGTAAGGACAAATGAATTTTAAGTTGACCTGAACTGAATCACTAACTGGGCGAGAAGAATTTACCTGGGCAGGCTGTCCTTGACATGGGGCACCTCAAAGAATCATCTATTACCCCTGTGTTTGCCTCTAGTTTTGGTGGGTTACAAGACGACACTCTTTTGCTGAGCTACTTTGCCTCTTGGAATATATTGCCCAAGTATTTACTGTAGGTATTTGGGAACAGTTTTTCGATGCACTTATGCCTGAGGCAGAAAACCGTGAATGGGAATCGGTCTTTTACATCGATTCAGTTTGTTTTGAGGTGTGTGCTGGGGATTTGCTTTTTCTCTAAGTAAGCTTGGTTTTCTCTATGTCAAAGATAAGACTCCCTGCTATGTTCTGCAACTCTTGAAGTAATTTGGTTTGACAGGCTAATAATCTGTGGCACAGGTCATTACAGGACTTCAGTCTTAAGCTGATTACAGCTACTACCATAAGGTGCATTGAGTGGAGATAAATGAGATTTTTTTAGGGACTAATTTGTTGAAATGATATTTGACAACTGTCCCACTTATCAATTCAGGCTGAAGTCAGCGTCCCACAGTCACATGTTTCAAACTTTCATTTTGTTTGATAGGCATTCTCCAAATAACCCCAAGCAAAGGGGGCATTCATACTTTGGAAGAGGAACGTTGGGTCTAGAACCAGAATTTCTGTTTTTAAGACTTTCAGGTTAAAGCTGTTTTGATATAGTTACTATTGCTTTCAAATTTGATACAATGACCTTTGACTTCAATCTAAGTGTCTTTTGCATAGCAGACAAAATGGAAGAGGAAGAAGCTGAATAGGTTCAATGCTGGTTTTGTGAGGAATTCCACAGGTGTTCAGGGGACAGTAGTTGACTCAGACTCACACTCCAAAGGTTCTTACAGAACGGACTTAAACTTTTTGGTAGAAGGTGTGTGCACCATTTGGAGTCTGCAACGGGGATTAATGAGGTCTGTGGAGCCAAATGTGGCTCACAAGTCTAGTAAAATCTGCATGCTGACCCATCATCCACAACTTCAAATGGATTATTCCACACATTTACCAGTGCTGTTTCTGTTCCACCTTTGTATTTAAACCCAAAGAAAGGGGTGGGGGGATGCAAGTGCTCTCGAAATTGGTTAATGTTCATATCTTCCATATATATCTTAGAGGCCCATGAAATCTAAGGATCAGAGGAATCTAGGATGGGCTTTGGTAGCAAGGGGTGATGTAGGAATGCTCAAATGCGTTAGAAACCTTGCTGTCTGAAAGCTTGTGATTTAGAAATCTGGTTGGATAGTTGTGTGTGGATGGCTGCAACAGCAATGGAGCATGGGTTTCCTGAAATTTTAGAATGAGGAATGAGTGTTAAACAACTTTTTTTTTTTATTAACAACTTTTATTGATTTTTCAAAGGTAAGAAAAGAAAATGGGATGGCACACCTAGCCTCAGGGGCCAGTACATTAGCACCAGCATGCAGGCATTACACAGTAATGTTTGACCAAACACATACAGTAAGTACGTAAGACAGCAACTGCAGTGGGACATCACCTCAATGAACTGTCATGATATTTGGCCCAACCATTTCCCCCACACTTTAGCAGGCTTGCGAGGGCAGCCCTGTGCTTCATAAACCAGCTTCTCCTGTCTTGCACACCAGTCTACCCTGCATCTCCATTTCGAGAGAGTCGGCAGTATAGATGCTTTCCAGACGGATGCAAGGTCTCCCTTGGTTACAATTAAGGCAGTTCTCAAGAAGGTGCGGTCCGCTCTTGTAGCCCCTATACCCTCCATCACGCCCTGCAACACCACCATGGGGTATAGCAGGGCTTCCCAGCCACCAGTCTCAGTGAGCTCATCCAGCACTTTAGTCCAATATTGTTGAATGGGGGGACATATCCATGTCATATGGTAGAAATCCACCGAAGCGGCCACACATTTGGGCAAGGTATGGTGCGGGAGGATACCCACCCGGTGCAACCTGGCAGGTGAGAGATAGGCCTCAAATAGGTAGTATGTTTGTATTATCCTTAGTCGGAATGACATAGTTATAACTCTGGAAGCCATGAAGGCATCATGCCAATCTTCATCCTCAAGCGATCCCAGCCAACATTCTCACCTGCCTCTGATATGATTCAAATCTCCTGGGCAATATTAATCAACATTTTATATATTTGGGACACTCCCCCATTCCCCAACGCCCCCATGAGCAGTCTGGCAACCAGCCAGGGTTATTGTAGGAGGCTGGACTGGCTTGTAGTGAGTTCCTAGGGGTACTTGCACCTTGCACCAGGCCCAGTTATCCCTTATTAGTGTATAGGGTGTCTAGCAGCATAGGCTGATAGATAATGGTAGCTTAGCAGAGCAGCTTAGGCTGAACTAGGAGACGAGTGAAGCTCCTACAGTACCACTTAGTGTCATATGCACAATATCATAAGAAAACACAATACACAGAAGTACTAAAAATAAAGGTACTTTATTTTTATGACAATATGCCAAAAGTATCTCAGTGAGTACCCTCAGTATGAGGATAGCATATATACACAAGATATATGTACACAATACCCAAAATATGCAGTAATAGTATTAGAAAACAGTGCAAACAATGTATAGTTACAATAGGATGCAATGGAGACACATAGGGATAGGGGCAACACAAATCATATACTCCAAAAGTGGAATGCGAACCACGAATGGACCCCAAACCTATGTGACCTTGTAGAGGGTCGCTGGGACTATTAGAAAATAGTAAGGGTTAGAAAAATAGCCCACCCCAAGACCCTGAAAAGTGAGTGCAAAGTGCACTAAAGTTCCCCAAAGGACTTAGAAGTCGTGATAGGGGAATTCTGCAGGAAAGACACAAACCAACAATGCAACAACGATGGATTTCCAGTCGAGGGTACCTGTGGAACAAGGGGACCAAGTCCAAAAGTCACAAGCAAGTCGGAGATGGGCAGATGCCCAGGAAATGCAAGCTGTGGGTGCAAAGATGCTGCTACTGGACAGTAGAAGCGTAGGTTTCTGCAAGAACGACAAGGGCTAGAGACTTCCCCTTTGGAGGACGGATCCCTCACGCCGTGGAGAGTCGTGCAGAAGTGTTTTCCGCCGAAAGACCGCCAACAAGCCTTGCTAGCTGCAAATCGTGCGGTAAGGGTTTTTGGATGCTGCTGTGGCCCAGGAGGGACCAGGATGTCACAAATTGCGTCAGGGGACGTCGAGCAAGACAAGGAGCCCTCTCAGCAGCAGGCAGCACCTGGAGAAGTGCCAGAAACAGGCACTACGAGGATGCGTGAAACGGTGCTCACCCGAAGTCGCACAAAGGAGTCCCACGTCGCCGGAGAACAACTTAGGAGGTCGTGCAATGCAGGTTAGAGTGCCGTGGACCCAGGCTGGACTTTGCACAAAGGATTTCTGCCGGAAGTGCACAGAGGCCGGAGTAGCTGCAAAAGTCGCGGTTTCCAACAATGCAGTCTGGCGTGGGGAGGCAAGGACTTACCTCCACCAAACTTGGACTGAAGAGTCACTGGACTGTGGGAGTCACTTGGACAGAGTTGCTGGATTCAAGGGACCTCGCTCGTCGTGCTGAGAGGAGACCCAAGGTACCGGTGATGCAGTTCTTTGGTGCCTGCGGTTGCAGGGGGACGATTCCGTCGATCCACGGGAGATTTCTTCGGAGCTTCTAGTGCAGAGAGGAGGCAGACTACCCCCACAGCATGCACCACCAGGAAAACAGTCGAGAAGGCGGCAGGATCAGCGTTACAGAGTTGCAGTAGTCGTCTTTGCTACTATGTTGCAGTTTTGCAGGCTTCCAGCGCGGTCAGCAGTTGATTCCTTGGTAGAAGGTGAAGAGAGAGATGCAGAGGAACTCGGATGAGCTCTTGCATTCGTTATCTAAGGAATCCCAAGAGACAGAGACCCTAAATAGCCAGAAAAGAGGGTTTGGCTACCTAGGAGAGAGGATAGGCTAGCAACACCTGAAGTAGCCTATCAGGAGGAGTCTCTGACGTCACCTGATGGCACTGGCCACTCAGAGCAGTCCAGTGTGCCAGCAGCACCTCTGTTTCCAAGATGGCAGAGGTCTGGAGCACACTGGAGGAGCTCTGGGCACCTCCCAGGGGAGGTACAGGTCAGGGGAGTGGTCACTCCCCTTTCCTTTGTCCAGTTTCGCGCCAGAGCAGGGCTAAGGGGTCCCTGAACCGGTGTAGACTGGCTTATGCAGAAATGGGCACCAAATGTGCCCATGAAAGCATTTCCAGAGGCTGGGGGAGGCTACTCCTCCCCTGCCTTCACACCATTTTCCAAAGGGAGAGGGTGTAACACCCTCTCTCAGAGGAAGTCCTTTGTTCTGCCATACTGGGCCAGGCCTGGCTGGACCCCAGGAGGGCAGATGCCTGTCTGAGGGGTTGGCAGCAGCTGCAGTGAAACCCCGGGAAAGGCAGTTTGGCAGTACCAGGGTCTGTGCTACAGACCACTGGGATCATGGGATTGTGCCAACTATGCCAGGATGGTATAGAGGGGGCAATTCCATGATCATAGACATATTACATGGCCATATTCGGAGTTACCATTGTGAAGCCACATATAGGTAGTGACCTATATGTAGTGCACGCGTGTAATGGTGTCCCCGCACTCACAAAGTCCGGGGAATTGGCCCTGAACAATGTGGGGGCACCTTGGCTAGTGCCAGGGTGCCCACACACTAAGTAACTTAGCACCCGACCTTTACCAGGTAAAGGTTAGACATATAGGTGACTTATAAGTTACTTAAGTGCAGTGTAAAATGGCTGTGAAATAACGTGGACGTTATTTCACTCAGGCTGCAGTGGCAGGCCTGTGTAAGAATTGTCAGAGCTCCCTATGGGTGGCAAAAGAAATGCTGCAGCCCATAGGGATCTCCTGGAACCCCAATACCCTGGGTACCTCAGTACCATATACAAGGGAATTATAAGGGTGTTCCAGTAAGCCAATGTAAATTGGTAAAATTGGTCACTAGCCTGTTAGTGACAATTTGAAAGAAATGAGAGAGCATAACCACTGAGGTTCTGATTAGCAGAGCCTCAGTGAGACAGTTAGTCATAACACAGGTAACACATTCAGGCACACTTATGAGCACTGGGGCCCTGACTAGCAGGGTCCCAGTGACACATACAACTAAAACAACATATATACAGTGAAAAATGGGGGTAACATGCCAGGCAAGATGGTACTTTCCTAGTTATACTCTGGTAGTGGGTCAGTGCATGATGCGTGTGCATGAAGAGTATAGCCGAATTGGAGATATTTGTAGAATTGAGTGTGGGAAAGCTGCTAATTAGTTTGTACGTCTTTAGAGGAACACGTGTGTGTTCTTTTCCACACATCCCCAAGCTGTATCCCAACTGATCCCATTTGTTGAAGCCTTTCAGCGCTGCTGATTCACATAGCCAGGCTTCCATCCAAAGAGGGGGGTCGTTGGGCCAGGGTATTCATCCACCGAGTGTGCCGCAGGGCCACCCCCCATGCTGTGAAGACCATCTTGGTCCTCAGGGCCATATTACTTGGGATCAGGGGCCATAGAGTAGGTCTAATATTGAGGAAAACTAAGGAATGCAAGTTCAAGTCGATACACTGGGTCCAACCAGCCCCCCATTGAACCAGTCATGTAGGACAAGGAGCTTAGTCGCCGAGTAGTAAAGGTACAGATTAGTCAGTCCCAACCCACCATCATATTGACCTCTTTAACAATCCTGTAATGCAATTTGGTGTCTGGTGCCCCGCCAGAGGAAGGGTGTTTTGTTTTGGTCCAATGCACAGAACCAGGGACGCAGGAGTGAAAACGGTAAGTTCTGAAAAATTTACAGAAACCTTGGGAGGAACATTATCCTAAAGAGTGCGAGTGTAAAACAAGTTTCCCTCTCCTAAGAAAAGTAAACGACCGGGATCATCATCATTTGCTCTTAAAGAGTATAAGTATACCCATTTGTATTTTGATCTTCATAAATGCACATACCCTATTGCAAACATGATGTGTTTTATATATATATAAATAAAAATGCTTTTACACCAATAAGTTTAGAAACCTAATACGATGTTCTTCCTATTTACAGTTTGAATTACTCAGATAATCACCAGTAAATGTATAAATATGATTATTTGGAATATGTATCTGTGAAAGCCTGTTTAAAGGATAGGCATATTTATTTGCTAAAATCACCATATTTGCCACTCTTGCAGAATAGCTGATTATGGAAAGGTTTACTCTGTGCAGCTCCGAAGAATATAGATATGGAAACAGAAATTAAAATTAAAAGGATGGATTTGTCCCAATCACTTCTGAGAATGTGAAATTCCAAATATCTTTCTATTTGTATTACCAATTGTTGTTGTTATGCCTGCCTAAAGTACTTTAAACCCTTAACATTTTGGCACATTTCTATGTATTTTAAAAGCACTGCATTTCGTTATCCTGTGCCGTAAATTGCACATGTAACTTAAATGTTCTAGTAAGTGCAGCCTTGTTCTGAAGTAGGCACAACGAAACAAGAACTACAGAAATTAGTGAAGTCAGCTGGTTTACGCTACCTTTGTGTGACTTCAAGGTCTTCCCTCGTTCTTCCCATGAGACGAGCCCGGCAGCTGTCATTATTGCCTATCGGTAGCTTGAACTGTACTACATGGTCCTTTCTCCATTCAATTGCATAGTGAAAAAGTGTACAAATGACAAGCCCAAATGTATGGAATTTACCATTTTGTGTGCCAACTGGCCACGGGGCAAAGCTCTGATCCGTTGATATGGCAACCCGCACTTAGCATATTTTTAGTGCTTGCTGCATTTTCATATACATGTGTTAAGACTTCCATGCGCATTCCTGGGTGGCTGTTTTTCATATACGTTTAATCATAATGTATAGTTTAGACTGTATACCTTCACAGAACATTTCCACTACTATTTAATATGCGGTGTGAGATCTAAATGGAGAGTTATCAGAACTAACATATACAGCTTGAGGCTAACCTATGGTGAAGTTAGATTCCCATTACCCTACATGCTGTGAAATATTTGGCCTTTACTCAGCTGAAGTGTATTCAGTGTATTCCAATGGCAAACATTTCTCTCTGGAAGCACGTTCACTTTAGACTTGATAATTGCTCTGCTCTCCAGTAGCCACTCCAAGGGGGCCTCGCATAATGCAAAGGATGAGTGGAACCAAGTGCTACTGGGTCTGGCTGGAATATTTTCTTCCGATTAATATTAGTAAACACTCCTTACAGAGTGGAGGGTAGAGAGACTTACTGGTATTTTTTCCTCAGATTCCTACACCTAGGGTGGCTGGAGGAGTGGTTTTCCTCCTTTGAAGGGCAGGAAGCTGAAATAGGAAGGCCTCAGCAAAGCTGTGCGACGGATAAGAGCCCATAGACAAGGTTCCACCATCTTTGTTTTTTTTAAGTACCAGGAAGACTAGAAAATCAGAAAAAAGACCCGAATTGCATAACTTTGTTGAAAATATGCAGGAAGAGTGGGAGTTTTATTAGGACTGTTTAGGATCACCACCAACACTAAACTAGTTCACACTCCGAGCAAACATAGAAATTGGAGAACCTGCGTGGAAATGAAGTAAAACAGAGAATGACTCTAATGGGTGATCAGACAAATTCTTACCGGCTGGGGAAATGGAGACAGGTCTCCTTTGCATATCATTCTCCAGCACTCTTTTTCAGAGTCAATAAGGCCGCTTTCCTGCTACGAGGTCTGCATAGTCATTTTGATCCAACTTGTGAGAAAGGCCTGTTATTCCCAGGCACTGGGCCACTGAGCTAATTTTAAAAGCCCGACTGCTGTCCATGCTGCCCTAGCTAGGTGAATCTTGCTCTTAAGAATTTAAAAGGACTGAGAGGAGCAACAAGACTCTGTGCACAGACAGAACTACTCAGAGATCAAATTAAAGGATAATGAAATTAGCAACTTCTACAGTTGGCACATTATCCTTAACAACTCCAGTTTGAGCTGAACAGACCATTGAGTTGACATTTGAGTCAAACCAAGCAATACACCTGCATCAGGAATATGTACTTGCACTCACTTGGATATTCGTCACAGCATCACCAGAGCCCAAAGGCTTGGCTTTGAGCCATCTGCACTCGGAATCACCCATCCATTATAAATACTTTTGGTAGTCATTCGACTGTCTCACTGGAGCTTCAACACACTGGTTTCATTCTGAGACCTATTCTCAAAAACTGTAGACCATGTCTGTTCCAAGTTGCAGTCAAGTTATTTGACCCTTTTCGGCATCTTCGAGCCAGAGCTCAAACAATGCATCATCCAAACAATCAAGGCAGATCACTGCGAGTTTGATACTGCTTCAAAAGATGGGACACGTGCAAGGACAGAAGTCCCCAGCCATCTTTACAGCTGTCCCATCCATCCCATTTTCTGTCGCATCCTGAGGAATCCCTTAGTTTTTACCACGGGGGCCCTAAAATGCAGATCCTGTGCTCTTTAGCAATACACTATTTCTTAAGTTTGGAGAGACCTTCTTTTGAGTTCTCTACTGGTTTGGTCTCATTGGAGTAGCCGACCTCGCCCCTTTTGTGCAGGCTTCCAGCAGCATGTATCATTTTTTGGGAGGGCAAGGTTTGATGCCTACTAGCCTTCCCTTCTAAATTAAATGTAGTATTCTGGGGCAAACATGATTGATTCATGCTTATTTCTTTCAATGAAGGTGGATGTTTGCATTGCTATTCCTTTCAATTACCCTTGGGGATCACGATATGCAAGCTAGGCAATGGCTATTGCCCACATAGAAAAAGCAAGCACAGCCCCAACCCTGCTGCTTCCAGTTCTTTTGTTACTAGAACTCGTCTATGGGAATACACAAGGTTCGCAACTGAGCACAGCCCTGAAGATTGTATCTGGCTAGTTTCACACAGATATGAAACTCCACAGTGCATCCTCGAAGAGGTCAAAAGATTCCAAAAATCCCTATTAGGAAAAAATCTCCGCTCTAACTTGGTTGGTTGGGATTTTGAATTTTTGAGGTGCATAAGTACCCACTGGCGTTGAGATGATGTCCGGGTTGCTGTCCACCTGCTTTTCAAATGATAATAACTAGGAATGTGAGAGGAAACTCCCCATACTGCCAGTTTCTGGGAAGCAAAGAACAAGCCTGAAATCTTTCCCGAAGCTCTTCTTGCCCTCCAAGTGGCTGAACTAGCACACATGAAAGCAATGGCCAGCTCAAGAATCCATTTGCGTTTCTGAGGTTTACCCTCAAAATAACTCCCAAGTGGAGCAAATATGGTACCGTTTTAGATTAATAACATTTGCAGTTCTCTCAACAGACAACACCATAATCTCCACCTGCACCCTTCATGCTTGGGTTCATAAGTAAACCTCAGTTAAAAGTAGAGCCTGTTGGTTTTCTTCAGTCTTGTTTTGATTACACACTATCTCTCTAGTGAGAAAGGTTAAGTACCAAAAATATATTGTATTCCTTTCTTTCAAATAAAGTGATTTCCCATTGGGGAAAAATATAATGACCTTATATCATAACAAGTGGAAAAGGTTGGTCCACTTCGCCCGCCATATACTGTATTTACATTTAAGAAATAAGGGCTACAACCAAAAAAAAACAACAACAAAAAAACACTACGTTAAAACTTCTGGTTTTCTTCTGAAGCATCTTTTTCATCGTTAGTGAAGTGGATTTGAAAATATATTTCCTAATACCATGGCTCACACGAACATGTCATGCCTTTATTCAGGCATTCTTTTAAAGGATTCAGACCAGGTCTCATGTGAATCAAAAATGGAAAATGCGGTGCTGGTGCCTGGAAATAAGCATTTTCTTACTTCTGTATGTAAAATGGCCACTGCTTGGAATGTCGGCTTACAGTTTGCTGTTCCAATTTACAGAGACATGGGATTTCAAAGACAATCGGGTAAACCATTACAGGGAGTCACTTGGCATTTGGTATGCTGTGAATGAAAAATTAGAGGCTAGCGATAAAACAAACAAACAAAAAAGACAGAAACCGGATCTTAAAAAAAGGCACACACCTAAATCAATGCGCCTGCGGTCTTATGGAAGGATCATTTAGACTCGGGTTGACGGCTCTGCCAGTTCGCACTACGGGGGACGGGAGTAGGGGAGTGGATCAGTCCACGGCACTCATCACGCGGGCAGCGTTATGAAGGGAGCAGCCGTTGCAAGGCCTGGTTCGCCAAATGTCGCCATATATAATGCACACACCAGGGAAACATTTGCATAGATAAAACGCCACAGCAGGAGTTTGTTTTCTCTATGCTAAAAACAAAGGCCCTGACGTCCAGGGACGTTTCTACCTACACGCCTGCTATTCCTTTGATTGGGGATACAGGCAAGGGAAATATGGGACGGTCACTCCGCCCTCAATATGGCGGGCGGGCGGGCATGCTACAATTTTACACTGCGGATCCGCGGGTGTCAGAACAATGCTTCTTCTGACTCTTAACAGCGTGGGAGCATGACAAATTAAGCAGAGAGGAGTTTTTGACGATGTTACTTGAAACGTAAAAGAAAAAAAGAGGAGGTTCACACTACAAGCTTAAATTCTAAAAAAAGAAAAAATGTTGTTACTACGATGCAAACTACTAAATAACAATGAGGCATGTAACCTGAAATTTTAAACAACTCTTTGCATTTCGGGACTTGTAATTTTTCTCATCTCATTCTATGTATGGCCTGAAACTACGGAGCTACTTCACAGATGGAAAAATAATTTAAGAACCGAATCCACTGTAGCAGAGATCCCAGAATATTCCTTGTTAGGTGCTTTGCATGCTTGTACTTGTAGCCTTCCTTCTACACAAATTCAAAACTACAAGTCCCAGAATGCAAAGAAAAACTAGACGTGCAAACTAAACCAAAGCATGACAGACAGATTTCACTGCATTAGAAGTTATGCTGGGCTTGCTATTTAGAGAAACATTTGCAACACAGAACACTGGATGCAAAAAAAGCATCCGTTTACCCACATAAAAACACAAACCTGCATTCCTATTC
Source organism: Pleurodeles waltl (assembly GCF_031143425.1). NCBI lineage: Eukaryota > Metazoa > Chordata > Amphibia > Caudata > Salamandridae > Pleurodeles > Pleurodeles waltl. The sequence goes on along the minus strand of NC_090440.1, from coordinate 1,979,712,049 downwards.
AGCTGCCTGATTACTTCCAGACTGAAAAATATGCACAATCTAGACAGACTCAATATTGTCCAAACACAAACAGCCATCTTAAACTCCACAAATGGCATATAATGAGAGGTGTGGTCCTGACCTACGATCTTAATCTATCAGAAACAAACTTCAAATCACACAAAAATTCAGTAGTTTCGAGTTGAAACAAATTTGAGTCACCAAAGTCTAGATTCACCCCTTTTTTCTGTCTTCTCTAGGAAATTAAGGTAAAAAGTTTTACATTATTAAAATTTATAGAATAACAATAAAAGAGTGACTTAAAAATAAACTTTTGTCCTGTCTCAGGGTTCAATCCCAGCACCCAGGCTTTTTGAACCAGTATGCTGAAGGGACTGGATCTATATGCGAAAGCTCAGGGGTATCACTTCACAAGCAAGCGGATGACACACACAGGTTAAAACCATCATCCAGAACATCATCACCTTATTATACACTGATGACAACTATATTCATCTTGATCCAAAAAAGATGGAATTTATGCTAAAAAAACACCTCTGACCCAGAACTTCGTATCACATTAACCTCTGGAGATTTCTTACTTGTTCTCTTCCCACGTAGTAGTTTGACGCTAAATACGCCCCTCACCATGATACCTCAGAAGTAGAGTCACAAAAGCAGCAAATACCTAGCTGCAGGCTTTAAGAAAAAAAGAAAATAAAACGTCTTCTGGCATCTGACAAACCCAAATCTGCTGCTCAAGCTCTGATTGTGTTGAGAGGGGACTTTAGCAATGCAGTTCTGGCAAGTGTACCAAAACAATCTTCTGGAAGCCACCTTCTACACCGTCACAAGGAGAAATATGATTACATAGCCCCACCTTTTCTGCTTTACATTGACTTCCTTTTGAGGCATGATCCAAGAATAAACTTGGATGTCTCACATACAAAGTATTACACATTAACACACCCTCTTAGCCCACTGACTTAATTATGATCTCTGGTAGCAAACACCACCTATATAAAACAAGGACACTTTTGCACAAAACAGCGGCAATTCCGAATGTTCAAGGCATGACACAATCATTTTACAGACTGAAACCAAATTTGGAAACACACTTCCAAGCGACCTAAGTCTGACTCCTAATTGATATGTTGTGTTATGCAGATTTGCAGAGCAATCTATTACCCAGGAGGGCATCCTGGCTCTGTGCCGGTGTCAGTCTAGGCACACCTAAGGCCTAGTGGAACTACTCAAAAAGCCGGGTCGTCAGTTTCATGCGGAATTCAAGAAGTGAGGAGGAGGCTCTTATGTGTAGCAACAGGTCGTTTCCGGAGTGATTTAAGAAAAGGCTCCATCTGCTGGATTTGGTTTTACATAAACATAAGATTTGTGCAAGTACAAGTCCTGACGAGCGGAGATGTCTGGAAGGTTTGGAAAAGCAGGTGAGATTGTTGAGGTATGTTGGGACAGTGTTACGTAGTGCCTTGAAAGAAAGTGAGGGCGAGGAGTTTGTATTGTGCTGGTTTTTGAATGGAGAGCCAGTGGAGCTCCTACAGGTGAACTGTGATGCAAGTGTGGTGTAGGATGTGGGGAGTGATGCTGGCTGCCATGTTCTGAATGATCTTTAGCCATCTGGTGAGCTTTCTGTTGAACCCGGCATAGAGAGTGTTCTCATAATCTAGTTTGCTTGTGAGCAGGACATGAGGGACTGGTTTCCAGGCGCTGATTGGGAGTTATTTGAAAATCTTCCTCAGCATCTTCAGGGTATGGAAGCATGAGTTGTTGACAGCACTGACTTTGGCAGTCATGTCTAGTTTGCAGTCGATGACGATTCCAAGGTTCTTGGCTTGGGTGGTGGGGGAAGGTGTGGGTCTGCTGACCACCAGGTGGTGTCGCACAGGTATGTGCTCTTCCCAAAAGATCATGATTTTGGTCTTGTTGAAGTTCACCTTTAGATGGTTGCTCTTCATCAAGTGGGTGATTTCAGTTATGCAGGCATTGAATTTGACTCAGATACTGGGTGTCTTTCTATGAAAGAGAGAATGAGTTGCGTGTCTTTGGTATAGAGGAGGACATTGATATCATAAGACCAGATGATCCTCAAAGGATAATGAATTAGTTGAAGAGGGTCAGGATCAGGGTGGATCTTTGTGGAACTCCACAGACGAGGTCATGGGTGTCCGAGGTGTACAGAGCCAGGCTGGCTGACTGGATCTTTCCAGTTAGGATGCAGCAGATCCATCAGAGTGTGTGTCCTTGGATTCCAATGTTGTGTAGGTGATGGATGAGGATCAGGAGGGAGGCTGTGTCAAATGCTGTGGTCCAGGAGGATGAGGGCTGCCATGTCTACTCTACCAAGAGTCATAAGGATGTCATCTGTGACAGCGATGAAGGCAGATTCCTTGCTGTAGTTGCATCTGACACCATACTGAGTGGCGTCAAGAAGATGGAGGTGGTTTAAGTATTTGGTGACATGCCTGTTGATGATTTTCCTTGGCCAGGAATGGTAGAAGGGAGTTCGAGCTGCAGCTGGTGAGCGTTGAAGGATCGGCAGAGGGTTCTTCAGCAATAGGAGGACAGTTGTGTGCTTCCAAGCATCTGAGAAGGTTGCGGAAAAGGGGGCAGCATCTTGCCAATAACAGTTAAAGTACTCAACTATTCAAATTATGGTTCCCCAACATATAGCATCCCAATCAATGCACCCCCATATTTATGAGAATGGCTTCCTTATTTTACTTCACTGAAGGCTGATAATGCTTCTCATGTTGCAGTAACATTTTGTTCAACGGCACCGCACTCATTTTTGAATAAGGATTGCTTAAGAAACATTTTTAATTAATAAACAATAAAATTGCATACCATACTATTACAGATAACCTTAAAAGCTAGTCATGAGAATAGCACTTTATACACTTCTGGACATGTAATGCCCAGTTTAAAGATGCAGTGAGTTCTCTATCTAAATTGTAATTTAGCAACTGCAATCTTTAACCTAACACATTAGTCAACACGTGAAGAAACATAGTGCATTGAAGGATTTTGCCACATAATCTTGCTGCACCATAATAACGTGTTTTTATTTAGATCCCTGTTTTATCTACAGCACTTACACATGCATGTTTGCATTCTCAAGAGTAGTAAATAACAAATGTACCAATTACTCAATTTAATGGTAGTTAGTTGTTTTGCATCCCCCACTCAACTGTATTTTCACATATTTCCTGTGTGTCATGGAGGCAGGGGAAATGACAAATGCGTATGTTAACACAATGTAGATTCACTATATAGAAGATGTAAACTTACTTGTTCTGTGGGAAAAAGTGAATTGATATACTCCACTGCATTGAAATCTGCCCTATCTAGGGCATCCTGGCTGGGAAAAACCTAGGTAAGGAAACAAAATCAGCAATTATTTCACAAGCTTTGCCAAATGTGTTTCAGTTTAACAGGCAAATATGCACAAATCAATGTTCAATAATAAAAAGAGATGCATTTCACTGTTCTGTCAACTTGCCAGGAACTGGCAGGACTCAAAATATACGAATCTGATAGCTGCCCGGGGGCCATTGTATGAAGAGGGATTTATAATGGACATATTACTTATTCCACATAATGTACTATTAGATTTGTCCTTAGCTGTGCTAGATGTTGCTTTTATTATAGACCCAATGTGCCCCATATGGCTCCCATACCATGGTATAGCCCTTGATAGATGTGTCCTAGTGTAGCAAATGAGCACACACCAGAGGCGCCACTGCAGAGACATACCCAACCAGCTTGCCTTTTTTGGCCTGCTCCCCCAAGTCCAGAATCATAGCCACATATTTGGGTGCCATCCATCCTAAAGGGGATCAGAGTACTGATGTCCATTGATTCCTTTTGTTCTCTGGCCTCACTGTTGGATCTGTGAAGGTCTTCCCACTCTTTCCAAGACGTCTTGTCCTCTCTTCCATTTGCACACCGGTCTTATATTGTGAATGTATATTTCTATCCTGTGCATTTCATTAGTCACAGTCGAGTGCTATTGCACACGGCTATAGCCTAGTGCTGTCCATGGTTAGCTGGTATAGTCTCCGAGTTCCACTAGACAACTGAGAGAACTTGGAGGCCAAAAGCAGCTGGCATTGTTTGCACTGAACTCACGTTATTTCTTGTGAATACATCACTTAAAGGCTACAACTTGGTTTCACCCTCACTCTCATAGCAACAGTGGTGATTAGTAAGGTACTAATGAACCTGTGGAGTACCTTTTGGGCAGCATATTTTTCAAAGCTCACTATCACAACAATCGCCACAATGGGAAGGAACTTGGTTATTGCTGCCTGTGGGATGTCAAAAAGAAGAAAAACAGGAATGTCATACTGGGTCGGCAATAAAGCAGGTGAACTAACAAGTCAGGTTAGTGTGTCTGATGGGCCCACAGCCAATGTATTTGAGCCATACATAGGCAGGCACTATTTTTGTGACTTGTGATGTCATTATGCATAGACGCTCCAACGCTGCTGTGAACAGCCATATTTTAGTCAAAGAATCATATTGATATGAATTATAATCCATTATGGGTGTGTCACAATGACCTGAAAGTACATAAATCAAAAACAATCTGAAGAAAGTATTGAGAGGTTTTTAAATCACCAAAAGTGGACAGGTTATTGTTCTAATTAATTTATGTACCAGATAAATAAAGCTGGCCCATGACGAATATTAAGGTGTATCAGCTAGCAAGACGATATTAAAATTACATTATTAAGGGGCTAACTTAGGAAACAACAGTGGAATTGCATGTTGGTTTGTGCGAACATTGTCTGCATTGTGACAAACGTTTGTCCACGTGTCGCACTATTAATTCCTTTGGATTTTCGATACACAGCATGGGGAAAAAATGGCAATCGATTTTGCTGGGTACAGAGGTAGGCTGCCTGTTGGAATGCTTTATCTCAACATATTAATAGATTACTATTCAAAGAGGGTCCATTCTGATTGAATTCATGAGCCACAAGAAGTGTGATTACATTTTTGGAGCATATGTGTATGACTGAAAGGTATCCAAAAATGAGTGTGTCTGACAATAGTGTCCAATTTACCTCTTGAGAGGTGCAGGAATATCTGAGCAGCACAGGTGTTGAACATTTTACAGTAACTTATATTCTCCACGGGGTAACTGTTTGGTTGAACTAGTTAATAGAGTGTTTAAAGAGACCATTCAATGTGCTCAGACACTGAAAAGATTTCACAGGAGAGAATTTGAGGTCATCACTCTACACCACACTCTACAACTGGTATAAAGTTGAGATTAAAGGAACATGTGTCGAAACGTGTACCTGACTACACTGCCTGTTCACCATTCTGTTTTAATGTTGTTGATTTAACATAGGTGAATGAGAGAGTGATTTCCTCACACAAGGAAAGCAGAAGGAGAAATTATTCTACACAGTACTAGAGAAAAAAAAATGTTGGTGAACTGGTGCACGTGCAAAGACTTAACCACATTTCCAAGGCGCAGTCTAAGTTCTGCCTTCCAACATGTATAACACAAGTTAGCAAAGGTCATGTCAGGGTGGAAAATAGTAGATGGTAGAATGAAAGTAGCATTGCAAAAACTAAAGAATGGAGTTAGGGTTGAAAATGAGTACAGTGGTTGGTATATGTAGAAACCTACTACAAAAAGTAAAAATGTGAGTAATTAATCTCACCATGTAGATTGAGAAATTAATGTTGGGCAGATGTGTAATCAAATCCGCGAGGTGGTGGGAGTGCCAGAGAGCTGAGCCGCAAGATGGACGCACTCAAGTGGGGCTCTGCCGGCTGCAGCTTAAATATGTCGCTCGGCAGCCTGTGATTCTGTGCTGTTTGGTCATAGAGCCGGTTGAACTTGCCACAAAGCAGCCTGCACAGGATGGTCCAAGCCGAGCGGCGGGGTGCTGGCTGAGTGCAGCAGCCGGGCGTAAGGCTGCTGTGGCTGTGGTGTTGGAGCCTTGCCTGGCAGCTGTGCCGGCAGCAGGGGAGGCCAGAACTGGGAGCACGAAGACTGATGGCTTTGCACGGCTAGGAGTGAAGCCATGTGGCACGAAGGCCTCTCGAGATTACTGAAACCGTGGCGGCCTTGGATTGCCAGGTGAAGGCTGCCTAACTGCCTGGGGAGCTCAGGACTGCTTTCAGGAAAGATTGAGGCGGCTTGTTATATGGCCCATAGCATTGCTACCCCTAGCTCTTTGTGGTGCGAGGACCTTCAATTACAACCGCCCAATGCATGAAACATAATAAATGCCAGTGCCATTCTCTGTGGATAAAATATGCCGCAAGTTATTGAATCACACAGGCGCTGGCCCCTTATGATCCCTCCTGGCCTACTCCATCCCCCCCGACGCCCTGAGCAATAAAGAGGGGTGGCCCACCCTCACTATCTACAGTGGCTCCACTAGCTCAGCTTTTATTCCCTCCTAGCAGGGGAGCAATACTAGGATGTTATCCCCTTTAGGTCGCCCTGTGTGCGATGTGTCCAGCCACAGAAACTGTTGACTTTGCCTGATTTTCTCTGCTAATGGCCCTGCGAGCTTGGTGCTGAGAGGCCACTGCTGAATTCAGATGCCTGTTGTGTTTGGTCAGTGGGGGCAGAGGCTTCGCACTTACCCAGCCCTGTGTTCACCTGGTGGAGTGCCGGCCTCACTGGAGGTGAGCAACAGTGAATGCTGCAATTTGCCCATGGCTGATCACGTGAGGGTGTGGGACCCTGGGATCTGCTTGTACTATCCCTTGCTCCTGAGAGGGTGGCAGGATCTGCGTTTGGGACATTTACATCAGCAAGAGCATTGCAATGTGAGTTCACATGTGTGGAGCATTGGGTTCTCCAGGCCCAATCCCCTGCTGGAATGGGCAAGGTGGACCAGAAACAAGTGAAGCTTCCTTTTGAGAGCAAATGACTCACTCGTAAAGCACAGAAAATCCAAGGCCACAATGAGATGCCACCTCATACACTCAAGGCCACAATGAGATGCCACCTCATACACTCCTACACTCCTAGAACCAATTTTCAACAATTACTTTCCGCAATGCAGCATAGCTTCCAGCAAATAGATGCCATGATTGATTCTCTTATGAGTAGGCTTGACCACATGAAGGGGTGCATAGGTAAACATGATGGATAGTTAAGACGCAGCCATGACGCAAAAGCTACAGATGGAGAAAGTGCTGTCTGGCAATAAGGCTAAAAATTAAGATTTAGAGGTGCACTCCAGGCAGAACAATCTCCAGATAATTGAACTCCCTGAGTCCACTGCTATTATCTGTAGACCATGTTTTGCACGCTATTTGTGGACTGCTTAACTCTGCCCTTTTCTGTAGAGCAGTTGAACCATTTCCTGGGCCCAAGGCCACCACCCAGAGCACCTGCCCAGCTATCACTGCCCACTTGTTCAACTACAGAGATCGAGATATGATTCTTTGTCTTGCCAGGGAATGAAAAGAAGTCTGATATCAGGGAAACTAGCTGTACAGGTGGCCAGGCATGAATTTATGCCTGCCATGCAGCTCCTACAAAAGGCTGGAGTCTTCTATGTATTGATTTATCCTGCGAAGCTGCACGTCATGGTGAAGGAAGACCAAGGCTCTGCTCATAAGTTTTGCCGTAGTCTTGTCAGCAATTCAGAGGAGACGGGTTCTGTTGATACAAATAGAGATACCCTCAGTGACGGTGACTGTTCACCTGCCACGTTTCTCAGTTTGATGCCTATGTGAGGGGCTGGAAAATTGTAAACATTGGCTTTACAGCAATTCCTGGTATGTGGGTGGTGGCCTGTTAACATTAGAGAGGGTGCCCAGAGCCTGCATCCTAGGCAAACTGTTAGATACTATCGGGCTCCACTGGCATTATCATTTTCTGATTGGACCCAGCCACCATCTCTTGCGGGGGTGGGGGAGTTTCACCTGGCATCCTGACTATCCCCTGGGATTTTCCCTTCTTCTGCTTGATGTTTCAGTTTTTGTATGAGGGTGACTTGTGGGATACAGCTGCTGTGGGTCGAGGGTGGGAGGATATGTCCTTCACAAATTTGGGTTGTCAGTGGGGGATGGGGGTGGAGTTGTACGTTGGTATCTTTGTTGAACTAGTGCAGACAGTACAGTCAACATTTCTTGGCATTCATTGGAGTAGGTGGTGCCTTTGGCAACCCATCTGCACCACTAGATGTCTTTATACATGGCATTCAGGCACTTATATACCTCAGGCCCTAATCTGTCCGTGATTAAATATATTTCTTGGAATAAAAGGGCCATGAATGACGCTCGAAAGGCCCGACAGGTGATGGCCCGCCTTAACCAACATTGTGCTGACGTGGCCCTATTGCAAGAGACCCACTTGACAGGACACATGGCACGCAGACTGCAGGTAGGGTGGGTGACAGACTGCAGGTGGCACCACATTTGGTGTATGCCCATGGCGACAGCGATCCGTAAAGAGACCCCCATGGTGTACTAAGAAAGTGATATGTGACACAGATGGCAGATACATTATACTGTGCGGGACACTGCGGGTATGCTTATGATGATTGTCTCGTAATACGGCCCCAATGTAGACGACCCTGATTTCTATCTGAAGGTATGGTGCCGGTTGCTGGGACACCCCCTGCTCTGTGATGTGCAGGGGTTGACTTTAATATGATTTTAGATGCAGTGCTGGATCAATCTAGCAACACAAGGTGACCGCACCTGAATTCAGGCCACCAACTACATACTATCATTACCGATCATGACTTAGATGATGTGTGGAGACTTCACAATGGGGATACTATTGAGGGTACCTGTACCTCATTTACACATAATTTGGTCCCGGATAGACTAACAGCTGGTCACTCGGAATATCTGCCAATGCGTGACCTGCGTTGAGCACCTGCCCAGAACGCTTTCTGATTACTCACTTGTTCTACTGGAGCTCTCATTAGAGAGAGGGCTTAGGAGGGTGTTTATGTGGTGACTCCCAAAAGGGGCACTCTGTGATCTACCTTTCTGGGCGGAAGTTTGCAATGCTATTGTGAATTACTTCGCCCTTAACTCTACGACTGTGTCTTCTGCAAGCACTCTCTGGGAGGCCTTCAATGTGATGATATGGGGGGTCTGCATGCTTAAACAATTGGATACACTGCGGTCCTTGCAAGGCCAACTGACGTGCCTAGAGAAAGATGTTCGAGAACTGGAGCTGAGTTATGAGGCGATTCAAAATGACCTAATGCTTGCAGATATAAAGAAAAAGCTCACTGAATACAACAAGCTGGCCAACATGGAGCTACAGAAGCCTCAAACTGCCAACTATATCCTCAGATTGTAAATGAGATGGGTGGGGTACACACTGACACTGATGGTATTATACAGACCTTTATATGTTTATATAGCACCTTGTACCAAACCACAGTCAAGCAGACTGAGGACCAGTTGATGGCCTATTTATATATTATACAGATAGTCTGGTTAGACAATATCTTGATGTCCCCTTCATAGCTGAGGATGCTGTGCAGGTGATCCATGCTATGCCTGGTGATGAAGCATCCGGACTGGATGGCCTGCCTGCCGCTCTCCTCTATAAGAAGTATGCTTCAGTGCTGGTGCCTCAATTGCTTGCTGTTTATGAGGAAGCCTTCAAGACCGGAAGACACCCACCCTCTCTCTGAGAGGCTCTTATTGTCACCATACTGAAACCAGGTAAAAAGCCTGCGAGCTGTGACTCCTACAGACCGCTCAGTATGATAAATTTGGGCAATAATATACTGGCCACATTGATTACCTGACAGACTGCCTCCCTTGGTGCCGGCTATCACTCGGCCAGACCAGTCGGGCTTGTACCGGGCCACTCGACTGCTCATAACCTTCAAACGAAGTTTGTGCTGCTCTGTACACTAAACCCAGAGCTGTAAGCCATGGTGGTTTTTCTGGACAACACAAAGGTGTTTGATTCATTGGAATGTGCTTACTGGTTTTGACTACTGGACAGGAGCAGCATCAGTTACCAGTTCCTGCAGTGAATTTCATTTCTCTATACAGACACTATGGCATGACTTCAGGTGAATGGTGAGGTTACCCCCTCATTTGTGGTCTCCAGGGGCCTAGACAGGGAAGCCTGCTGTCTCCGCTGCTGTTCACGATAGCTATTGAGCCCTTGGCGGCCGGTTGCGGCAGCATTGTTCCAACTGCAGTCTCAGTTAGACCTCTAGGCGCCTGATCATATCCATGTATGCAAATGATATCACACTATACATCTGGAACCCCAACACCATCTTGTCACCCCTTCTTCGGATGTTTATTTATCATGGCAGCCTCTCTGGTATAATAACTACCTGGTCTAAATCAGTGTTGTTTGCCTTAACACCATGCATGAGCAAGGTCAGCACTGTTGGGCTGATGCAGCCGTTAAATATCTGGGTATATGGATTAGCATATACCTCAACGAGGTGTGTCATGAGAATTATGGGAAAATGCTGAAATGGTTAGGGGGTCGTGTGCCCTTTTGGAACAAACTACTGCTGTCTCTGGCAAGCCAAATTCTAATTGCCAAGCTGGTCGTCTTGCCTAAAAAGTTTTTATCCTTTAGTAAATATACCCTTCCTGCTCAGCAAATGCTTTTTGCACGCCTTAGGGCCACTCTCACTTTCCTGGCATGGGCGGGTCAACAGCCCAGAGTCACTTGGGAATTGTTTACACTCCTCCCCTTTGAGCAAGGAGGGCTTTCTGACCCTGACATGGAGTTGTATTATTACTATGCTCAAGCTCAGTTTGCATATTATTGGCATCATGTAACGCCTTCCAAGCCATGTGTGGCTGTTAAGCTGGATAATGTGGTTCCTTGTCTGTTGATGACCATGATAGGTCTCCTGTGAAGCGATCCAGGGCGGAGGTGGATACGGTTTGTTTTACTGTTTGATCATGGCACCAACTCTGACAGCGCAAGACCCTGGTGATGCACTACACGAGTTTGATTCCCATGCTGCAGAACCCGTTTTTACCATTGAAACTGGACCGTGGGCTGTGTACCCGATTACAGCTGCAAATGATGACAATGGGAGACTGTTCTCTGGGGGCCAGTTTTTTACCATCCATGATATACAGGCTGACATGCACAATACCACACAGGATGCTTTTTTAATTAATAGACTTTGTGCTATTGACAGCTCGGGGTTCGCGATGTTCCCTGCTGCTCCACAGGAACTACTTGCGCTTGAGCACATCCTCCTCCAGACAACTCCTCACCCAACTATATGCCACAATGCAGGAGAAAGTGCCTCTATGTAACCCTCTATGTAACACCAAAGGCTCGTGATCTTTGCCAGAGTGACTTGGGTGTGGAGTTCATGGCCAGCAATAGAGCTGGTGGTGCCTGGTGTGGCAGTCTTGTTTGGTACTCTCCTCATGACCTCATGCTTCACGAATACACCCTTCATAAGTGCCAATCATCCTTCTGTAGTCTGTCTCTGACATACCTTTCATTTGTTTTATAGCGCACTCATAGTTCACCCACACTCAGTTCCGTGACCCGCATGGTCCATACTCTTTGCGCCGGCACATTAACCCTCTACACTACTTTATGATGAGTCAAAACTACAACTACACAAAATTCCAATCTCTCACCGATAAGTACATTAATCACCAGAGTTATCTTGACATTTTTATTGTTGCCTGAAAACAGCTGGACACACAAGGAAGTTTGCATGCTTTTAAACCCATAAGTCATTTTTAAACAGAGCATTTTCCACCAAAGTTAGTGCCAGGTGCAGCTGCACCAATCACACTACCTTAAAGACGGCCTTGGCGGAATTAAAGGGTTTAAAAAAATGGGTGCACTGTTGTACCTGGACTAGTCTGCTGTCTCTGAATTATTGACTGTGCCTGGTGCATTTTAAATTCCTCCACAGATTGTAACGTACTCAGGTCATGCTCTGCAAAATAGGCCAGCTAGATGTGGATTTTCTACAACTGGCATGGCACTGTCCTGGGGTGGAGGAATTCTGATCTGAGACTCTGTATTGGACATTGTGGACACTATTACTGAGAGCCAGATTGACAGGACCCCGTTTGGTGGTCCTCTTGAGTACTGCAGTCAACAGTTGGAAGCGTACTGGGATCTTACGCCCCCAACTTGAGACCTAAGGACATATGGGGGACCCCTAGTTGCCTATTTGGCTCATGGGGAGACCCTGGAACATCCTGATTCCGGGGTTCAGGATGCTGAGGAATCTCTGTCTACTCTTCAGAGCAGGAGAGCCAGGAGATGGCCAGGAATCTGATTGGGGATTGCTGGCAGGGGGTGACACCAACACTTGAGTGTTTTTCTGGTTGCTCCTTGGCTATGCGCGGATTACAACACTGAAGGAAGTGGAATATGGGGTCTATCCTACTCTGCTCAAGTTGATTCTACCGGAATGATAGTTGTTATGCATTTTACAGAACTAAGATGTTTTGCAATGTCTCCATGTTCCTGCTAAATTGGGTGATGTATGTCTGTCTGTATTTGTTCTGTTTGATTGTTTAAGCAAAACTCAGTAAGTAAATATATGGCGTGGCCTGCAGCTGATGGAGCTGCACGCTTAAAGCGGAGCTCCCGACGGCAATCACAGGGCCCGTAAAATCCTGTCATAACAATGGCCCCAAAAAAAGGATCCAAGCATCGCCCGGGGGCTCTGAGAACCTGGGGCACCAAAACCAGTTGATGCCAGAGTTGAAGGAGGTGGTACGACGCCGCACGGAACACTTGAGTCCCGGACCGGGGCGCACCAAAATTGCGGCCACGGCTCGAGTATAGGACAAGGCCGCGCTGCCTACGTTGGACGGTGCTTGAGGTGACTGGGGCGTGCGAGAGGCCGAGGGGGACACCCACAACCAGGTACGGCTGGAGCGACCGCACCCTCATGCGGAGTTAAATGAAGACCGCGTCTGTACTATCAGGAATAAGAAGCTTGCGCCATTGCTGGGAGCCAGTTCCTGCGGATCGGGGGAAAGGCAGGAGCCTACGATGATAAACCCTTTTGCCCTTTCTCGGCACTAAAGGATTCGGAGTGGAGTGCGCGTCCCTACTGAGCTGCAACTGCCCCACAGCGCACCGTTTGGTGCAGGGGGGCGAAACGAGGGGCACGGGTACCCTGGCAATCGGGAACCCCAAGAAAAATAACTCAGCAGTCGCTGATATTCCCATCCTATGAAGTTGCGGCAAAGAGGAGTGCATGCACGCGACACGGTGGAGCTGAGGGGCCGCATAACTCCCCGGTGAGGGGCACCAAGATCATACAAAAGAGTTGTGGATTACAGGAGCTGATCCGCCCCCGCCAGCATTACTGGAGACTCACATGTGCCGCAGATGGTACTGGCCGAGGGGCCCCCTGGTCTAAATAAACGCCAGTGACTTGTGGCTGAGGATGGTGCTTGGCCCCAAAAGAAGCGAGAGACACGGCCTAGCACGATGGGCAAACCGAAAAGAAGAGAGGGCCAGGAACTGGAAGGTTTGGGTGCTGCTAAACCACCTGAACAAACGACTAACTCTGGAGCAAACGTCAATGCACCAACCCCTGAACCCACACTGGACACGATACTCCGAACGATCCAGGACTCTCGAGAGGCCCTTGAACAGAAAATAGACACTCTAACGGTGGATCTCTTGTTGTTGAGAAATGACCATGATAGGTTAACGGACAGAGTGGTTTCCAACGAAAGGACCTTGGAACAACTGGCCCCAGGCCAAAAAGCCCTCTCTGAAGACCTGACAGGGCTCACTACTTGAGTTAAATTGCTGGAAGCAAGAGCAGAGGATGCCGAAAATCATGCCCGTAGAAGCAATATCCGACTGGTGGGACTACCTGAAAAGGTGGAGCTGAAAGCAGCGACCATGGAGATTTTTCTGGAGAACTGGATAAAGGAAGTAGTAGCTCCAGAGGGCTTATTCCCCCTTCTTTGCCATCGAAAGAGCCGACAGGGTGCCAGCCAGACCTACCCCCCACCCCCCCTCTGCCCAGGAGCAAGACTTCGCCCGGTTGTTGCCAAACTGCTCCATTTTAAAGACAGAGATTTCATCCTAACATAGGCAAGACTAAACGGGGAAATAACACTGGAAAACCAACGGACAATGATTTTCCCAGACTTTGCCAGAGAAACACAAAAGCAGAGGGCTTCCTTCAAAGATTCCAAGCGGTGGCTCTGTGACCGAGGAATTCAATACGCCATGCTCTTCCCGGCTAAACTGAGGGTATCTTATGGCGATAAGACCCATTTCTTTACCTCCCCCCAACTGGTATGGGGCTGGTTGGAGTCTTTTGACCCATCGATATCTGGCCCACAATGAGGAACCCCCCGAACAACCAACAGGAGGCGTAACAGATCCAACAAGCGAAGAACGGACTTGGCTCCTCCGCGACATCAGGCATTACAGGAAATGTGAGAGGCAGTGGATACTGCAGCAGTTATGAGTGGGGGAAATTTGTTTTGACTCAGTCCTCCGAAGCCCTTTCTGATCATGACTCCAATTCTGGTAGTATTTCGGTTTCATCTCGAGACACATCCGTCAGCATGCCTGAAGTAACCCCGAGATCGTCAGAGGATCTTATTTGAAGACCATGCATTTAGGTGTCTGTGAGTATAGGAGGAGGACCATGCAGTCAGACAGTAACAGCTTTGGTTAGACTACGAGGTTTGATGTTACATAAGAGAGAGAGTCATGGGTCTTGGGAGGGGGAGAGTGACGGTTCAATTGAAGACATTTGCCATATGAGCTCGGGGCTCTATTTTCTGATTGCACAATATAATCAACCTTAGCAGATACAGGGGCAGCTGTGTTACAAGACTGTTGGTACATGATATAATCTGATTGGGCCTTGAGAACACGCCGGGTTGCGGGCTCTCGGTTTCTGGTGTTCCGCCCTACCTACATGATGTTTGTTATAGCTTTAAAAGTTTGGACGGGGGATAGTTTTAATTACCGGTCCTGGGGAAAGGGAGTTGGGGTATTGGGGTTTTAGTTATGTATATTACAAGAGATTTGCACCCAGCACAATGGCATTAACTGAACTTCACAATAGGGAAGCACTGTTGAGGATAAGTCCCTGGCTGTCGGGGAGGAGTAAACACAATTTGGCTTTTCACATTTGTAATTTATGGGTTCCCCCTTGAATTATAAAATCGCTACCTGGAATGTCAGAGGCTTGAATAGCATGTGTAAGAGGTACAAAGTATACAATCAGCTTAGGAGAAGAGGAGTCCACATACCACTTCTAAAACCGGACAGACAGGTGAGGGATGTGCGCTCCTATCGCCCTCTGTCCATGCTTAACATGGACTATAAGATACTTAGCCATATACTAGCTGCCCGCCTTCTGCCCTATATGACAACACTGATCCATAGGGATCAGTCTGAATTCGTCCCCCAACGTAGAACAGCACAGAACATAAGACGACTGGTCTCCATACTCCACTCTGCGTCTCCATCCTTGCAACAGGCGGCGAATATTTCAGTTGATATTGAGAAGGCTTTTGATAGCCTTAGGTGGGATCACTTAGAAAAGGTAATGCTAACACTAGGCCTAGGACACAACTTTGTCCGCTGGACACAACTGCTCTATACGAATCCCAGGGCGCGAGTACGTATGGGCAGGACTATAGTAGATCCATACCAAATTAGCAGGGGCACCAGGCAGGGTTGTCCCCTGTCACCCTCTGCAACAGCGGTGGAACCGCTTGCCCGAATGGCTAGATCAGGCACCTATTTTGAAGGGCTTCGGGTGGTACCGCAGGTGCACCACATTGCACTATATGTGGACGACATGCTAATCTTCCTGGGGGACACAGACACTGGCCTGCCGGGAGCTATGGCTATGTTGGAGTGCTATGGGGGAGCCTCAGGTTTACAAATAAACTGGCAGAAATCTTCCATCTTCCCCTTAATGGAGGGGGTCTCGAGGATGAATGACAAGTGAGGGCTCCCCTGGGCACCCACTACATTCCGTTACCTAGGAGTTAACATATACCATAAATCAGAAGACTTACTAGAGGGGAATGTACATAGAGCAATAAGGAAATTGAGAACTGATATGCAGTTTTGGGGGGCGCTCCCGCTTGCGGTCACGGGGAGAGTGGCGTTACTAAAAATGATAATGCTTCCAAGATTGTTGTACTATTTCTCTACTCTCCCACTGGTTATCCCAAAATCAGTATTCAGAGACATTAGCTCCATGATATCCAGTTTTGTCTGGGGGTCAGGCAGAAACAGACTGGCACTGGGCACTCTACAGAGACCCACCTTAGAGGGAGGGCTGGCTGCACCAGACATGGAGATATACTATTGGGCTGGTCAGCTGCAATGGCTAGCAAGATCTCTAGGTGAAGAACCAGCGGACCATAATTTGCAGTATAATCTAGGTGGATCATTCCATGCCCTCCTGAGATGTTGCTAAACTGCATGCTGTGCGGGTGTGTTGGGAGCTCAGTCTGCGGCGCTCCAATACAGCAATTCCCTATGCTCCGGAAGTGCCAATAGCAGGTCTGATACATGTGGTGGGGGGGCGGGTCCTAACAGGGATCAAGAGATTAGCTACATATAATGTTACAGTACTGGGGGACTTGTATCTTAACTGAAAGTTATGTACCTTCACCGAGCTGCGGGAGCAGTTTGATGTCCCCTCCGGCATGGCTCTTATGTATAACGTGATTACTAGGCTTCTACAGAGGACATGGAAGTTGGGGCTCCAAGAACCAACTATACATGAAGGTTGCAGAATTCTTTGTTCACAGGGGGGAGACAGGGGTGTGATATCGGCAATATACAAAGTCCTACACAAAGACACATTCACTCCTTTGGACAAACTCAGATTGAAGTGGCAGACAGAGTTGGGGGACACCCATAGACGAGCAGAGATGGGCCAGGATCACTACACATATATATTCCGCAACTAGGAATGCTCGCTTTAAATTAATAAACCTCTATGTCTATCACAGAGCTTATATTACTCCCCTAAAAATTGCAAAGATGTATGCCACCGGAGGTGAGGGTTGTCCCAGAAGCCCAGACCCGGAGGCAGGGTTAGAGCACATGTTATGGAATTGTCCACAAATAGTGCCTTACTGGGAGGAGATATTTAAGAACCTGGCCACGGGTACGGACAGGAAACTGAGGCTATCTCCCTTGACGGCACTGTTGGGAGATTTTCCCACCCCTCTGCTAAAAAGACAACCAATAAATATATTGACCTAGCACTAATTTTGGCCAAAAGATAAATTACGATCCATTGGAAGGACGCTAGGGGCCCCCACATACAAAGATGGCAGAATGCAATGATAAAATGGGCAGAAGCAGAGGGAAATATATTACATCCAGTGGCAGCACGAGGGAGAGGGTCTAGGGACACGGCAAGACAGTGGGACACAATATTAGATTGCCTCAAACACCCAGATGACACAGTTTCAGACAGTCACGAGTAACCTCGGAGACTGACACGGATGAAGCCTCTACTACTTAAATGAAACGTACAATAAATTGTGAAGGATCGGTTCTCTTATTTGGAAGTACTATGACAATTGAGAAATGATATATTATATGCTGGGAGGGGGTGGGGTGGAAGAAAGGTAATGGGTATTATATACAGTAGTTGTGAGTTTTTCACTGTCTTTGCTTGGAAAATAAAAGATACTAAAAAAAAGTAAATATATTAAAAACAATGTGTGAGGTAGAGGATTCCAGCATCAACTGTGTACAAGGTATTAGCACTGGCACCAACAATGTACATAGAATAAGAAGCAACAGAGCGATAAAACACCTGTTTGCTTTAAATAATTTTTATTTTATTAGAAACTGGATAATTTAGAACAATAGTTGTTTGCAATGTGTAATTTATTTGTTGTGGGGTCGTGTTACATTGTGAATGTAGATTTCTATCTACGGTTGCTCCAAGATTTCCTCAGCAGTGTGCCCCGCATCCTACTGCCAGCTCTTATTAGATTTTTGGCTGTAAGGAAGGTCACTTACTTGAGTCTCTCTTTTTCTTGAGCCTATGTATAGTGTCCAGTGCACAGGTAGCCATAAAAGAGCAAAATCTACCTTTGTGGTTGCTTGAGGCTGGAAGAGGCAGTGGAAGCCAGGAAAAAGGGTCCTAAAAGAAGCTAGGTGTCAGTAGCTGTGGCTGACATCCTAGTGCATAACAGAAGAGATAATGGGTAGTATGGTAGCTTACAGCTGCTTTGCCAGATAAAAAGGAATGTATATACTGCATATCCTTGTTAAATATCCGTCGTGCAGCCAGAAATGCAGCATATCACCAATCTACTTGTGGATGAAATCATAAACGTGTTTACAGTGACCAAGGCACGGTGTTCAGAAAATCATGAGGTGCTTAAAAGATATGTTGCTAGTAACATTCAAAGCAACTTATGCTAATCACCAAGGGAATGTGTTAGGCAGTTTTATCCATCCAACAGTGGAGGCTTAAAATCAAAATTTAATTTGAGAGATATGATGTCTGCAAAGAAACTAGATTAAATTGCTCTTTCAAATATAAGATGGCAACACTTCCATTTTGCTTTAGCTACAGATGTAACGAACAAAGTGTTGCCTATTCACCCTTCTGGCGAAATAGCTGATATTATGCCTACATCTCTTGTCAAACAACATATTACTTTACTTGCAGAAATACTGCCTTGATACTGAATGGCCCTTTAAATAGGGGAATATCCCAGATATTTAAAAATATGTCATGCTAACTCTCCTTTTGAAAGTGCCAGATTTAGATCCAACACTCCCACACATTATTGGATTAGACCTATACTGCCATGCCTGAAAATAAAAAAATGGTGATTATGCAGACGCAAAACTATTTGGTGATGAGCTCTCTCTTTTCAAGATGCCTGCAAGTATATTAAGGCAACCAATCCGTATGATACAGGTATCCATAAGGCCTACTCTATATTTCCTTACATTGCATTCTTTCAGCACTGTGATTTCTGAATATCGAATCCAGGCTATCGTGGGATATTAGTATCATGGACAAAGTATCGAGGAACAAAATAATGAAAAGTAATTATGTATATATTTTCTACAAACAACTCTATATCTATGTACCTTGATAAGGGCCCTTGTGAATCTCCTCGTGGTATCTCTTAATTGCGATGAATGACTACCACAATTGAAGTAGAATTGTCTTATAAAGAGGCTGTAAATTACAGACATTTTGTTTCAGGAGTTTTGCAATATTTTCAAGATACGTTCAGAGCTTCTCATTGTTTAAAAGGGTGAAGGTTCTGAGGTTGAGCTCGGTCAATGCACTTCAACGTTTGGTTTTACTGGTGAGAACGTTTCACTGTCACACATTTGGCAGTTGAATGTCATTCATAAGTCACTGAAACTGTGAAAACTTCACACACGTGCAATCTAAAAACTTGGCAGCTGTGAGTGACGTGTAGGTTACAGTGAAATCTCCGGAGCCAGTACTTAACTCACTGAATATATAGGGGGTGAGTGAGTGAACATGCGAGTTCCGACAACTTTCTCATTTAGATGACATTCAAGTCAGAATCCTTAAAGCCTTTAAATCCTGCTGCTGTTATAGGGATCCCTCTGTTTGTGTTGATTCTATGGAGCCCCATGCACTGAGAAATTGCAGTTACATAGTAAGTCATAGTAAGTCATCGTTATTCAGAACAGCCTAACTGCCTAATTAACTGGGCTTTAGACAGGTCCACGAACGCCAGCCTCTTCCAAAAGGTTTTGAATAAGCGCGCATCAGGCTCTGTGCAGTCCCAGTCTCGGAGCTGCACCTGTTCAGAATGCCCACTACCATACATTCATCCCAGGGTTGGCTCTCTCCCATTCCACATGGCTGTTTTCTTTCCCATCCCCTCCAGGTCAGCACCCTCCGTAGTCACTCTAATGACGGCGTGCTCTTCAGCCCACCAACATACCTGCTCAATGGCCTGCTGCACCTCAGGGCTAAGATGCAGCACAGCCTCCAGCTCATCGACCACCTGCAACTCTTCCTCCTCCATCCTGACACTGACAGCCAGCCAAACACAGCCACTTCCGGCCCCCTGCGCTCTATGGGATACCTTGGAGTCGGCTGGAACGCACCAGAGACATAGAAAGAAGACTGGCACCAAACGTGGTTGCCATCTTGGAGCTGGAGAATATATAAATAAAAGGAAAAACATCGGAAATTACTGGAACTTCTCGGGAAATATAGCAACAGAAAGACAGACACACATTAAGTACGTGTATACGTACACTGACTCAACACGATATATAAACGACGACAAAAAGTGTTACACTTTTTAAATTTGAATGTAGGTGTTCTACTAAATGCGTTTGACCACTTAGCTTTATTTGTCAGATGAAATAGTATACTACTTGTGTAAGATTCAGCAAAATGCGCCAGGTTTATAACGATTCTGAATTGTTTTATTTGAAACACACAGAAAGTGGCACAATTTCAAAATGACCGAAAATTTTGCCTCCAATGACTAAAGTGCTCTTTCTGAACGCATCCCATATCTTAGAATCGAGTAGTTCAGAGATAGAAAGCATGAAATATTTCATAGTAAAGCTATGGGAGCTCCTTCCTAGATACACACAGGGATACAATTTCGAATTTTCAGAAATCGATCACAAACAAGGACAATGATGACATATTAAGCATTCGGATACATATATCGTTCTTAACGGCAAAGTACAACTACTTGCAGTTACAATTACATTAGCAAGTAAGTGACAAAACATGAAGTCAATTGATGCACAGCTCTCAGGTTCAAGTCAGTGCACCAAGCCTTTTTTTTTTTTGCATTCTGGGATTTGGGGTCCTGTTTATAGAATTATAAATTCGTAACGACCCTAGAATAGAATGGAAGGAAAATGAACAAGACTAACTACTCACGTATGAATCTAAGAAATTGTATTTTTCTAAATGAAAGTTACAACACTGTGGGCAGAGAACAAAGTAAAATAAGAGTTGCCAGAAAGTAGTTACTGGTTATAAAATAATTAGCTGTGGGTAATGTGAGGGAGGATTTCTATGCGGAATTTAAACATAAAGGCAAGCACATTTGTGGAAAACTTGTTTGTAGTATAAAAAGAGTATGTGAAAAAGATCAGAGAAAGAGAAAAATATGGAATAATCTAGTAAAGATGTCATAATTGGCAGGCACGAAAAAGTGACATTCAGGGATAGTAGATGACCAAATTATGCTGCAAGGTTGACTAAATTGTGCAGCAGACAGGGCTTTAAATGAGCCGGTACTTTCCGGTACTGAGTACCAGCACTTTTTGATTTTGAAAGGGAGAGTATCTGCACTTCTCAAGAAAAATAATACTTTTAAGTGGAGAGTACTGGCACTTCTCAGAGGCAAGAGGGTACTCTGGTGCAGAGTACCTGCACTTCTATTTTTCCATTTCAAGCACTGGCAGCAAGAAAGGGCAAATTATGCGGTGTAATGCAACATAGTCTATGATAGCATTATTTGACTATTTTGTGATTTTAAGGTCTCGCCTTAGACAGTGCATGTACTGTCGCTCGCAAGACATTTGATTATCTTAAAGGGGGTTTGGAGCCTGCCCACTGCTTATGTGAAAGCTGAATTTATTAATAACAAATCTGTATTGATTTGCTTAATTTGAATAGGCAGAGAGTAATTGTGAAATTAGGGGCCAAGTCGACAAGGCCTCATGTCAAGCTTCATGGCACAAATAAAGGTTCGTAAATGTTTTCTGTTTCACTAGAAATGACTTATTCATTGTATACATAGTGCTGACCGAATAGATTTGTAATGTTGCAATGTTAAACTAGTTGATGTCTCAAACTTTCTTGTGAGACCTGTCTGCTGTAATGCGATATACTACCTACGGATAACTTTGTATCTTTGGTGCATGAGAAGCTGACGTTCCCAGGACGTGACAATGGCTTCACTGACTGGAGTTATGACTGCAACTAAAAAGTTACCTGACAAAACCGGTGATGGGAACAGGAGAAGAGGAGCCAATCATTGACGCATGAAAGACTGTCTAACTATATCATAGATTTAAGAATTATTAATGTTTATTGGTTCTACTGTGAACAGCTGATGCTCTGACCAATGACGACTCGAGAAATTTGCCTGTGTGGTTTTAACTTAGCCTGACTGCACAGTTCCTGATGTACTTTGTTCCTAGCTTTTAGCCTCATCACATAATTGTGGTAATGCTATTGATGCTGTTTCCTTAGCTTGATGCCTTTTCTAAGTTGGTTCAGTTAATTTAGAGCCCAACCGTAGCTGAGCCAATCCCCTACATTCCTCCATGCCAATGCTGACCAGACAGATGTCCAACTGTCGAAGAAATCACAGCTTGCTGATCCGTTCAGGAGAGGTATAACAAAATGCAGTTGTCTTTGTTATAGATTTTATTCTTTTCTTTTTAGCTACAAACTGCTATTATGTTAGAACCTTTGTTAGAGGTTCGATGGACCTTTTGACTCAGCTGAGAGTGTAACACCATGGACACAACATTTATTCATGACCTAACCAATAACAATACAACTTGTTTAACACATCATTTTCAGAAAACTTTGAGTCAGTAAACTTTACACTCCATGACCCATGTGGCCATGAATAACCACACCCTTTGGTAAAGATTAGAAAGTTTATTTCCCTAGTTAACAATGCTAATATCACGTAAAGTAATCTGAGTACCAAATGATAAACATATACAAATAACAGAGGCTGACCAAAGCTGCAGAAAAATCTTAATCTTACCAAAGGAAATATCTTTAAACATTCAAGGGTTACCGTAAAAATTAATAACATCAATAACTGAACAGTAGAAATGGCATACATCTAGACTCAACAGATGAATAAAATCAATCCTTTGTTAATAACACTTGTTGGACATGGACACACTATCTATCTATCCCTCTAAGTTGAGTGGCATGTTTGGGCTTCATGCAAAAATAATCATTTAGACAAAAGTTAATTTGGAAAACATCTATATTATTCTATATTAAAATATCAAAGACCAAATAAGGCCAGACGCGCTCACACTTACCATTCATTTGCTTCATTGTCAGTCTTATTTGCTGATTCTTGATTGGTCAGCACCTGCCCATTGCACTTTCTCTTTCTTTGTAGCAATTCTCAGAGATACACCGTCACCCACATCTTCTAAGCCCTAGCTACAATCCAGAATTCCCCACGGAAGAGGTTATGAAGAAAGTAAGAACATTCTGTGCTGCAACATAAAACACACCCTTCTTCCTTTAAAAACAAAGTTACAGCAAAAACAATTGTAATACAACACAGCATTTCGCATGAAAGCATAATGTTAAACAAATAAATACAATATAACAACATAAAGTATTTCCAATAGAACGTAACACAAAGTTTCCCATGAAATTGTCGTATCAAAGGTGACCACTCCTCAAAAAATAAAATTAAAATAACACAAAATCCATACAATTGGAAGGTGTAAGCCTCACATATATACCTCTGCTGCAAACATCTGCTTTAAGAGCACAACTCTTACCAGATACATTTTCAAACCAAGCACACCCAGTTGAACACTAGTTTTTCTGGACACTTCCACATCACAACCTTGTTCCACAGAACCAATAGAAACATCCTCAACATGACCAGGTCTCACTAGGGAATTTAGCAACCAGGATATTGAGAATTAGATTATCCTTATTCATAAGCACAGCATCATCAATTAAAGCTGCCCCCAAATCAGTAAGACCCTACAAAAATCCCAAATCATGCCACCATCCACTGTCACTGTCCTGATAAAAAAGCCTCTACTACCTTAGCAGGATCAGTCCTTCTAGGTAAACCCTTACCAGCATAGTCAAAAACTTAATACTGACCCAATCACCAACCACAAAGGTGTAACAAGTGGAAGCCCCATTTCGCTTATCCACATTTTCCTTCTTCTTAGGTTGTTACTTTTTCACACGATCT
This sequence comes from Pleurodeles waltl, assembly GCF_031143425.1. NCBI lineage: Eukaryota > Metazoa > Chordata > Amphibia > Caudata > Salamandridae > Pleurodeles > Pleurodeles waltl. Next base: position 1,979,688,142 of record NC_090440.1, on the reverse strand, counting down.
CAATCCTTGGAAAAATCAACTTTCCCTTCTTTTCCATTTTCCCTCCTAAATAAACAAAGGCTCAATTTCAAACCTGGTTTTCTCCTCCTCAATATTTCAAAAGAAGATAGACCAGTAACAAAACTAGGGAACTCTTATGTTAACAAAGTGTCATGCAACCCCTTTCTCCTGACCGCTAACTGGGCCTCCCTGTTAAAATACTTAACTTATCCATTGGACTTAGAATGATAATTTGCTACTCATGTATGCTTACCTTCTCATCTAGAAATAAACCCTCTCTACTTACAAATCATGGGCCATAGTCTGAGACTAGTTCCTCTGGCAATCTTTTGCTACACAAATGTCCTCTAAAACCCTCTAAACACTTTGGTAGCTTGGCATAAAAGCAGTCAGGTGTAACATAGAGGCAATGTGTAAATTTATTTCTGCAGCACTTCAAACAGTAATGAAGTGAAAACACAACACAATTCAAATTTTAAATCCCACACCAATTAAAAAAATAGAGTAAAATTTAATACAAGCTGTGGTTATCTGGTTGCTCCAGTCACATGTTCAGACTGACCAGGATTGTGGGCATGCCGGATACAGGGACCAAGTTAGTCCAGTTGGACAAGGCACCTTAAATCCGAGTTACAGAGCATTGTGAGGCCCTGCACAAAGGATGTGTTGCACAGTGGCAGCCCTTATGGGTTGTGGGGCTGCAATGTGAGGTCCTAAAATCGGAAGCATTGCTCAGCTGTGGTTCAGAGGAGCTGCGGGGCTGCCATGCGAGATCCTGCGTCGAGATGCATTGTACAGAGGCAGTTCTGAGGAACTGCAGGGCAATACATCACACTGTATCGGTTGTGCTGAGACCACAGCTTGGTTGGCAGAGCACCGTCAGGCCTACTTCCAAGGGTCCAGGACTGGGATGGCACCACTTGAGGGGCACGACTGACAGCAGACACAGTCCAGGTGCTGGGTTCAGGGTGGTTGGAGCCTTTTCTGTCTATAAAGCTCTGATCAGAAGGCCAGACAACAAGCTCTTGGAATCACTCTGGTGGTCCTGGGTTCAAGATGCAAGTCCAGTATTTCTCACTCAGGCAGCAGGGTACCAGAGGAGCAGTCCTACCTGCAGCAAAGCAGCACCTCAGTCCTTCTGAGTATTTCACGGGTCCAGCGGTGTACTGAAGAAGTGGGTCTGAAGGTCCAATATTTATACCTTGTGCTTACTTTAAAGTAGGAGAAGGTTCTAGAGGTTTCCACCCACAGACGGTGTTTGAAATTTCCTTCCTCCATGCCATGGCCCCAGCTTGTCTGGGGGTACAACAGACCAGTTTCAAATCCTTTGTGAGTGTGCTCAAGCACAGCCTTTGTGTTGTGCAAGCGTGGTAGGTGAAAGCTCCCCCCTCCTATCAAGTAAGCAATGGCCTATCCTGACAATACCCATTCTCCCCTTGTCTCATTGTCTGGGTGCAATACACAAATACAAACTGCCAGCTAAACCGAATCATGTGACCCAGGATACAGGCTGCAGGCACCAAATGGTTGAGACAAGAAAATGCCAACTTTCTAGAAGTGGTATTTTCAGAATTGTGACTTTACCATTAAATAATTCTTTAGACACCAAACACAACATTCATACCTGCTCCCAAATAAAAGTTATCAATTATTGAATGTAATGTTGCCAAATAAAAGATATCACTTATTAAATGTAATAAGGTAACCCAATGTTATCCCATGGAAGAGATAGGCCTTGCAATAGTGGAAAACACATTTAAGAGTTTTTCACTACCAGGGCATGTAAAACGTAAACATACATGTCCAATCCTTTAAATACTCTGCACCCTGCCCTTTGGGCTGGTTAGGGCCTACCTTAAGGGTGATGTATTTGTATTAAAAGGAAGGAATAGGCCTGGCAAAAGGTTTATATTGGCAGATCTCAATGGTAGTTTAAAACTGGACCCACGCTGCAATGCCAATTTTATCATGTTGAAATTTGAGAGTGTAAGCACTTTACCACTGGTCAGCAGTGGTGAAGTGTGCAGAGTACTAAAAGCCAACAAAAATGGGTTCAGAAAACAGGAGGGTGAAGGCAAAAAGTTTAGGGGTGACTCTGCAGAAAGGGCCAAGTCCAACGCACATCATCAGTTCACTTCTCAATTTAAAAAAAGTGTTAAAATCCCCTTTCAAAACTACGTTTTTCTGACCAAGCGTTATCCAGATAATCACACACCAGCTTCACCTCAAAATCATGTTTAAATGATTCCAAGTATGTTTTCTCAGAAAGAACAGACTCTGATCTAACACGTGCATCCCACACATTCACATTTTCTACCGTAAAAGAAACGTTAAATCCCCCCACCCCTGTCTTCCATCTCCACACTACTATCCAACAGAGTACAAGCCATTGACAAGAAACATACTCAATGGGATAGTAATACTCCTGAAATTTAGCTGCCAAACAAGCAAACCGTGCCATCAGAGACCTAGCCACACCCACAGACAGCATGTTAACAAGGCACTTATGCTCCATTCTTAACGTGAACCGTGAGACTCCAAAAGAACTGCCTAAAATGCTGTGCAGCCCAAGTACACACCAGTAGTTCCTTCTCAATGATTTTGGTCTGGGTCTCTTAATGTTCTCAAACTATATGATACTATCCACTAAGGCCCTCATTATGACCACAGCGGTACGTACTGCGCCGCAGGCGGTGGCGGTAAAAACAGTCAACAGAGGAGCGGTCTGGGCCGCCAAATAATAAACCAAACGAAACACAGGCATCCAGAAAACCACCCATCGCCAGTAGAGGAGTGCCGACGACGACGGCAGAGTCTGCCCACAGACCGACGGAAAGGCCCAACCCGCCCATCAAATAATGAACCACTAGTCTGCCGCCAGTTCCAGGGCGGGAACCACCGCCACGCAAAGCCAGGCGGAAATGAACCAAATCCAATGAAACACTCACCGAATACGCCCACACAACGTGCCGAAGAAGACATGGAGAAGATCATGCCAGCCCTACTCCTTGCCATATACCTCCAAGACCGAGATCGCCGATGAAGACGACGACGGTAAGTACTGCAACCTATGAAACAAGGGAGGAAAGGGCACAGTTACATACCCACCCACTCCACCCACCCTGCAACACCCCCACAACCCTTCACAGCAGCAAACCCATACACCCCACAGCAAGAGGTACTTACCCGACACAAGGCAAATCCAACTTGACCAATAATACATACAAATGCCCCACATCCATAAACAATGAAACAAAAGACCAGGGTTCAACAGTGTGCCACCGAAACACAGGCCACACAGAAATATTTTATTAAAGCTCACAGAGCCAACTACTTCAAACAGGGCCAATGGCCAGTCCGTTGCGCTACAAGTGCCATGGGCCACAACGGACCCAACCTGACTCCCAAAAGTGCATGGTACTCCACCTAATGGGGCAACAAAGGGGCATCCAGGCACCTCACGGAACAGGGGCAGGGGATGGTGGGGGTGGGGATTTGCGACGGGTGTGGGGCTTGGACTTTTGTTTGGAAGGTGGAGGGGGTGTGGGTTTGTCCTTTGAAGGTGGGGGGGGGGGTTTCGAGTGAGTGGAGCCAGATGGACTTGGCTCTGCCCGGGCCTTTTTTTTTTCTCTGGGGAAGGGGCACGGGAATGTGAAGGGCAGACAGGGGTAGGCTGTGAAGTGGAAGGAGTGGAAAGGGCAAGGAGGTGAGCACGCTTAGGGACAAGACAGGGTGGGCCAGTGGGTTGGAAGAGGTCAGCACAGGAGAGGAAAAGTTTCTTCGGAGCAATTGGGGTGGTCCTGGATGAGGGCGTGGGAGTGGAGGCAGAGGCAGTGGATGTATGTGGTGTAGGAGTGCATGTAGTGGGTGCAGGTGACTGGACAGTATGCTTTGGTGTGGTGGATGTGTGATGGGCGGGTGTCGGTGCGTTTGTGTGTTTTTGGAGAAGGGGGTTAACACAGTGGGAGAAGACAGGCAGCTAGTGTGGATGTATGTTGTGTGGGTGTCTGCAAGTCTGGTGAGTGTGCTGCACGTGCCAAATACAGTAGTTGTGGTGAGTGCAGGTGTGGTGTATGGGGTGCATGTATGGATGCCTGCTATTGTGAGTGCAGTAAGAGGAGCAGCAACAGTGACTGAAGGTTCAGTGCATGAGGGTGTGGATGTAGAGGGGACAGACAGGGAGGCAGAAGAGGTGGGCACACTGGGGGAAGTGGATGTAGTTGTGTGTGCATGTGTCTGCTGGCTGTGTGAATGCTTGTGGTGGGAAGTGTGGTGCTTGTGTTTAGAAGTGTGCTTCTTGTGTGTTGATGTGCTTACCTGCATGTCAGAATGTGTGCTTTGGACGGGTGAAGGGAGTGGGGTGCTTGAAGGGGAAGATGAGTTTGGAGGGGGGACAGAATGGCCAGGGAAACTGGCTGCCGTCCAAGAGGAGGCCAGAGCCTGAAAAGATCTCTGTAGGGCAGACCCTGCACCGGCATTTGTCTTCTGCACCTCTGATGCTAGCCCCTGGATGACATTGACAATGGTTGTCTGCCCTACAGAGATGGTTCTCAGGAGGTCAATAGCCTCCTCTGTGAGGGCAGCAGGGCTGACTGGGGCAGGGGAGGAGGTGCCTGGGGTGAAGGAGACGCACACCTTTCTGGGTGAGCGGGCACGGGCAACTCTGTGGGGAGTAGAAGGGAGGGTGGTGATGGAATGGGGGGTGGCGGAAGATGTCACTGTGGTGGTGTGGCCACTAGGATGTCTCGGAGTCACTACCTCCAGTGTTAGTTGCCTCCCCCATGGTACTCCCCTTGCCCTACCACCCACTGGTCCCCTTGGTGTCGGATGTCTCTGCCTCCGAGGATCCGTGGGCCGCTGCTTCCCCACTTGCCGGTGCCTCAGCTCCCTCACCAGATGTTGCTGCTGTACAAAACCAACACAAGAGAACAGGGAAGGGGAGACAAAACAGGAGAGACACTTGTAAATAGCTGAATGGAGGTACATATTGGCCATACATACACCCACCCAGAAGACACACCCAACAGGCAGCACCATTCACTATGCCCATGGCCAAGCCCCTGACTACTGACCAGAACACTGCTCTACACCCATCCCCTGAACTACCTAAGGAGGCCATCATGTACATGGACACCAGTCAGAGTCCCTGCCTCTAAGCAGCATGAACCCTAATGCACACACAGACATCCTTCCAGACTGAAGTTTGTGACATGAGTACTCACCCCCTTGTGACTGCTGTGCAGCCTTCAAGCACCCATCCAGGTTTGGGTACGCCACTGCCAGGATATGTTGCATGAGGGGGGTCAGAGCCGCAGGTCCTCCCACCTCTTTCTGCAGTGGGTGCCCCGCCGGTTGTAGACCCCCAGGGTCCGCACCTCCTTGGCGATGGCATGCCAAAGTGCCCTGTTCTGGTGGGCGCTGACCTAAAAGGGTGACACAGATATCGAACACAGAGGTCAGGCACTTACAAGATAGGTACAGCTTGCTATTCGTCCACTATGGGACGGACAGTACTCTCAGACTTACAGGCCATACGCACGCAGCATGCCATGCACCACGGCCCATGCAGGCTGCGAGGTGCACACATATATCCATTCAACACCATCCATTACACCCAAACAGTGCACCCCAAACCCAGACTCACCTGTACCTCTGGCCGTCCGTAGAGTTTTGCGTACAGGGGCAGGACCCAGTCCACTAGCTTCTCCAGTTCCTCTTGGGTGAAGGCTGGGGCCCTTTCCCCTGCAACACGAGCCACATCCATGACCAGAGGCAGGCCACAGCAGTACACACAGTGGAGTATCTGTCTGCACAAGAGCAGGGAGTCAAGTGAATAATAGATGACGAAATCACGTACGTACCGCGGCGGTGTGCACCGTCACCGCCGGCGGCGATCATGATACGCCATGATTCCCCATTGGCATCCATGTTAACCAATGACGGTGCGAACGTCTGTAAACACCGCCTTACGGTGTGACGTCAACCGCTAGCGGTATGAGGTCACTTCCACAACGAAAGGCCTGGATTACACTGGGCAGACATTTTGGCAGTAACTACGCATCTATAAATAAAAAATGTGCACAAGGCAGGCCCTACTAGCCACATGAAGCACCTATGCATGTGACCATTCCGTAATATACCACACATGAAATTGAGGTGTAGATGTAGATCTGTCAAGAAGCAGTTAATATTGAGTCACTACAATGAAATATGCAGTGCACAATTGATGACAATGTGTGCCTATGTATGTGTGTTCATTACACCTTTTTGATACCCTGCGTAGGTACCGACCCTTGTGGCGAGGAAGGGCACCATCAGTGTACAGACCACTTGTGGATATGAGGACCATGGTGGAGCGTCAGATCATAATCAATTACAGACTCACACGTGCAACAATTCAGGAACTTTGTGCTTTACTGGATACTGCACTAACTCCGGGAAATCGTAATCAGCATGCCATCCCTACTGAAGTGCAGGTGCTCTCCGCACTCCATTTCCTGGCCACGGGTTCATTTCAAGTGACAGTGGGCATGGGTGCTGGAGTTTCACAGCCAATGTTTAGCATGGTACTGACAAGATTTCTAAATGCATTTGTAGGATACCTGCAGTCCTATGAGGTTTTCCCAAAGTACTGACCTCTCTGCCATCAAGTCTGAATTCTGTGCCTTTGCCAACATACCCCATGCGATAGGTGCCATCGATGGCACCCAGATACCGATCATCCCCCCAAGAGTCAGTGAACAGGTGTACAGAAACAGAAAGAACTTTCACTCCATGAACATCCAATTGGTATATACTGCAGACCAGTACATCTCGCATGTGAATGCCATGTTCCCAGGTTCAGTCAATGATTCCTTTGTGTTGAGGAAGAGTAGTGTGCCACAGAGGATGGAACAACTCCAAGAGGACAGAGGGTGGATCATAGGTAAGTGTTTCTGACACACAGCCAGGCTGTCTGACTAAGGGGCTTGACAATGACTACTCTGTATTGCACTTTTTTCTAGGTGATTCTGGCTATCCAAACTTGCGTTGGCTCCTGACACCAGTGAGGAATCCTAGGACGGATGCAGAGAGGAACTACAGTGAGGCCCATGGACGTACTAGGAGGGTGATAGAGCGCACAATAGGTCTCCTGAAGGCTAGATTTCATTGTCTACATATATCTGGTGGTTCCCTGGCCTATGGCCTGAAAAGGTGTGTAGAATAGTGGTGGCCTGCTGCATGCTGCACAACGTGGCAGTGAGACATTCTATCCCCCTCTTGGAGGTGGAGGGTGCTGTATGACCTGACCAGCTACCTCAGAGAGGGGAGGAGAGTGATGATGCGGAAGGGGAATGTGTCAATTCCAGTACCCAACTGATACAACTCTACTTCCAGTAACTGTGTGGGACTTTGGGCTGACATTGGGGTTTGTGACACATACTGTCAGTGTGCTCTGTCATATAGGGGGGGGGGGTTGATAATGATATGTGAAACATGGTCCAGTTCTGCATGGTACAGATTGATATTTTCTGCATTTACTTAGGGCCCACATTTAGGCACACAGGACTCCCTTCATGCAACGATTTGACAATAAAGTGGTTATCAGCCAGTTGCATCCATACTTCACTTTGTTCACATTTAAACACAGGGGACAGTGTTACAGGTGTGATATGTATTTTATTGGTTACAGGGAGTGAATAGTGCTATTTACAGTGATGGCAAGTCATAAGGGGTGGGTGTCCTCAAAGCCAACATGGTGGCAGCCTTGTTGGTAGTATTGATGGGTCCATCATTTCTTACATTAGTTCATATTGCCTCTTAGCAATGTGTGGTTGCTGATTGAGTGGAATGGTTGCTGTGCAGATTGTTGCTGAGTTACTTCTTGAAGGGGGCCTTGTTCTTTGCAGGGGTGCCAGTGCCATTTCTTGCCGGAGCGTACGTTTGGGAGCCTGCTGTTGATCTTCAGGGGATGACATGGTAGGCCCTTGGGTTTCCTGTGAGGGAAGTTCCTGGGATGTTTCTGTTGATGGTGTAATTTCATGGTGGGTGTCTGGTGCTGTAGTGGGGGCCTCCTGTGCTGTGTGGGTCTCAGACTGGGTTTGTACCAGCTGCAGCAGTGCTCCTGCGATGGTGGCCATTGTGGCGTTGTGCTGTTTCCACTGCTCCATGGCCTGTTGGTGGTGTTCCTGCTGCATCCTCTGACTGTGCTCCAGGGTGGACACTATCTGTGCCAACCTGTCATGGGTATGCTGGTACGCCCCCAATACCTCTGATATCACGTCCTGGGCTGCTGCATCCATCCTGTGGCCTCCCCCCTGGCCCACTGAGACCCTTGCACTTGCTCTAGCCCCCTGTGCCTGTGTTCCTTGCACAGGTCTGGCAGTACCACTTGTACTGGGGCCCTCACCTTCTTGCATGTTGGGAGTGGGAGACTGTGGCCTCTGTACCTGTGTTCCACCAGTCTGTGGCCTGGATACACTGGTGTTGGGACGCTTGCCCTGCTGGTCCTGACTGAGTGGTAGGGGTGACAGTGGTTTCCTGGGTGAAGCTGCTGCATGGTGACAGTCCAGGACTGTGTGAGGGGCCTGCCTGCCCATCAGTGTCCAGGGATCCTTCACCAGGGTCCTGTGAGGTGCCTCTGTCTGCCTGTGGGGCACTGGCACTCCTTGTCCCGTCCGTTAGGGTGCCATGGGTGGTGGTGCCTGTTGTGGGACATAGACATGTCTGTTACAGATGCATGAACGTTTGGGGTGCACAGGACTGGGCTATTTTGTGCTGGGGTTACCTTCAGTGGCCTTACAGGGTGCCTTTGTGAGGTTTAAACTGCATTTTGATTCGACTGTGGGGTTGCATTGTGGTGAGGGGTGTCGTTCCATAGGTGGCTGTGCACAGAGGGAGGGATGTGGACCTGTTAGTGGGTTTGTGGTCATGGGGGGGTGGATTTAGTGGCTGTTGCCTGGGTGGGGTGTTGGTCCTGGTGGGTGTGGGTAGGGTGGGGTGGTGCATGCATTACAGGTATGGTGTCTATAGTTAAATGTTGATGTCTTACCCGATTCCATTCCTCCAGTCAGTCCAGTGAGTCCCTCAGGGTGCAGGATGGCCAGTACCTTTTCCTCCTAGTCTGTGTATTCTGGTGGTGTTGGTGGCGGTCCTCCCCCAGTCTTCTAGACTGCAATGTGGTGCCTTGATGTCATGCCCCTGACCTTCCCCCGCAGGTCGTTCCATCTCTTCCGGATGTCGTCCCTGGTATGTGGATGGTGTCCCACTGCATTGACCCTGTTCACAATGGTCTGCCATAGCTCCATCTTCCTTGCAATGGGTGTGTGCTGCACCTCGGCCCGAATATTTGTGGCTCCACCTTCAGGATCTCGTCAACCATGGTCCTTAACTCCCTTTCTGTGAAGCGTGGATGTTTGGGGGGTGACATGGTGAGTGTGGTGAATGGTGTCACGGCTGGGAACACGGTGAGGGTGCTCTTCTGTGGGGCGGTGTGCGTCTCTTGTATGGTGGTGTTCGGTGTCTGCCTCTGGTGCTCTCCGTCTTCTTGGCCTGGTTTTGTTGCAAAGGATTGTGGGGTATGTCTATGGGTGTTTTATGGGGTTATGGGTGTGTGTCAGGTGTGTGAGTTACACGCTTATCCAATGTGTGCACTTCTTGCTGTTAAATCCACTAGCCGCAGGTGGCGGTCGGCACCGCCAATGGTCGTCCGGCCTCCACTGTCCGCCAAGGTGATTTGTGCATCATTATTTGGAGGGCGGGATGTGGGTGTGCTCGGCGGTGGCGGGGAGGAAGATCCAGCATTTCCGTACCGACAAGGTTCTGGTGGTGACTGGTGATTTTTGGCGGGTTTGGGATTTTGGTTTATTATATGTCAGGTTTCTATTCACCGCCAACGGCGGTCTTCTGTTCACCGCCACCACTGTGGTCGGCGGTGTTTACCGCCGTGTTCATAATGACCGCTCTTTTTTCCTTTTTCCATTGAAACAACACCACACTCAAACCCACATCCAAGTCCTCTCCTCCATGTCCTTCTTTCCCTCTGATCTTTGAAGGACTATTTTCATTTCACCACTGTTAATATTTTTCCATGACCCATTTCTCATGCTCTCACAGTACACTAGCTTCTCGTGTTCAATTTCTTAATTGCTTCCTACTCAACTGTAGGTCTCTCCCTCACCCCTAGCTCAATATCTGCGACTCCACCTTCCCCTCTAGGTATTTTAATTATAGAGAAATGTCAATTTTTCCTCTCCCAACATCGTGGTCGCCAACTCCCCCGGCAACGCTATCACACATTTGAACCATCAAGGTAAAATGTGTGGGGGTCTTGCCATCAACTGTCAATCCCCCCTTACTTGCACAACCTATAATTCTGTCTCATTCACATCGGACAGAATCCTGATCTTCTCTTTAAACTGGGATACTTGTCTATCGCTATGTTGGTCCATCCACATGGCTTAAGGCAACAATACTTTAGCCCTTTTTCTGTTAAAGTTCACCAACTTTCTCATGGTAGGGACGCTGAGGCCACAACTCTAATGGCGAGAAGGCCTGGGCTGACCTAATTGAAGCAAGTAATAACAAACAAATGAAGGCTTTTTGGTGGGTAGTTTACTCCACCCCATTGGCCGGCAAGGATAACGCCGTAATAAACATCGTTATCCCAGCCCAAGTGTGTGTGAAATATTTCTCTAAAACTTTTAAAATTGAGGCCTACATCCCTCGGGAACAGCTCCACTGATGGGCTAGATATCTCTTTAGCCACAGCCTTTAGTAATTCAATTGAAGTATCTGACGTTTTACAGGCCATTCAAGATTGTCCCTCTGACAAAGTCCCTGGACTCAACAGAATTCCTGCTGACGTATATAAAACCCTACCAGAATTTTGGGGGCGCTACTTACCAATGTATTGAGATCTGCTGTGACAGGCCCCTTGATAGACACCTGGAGAGAGGTGATTATTGTGCCTATATTGAAGAAGGGGGATAGGGCTGAACCACAGTGCTACCGTCCAATCGCCCTCTTAGACAGCTCTGTCAAGATTTTAGGCCGAGTGGTACTAACAAAACCGGAGGCTTGGGCTTTGGAGACCCAATGTTTCTCAAAGGTATAGTTCGGGTTTCGCCAGATGCTGGGTACAATTGAACAGACTCTCAATCTGACTCTGATAGTTTAAAAATATACCAAGGCCAAAAATGGCTGTGTCCATCTAGCCTTCCTTGATCTGTCCTGTGCATTTGACACAGTTGACAGATCCAAATTGTGGGCTGTTATGTCAGATATGGGGGTGGATAAAGGTGTAATCCTCTCCTCGGTAGTCTCCAAGCCTGCACCTCTGCTAGGGTCCATTTCAGCCAGGAGGATGATTTGACGGAGGAATTCCCCTCCTTGAAGGGAGTCAGACAGGGATGTGTGTTGGCACATTTTCTTTTTCTTCTCTATATAAATGGGCTGGAAGATTTTTGTGTGCAGGGCGGGGAAGGATTTGCCACTTATTAATTCCCAGCCAGTCCCAGTATTACTCTATGCGGACGATGCTGTCCTTATCTCAAGGACAGCAAATGGCCTTCAATCTTTGTTGGATGCTTTTAATACTTTTATGGGGAGTCTTGGCCTAAGAACAAATAGAATAAAGTCCTATGTGATGAAGAGCGGACCAAAACTCTCTAAAACCAAGAAATTTGTTCTTGAGAGCTCAGAACTATTAAAAGTTCCTAATATGACTTACCTCGGGGTCCCGTTAGATATTGGTTTTAATTGAAATTTTTAACCAGTGTGTGTGTTTTACAACTTCAAAGTGCCATAGATGCTGTTTTTAGGTTCTCAAAGAAGTTGGGTCACAAACTAGTGAGGGTAATGCTGACTGTTTTTAAAAGTAAATGTTTTTCCATTGCATTGTTTGGAGCTGGGGTGTGGGGCTACAGCAATTGTACAAGCCTTCAGGTAGTGGAGAATAAGTTTCTGAGGAGGTTAATAGCGGTTTCACAATCTACCCCTGCCGCTTTCTGTCATGACGAAGTTGATCTGAGGGGCATAGCTGATTACATAAGATTGCAGCCTCTATTGCTCTGGCTAAGAGTGTGATTAAATCCTGAAGCTCAATTCTGTAGGTCCGTGATTTTGGAGTGTCTGTTATTGACCCGGTCTATGGATATTCCTTGGCTCAGATATGTTAATTCTTTATTCTCCTGTCTTGGGGTCGGGGAATATTTTTATGCCGCTAAATCTTTGTCAGCTAAGGCTAAAGAGAGAACTAAGGAGTTATACTGGCATTTTATTTCTGAATCAAATTTCCCTAGTAAGACATTACGGGACTTGGAGAGTTTGTCGCTGCAGCTGCCATACCCTAGGCTGTATCTTACAATTCTCTCTTCTGAGTGGTACAGGTATTTACTTATCTGATTTCGTTTGAAGTCCATACATTTTTAGTGGTATTTCCCACTCAATGTGCCTGGTTCAAAAAATTCCCGCTGTGCACATGCCGGTAAATCTTCTCAAAGCACTCTGAACTTTGTTCTTTTTTGTAATTTATATAGCGTATCTAGGAGAATGTTCCTCCGTCCTGTGCTTCTGTCTTTAGGTATCAGGTGTAGTCATTTAGCATACTCATACCTGTACCAATTGGGAAGTGAGGGGATGATTTATGCTGTGTTAAATTTTATTCTCAGTGCTATTCGAATTTGCAAATGTTATTAATTTCTGCAATATGTGTTTTACTTTGATACGGTTATTTATATTTTTTAGCTGATGAATGTATATCTAATTGACTGTGTTTTTTATGGCTCTTTTGAGTCGAATAAAGTATTTTTGACTGACTGGTAGGTGACTGACATCCATTTAGACACCCTTTCGGATACCACGGATGTTGTTCTACAACACTCCTTAAGTACTCTAGGCTTACTTTTCCAATATATCTAATCTTCACACCTTTTCCCCACTCCTACTTTCGTGGTCTTACCACTGTGTGGTTCTTTATAAGCTCTCTGGCAGGACCCATTACACTAGTAATATCAGCTCGCAAAGAGATGCTGGGCCAACGACATTTGAAATAATCTGGTGACAGCATTGAAAGCTAAACCTTTCCACTATACAACTGATATTCATGCAGATTCAGCACAGTTTAACAACTGGTTAAATGCGGAATAAGACTCTATTATTCCACCTAAATTGCTATGCTCTTTTTGAGCACACTGGTACAACAGTCAGTTAAGCAAGTATCAGCATAGAAAGTTAAGCTGGCTTGGCACTCCTCATACTCCTCAAACCACACACTGATTTATAAATCAACTACCAAAAATATCTGCATCTCATTCAGTCAACCCGGAAGCTTTATTATAACACTAAATTTGAAATAACCTATAAAGCACCTGAAAATCTGTTCAGCATTTTACAAATCCATCCTCATTGTTTACCTAAAATATTGCTCCATTCAATCTATTCCCCCTCCCCAAATGATTGTGACCAACACCAATTATCCCTGCCGCACCCGGGTTTTCCCATTACTTGATCAATTTAGTTGCTTACTTGTTCAGGACATAGAGACATTTTTACCTAAGGTGAAATCAGACTCCCCTAATGATAGCTGTTCTACACAAATCATCACTATTAGCCCCTAATATCAGCTATCCAGTTGTAACTGATTGTGGTAATACTCCCATTCAATCAGTGATCTTTCGTGATATCTGGAAACATGGTTTGATTGTCCCTTTACTAAAAGAACCATCAGTCGACCCTTACATCTTGAGCAATTAGAGGCCAATATCTTTAATACTTTACCTGACTAAATCTTAGAAAAGGCTATAAACTTTCAACTGTCAAATTTCCTCAAATCTAACACCCTCTGGGCTCGTTATAATTTGGCTTTCAGCCCATCCACAGTATGGAGTCTGCCTTAGTGGCAGTCTCCGACTCTTTCAGAATGCTCTTGGATAGAGGCCAGCATGTGGCCATGACCCTAATGGATTTGCCAGCTGCATTCAACACAGTCTCCCACGCTGTTCGATTTTAGTGCCTACTTGCAAGCAGGCTATTACCTGGGTAGGGTCCCTTCTCTCTGACCACACTCAGGCATTTGATCTACCTCCTTTTCGCTCAACAGCCCACACCACCAATTGTGTCATTGCTAATCCCCACTCTTTTTAGTATCTATGTCCACACTTTGGCCTCTCTTATTTCTCCCTTTGGTTTCGATATCCTCTCCTAGGAGGGCGACACTCAAATTATTATCTCCTTCTGCAAGGACAGTAACTCTAAATAGGCCAATGTCTCTGCTTGTATGCAGTTAGTAGCTACCTGGAGGCATGGTCACCTTCCTTAACTCAGCAGTAATAAAACAGAGATAATTTTCTTTGGGCATCCAGAGATCTCTTGGTATTCTTTCTGATGGCCCCTGGACTTAAGATCCTCTCTTTCACCAAAGTCTGCAGCAAAAGTCCTGGGCATCTGGTTTGACAACAATCTATTATTCTCCAAACACATTATTCATTTTGGCTTCACCCTGTTTCACATTCTGAGGAAAATTCTCTTATTTCTTCCCCCTAGAAACTAAGACAATTTCCGGTCTAAATTATGGGAATTGCATCTTTTCAGGTCTCGGAGCACCTCTTAAATCATAGACAAGTTGTGAAGAACTCTACTGCAAGATTGATTCTCAAACGCTTACCTTCTGCCTCAATGTCTTCTCATCTCAAATGTCTTCACTGGCTCTCAAGAAACGATCAACTTTCAAGACTCTACCTAAATCACAGCGCATTATGTAACCAGGGCCTTTTCCATTTAAAGACCATGTTCATCCCTTACCTTCCTCCTCAGACTATTTGTTCCTCCTGTTCGAACACAATTACTATCTTGTCTATCAAGAGAACTAATAGAGGATGCAGAGCCTTCTCCTATCTTGCAGTGCAAACCTGGAACTCTCTTCCTTCGGACATCTGAACCACTACCAATCACCTGAGACTCAGGAAAAAACTGAAAAACTTTCTCTTCTGATTCTTCTGCTCCTCTGGTGCTGCAACGGGTCACTTTATCACCATAACAAATCATGCGTTGTAGAATTGCATTTTGCCTTGTCTCCATTTTGGATCTGCTAGGCCCTGTGATACTCAACGATAACAAGGCCTGTTTGTTGAACAGCTCATGTGTTAGCTGAACTCTGCTTTCGGTTCTTTTCTGTTTGCTCGAAACACATAATGATGCAAGGCTTCCTATCAAGACAGCCCTCATGAAACATCGTTGCATGCTAGCTGAAGCAATATATATGAAAAAATATATTATCCTGTGTACGTGTCGTTTTTGTTAGGTGGAAAGTTCCATCTTGCAATGTGAGGCACGCAAACCATATTCTGAAACTTCCTTTTCTGTACTGTACTTTACCTTATTTGGTTCGATATAAAGGATTAACGGTAATGCTTTGTGAAATGTCCGAGAAACGATCACATGCTTATGTTCAGAATTAATGAGATGCATGAAAACAACTTGTGGTTTGTAGAAATAAAAGATCATGTATGACTTCCTTAATTTTATCCATTTGGACTTGGCCTATCAAGCCATCAGTTTCGTGCACACATTAAATTGTCTTTCTCTATTCCCTGAAGACTGGCTGGTCTCTGGTTTTGTTCTTGAGCTAAAGGAGGCTTCCACATCTTGGTGCAGAATGCAGTGCTGCTTGGATTGACGGTCTCCCCTGCCTGGCTCCCAGCTGTTTGGCAGGGCCCCCTGGCTCCTGTGTGTCTTCCCCGCCGTGCTTGGGGTGGCCCTCCCTGGAAGGGGAGCCAGTGCTATGGTGAGTGTCTGTCAACTCCTGGTCACCTCTAGTTCAGCCTAGGTGCCTTAATCATATCTAGATAAGAGGGGATTGGAGGGATAAAGGGTGCAGTCGATTACATGGATTCTGTTTTTGCTCTGATTTTCACTATCTCCCTCCCCCTGAGTGGTATCTTCTTTCTGGTTCTATTTCTCCTTTGTCTTCTGTAGCATGCCCGCCGTGCCACCAGTGCGTCAGTGGCTGCCCCTGATTTTCCATTGGTGGCCGTCCACCACACGTCCGATTCTGGGGTTCTGTGTTAATTTGCTGCTCTCCCTCTTCACATATTATTTCCTATACCCCTTCTTCACTGTGTAATAGGTATTCCTTTGTTTTTGTGTTATGTACTAGCAGAGCTCTTGGTGATTATTGCAGCCAGTGCCAATATTGACCTCAGCCGGTGAGGCTGGGACAGCAGTCTTGGTGGGCAACCGGTGGGGTTGACCAGGGTCTCAGCCAGAGGGGCTGCAACTGTAGTGTTCTCCGCCGGAGGGGTGGGAGAGAGTACAGGGTCCCAGACGGAGGGGCTGTGATGGAAGTGTCCCCAGCCGGTGGGGCTGGGGAGGAAGATCTGGCCAGAGGGGTGGTAGTGCTCTGCTCCAGTTTAGCAGACAGGTGGTGCTCTGCTACTTTGCCCGCCACCACCTCAGACCAGGTCCTTTCAGCTCTAGTCTTCCAGACGCTCGTGCCCCAAGGAGGTGGGCCTCTGGTTCATTCCTGAGAACCCGGACTGGCCCCAGCAACGAAAGGTGGGGTGGCAGGGGGAAAATTTTGATTTTAGGATCCGGGATTATTTTGTGTTGTATATATACTGCATGTTTATTTGGAAATGACTGATGAGTTGTGGGTAACAGTGGAATTACTGAAGTACAACATTTTGTATGACAATGAGTCACTGTGGAGACGGTATGCCTGTAGGTAAGATGTGTGTATGTTTCTGTTAAAGACTGTACGGTTGACATTTGGGGTATAACGACATAATAAGAAAACTGATGGCACTAGGCTGCTATCATTACCAGGACATTGTTGTCACCCTATTCTTGTTATTTTGAAATAGTCACAGACTGCAGTGCCGCCTGACGACAAGTCATCTGCAATTGCTAAACAAAATTTCAAATTGCCATCATATGTACCAACTGCTTTATCACTGCGCTCATACTATGCCTGCTATTTAGCCCACGAGAATGCTAGGTACACCCAGTGCAAAAGGTAGGGAGCACTGGCATAGTTAGGGGACAGTTCTCCGCTTTTTCTATTGTACCTGTATGAATGCAAGTGCGTGAAGGGATCACTACCTGTCGCCTTATCTGTGTGCTGCCAGCCTTGGATTAGGTGGGCTTCAGTTCCATACAGCCACACCCCACCTCTGCCCACGGGAACTCAATGGCATGGAAATACTGATCTTCTTTCCCTCCTTTTTTTGTCATCTCTCCTTCTGGCCATGTAAGGACGCCGGTAAGACAGCACCTTTGGCCTCTACCTACTTTCAGCTTGTGAATGCTTATGGTGTACCAGTATCAAGTGCAATGTGAAGGAATTGAAGTGTGCTTGCTGCTTCACTAATGACATATGCTGCTGGTAGGTTATGATTGCTCGAAGTATCCACAGTTTGCTCCCTCGTGTTTTATTGGGAATGAGCGGCAGAGACAGCCTGTCAGCACCCTTCTGTCTCACCAAGCTGAGTAGGACTGGATTGTTGGCATAGCATAAACAGGGATAGTTACTGACCAGCGATGGGTAACCCTTTTAGCAAAAGGCATCTGGATATCAGTCAACCCTCAACGCCTAGGGATTCCCCGGCGCACCAGGTCGCTGTTAAACAGGGATTGCAGACATTACTTTTCCTGGACAAGTGGCATAGGTTGATGGCAAAGAGGCCAGACTTACTGCAGCCTATGATATGAATAAGTTGTCCTATTTACGACAGATTTTGATTTTTCAAGGTAGGAAAATTTGACCTCTGGAGTGGGATGCGTTCTGGATGTGGGATGCAGTGTTGCATGACTTGCATGCGACTAGAGATGTGAAGGAGAAGGTGCATAAGGAATTGTTGGAACTGAAAAAGGGATTTTACTCAGAGAAAAACGGGAAAGAAAATATGAAAGAATGGAGAGAACAAACACTTGAGGAAGTGGGTAAATTCCCGTCTCTTCCTGTGGTAGGTGCACAATCACAGGAACAAGATGCACAAGGGGATGAGGGAGAAGACCAGATTGTAGAAGAATCGAAACACAGACAAAAATAACACAGTTGTTCCAGTAAAGAAGGACATTCTGAAGCACACAGTGACAGGGACCCAACCCTCTCAGCTATCCTCAGTCGAGAAGGCAGCTTGTTGTGCCTTGGAACTAGAGAAAGTGACAGATGCCCTGAAAGAAATTAAAGAGGAAGTAGCTCACGCTGCTGGAAAAGTCAGCAGCCTTAGAACTCGGTTACAAAAAGAATTCTAGGAGAAAGGGGGACAAGATGCCCCTCCTGGTATGAACACACTGGGCACAGAATTGTGACAATGACTCTGAGGAGAGTGCTTTAGATACCGATGGAATGCAGAAAAGGATTTGGGAAATATGCATCTATGCACATCACACACAGCACAACGTAAAATTGCTGACAGAGGCTCTACATGGCATCACCCCTGCAATAGGTCACAGGAGAGAAAGCATTTCACTGCCCACATCCAAAAAGACCACCCCTCACACCACGCCATATAACTCTCCAGCGGCACAAAGGAAAATGCTTGTGAGGGCAGACAGTGCCAAATGCCACACATTATTAACAGATTTGGTTGACAAACAAATGACAGTGGCAGATGTAAATGATAACTATGACAGACCACACAGGGAGGAAATATTCACATTAGCATGGGCCGACCTAATGGCCCAACATCCCCAAGTGCACCTCAGCTACACCCAACACACCAAGAGTGCAGCCCCCCTACCACAGACATATGCCTGGGATACATCCCAGCTCAGTTTTACAGATAGCGAACTGCACTCTTGGGATGATGCTAAATTAACAGAAAAATTGCAATATGCCATACAGAAATTGCAAAAAACAAAAGATTTAATGGAGATCATCACAACAGCACAGGTTATTAGTGATTTACAGAGAGGCACCTTTCTGGTACTTACAGATGTAGAATTGACCATGCCCCGGAGAGAGATATCAACGGTACCATCAGGGGAGGATGATTCCATCACACCCTCCTATGTCCATGTACCTTGGCTTGCTCCGATTTAATGTCATTCACCAAAGACTTCCCAAAACCTAGGGAGGAACCCCACAAGTTGTACACAGAATTGAATAGGATAATAGCAATGGGAGGATTGCTATGGAGAGACCTTGATACTTTGTACAATGTAATTGTATGTAGAGACTTATGGGAGGATTGCAAGAAAGTAATGAGCTGGCCAATGGAGGAGCCACCAAGAGGAAAAGGGGGAGTACCGGGAGAAAGGTAGAGAAGTCAAGGGAAAAGGTTATGGAGTACATAAAGAGAAAAGTGCCAGAAGACAAGGTGGACTGGTCGAAAATAAAGAATACAAAGCAGGAGAAGAATGAAAGGCTAAACAGTTATTATGACCGCCTTTTGTAAGTATACCAACAAAGTAGTGGGATGAAAAATCCACTTCGGGAGGCGATGTCAACATTTTTCACCACATTTGCGTATGTGCTACAGCAGCCCATTCAGACTCATTTACAGACATCTTTTGTATGTTGGCCGCAGGAGCCCATAGTTAAGGTACTGGCCCCAGCAAGATACTGCGTAGACTACCAAACACATTTGCAGAAGGTGCAGGAGGAAAAAACAAAAATGGAAAAAGTCAGGTTGATGATGGCGCAGTTCTACAGTGGGGGACAGGGCAGAGGTAAGGGTAGAGGACGAGGAAGGGGACAAAATAAGAGAGCTTCCTCCCAACCTCCTCCGGCCACAGCATGTTTCCATTGCAACCAGCAAGGACACTGGAAGGCACGTTGCCCCCTCTTAGGTAGGGGACCCAGAGGTAGGAGCCAGCAAAGGCAACCACAAAACATACCACCTCCACCTTACACTAATAATGTATTTGATGCTACTACTAATACTACACAGGCCCATCATGATGGACCACAGGTACCCCAGCCTCCGCCACTAAAACAGAGCGGTGGCGGACATTGGGCTAGGGAGGAGAATTGCTTTCCCCCACCACCAGAAACATATTTTATGGGTCCGGTAATATCAGCAGACCAAGAAGGCCCATATGTGGATGGCACTGTACTGAACAAGACGGTCCCCTTTCTGGTGGACACCGGGGCAACGAGGGCAATGCTGAAGACATCAAACATACCAGATGCACCACTGTCAGGAATGCAAACAACAGCTATGAGAATGACAGGACAGCCTATTGATGAATACTTAACTGAACCTCTGAAGTTCGTGGCTGGCCCCATTTCTGTCAACCACCGATTTATCTTCAGCAGATATTGGCCTGTTAATCTGATGGGAAGGGATCTCCTATGCAAGTTGCAGTGCACTATCAGTTGCTCACCAGAAAGGGTATTTCTAGAAAGTAAAACAAATGGAATAATGGTACAGGCATTCATGAGATGTGACCCCCAAGGGAAAGCACAAGGCATTTCACCAGAGTTACAGGACTCTGTCCCTAGTGAGGTCTGGGCAGTAAGAGCAAAAGATGTGGGGCGGGTATTGGACTACCCCCCAGTATGGGTAACATTACGCCCAGAGCATTACTACCACAAGTACCACAATACAAGATATCAAAAGAACGGGAGGAGGGTATAGCCCCAGTGATACAGGATTTATTGAGGCAAGGGGTACTAAGGGAGATGCGGGACATCCCCTGTAACACAGCAATCCTCCCTGTGAAGAAGGCAGCTAAAGGGCCCGAAGGAGCCCCAGTGTACAGGTTTACACAAGACCTCCGTGAACTGAACAAGGTGGTGGTTCCTTCATTTCCAGGGGTCCCAAATCCAGAACCATCTTGTCCAGCATCCCAATAACAGCTACCCACTTCCCAGTCCTAGATCTTAGCAATGCATCCTTCTCCATGCCCCTTCATAGGGATTCCCAGTATCTTTCCACTCCCAGTATCTTTCCACTTTTCAATTCCGCTGTACACGGCTAACATTGTAAAGGACTCCTCAAGGCTTCTGCGATTCACCCTCAATATTTTCTAATGCCCTACAGACAGACCTAGCTCCCTTCCAGCTACTGGGAGGTTCCACCCTAGTACAGTATATTGATGAACTACTGATGGCCTCACCGTCACCTAGCGAGGAGAGGCCACAAAGTGTCCCCCAAGAAAATGCAGTTCTGTCAGGAAAACGTATGGTACTTAGGCCATGAAGTTTCTCAAGGAACATGGACATTACTACCAGATAGAATAGCAGTCATAACACAGTATTCCAGACCATACACACAGAGGGAGATGAGAGCATTTCTGGGAGTGGCAGGCTATTGCAGACATTGGATCCCGAATTTCTCCCTAATAGCACGCCCACTCCAGAACCTTACCCACAAAGAAGTGCCAGACAAAGTCCCCTGGTCCCCAGACTGCGAGGAAGCTTTCCAGGCACTGAAAAGAGAGTTTTGTGCGGCATCAGCACTAGGACTCCCAGACCATACTAAAGACTTTCACTTATTCTGCTCAGAAAAACGGTTCCTTTTACCGCCCAGTGGCCTTCTGCTCCGCCACACTTGACCCCGTCGTAGCAGCTCCTCCACCATGCCTGAGGGCGGTGGCCTCCGCTGCCCTGGCAGTAGAGCAATCAGAAAATGTTGTGCTAGCACACACTCTGATTTTGCATGTTCCACACGCTGTAGACACAATATTGACTACCACAAAAACACAACATCTCACAAGTGCTCGCCTCTCCTGATATGAGCTGACATTGTTGGCGCCACATATCATTATCAAGAGGTGCACCACGCTGAACCCCTCCTGTCTCCTGCCAACAGAACGTGACCATGATGACCCCTCCATAGACAACTCCTTCCATGACTGCATTCTGGCAGTTGACAGGCACACGAAGGTGAGACCAGACATAAGAAATACCACGCTCCCAGACGCAGAGGGGGACTTGTTTGTCGATGGGTCACGTATCAGGGACAAAAATGAGACGCTGCAAGCTGCCTACGCTGTAGATACTGCGAAAAGATTGTTGGAAGGAGGGAGGTTGGCAACAGTGAAAAGTGCCCAGGCAGCTGAATTGTTGGCACTAACGAGGGCTTGTAAGCTGGCGGAGAGAAGGTCGGCAAATATCTACACAGACAGTTAATATGCCTTTGGTGTAACACATGACTTTGGCCAGCTGTGGGCAATGAGGGGATTCCTCACCTCAGCTGGCCAACACATACAGCACACATTGATTGCAGAACTGTTGCAAGCATTGCTTTTACCAAAAAGGATATCTATTGTAAAGTGTGCAGTACATACCTATGCCAAAGACTACGGCCCTCAGTACGACTTTTGCGGTCTTCCACGAAGACTGCCAAAGCTACGAGCGCCAGAAGACCAGTCTTCCGCCCACCATATTACGAGTACTGCTAGATTTTCGCCACACTTTGGGCGGAAGTCCAGCAGTAGTTGTGCTGGCATGCAGAGGCGCTCTGGCGGTTCCACCACCAGTGCCACCCCGCCAGTAGGACACCGCCCGCCGTATTATGGGCCATAATATGGCCTGGCAGTGTCCTGCTAGCGGGGCGTTGCCGGCGGTGGAAGCGTCCCTTCCCGTTCCCTGCCGGATGACCTTCTCCCCGGAACAGGTAAGGTGATCATCCGACAGGGGAGGTGGGAGGGTGGGGAGTGTTGTGTGTGCATGTAGAAGTGTGTGGTGTCTGCTTGTGTGCATGAATGTGTGAATGTGTGGTTGTATGCATGTGTGAGTGTTGATATGCTGTACAGTAGTAGTCAACAGAACTTCCCAAATGAAAAAGGGAAGCAAGAACATGAAAAGGACAGACAAAGGAATGGCACAGCATGTGGAAGACTAGCTCCTATGGCTGGAGGGGATCAGCAGTTACTTGCCATATTTAAAGAAACAAAGAGGTTGAACACCAGGGCAAAAAGGGTATGGGAGAAAGGGAAGCCCGGTGATAGGACTGCAGACAGTGTGGGCACCCCATCTCTTAGAATAAGTGGGCAGAAGCAGGCACCTTGGTGCATTAAGTACACCAAGGGTAGGGACCCGGTTAAAAATGACATAAATGAAGGTGCCATCAATACCAACGTCAACATAAATGTGGGCACTAGCGAGTGCCTTAGCTACACCAATTTAAATAAAATTATGGATGGCCCCAATAGTCTGTCAGTGAGCCTCTCAGGACCTCGGGGATTTTTTTTGTGTGTGGAAATTCTGCAAACTTTAGACTGCTGGTCGGGTCGCGGGGTAGCTATTATCCAGCATTAGTGCTGCCACGCTAAACACATATGACCAGCCTGTCTCAGATAACAGCACCGGCACGCCGGAAGGTGCGCAGGAAAAGGACTCCTTCCTGGATAGATAAGGCCTTAGAAATAATGGGAGCAATAGTGCCACCACTTGGGGTCATAAATTCAGAATATAAAGTGCACAAATTGGCCGGACTGGTGAAAACATTGGCGGACTCCACAGCGACTTCTCTGGGAAATATCACTGAGGAGCTCACTGACCTAAGAGCTGTTGTAATACAGAACAGAATGGCTTTAGACATAATCCTAGCAAAGGATGGGGGCGTATGCCACTTGATCCATCAAGAATGCTGATCTATAAGGCAATAGGAAATATAAAGAAAGTAGAAAGGGAGGCAAAGGAAGTGTTTGTATCGACAGACCCTGGCGGGATTTGGGAAAAATTAGGAGCATGGTTCAGCGATTGGGGCTCCTGGTTCAGAGAGGCACTGGTAATAGGAACAGTGCCACTGATAACGATGTGTGTACTATTAAAGGTATGTCCCACCTGCATAAAGGTACTGATAGAAAAAAAGTTGTAACAAGACTGCTGCATTTCACCAGCACCACCATAAAGAGGATGCACCAGAGGAAAAAGTCACTCCTAGGACCACACTGCTGCAGAGGGAAGTGTAGGTTGTCATTGAGCATCAGAGGGCGGAATGTGGAATTGCATTTTACCTTGTCTCCATTTTGGACCTGCTAGGCCATGTGTTATTCAATGATAACAAGGCCCGTTTGTTGAACAGCTCATGACTTAGCTGAATTCTGTTTTCTGTTCTTTTCTGTTTGCTCGAAACGCATAATGATACAAAGCTTGCCATCAACACAGCCCTCATGAAAAATCGCTGCACGCTAGCTGAAGCAATATATATGAAGAAATGTATTATCCTGTGTACGTGTCGTCTTTGTAAGGTGGAAAGATCCATCTTGCAATGTGAGGCACACAAACCATATTCTGTAACTTCCCTTTCTGTACTGTACTTTACCTTACCTTATTTGGTTTGATATAAAAGATTAACGGTAATGCTTTGTGAAATGTCTGAGAAACAGTCACATGCTTATGTTCAGAATTAATGAAATGCATGAACACGCCTTGTGGTCTGTAGAAATAAAAGATCACGTATGAATTCCTTAATTTGAACTGCTTGAACTTGGCCCCTCAAGCCATCAGTTCCTGTACTCATATTAAATTGTCTTTCTCTATACCCTGAAGACTTGCTGGTCTCTAGTTTTGTTCCTGAGCTGAAGGAGGCTTCCACAGCGTGGTAGTCACAAGCTCTGAAAAACACATTACATTAAAGGTTATCTGATATTATCAACAACCATTTCAAACTCAACACACCCTCAGTGAGGGAAAAGTAACGACATATTTATATCAATATACATCTGTCAGTCATATAAAATCATGCACGAGGATTGGGTGGGATAACACTCTCCTGTAAGTTCTTCATAAAATGAAAACTTTCAGATAGGAAATGTAGGATTTATTGCATCTCATAGCAGGAACTTGTAACTGGTTTAAAATAAAATAAAATAAACATTGAATCAGAATACTAATGTATCATTTCTAAACATACACCTACAGGTAAGATTTTGTTGCCACTGCCTCGCTCAATGAATGAGCTCCAAATCTATTCACATTTATGACAGTTTCTGGCAGTTTCTACATTGCTCCATTTAAACCACCTTGCCAAAGTTACAGTAGAAACATTTTTAAAAGTTTTTTGTATGAAATTACAACTTGTTTAGAATCTGTGAGCCTTACCTCTGTTGTACCGTCCTTGCATTTGTTCAGACGCCTTTTTTACCTAACTGGATTAAATGGAAAACATTATGAAATACCAACCTAGAAGAAGTCTCTGCCTGCTATAACAAAAGTGATTCCATCATCAGTGACCAAACTATAGTTTAGATTCAAATCCTAAACACCTGACATGAGGCACAGCAACACAGTTAGGCCCTCATTCTGACCTTGGCGGGCGGCGGAGGCCGCCCGCCAAAGTCCCGCCGTCAGGTTACCGTTCCGCGGTCGAAAGACCGCGGCGGTAATTCTGACTTTCCCGCTGGGCTGGCGGGCGGTCTCGTTCAGACCGCCAGCCAGCCCAGCGGGAAAGAGGCTTCCACAATGAAGCCGGCTCGGAATCGAGCCGGCGGAGTGGAAGCTGTGCGACGGGTGCAGTTGCACCCGTCGCGTATTTCACTGTCTGCGCAGCAGACAGTGAAATACATGTAGGGGCCCTCTTACGGGGGCCCCTGCAATGCCCATGCCAGTGGCATGGGCACTGCAGGGGCCCCCAGGGGCCCCGCGACCCCCCCCTACCGCCATCCGGATCTCGGCGGTCCGACCGCCGGGATCTGGATGGCGGTAGGGGGGGTCAGAATCCCCGCGGCGGTGCAGCAAGCTGCGCCGCCGCGGAGGATTCAATGGGGCCGCGGTACACTGGCGGGACCCCGCCAGTGGTGCCGGTCCGACCGCGGCTTTACCGCCGCGGTCGGAATCCCCAATGAAGCACCGCCGGCTTGTCGGCGGTGCTCCCGCGGTCCTCCGCCCTGGCGGTCAAAGACCGCCAGGGTCAGAATGAGGGCCTTAGTGTAGTTGAAATATGTTAGCTGTCCAGTTTTGTAAGAAACTATTGATTACTTTAACATTTCAAACAGAGGAAAGAGATTGTGCTTCGGATGGAATTGATACAGGTTGGTGACCTGCCAAAATGGCTGAGAGATTGATAACCAACATTCCTGTAGGCCAAAATGGGTAAGCTAAAGGAATTCACAGTCCTTTAGGCAGACCTTAAACCGACAGCACTGATACAAATTTGAAAAACTATTATCAGATCTGCCTCCAGGGGATCTGAATTTTTATTCAAAAAACACAACTGGGTCATTTATTCCAGGCCAATATATATCTTCTCTGAGTTTGAGGGGACCAGTCGTGATGAATTTAGAACAAAGCTGTTTGAGATAAGCCTGAGATTTGACATCGTTTCCTGATGTTTTCCATATCGTTAGACAAGTGTGTTTTAATATAATCAGAGTGCTATGATTATAATGTTTTCCTTTCTACTCATCCTTTTTTCAAGTTAAAGTTGCTGATTATTTAGATATAAGTGACAAATATAGAATGCATGTTTATTGATGTCATCATTCTTTGTAATGTGATAATCGAGTTTGCTGAAATATATTCACAATATTTAGTTTGAACCAAACTCCCTCTTCTAAATAATTGTTATTGAGTTGTGAACAAGGTTTCATGAAAACTGATAATTTCATTTCTTGTTTATTGTTATTGTTCAAAGAGCATGATTTCACAGAATAATAGTAAGTAAAAGAGCATCAGGTCTTTTCTGCTAATTGTTTATTCGGAAAAAATTAACAATGTCCAGATATTGTCATATTAGTTAGGAACAGAGTGTGAAGAGGTAGGGAGGACCCTTGTGCCAGACGACTGAGACAAGACAGGCCATGCAGAATCATATCACCTACTTCTGCTGCCGTTAAAAGGGAGGCACTCGTAGCCAACGCTTACTGGGCTTATCCACCTGCCTTCCAATACAGGCCAGAATAGCAGAAGATGCTATTATATTAAACAGTACCGTTATTGTTCAAAGCAGGTACGCAGGCATGAACCATCTTGGAAACTCACATTAGGCTATTCTTTAAGCAAACGATATGAGGGTGGAATTGCTATAAAGTTACACAGTCAATATGTTGCAGTAATTTCTACTGTTCATACATCTCATAAATGTTTCGGCTACTATTCCGTTTGCTCTTATTATAGTTATTAGTCATATTGTCTGCACTAACATAGGAGGATTTTAAGTTTAAAATCAACCTTTAAAATCTATTCTTTGTTTCCTAGTTTTCTTGATTGTGCCTTACTATTATGAAAGCGGGTTTGGGTTCCACTAATGATCCCTGTGATATTTCATTCAATTGTTTGTTACCTGAAATGCATGTCACTCAAATACTGCTCAGTGGGTTGAGGGATAATTTGTGAGAAAAGGCCTCTTTTTGACATGGTCAGCCCCCACTTTTTGCCTGATGTATGATGTAGCCTAGAAATTGTAGTGCCCAGGGCCCCTGCTAACCAGGTTCCCTGGGCCAGAGCTCTTTCCCTAAAACTGTGATGCATTGATACAATTGGATACACCTTTAGCTACCACTATAGGGGCCAGATGTAGGAAAAATAAAAATTGCGAGTCGCATTTTGCGAGTCAATGCGACTCGCAAAATGCGACTCGCAATTTGGTATGCCAGGAAATAAACCGGTCCGATTTAGCGACTCGCATCCGGACTCGCAACGCTGTGTGCGAGTCCGCAGATTACGAGGTCGCTGTTTGCGAGTGTGCAAAAAACGAACTCGCAATTAGCGAGTTGGAGTCGCAAATTGCGAGTTCCCTCAAAATTGCTTGCAGGTGCAGCAGAACACTCCAGAAAGCACACCAAAACACTCTGGAAACACTTCCTGGCACATGATGATGACATCACAGCCAGGAAGTTAACAAATACACCTGGGAGGAGGCTGGACCACACCCTTTTACAACTGCCAGTCTGCACACTGAGCTAGCTGCAGCAGCCATGGAGGGAACCCCCCGAAAAAGGAAAATTAAATTCTCTGAGAGAGAGCTTGAGGTGCTGACCGAAGAATGTTGTCAGCACCATGATGAGCTCTTTGGGAGAGCTGCCCTCACTGTTCCAGAGGCCACCAAAAAGAAAATCTGGCAGGAAATGCAAGAGAAAATCAATGCCCTGGGGGTGAGCCACAGGACAATTGAGGACATA
The DNA here is from genome assembly GCF_031143425.1 of Pleurodeles waltl. Taxonomy (NCBI): domain Eukaryota; kingdom Metazoa; phylum Chordata; class Amphibia; order Caudata; family Salamandridae; genus Pleurodeles; species Pleurodeles waltl. The sequence continues at coordinate 1,979,660,146 of NC_090440.1, read as the reverse complement.
AGGAAGAGGTGGTATGACCTCCGCTCCCGGACCAAGGAGAGGGTGGCAGAAAGGCTCCGGGAGATGAGAGGCACTGGAGGGGGACCATCATCTGTGCCACCACCCACACCCCTTGAAGACAGGATTGAGCAAACCTTTGAGCCGGAGGCAGTGTGTGGATTTGGGGACCTGGACACTTCAGAGCCCAGCACATCAACCGGTGAGTACCATGTGATAAGCCTGTACCCCTATCAATGTCATACCCCACCCACCATGTACACATGTGCATGCACAACCAAATTAGCTCCATTTCAGGGTAGAAAAAGCCAGAATGATGCATTATGGGAAATGTAGTCCAATAGGCAGTGCATAGGCAAATGTTTATTAGGAATTGTGCAAAAGATACTAGACACTGACAGTGTGTTCCCCATGTCCCACAGGTCTCCAGCAAGACACCCCCTACACCCCAAGCACCCAGGCCCAGGAGGACACCCCAGGACCCTCCAGCACCCCCACATGCACAGTCAGCAGCATTCCTGCAGTTGTAACGCCTGCTGCAACAGCAACGCCAGGAGCTGCCCCAGCAACAGCCAGGGAGGATACAGGTGCGAGGACAGGGCAGCCACCACTGCGCAGGCATCGCAGGGCAAGAGCGTCTGATTTCCGGATTCATCCTCCAACCAGCAGTGAGGCACATCTGCTGCGGGGTCAGCGCCTGCAGAACACAATATTGGGCAGGATCAGTGGGGTGCTGCACCGCATTGAAAGACAAAACCATGCAAGCATGCGGCACCTCAACAGGCGGATGGACCTGATGTGCCAGAACACTGGGGACATTGCCTCTGCCATCAGGGAACTGGCGGCCGGACTGCTGGGTCAGGCAGAGGCAGGGCGGCGCAGGGATCGCCAGATTATGTTAAGACTGGACAGGATGGCCAAATCAATCGGCAGGCTAGCCATCAACACAACAGGCCTGTCGAGGGGGACAGTTGGCCTGCAAATTGAGATGGGCCATTTTGCTGGGGATGTTGCCAGGGGCCTGGGACGTCTCACACATATCATAGAACTAATGGAGACACGTGAGATGTCGAGGGCCACTGGGGAAACACCCCAAGATAGTGAAGAGGGCTCCACAGTGAGCAGTGTATCTGCCACTGACAGTAGAGTGCTAAGGAGTGGGAGGCAGAGCACCATAGATGCGGCTGGGACCAGCCAGGCTGGCAGGAGGGGCAGGAGAAGTTAGCCAACAGCCCGGACAAACAAATGTGGCACATGGCTTTAATGTGCCACATGAGTGGTTGGCATTTCCCTGCCCATGGACAATTTCATCTTGTATATAGTTCATGCATTACATTATTAAAACAGTTATTTTTCTTCCACTTAACAAAAGGAGTGTTTGGTTAATGGGTGAGTATGGTGGGAGTTTACACGTACCGTCCAAAATATTGCGTTGCAATGTGTTCCCATCTCAGTCTGCCTTGATTAGCTAGACTCCTATCCCCATGATGGCGGTATGGTTGTTCTTGCTCTTCCTCATCAGGATCTGGGTCTGCAGGGGTGAGAGGTAGCCCACGTCTGGTGGCTATGTTGTGGAGGATGGCGCATGCGACCACAATTTTGAAGGCGGTAATGGGGGTGTATTGGAGGGCACCTCCGCTGCGGTGGAGGCATCGGAATCTTGCCTTCAGGAGTCCGAAGGTGCGCTCTATGAGGTTCCTGGTCCTCTTATGCGCACTGTTGTATTGCCTCTCTGAATCATTGCTGGGTGTTAAAAATGGAGTCATGATCCATGGCCTTAGAGCATATGCACTGTCACCTGTTGGGCACAAAAGTACACTGTTAGTAAGTCCAGATAGTCGTGCACAGTGACCTGTGTGTATGTCTGCAAGGTGTATGCAGCTCTACCTAGGAGGTATCCGTCTCCAAACTCCCCACGTTCCAGGCGTTGATGTATCCCACTATGTCTAAAAATGTATGAGTCATGGGTACTGCCTGGAAAATTAGCTACGATGTCCGTGATGACGTAATGGGCATCACAAACAACCTGTATGTTGAGTGAGTGGGTACACTTTCTGTTGCAGAAAATATGTTCCAGATTAGCGGGGGGCATATTTGAATGTGTGTCCCATCTACACATCCAATGACATGGGGGAAGTGGGCAATGCGGTAAAAGTCCAGCTTCGTGCTGTTAATTTCTGCCTCATTCCTTGGTAAGTATATGAACTGAGACCTGTGCGCTACTAAGGCATCTAGGAATGCCCTGAGGAACCTTGACACTGCACTTTGGGATACCCCACCAGCCACGGCAATGACCCCCTGATAGCTCCCTGAGGCCAAGAGGTGCAGTGCGCATAGTACTTGCACATGCGTAGGGATGGCGCAGCCACGCAGAGTCTTGTGTTCTAGCTGTGGTTTTAGTAAATCTATTAATTCTAGAATGGCAGCGCTGCTAAGGCGGTATTTATCATAGATCTCCTCTTCAGTTTGCTGGAAAAGGGTCTGCCTTGTTCTATATATCTTCTCCTGTCTGTGGCCCCTCCTCCTCCTCTGCTGGGCTGCGTAGACTCTCCTCCTCACTGCTATCAGGTATATGTCCGCCATCTTGAGTGACCCAGATGCCTTCTGGGTCTCCTTTTATACTTTGGTAATGGTTACCACCTGCTCTGAGTTAGTGGTAAATGCGACTTGCAAACTGGGCTTTTTGCGACTAGTCGCAATTTGCGAGTTGCAATTGCATAAGGTTTGCGACTTGCAATTTGCGGGTCGCAAAATGGGGTCGCAACGGATGCGACTCGCAAACGGGTCCCATCGCTTTTTGCGAGTCGGAAATGGGCTTTTTGCATCCCATTTCCGATTTTGCACTGTCGCAAATTGCGAATCGGCCCGTTTGTGAGTCGCAATCGTTTGCTACATCTGGCCCTAGGTCCCTAGTAAAATGTACTTAGTTACCCAGGACATGGGGTACTAAGGGTAGGACACCCTTTAGGGCCATGCATCCAGATGCACCCAGCACTGCCATTGCAGGTTGGGTGTCCTGGTGCAAACCTAAAACACAAAGCCAACATAGCACACTGCCTGTGTGCCCTGTCCACCATACACTGCATACACTATGGATAAGACACCCCTCTGGCGGGACCCCCAGCCTTAAGGCAGGGTGCACCATATTATAAGTGAGGGCATAGCTGCATGAGCAATATGCCCCCACTGTGTCCTTGCCAAACCTGGGCCATAGTGAGTGAACAGAGAAGCCATTTTAATACATGTGCTGGACACTGTTCAACATCAGTTTCCCAGCTACATGATTGCCACTTTGAACCATGGGTTGTTTGATATCAAACAACTCAGAATGATAAATCCAAACTGGTACCAGTATTGTATTTATCCCTAAATGTACCCAGGGGTCACCTTAGAGGTGCCCCCTGCAAATGCTACCCTGGCATGGTTGCTAACTGGTCCTATCCAGCTTGCCACAATCTACAAACCTTAGGGGAGAGATCCGTCTCTCTGGTTTGTAGAACAGTGCGCTTCCTGGGTGGAGGTACTAACACCCCCTCCCTCAGGAATGTGCACTGCCCTAGCGGTGTGCTTCAAAGGGTTTACCGCCTTTGAAACTCGACCCCCAGGTCTGCTGCTAGCAGTTGATGGTCACCCCCTTTGCAAACCCCCATTTTTGGTGGGAGCAAATGCAGGAAACTACACATAGAGTAGAGGAGTGCCCCCACCTGGCATGCACCACCCCTAAGGTGTTGCCTGCGAGATGGGCACTCCTTTTCATTTTTTTCCATCTTGGATGGAAGGAAAATAGCCAATCAGGGGTAGGGAAGTGACTCTTCCCACAGGAAGTGGTCACTTATTGGGTGTAGCTACCTAAATGTAGGTGGCCCATTGGTCACTACCAGGTTCCCCCTAAAACACCCACTAAATTCAGTATTTAGTGGGAATCCCTATACCAGATAATCAGATTTGACAGACAAAAGAAGACCAGCACCAAAAAGATTCAAGGCACGAGAACTGTGGACCTGCTGCAACAAAGAAAAGGCAGCAAACCCTGCCTGCTGCACCCAGGACCTGACAATCGCTGCTGAGGAGCTGCTGGATACCTGGAACAACTCTAAGGAACCCCAGAGGACCTCCAGGCTTTGAAAATCACCATATAACGCCCTCCAGAGTGGAGGTACCACTCTACAACAGCAAGTGACCAGCAAGCCACTGAGGGTCACTTCACTGATCAGCTGCTAACTCCTAAACCGGAAGCTGCAGCTGGACCCAACAAAACACCAACGACCACAAGGACAAATCCTGCAAGTGTGCTAAATTTGGTAGCACTGCACCCTCTAGTGGTCAGACCATACCAATACCCTGGGTATTGGTCAGTCAGGGTCGGACAGCAAGAAAACCAGCCTGCCCTGGGCTGAAAAAGGATCAGGAGGAAGCACCAGCCTCAGGACTCCAGGAACACCCTGGACCTCCCACCAGAGAGTCCCCGTTGTCCTGCAAACGAACCGTGAACCAACTTACCGTCTGCTCCAGAAGGCAACCTTGCGCACAGCTCCTTGCTCACCGAATTCGCTCTGCACACGGCCGTCCTGTGCCCTGCTGTGTCCTAAGGATCCCCCGCCCCTTGCAACCTTGACACTCCAAGGAGACTCCAAGGATCCACCTTAAACTTACCTGTGCAGTGCTTTTCCAAGTGGTCCCCTGCAGTGGCCCTGCACTAGCTCCAGAGACCTTTCATCGCTGGTCCCACCAGAACCGGGAACCGCTCGAACTTCTCCAGCTGGCACAGTGTGTCCACCGATGACCTCGACCAACCTGCAAACGAAGAACTTGGTTACCCAACTGTACGATTTTATATGTATTTTTAAAAGTGAACTTCCATTGATTCTTATGGTGCGTAATAACGCACAAAAAGACTGTTTTTATTAAACTTTAAAAATGCATACCTCAAAAAGTACTGAACCAGCTTTGATAATCTTGGTGTTAAAAATTACATAAAATCAGAAGTATTTTTATAAATTGGTCTCGAGTTATTCCTTTGAGTGTGTGAGTTGCAAGATTGATGCTGTGAGTACAACAAATGCTTCGCACTTCTCCAAGATTGGCCTATCTGCTCGACCAAGCTACCTTACAAATTAGAGCATTAGATGATCTAGTTTTTACCCCTGTAAACCAGCCTGTGGTTCCCTGGACCCCTGCACAGTGTGTCTAGCTTTGCACACTACATAGAGGGCCAGCCTCCTACATGATTGTAGTCCATCTGGCTTTCTGTCTAGTGTTGGCACATTGATAAAGTTCTAAGTATCAAGCAGGGGGGTCTAGAATGCTTATTCCTGGACCATGTTCTGGAACATCCAGAAAATGTATCAAGAGGGAGAAATTCACCTTGCAAAGTCATAGGAATCTGTGGTGACTGGGGAAAGAGAACAGGAGATGAAACAGACAGCTTGATCAGGAACAATGCAAGAAATCTCCAAAATGGCATGACCAGAACTAACTCTGTCTGTTAATGCCTAACCTTACTGGTTACCAGAAAGAAATGTCACATAGGGGGAAAAGGCATAAACCAGTTCCCCTTTCGACTCGTGTACAAGTGAATCTATGGTCTTTGGATCTAGATCGGGACAATAATTGTAGATAATGATAAGCAATCAGTTCAATCAAGATGTAAAAAGATCCGTTTTGTATGAACTCAAATCTGCATGAAAATCTGAAAAATCTGAGGCTCATGCAATAGAGGTAAAATACTTTAGTTAGTTCGGCTACCATCTTGGATTTGTCACCCCCTACTTTGTTTAGGTTGTGGACTGTTTTAATGTTGTCCAGCTTCAGCAAAACCCCTAAATTTAATTTGTCCTTCATCATGAAGAATTCGACCAGACGTTCTAACTTATATCGTGTTGTAGCTCTTGGCTTGAGCAAGTACCGCCTGCAAAGAATGAATGGTATCTGGCCCCGCCGACTATCCTGCTGACATCTAGTTTTCTAAGGATACCTGGCAAGTATACAAACATCACCTTTCCACTTCATGAATTCATGTGCTCCTGCAGACCCTTGAGGTCCTTTTTGGCATCTTGTGATGGAGCCACCAACTCCGAGTAGGACAGTCCTTTACTCAAGTGTTTGGCTTTCACCCTTTGGAGAGCCCTGTTGTGATGGTGTTTTGTACAAAGAGCCAGAAATGAATCTAACAGCAAGCCTACTGTCCACGATAGGTGGCTCGTAGAGATCCATTTCCTAATTAAACTCTAGCATATCTCTTTCTTGATGGCCCTGTCTTTGTCATAGGTAACCAGTGCTTAATTTGTGCTTGTTGTTTCGGGTGTGGGGGCACCGGCACTTATCTTTGAGGGCCTGCGCTTATTTTTCTACCTCAAGCATTTCCTGAGAGCAAAAGACACATATGGGAAAGATGGAGGAAGAGAAAAACGAAAAAGTGTCACAATGGGAGAAAGCAAAAAGCTTCAAGAGAGAGCTGAAGGGCGGGGAGTGGCTGTAAATAGATTGAAGAGGCCCGGGATAGCTTCAGGATTACGCTGCCTCAGTATTCCATGCTCGCACATTTAATTGCAGCAGCCGCATGTTTAAGAAGAGGGCTTTGGGCACTGGCACATTTTTATTTACAGATTAAGCACTGTAGGTCACCTATTGACTCCTCGAATCTTTAACCACTCCAGTACTTGGTGCTTCACCTTGATAAAGCACTATGGGGCCAAGGAGAAACCAAATGGGGCAGGAGTGAACTTTAATGTTTATTTCCGCTATACAAGTTGTAGATATCTACTGTGAGGCTGGGATACAAGTCCAAAAAAGTAAGCACCTTTAATTTCTCACCAGTTTCTCTGAAGATATACTGTCGGCAGTGGATTTCCCCCATCTTCAAATGGCGGTAGAAGATCGAAGAGTTTATAGCTCTTTATGTTGAACACTATTCGGAAACCTTTGTTGTGCTTAACCAAGAAGTGATTATTAACAAAGTTGTTTGGGTGGACAGGCGTAACAACGGTTGCTATGGGAAGCTGTTCATGTCAAAATTATTGCTCCCCATATAGGACACTTCCTGCTGCAAAATTAATATGACACACCCCAGAATGAATGTGCTATGTGTCAAAATAATTATGATATCTGGCAAAGTGAATCTGAATTGAATCAAAACAATGTTGTAACCTGGCAGAATGAATATACCACTTAGTGACTGATATGAATAACACACACAGAGAATTAAATAAGAAATACACTGAAAGATATATCAACCATACTGAAACTAATATGGCCCTCACTGTGAACAATAAAGCAATCACTGAAACTAATACAATATTCATCAAAAAGAATGGGACATTTCTTGAAATGACTGACACATGCCAAGAGGAATATGACATACATTGAAATGAATATGACAGATTGAAATGAATATAAAGTGCTGAAATGAATATATTATATTCTGAAAAGAAAATAATGTACATTGAAAATGATATAACATATACTGAAATTAACATTAAACATGTTGCAATTAAACTGAATTGCTTTGAAATTAATATTACCCAGATGGATAATGAATATGAGACATATAGAAATTAATAGGATATGATTGAAAATGAATATGGCTTGTGTTGAAATTAATGTAAGGCCCATTGAATTTAATTTGACTTGCCTTCAAATGAGTATGACCAAAGCTGCAATTCTCATGACATTTGTCAAAATTAATATGGCACGCATTGAAATTAATATGACACATAGTCAAATGAATATGATATATGTTAAAATGGATATGTTGCATCTTAAAATTAATATGACAAGTGTTAATATGAATATGACATCCATTGAAATAAATATAACATTGATAGAAAGGAATATAACACATGTTAAAATGAATATGACATAAGTTGAAATGAATATGACCTTCGTTGAAATGAATTTGACATGTTTTAATGAATATGAGTAATCTTAAAATGAACATGAATATGGCTTACATTGAAAGTAATATGATATACATTGACATGATTATGATATGTTTTGCAATGGATATGATTCATGTTAAAATAAGGATCTGTTAATATGAATGAGGCATCATTGAAAGGAAAATGACACATGCTAAGACGGATATGTCATGCATTGTAATTAATATGAGCCCCACTGAAATGAATTCAACATGTCTTAAACCGAATATGACCAATGCTGAACTTAAAATGAAACCTGTCAAAATGAATATGTTATTCTTTGAAATTAATATGATACACAGCAAATTAAATATTGCATATATTGAAATGAATATGGCCTATGTTGAAATGGATATGACAGTGGTCCTGGTTGTAATCAGACAGTGCGCATTCTGAGGGTGTTGGTCGGCCCCCCTGTGCTATGAGGTAGCGCTCGACTCCTTTAAGGGAGCTGAGTGCTATCTCGCTATGGCGTCCTCCTCATGAATTTGGCGGTCCCCATTGGGACCACCAAACTCGTAATGAGCCCCATCATTTTTATGTGTGGGTGGAGGTAAAGGGAGGTGTTAGAAATGGAGTCTAAATTTGGCAGTGGTTTGCACCATGTCCAAGTAGGGACCCTCAATCTAGTCATGGTCAGGGAGTCACACAGCTAAGATAACCCCTGCTCACCCCCTTGGTAGCTTGGCACGAGCAGTCAGGTTCATCTGAGAGGTAATATATAAAGTATTTGTACAAACACACACATACACACACAGTAACACAGTGAAAACACATCAAAAGAACTCCACACCAGTTATGGAAAATAGCCAATATTTATCTGAGTACAACAAGACCAAAATTACAATAATCCAACATACACAAGCAAAGATACGAATTTTCAAAGATTGAGGGCCTCATTACGAGTTTGGCAGTCCATGCTCCCACATGTCAGTGGTGGCGGTCTGACCACCTTTGGCTTGGCGGTCACACCACCGTATTACGACACGAGCGGTCCAATTTAGGAAAGACTGCTGCAGTTCCACCAGCACTGCCAGGCAAGGCAGGCCAAACAGGCCGAAAGAGCCAGTCTTTCCGCCGGAAACATTATGATGTTGCCTACTGCCAACGTGTATGTGGCAGTCCAACCACCACATCATAGCAGGCCGAACCAGAGAGCATAAAGGAAGCAACTCACCTCCAAGCAGCGTTACATCTCCTGTGCTGCCATGGAGCCCATCAGTCACATCCTACCACTGCTGCTGCTCATTGATGGAGCACAATATCCACGCCACCGTGGACGCAACTGATGGTAAGAACACACACCTACCTGTGTCATTAAGCTCAACAGCTGAACACTGCGCTGTCATCCACATGACATGGGGCTCCTGCTATGGGTGCCAAGTACACTTGTCATTGTGCCCACAGGCGGAGTCATTCAAAAAGAATGACATATTCACAGCTATCAAACGCTCCCTTTGGCCAGGTCACTGACACTGCTCTGCCACACTCCACAAAAAAACATGTCTTCCCATCTTAGGCACAGGGACAGTGAAGTGTATAGAACATCGCACAACAGCAACACCACAGCAACATTACATCTACCAATTCAACTGACACCCTCACATTCCTCACATGCCTTGGACTGTCATCAAAAGATGCGTTTTTGCCCAAATGGTTATGTCACACAAGTGTCAGAAACACCAGCACAAAATGGGCAATTTGTCAACAAACTACAAGTGTGAAACACACATGTCAATAACTACAGGGACGTGACTACACACTTTTGGATTTATCTGCAGACTAACTCACTACCCTGCTCAGGGCCTACAATGACTAAACAAGCCTCCTGACATCAAGTAGCCCATGTTCCAGCAACATGTACTGTGATGTGAGCCACAGTGAAACACCACACACCGATGTGGTTTCTGAAGGGTGAACTCCTTAGGCCTGACTGGACAAACACATTTACCCTCTGCAACATTGACTCAATGCATATAGTCCCTACAGGCAACTACCATAGTACAGACTTCACCCTTACACTTGAGTGACAATGAAAGAGCTGGCATGGTGGGTACCGAAAGTATCTCCCCTGTGCATGTGTGGACATGTGGCCTACCAAATGCAGACTCATGCCACTTCAGGGTGGGTTTTGGTGGTATGTACTTGTACCACAGAACACTCCTTTGAACATATGTTTCTAACCTACAGAGATGGCATCCAACATACAAAGGTATGTATTGTACAATTTCTGCTATGTAACCAGCTACTGAGTCACATGTCATGGCCTCCCAGGAATCTACACACTGACTGCACTGCTGGTCTTTCATTTGTGCAATAAGCCTGTACAGGACAAATGTGACTTCTGTGAAGGTAACAACAGAGCTGTGGGAGTAAGGGACCTGTCATGAGTCAAAGCCACACATTGACATTGATGCAAAATGCACATATGGGCAAGTTCAGGGATTTACCTCAGGACCCATTCTTAATCCAGTCAATGGACTGAGGTAGTCAGGGCAAGTTTTGCCACTAGAGCCTCATTTTGGCCACTTGACAGGATATGCAGGTCTACAGGGAGTGGGCACAGTGCCACAGTTGTATAGCTACAGGCACACTTCCACAGCCTGGACTATGTCCCATATTAGGTGATACATTTGACAGGCCCTGATCTCTGCATGCTGAGCATACAGAACCTACATGACACTCACATTTCCATCAATTCCATGCATGGACAGTACATCATGTGGTCACCAGCAACGTGGCTTGTGTGGCAACCTGAAGGGCAAAATGAGTCATGATATGCATTCCAGACAACAGTTTGGCAAGGCCAGATGTGGGGTGAAAGATCTGTGGCACAATACACATTGCTTACAAGATGCTCAAATGACTCAGACAAGCTGCATACACAGCTCATGCAGTCATGCATATACATGTTGTATTACAATCATCATATACAAAGAAATGTCATTTGAAGGCAGTAAAGTCTCCTTGCCTAGTTATGTGCATCCAACACAAGGAGGATCTAGGGCCCCAAAAAACATCACACAACACAATGTGAACGAACACAACATATAGTACTCGTCTTCAATATCTACACCATGTACATCACACTGATGTCACACAGACTGCAACAACAGGCACACAAGACGTCTAACTGGCACACAAGGACACATTGTAGCCTGTGAGGAGGAAAAAGATGGTGCGGAACAGTCAATTGTGCCTATGAGCTACTTACCTTCTCCTCTGGTGAGCCATAGAGCTGAGGAAGGACCTCGCTCACAAGGCTCTCCAGCTCCTCTGGAGAAAAGGCTGGGCCCTTTCACCTGTTGAATGTGGCATGATTGCTTCCAGAGGTCACAGCAGCTGAAGTGGTAGAGGTGCTGCTGGCAGAAGTGTCAGGAGTCAAGTCACTTATTTTGCACAACGCAGCAAACACATACACCATGTATGCAGTCATCACCACTAATGGACACAGCCATTGTCCACTGCGGTTGAAGCCGCCTACTGCATGGACAGGTTTTGTCGGCGGCAGCAGGCGGTTCCTGATGTCCAGTGGAGTAGGTCAGGCATCCGCCATTATGGCCACTTCAAAGACTGTATATGGCCCTGTTATATGTGTCACAAAAACAATATAAGTTTAATATCTGTGCAAACATCCTCAATCTGTCTTGTTGTGTAGGTCTGACTACGCAGTCACCAGTGTAGTGTGTTGTAGGGCACAGATGGCATGTGACAACAGTGCACGGGCCACCACAGCTGACAGTATTTTTGGTGATTGGAAAATACAGTCATATTTCAAGGAGCAATTGAGTAGCAGATAGTTGGGTTTTGCCAAAATCCATGTTGTGGACACATGTGTTCACAACCATGGGGGCCACATTTGGCCCCTGTGTAGTTGCCAGCTGTGATGTGTACTGGGTGTCATGTATATCCAGTCAGAAATGCTTTGTCACCTGATATTGTTGGCATGCATCATGTATATTGCTGTGGACACAGTAACTAATGTTCCAAATCATGTCTTTTCACACACAGGTACCGTGTGAGAGGGAGGATGCTACAACCTCCTGTCTAACGTCCATTGCCAGACCTTCAGACCGTGGAGGAACGCCACGTCATCCAGCTCTATCATCTGAATAGGCAAACAATAGTAAATTTATGCCATCAGTTGGAGCCATAGCTGATGCCAGCTAACAGTTATCCATACTGCATACCACCCATTGTACAAGTCATGTGAGTATTGTACTTCCTGGCCACAGGGTCCTTCCAACATACAGTGACCCTATCTGGTGGTATGTCCCAACCTATGTTCAGTCTAGTGTTGAAAGATTTCCTATCGGCCATGTTGAAACACATTGACAGCTATGTCAGGTTCCTCTGACGCGAGGATTTAGCCAATGTGAAGGTTGACTTCTATGAATTTGCCGCATCCCACGTGTGGTGGGGGCCATTAATGGCATACAATTTGGCTTGGGGCCACCACAGGCCACTGAACAAGTCTATTGCAACAGAAAAAAACTTCCATTCCATCAACGTGCAAGTTGTCTGTTTGGTGGATCTCTACATCTCAAGTGTGTGTGCCTGTTTTCCTGGATCAGCCCATGATCCCTTTGTAATGCGGAACAGTGCCATACCCCAGCTGAGGTCATAACTGCACCAGAGAGGAACTGGCTGGTTGGTAAGTCACATCTGTACTGACTGTGTGTGAGCAGTGTCAGGTGCTACATTCATGAAGTGAGTGGCTCTTTGTTGCATTTATGTCCCATTCCTTAACAGGAGATTCAGCATTTCCAAACTGTTCTTGATTATTGACCCTGCTGAGGAATCCAACTACGCCAGGGGAAGTGTGCTTCAATGAGGCACATGGAAAAACACATCGGGCAGTGGAGTGGTATTTTGGCTTCCTGAAGGCCAGATTCTGCTGTCTGGACAGGACTGGTGGGGCCCTCCTCCACTCACCTGGAAAACCGTGTCAGAGTACTGTGGCATGCTGCATGCTCCACAACATCACCCTGAGGAGGAATATCCTGTGGACAGTGGTCCTTGTGCTGGAATTATGGCCAGAGGTCACACCAGGTAGCCAGCCCGGCCACTTTCAATTGAAGAGTTGATTCTAGGAGCTATGCAGAAGCTTTTCTTCACAGAGAGCACATAGGGGGTCATTCCAGCCTTGGCGGGCGGCTCCAAGACCGTACCGCAGTCAAAAGACCGCGGCGGTCATTCTGGGTTTCCCACTGGGCTGGCGGGCGACCGCCAAAAGGCCGCCCACCAGCCCAGTGGGAAACACCCTTCCACGATGAAGCCGGCTCCGAATGGAGCCGGCGGAGTGGAAGGGGTGCGACGGGTGCAGTAGCACCCGTCGCGAATTTCAGTGTCTGCTAAGCAGACACTGAAATTCAAAGTGGGGCCCTCTTACGGGGGCCCCTGCAGTGCCCATGCCATTGGCATGGGCACTGCAGGGGCCCCCAGGGGCCCCACGACACCCCATACCGCCATCCTGTTCCTGGCAGCCGAAACTGCCAGGAACAGGATGGCGGTATGGGGGTCGGAATCCCCATGGCGGCGCAGCAAGCTGCGCCGCCATGGAGGATTCCCATGGGCAGCGGAAAGTCGGCGGTACACCGCCAACTTTCCGTTTCTGGCTGCGGCTGTACCACCGCGGTCAGAATGCCCAAAGGAGCACCGCCAGCCTGTTGGCGGTGCTCCCGCGGACCCCGGCCCTGGCGGTTTTTACCGCCAGGGTCGGAATCACCCCCATAGTTTGTTTCTTCGGTCAAGTTCTTATAAGAAATACCTGAAGCAAACTATTCAAACGTATGCTGTGCAATCCATCTGAAATTGTAAAATTCAAAAGGTAGGTTTGCTATTTAATGCTTCAGCTACGGTTTAACATAATGCTTAAAATAACTTTAGCACATTGGGATGTCAGAAACTCACTTAAAATGCTCGAAACCTTTGTATTGCTTTTGCTGACGATTACATGCTTAATTGTTTTCATTTTAGCAACTGTGTGGTAGACTGAGGATTTTCAAATAAATATTTTAAACAACATGACCCAATTTCTTAGTGTTATCATTGAGTGTGTGTAATGTTGGGGTATGGCAAATAAAGCACTGGCCGCCAAGTTCCAGTTTAGATGAGAGAAAGTTTATCCCATAAAGTGAGAGACCCTCAGCAATGCGTGGCTGCATCAGTCAAAGACAGCAGGTCTGCCCTTCACCAAGCAACCAGCATCGGGGGATTCTACCACAGAACACAAGTCCCCAAACACATTCTATAATCCTTGGATATACCTAATAATGCATACTACCGTGTGCTATTCATCAGTGGCATAACCAGTGCTTAATTTGTGCTTGTTGTTTCCGGTGCTGAGCACTGGCACTTATTTGTGAGGGCCGGGGCTTATTCTTATGCCTGAAGCATTTGCTGCGAGCAGAAGACATATGGGAAAGACGGAAGAAGGAAAAACTTAAAAGCGTCATAGAGGGAGAAAGTAGAAAGTTGCAGGATGAGCTGAAAGGGCAGGGGTGGCTGTAAATGGATTGAAGAGGCCCGAGATGGCTTCAGGATTACGCTGCCTCAGTATTCAGTGCTGGCAGATTTCATTACAGCAGCCTCGTGTTTAAGGGAAGGGCTTTGAGCACCGGCACCTCTATATTTACAAATTAAGCACTGGGCATAACGAAACATGAGCCCCCCCCCCCGCAAGTGGAAATCAGAGGAAATGTGATAACAATTCTGAATGGTCAATGATGGAATGTGTTTAGAGTGGCTAGGGCCAAGACTAGAGGTGGGCAAAGTGAAATGATTGGGGATAAGAAACTGCTGGATCGCAGTGGGATGAGCAGAGATGAATACTTCTGCATTTTTACATTGACACAGCAATATACTCAGGAAGATGCTTCAAAAATTGAAGTACTGGTATTTCCTTAGTGGTCATCTTTCATTTGAATAACATATACTGTGTGGTAGTTTCTTAGGGCCAGATGTAGGTAAGTAAAAAATTGCGACTTGCAATTTGCGAGTCATAGCGACTCGCAAATTGCAACTCGCAATACGAGATGCAGAAAGGTGTCTCAGACACCTTCTGCGACTCGCTATGGGGTCGCAAAGACCCACCTCATGAATATTTATGAGGTGGGTCGCAGTTTGTGACCCCATAGCGAGTCTAGGCACTCACAGGGATGGTGGCCTGCTGGAGACAGCAGACCACCATGTCCGTGACTGCTTTTTGAATAAAGCAGTTTTTTTTCTTTCTTTTTGCAGCCCATTTCCCTTAAAGGAAGCTGCAAAAGAAAAAATACCGAAACCATTTAGTTTCGTTTTTTTCAGAGTGGGCAGTACTGCCTGCTCTGAAAAATTATTTTTTTGGGCATTCACAAAGGGGAAGGGGTCCCCTGGGGACCCCTTCCCTTTTGCGAATGAGTTACCATCCACTTCAAGTGGATGGTAACTGCGAGTTGGTTTGCGACCGCATTCGCGGTCCCAAAGCAACTCTGCATGGCGATGCGGTCGCAAATAGGAAGGGAACACCCCTTCCTATTTGCGAGTTGAAGCCACAAATTGCGAGTCGGTACCGACTCGCAATTTGCGGTTGTGCATCGCGTTTGGCCTTTTGCGCCTCGCAAACTGCGTTTTTTGCAGTTTGCGAGGCGCAAAAGGCTTGCTACATCTGGCCCTTATTTCTTTCACCTTTTGTTTATCTTATTGTAACAATGTTCTTCCTATTTATGTTTCATTTACTTGTTGTTTCATTGCTGTAAACAAGATGTGTGGTATCCAGGCACTATGCCTTCTGAGACAAGATTGCTTCAGTGAAATTCTGTAAGGGAATCTTATTTTGTAATTGTAAATTCAAGTCTGGTTGTCAGTTGAGCCTGGGCCCTCATGCTTATCACCTGTACACCTCTTCAATGTCTAATAAATGTCTGCAAAATCACCTCATGTCAGGGTGACTGAGTTACTACATAGCTCCATTCCAGTTAGCAACCCACAACCAACTTACACAACGGCTTTTACTTCACTCAGCCTCAACATTCTGTGATATCATATCCACAGCTCTACAATTTCTGGATGGTTCTAGAAGCCTCTCCTGAGTGAAAGCACACACATCATTCACACAGACACGAAACAGAAACTCAGTCCAACTGCAGTCACTTCAAAGACACAATTCATGAATCTGAGCAAAATGCCCACTCAGCCATAAACAAAAAATCAGGACACAATCCAGCTGCAGGCCAATTATCCTCTGCTAACTGGCTCAGTGTCACAGACAAACAAAAGTATATGTTATCTAGGTGCACATTAAGTTGTTCACATTTTGAATTAAAAGGGTGCAAATGAATGCATGAATATGCTATTTCTATAGTGCACAGCTGTCAAAGAGGTCCCAGCACTACTGTGGACTAACCCAGGCCGTAGTTCAACATATCCGAAAAAGCTATGTTTTCAGCCTTCTTTGAAAGAGTATTCATCCGGGGGGGCCCGAATGACCAAAAGAAGAGTATTCTACGTTTTAAGGGCCAAGCAGGAGAAGGAGTATCCACCCATAGGGTGCGCCAGATAAGTGGAACTTTGAGCAGCAACTGGTTGCAGGATCTCAAGGTTCTAGAAAGACAGTAATGATGGATTCTCCTTCTAAGATAGGTAAGTCTCTTGTATGAGGCACGAAAAGCAGGCAGTAGACATTTAAAAGTGACACGCTTACGAACAGGAAGCCAAGGAAGCATCCTAATGGATGAAGAAATAGGGTCTCATTTGGGAATGGTCAGGAGCAGACGCATGCAATGCTTTCAATCACCAGTGCAGTATATATGCAACTTTAAGTCGATTCTATTGTCTCAATGTGTCACATCCCAACATCCCCTTTGCTCTAATCTGTCAAAATTGATTCCCGTAGGCTGCTACTATTGCAGAGCTTTTCCTGGCTTGCTTCTCCCCACCCATGAGAAACACATATCTGTCTCCTGTATTATACAGAAATGTATTGGTTCCAGAAGGCAACCAGCAGCACAGCGAGCCAAGATTGAGCACACGGAGGGGTTAGATTGTACACACCTAGAGTGTGGGATACCTCAAGAGAAATAACAAGCTTCACTCCTTAGATAGGGCAACTGGAATATTCTGTAACAGGGTAGCTGGCAGAACCAGACTAAAAACCAAAATTAGCCTTGGCAAATTTGTTCAAACCGTTCCCACATTTATGATGCCACAACTACAAAGGAGTTTGGGGCTGTAACTCGGTCAAGGCAACTCTTCCTTCTCTGAAAGCCCACTAACCGTCAACCTACCAGGAAAATGCCAGTGGCAAAATGGCCATCCAGGCCAGCGAGTTCAGCTGGGGTGCGTGTTCAAACCACAGAACAGCAAACATGCCTTAAATCTGCCTATTCATTATTCTGCGGTCAGAGAAGCAAAAAGCTCATGAACAGATTGCCGTGATGGGCTTTGCCAACCCCACACACCCACCTCTCCTCTTGCAGGCAAGAAGATATTCCCAAGCACTTCCTCCCCAGCACACATTCCATTCCCTGCCCAGCACACATTCAACCACACACTCAGACTTTGAAACACAAACACTTACCTGTGGCAGGCCCGCGACTTCTGATTCAAGACTGAAGGCATCGGATTATACTTCTCATTCTTCGCAGTTTATTAACTTCATAAACACAGCAGCCAATGAAATTAACTTGTTTTGTCAACTACATTACCCACAGCTTTCATGTGTGACATCATAATAGTAGCACCAATCATGGCATACCATATCATATATAAAGACAAGAAACCATAAACTGTCCTCTTTCTTTGCTGCTTCGCACGGAAGGTAAGTATTTAACCCCATAGTTCTCCTGCTGTGTTATTTCCACTTATGTGTACCCAATGATATGATTTGACCCTTGTGAGCTTGCGCCTTTCACTGTAGTACATTAGCGCATGCAATATACACTTTATATGTAATATTCCTCTGTTTCGTGTTGAACGGTTGTGTTACACTATTTCACTGTACCCGCCACATGCACTTATAAGCGACAGGCCGCAACACATTTGTGCACCTGGCTGGGGTGCTGGGAGGCCGGGACACAGAGCGCACTAGCACGAGGACCGTAGTCCTCTTTCTGTCTTGCTGCCCGCATGCACTTTGCGCAGCAGGCCTATCCTCCAATTCGAAACGAAGCGCGAGCCCACGCATCCACTAGGCAGGTGAAGAGTCGGCTCCTTGTGTGGTAATAGCTTGGTTGAGCCCAACGTCTTCCCTACGTCTGCTGCCCGGGCTGTAATCTGGCTATCACAGGCTTTGTCTGGGGTAGGGTGACAACCTGGCATTGAGGCAAATTCTGGACAGGACTGTAAAAAATTCAGGACAAAGGGTCAACATTCAGGACAAAAATTCAGGACAAAGGGTCAAAATTCAGGACAAAAATTCAAGAACAAACGTCAGTTTTACAGACACACGCTAGAGAGGCCATGCCTCACTATGTTGTCAGTGCATTTATGTACTCTTTTTCAACATAGCACTATTTATTCACTGTGGACCTTTTGTGATTGCCTCCTGGTGTGCTATATTCAGGTGCCACATTACGTCCTTGTTCAGTAGTAAATTAATGCCCTTCACAGCAAGGCCATCACTCCTACCCAAATCTACCCGATCTTTCCTGAAGAGAAAGTAACAGCAACATTTTGATTATGTTTCTGAACATTTCAAAACCCCTGGCAAACAGTTTGGGAAACATTAAGGTAATTAACCTTATGCTAGTTTAAACAAATTGAACAAAAACATCTGGCTTACCCCAACCGCCCATGGACTTTCAACCTAATTTTATTTAAAGAGGAAGGGCAGATGGTGTGGGTGACAGTCTCACACCTAATGACAGGATGTGATGTACCCATAACTTGTCTGTAGTCTCACTGCACTAGAGTATATGTTTGGGACACTACATTTATCTCAGAAATGGGAGCCTGGACTACCAATCAAAGATAATAAAAGAGGAGGAAGAAATTGAGATCAAATGGGAGATCCACAGCAAGTAATTCAAAGGGTTGTTGCTAACAACTGGATAAATGAAGAAGCGAAGAACAAGGTGGGACAATTAGTGTTTCATTAACATAGGGCACTGTTTTCGCCTTCATACACAATTAGATCTCAGATTGAACTGGGAACCAGTTACCTTTTGATACCTAGTGATTAATATCTACCATTCTTACACTGATTTCCAGGATGAAAATCTCGGCAGAGCGAACGGTCCCTCCAAGCCCAGTTTGCTTTTTGGTCTTCTCTTCTGCTTTCTGTAGACGCCATGTGGCACTAGCGAAGATGGTGGGCTACCCCAATGATAGTATTATTTTGCAAACCTTCCCCTGCTCGTCCTTCATTCCTTCTTCAGACAGGCCACACATCTGATTTGGTCGCTGCGGCACCATCGGGAGCTCTTTCCACTCTAAAGCTAACTGTGACTGCGGGTGGATTAGATCTTCTGGATTTAGAATGCTTTTATTCAGCTGCAGATGTCCAATGGGTGGCTCACTGGCTTTCTGCCCACCTCCCTGCATGAGATGGGGTTTACCAGGAAAGACTTTTAAGGAAGGCTTAATGCACTGCTCATCGTTTCCTACTGACCGTTCTATGGATCACCATCCGGGGTTATCATGCATGGCTTTCTCTTGCCTTGCCAGAACCTGTAAACTCACTGACACGAAGAAACCCTGTGCTCCTGCACTACCTTTGCTAAGCCTTCCCACTCGCACAGGATGGCTGTGCTCAGAGCAACTCCATGAGTGGCATGTTGCAGGTGTCTTAAAATTGGGGACTTTGTTTCTGAACAGTGAGCTACTAAATTTCCAAACCCTTGTGGCAGACTACCATCTTCACCCCGGTCAACTCCTTACTTACAACCACCTTAAATAATAATTAAATGCCCTATTTCATGCCTGCTACCTAGTACTAACCCTACAAGAGGTGTGCCAGAAGCTCTGTACCATAGGAAATGGTGGCAAACGGATAGAATGGGTGTACAGACCTATCCTGCAACATGGAAACCACTCAAAGGTCTTCTGGTCATACTACCTCTGCAAGATATGGTCTAAAATACTGGACTTTCCCCACCAAGTATCCCACAGCTGTCACTTTAAGTAAATTCATAGTGCTTCCTTGTGAATGCATTCTGCCCGTTGCTTGCCATTGGCCTTGTGGTTTGTAACTCACAATTTGTTGCTTTCAATTTGCTGGCTTTATTTGTTTTAGGCCATGCAGCTTGAATTCGTCCCTTCCCTTGCCAAAACCTTATTTACAGTATCCTGCCGAGTGCTCCCTTTCTGTAAACAGGCCTGTAAATCTTGTTCTTATCTCATCATATTTGCTGTGCATTCAAAGAACAAAGTCAAATGTCAGGCTCTGTCTTCGGTGGGAACTTAGGGGCCAGATGTCGCAAACGCGTGTTTGCTATGCAGAAATGCATTTTGCGAGTCGGAACCGACTCGCAAAATGCATTTCCGAGTCGCAAATAGGAAGGGGTGTTCCCTTCCTATTTGCGAGTCGCAGTGGTATGCAATTCCATTTGCGACCGTGTACGCATATGGAGTCGCAGTTACCATCCACTTGAAGTGGATGGTAACCCAGTGGATGGTAACCCACTCGCAAACGGGAAGGGGTCCACATGGGACCCCTTCCCCTTTGTGACTGGACCCACAATTATTTTTTCAGGGCAGGCAGTGGTCCAATGCACTCTACACCACTGCAAGCTGACACTCTGCAACACTGCTCTGGCCGCCACTATGCTCTACACCACTCTGCCCTGTACTACTGCATTTTGCACCAATATACTCTATTCCACTGCATTCTATGCCACTCTACTCTGCCCAATGCCACTCTATGCAACTGCACTCTACACCAGTGCACTCTAAACAACTGCACTGCCCTTTACTCTGCACCACTGTACTCTATGCCACTGTTCTCTGTACCACTCTACACCACTGCACTGACACTCTACTCTGCAACTCTGCACTCTACACCACTCTACTCTATGCCACTGCACTCTAGGCACTATACTCTACACCACTCTACTCTGCACCACTCTACACCACTACACTCTATGCCACATGAGTCTACTCTGCACTCTATAACACCTTCTGCATTACTGCGCTCTCTGCTACTCTACTGTATGCCACTCTACTCCACTGCACTCTATGTAACTCTACCCCATGCCACTCTATGCCACTGCACTCTGCGCCAATGCACTCTAAACAACTGCACTGTACGCCACTCCCTCTACTCTGTACCACTGTACTCTACGCCACTGCTCTGTGCCACTCTACTCCACTCTACATCACTGCACTCACACTCTACTTTGCAGCGTTGCACTCTCCACCACTGTACTATACACCAATGTACTACTGCATTCTATGCCACTGCACTCTATGCCACTCTACTCTGCATTACTCCACTCTACAGCACTTTGCCCTACTCTGCACCACTCTACACTACACCACTGCACTCCCTGCAATGTGAGTCTACTCTGCAATCTATGCCACTGCACCACTCTACACTACTGCTCTCTGCTACTCTATTGTATGCCACTCTACTCCACTGCACTCTATGCCACTCTACTTTGTCCATTGCCACTCCATGCCACTGCACTCTACGCTAACGCACTCTAAACAACTGCACTGTACCCAACTGCACTTTGCACCACTGGGCTCTACGCCACTGCTCCTATGCTAGTCTACTCCACACCACACCACTATGCCACTAGCTTTAAGCCACGCTGAACAGCAGCTACTCTGGTGTATAACATGGTTATGGCTAAAACACATTAGCAAAGCCATTAACTCTTTCGTAGATGAGACCTATTGGCTTTGCCAATGTTTGTTAGTACTATGAGGTACCGAGGTACCTGAAAGAACTGTGAAAAATACAATTACATCATAATAAATGCTGCTACAAAATGCGCAAATACATTTCGGTTAAATAAAAAAAAAAGTGCTTCTCAAATACAGATTTGAATAATATACTGTACAGTTTATACCTAGTGATAAAAAAAATTATAACACTCCATTAAAACCACACACTCCACAGGTCACCTTGGAACACCATTACAATACCTCTCTGAAAGAAATATCTTTGCCACCAGAAAACTTCAAGTGACTCCTTTTAGTAAAGTCAATGCAGGTTTTCAACCCCCTTTGTATTTGCAGATTTACCAGTGGCCCACATTTGCATGTCGTTAGGGAAGGAGACCCCCTGGCAAGAAGGCCTATTCTTATCTCTCTGCCCCTCCCTCCCTCAGAGCACAGGAGACCCCCTGCCTTCCAGCCCAGCTGGGGAAACTCCTCTGCCCTTAATTTTGCCCTGCCTCAGCTGCCCTTTAGGTGAAAGCTAAAATTACGGCCCTTAAGGTGAAAGCTAAAATTACGGACAAATGCCGTCCGTTAAAGCTTTCATCACGGACAACGGACAGCAGGGCGAAATTACGGACAGTCCGTGAAATTTACGGACGAGTGGTCACCCTAGTCTGGGGGGGGGAGGGGCGTCCCATGCTACTGCCCCCCCCCAAGAAGAACACCCCCCTCCACCTCCTGAATGGCCCCTCACAGTTCCCATGGCCCATCTATTACAGTCTCTCTCCACAGACCATGCTTACTCTGCACAGACCTCCACCAGTGCTCAGCCCCCCTCCATATTTCATCTCCGATGACTCACACTCACCCCCGTACGACTCAGATAATGACACCTTCCACCTACAACCCATTGCCAGACAACTCAAAAAGTATGCCCTGACTGTACCCCTGTATGGCCAGACCACTCTCATGCCACTGCCCCCCCACAAGGATGAACACTCCCCTCCACCTCCTGAATGGCCCCACACAGCTCTCATGGCCCATCTATCACAGTCTCTCTCCACGGACCACGTTTACTCTGCGCAGCCCTCCACCAGCGCTCAGCCCCCATCCATATGTCATCCCTGATGACTCACACTCACCCCCGTCCGACTCAGATAATGATACCTTCCACCTGAAATTGCTACGCTACGCCTCCAGCGACCATCAGTCTGCTAACCCTTCAGGTGAGGCCCCTGATCTATCATTCTCACTGATGTTTGACCCTGACACCATCATTCACCTTAGGTCATCTGACTGGATCCCATTACCAGCAGTCGCTGACTATGCCCAGACAAGACTTAGAAAGGCCTTAGACAAGCACGTTAGGAACCAATTGTGGTCTAGGTGTCCCCATCCTGAAATCCCAGGCAAAGTAGCACTAGCACCAGAGCTAGACCCTAACCTGGCTCCTTTCCTAAAGCACTCATCCAAAGACCCTAAGAAGGGAATAGATAGATCATGGAAGTCCTGTCAGGATAAAGTCCTCAACCTGGCAGGGCCCTTGTGCAAGATCCTAGACCTTGCAGTGGGCGTAAAGGAGTCCAGCTCCATGATTGACCCAGAACCCCTTGCAGGTTGGGTGCAGTGCGCATTATGCATATTAGGGAATGCAAATTGTGCAATCTCGATTGAGAAGAGGCAATCGTTTCTGCTGAGAATAGATCCCAAATTAGCGATCTTGGCCAATGCTGAACCGGGTCCCCTGGTCAATGGCCTATTATTTGGGGAGAAATTGTCAAGGACTTAGGCACATTTGTTCACACATTCACGGCCTTAGCTAAGGCCCAAACCTCACTCAACAAAGTTTTCCAGCAGCGCATTTTTGCCAGGGCCAGCAGATATTCAGGGGCGTCTGTCCAGCCGATCCTCCTCAGGAGGCCCTCAAGCTAGCTACACCACCTCAGGCAGGGGATGTATGTCTCAAGTCAGAGATACTTCCTACCCCGCAAGGGCTCAAGCAGGATGCTCCCTTTTCTCCAGAAGTGGTTTACGTTCACAAAGCAGTTACAACTCTCGCTCCAACCCTCAAGGTATGCCTAAAGTCAGTAGTACTGGGGGGCAGAACCAGACATTTCCTGAACAACTGGTCCCTGTTGACCACCGAGCCGTGGGTGCTGGAGACGATAACAGGCTTCCAACAAGAATTCTTCAGGACCCCTCACCAGACATGTCCACCACAACCAATCCATTTTTCCCTACTAGATCCCTCCTTTATTCTACAAGAAATATATCAAGACCAGACAGGTCAACTCTGTTGCATCCACCTGCTTCCACACCCTCCGACTTCTACTAGATTTTCAGATGGATACCCATCGACTGCCACAAAACCGTGACACATGCCTTGATCACAAGCTGACTTGACTACGGCAACGCCCTCTAAGCCGGAACCACCAAGAAGAACCTGAACAAGCTGCAACAATTCCAGAACATCGCCGCCAGACTCATCTTGAACATCCTCCGCCAAGAACACATTACAGGACACCTGAGAGACCTCCATTGGCTCCCCGTCGAGAAGAGAATCAACTTCAAACTCCTCATACACACCTACAGAGCCCTCCACAACATCAGACCAAGCTACCTCAACCACTTCATCACCTGGTTCTCCCCTTCCAGACCTCTCCACTCCTTCCAGCAGTCGCTCACCGCCATACTCTGCATAAAGAAGTCCTCAGCAGGAGGAAGATCGTTCACCTACCCGGCAACAAAAGGTTGGAACTCCCTACCTCTCCACATCGGACAGTCACCATTGCTACCTCAATTCAGGAAGGACGTCAAGACCTGGCACTTCGACTGAACCCTGAGGACATTCTCCACAGCGTCTTGAGACCCTATGGGTGAGTAGCGCACTCTAAAATAATTGATTGGTTGATTGACCATCTTCCCTTGCCAAGCCAACCCATTGGGGTTTTGCAGCAACATATTTGTAGTGAGCAAGAAGGGAGGGGGCTGCCATTTAGTAATCAATTTAAAGGAATTCAACAGCCGAATTCTTTATCGTAATTTCAAAATGGAAGGGATTCATCTTCTCAGAGACATTCTCAGAGAGGGTAATTGGATGGTCCCCCTGGATCTGAAGGACACCTACCTCTCGATCCCAATTTTTCCCCCTCACTGGAAATTCTGGCAATTCAGATGGAACAATTAATGCTTCCACTTCAAGGTCCTTCTCTTCAGTCTATCCTCCGCCCCTCGGTGTCTCACCAAGGTTATGCACCCAGTGGCGGAGAAGCTTCGATCCAGGGAAGTACGTATGATCATTTACTTAGACTACAGCTTACTACAGCTTTTACATGTTTGTTTTCATGAAAAAGCTGTAACATGCCAAGCAGTAGTGGCACAGAGAGGCCGTGAGTTGGCACCCTGGGGCCCCTTAAGGGCAGCTGCTACTACTATCAAAGGGTGATTTTGGAAGTCTGGCGCTCTATTGAATATCTATTAAAGTAACCCCATTTGTGCAGTCCTTCAAAGAGAGGATGTCCACCGAACATCCCCAAAGGAAACCTAGGGTTTCGTAAGTAACAAGGCCTTAAGTGCATGCAAATAATATACATACACAATTGTGAAAGTATTCTTCAGATGTGCGATTTCGTTATTGATATTCAGTCTTTATTGGACCTTCACCCACTTCATCACGTGTTTCGAGTACTCGCCACAGGATCGTTCCTCACGGACGGAGTACAGTTTCATATGCAATGCGGCTTTCTTCATTTATAAGGGCAGAGTGGACGCGCTGAATTTTAGCTGCATGGTTAAGTGAGGTTTTCTTTTAGCATCACTTAACGGATTGCTTGGTTATTGCTTGCAGACTTGTGACAATTTCCCGGCCATGAGAGACATGCGATAAAAGAAAGATTTGTGCCGGAATTTAAGCCCTGATGAAGCCGTGAGGCAAAACGCCCGATCGACGAAACACGTGTTAGCAGTGGGCGAAGGACCAGTAAAGACTGAATATTTATCAATAATGAAATCGGACATCTGAAAAACACCTTCACAATTGTGTATATTATTTGCATGTGCCTAAGGCCTTATAGCTGCTAGTGTGAGACTGATGGGAAACTCAACAATTCAGGGCACAGTAGCAAGCTCTCTGAAACAACATTCATGTTAACACTCTAAACAAGCATTTGCAATGCAACAGGTCTCGCATTTCTCTGAGTTGTGCAATTATCTACGTAACAGGCAAAAGTGCAATTAACTATGTAACAGGGTAGATGTCATGCAAAGCGCTCAACTTCTGCCAAGCGAGATTGCGCTGCGAAAAAAAAAAAAAAGTAGTCCACAAACCGTACGGAAAACAGCGAGCCTTGCATGTTTTCAGTGCTTGGTCCCTGCGCTCGAGGAGGGCTAACCACCAGAAAAGGCATGATGTATGCATGCCTTCCACTAATGAAAGCAAGCAGATTTTGAAAGGCAAGCCCACGAACCATGAAAGACACTGATGTGACATGGGTGGGTCTCCGAGCCGTTTGCTAACTACTAATGCGTCTCGCAAGTGAAACGCATGCGCGCAGGCTCAACCCTAAAAATGGTGGTCCATGTGGGTTGGGGCATTGGGCCTCCGGGAGTGAGCGCATGTCCAACTTCCCAAGGGGAGCCTGTGCAGGTGCGATTAAGAACAGCAGGCTCCGGGCGGTGGGCTTTGAGAGCTGAAACTGCAGCTTTTTCTGCCTACGTTCATACCACCCTGAATGCGCCCGATCTCAGAAACTAAGCAAGGTCGGGCCTGGTTAGTACTTGGATAGGAGACCGTCTGGGAATACCTGGTGCTGTAGGCATTTTGCCTCTCGCAGACACTAGACGCTGCACGTCTTAGATCAATTACACAGCTTCCTCGTTAATTTCATTTTCCACTTTTTATTTCCTACACTCTTTTTTTTCCTGTCTTAAAAAAATAAATAAAAAAGAACAGCAATAACACTAAAATACACACTTTCCAAAGGAAAACTTACAATTATTCTACACTTTACACTCGGCCCAAGCTGAAGAAAACATTTGCTCCATGACGGGCAAAGTGATCCCTAGCTAAGGCTTTGCTTTCTTGCGGTAAGCATATGCGTGAGGTCTTAAGACCAGATCTCACTTCTTGTGATGTCATTTCCTGTCAGGTCATGGGTTGTGATGCCACTACCTGTGATTCCAGGTGCGATTTCACATGCCGTGGTGTCATGTGGCGTAATGTCACTTGCATGGTGTCTAACTTGGTCAGTCCCCCCACTTATTTTCTTTAAGACTTGTGCCATAAATAAGCCTTAGCCCCCAAGAAATAGTGCTTGAGCCCACTATTGGCAACCAAATGGAAAAAAATCAGAAATGTGATAAAAGGACGATGATGTATTCGGTGTGGAAGAATGAAATGAGTTGCAGACACTAGTGTAACAGAGTCCAAAAGCAGAACATTCCAGAAACAGGGAATAAAAAGAGGAAAGGTGCGTATAATTTGAGTTGTTGTAAAAGCATTTTCGGCATTTCATGGCACTGTAACAGCTGTCATTAACTCAACGATCCATTTATCGAGCACAGAAAGAATGGGTGAGCAGGGCGTGTGCAGAATAAAACCTGCTCAACATAAGAAAACATCCCAGCAGAGAGCACATTACTCACTGTTACGTCCTAAGCATTAAACTACAGACCTCTGTCTCTTTCAGTTTCACTTGTATTGTAAGAAGGGGCATTATTTTGCATGTTGTTTGAGAAAGGATTCCATGATGAAAGATTTGATTTTTCCAACAATTCCTAAATACTTCCTGTGGCACCCTGGTTTGACAAAAGTAAAGAAAAGACTGGCCACCCTCTACCTGTAAGGCATGGTGAATATGTTGCAGATGGCACTTACAGAGTGACAGAGCCTCTCCATTAAGTGAAAAAAGTGCAAGAAGAGGTAAGTCATTGGCTTGCCTTCCCGTTTATTTCTGGATTTGTTAAGGTAGAGTAGAAGAGATATTTCTCCCGACCAGAGTGAATGGAGGTGTCGCTACTCAGTGGGATAACGAAGAGAGAACTCCTGCATAGCAGCAACTAATCGTCCTTGGGAGGGAAGAATGAACGCTGCTGTTTAGAAGCAGCGTCTCCCCTGGTGACTCCTCTGTGTCATGCCCTAAGGAGGGGTCGAAGGAGGCGCAGCACATGCTGTGTCAGGTCAGGGTTGTCCATTGTAATTGAGTGTGTGAGAGGGGCCGTCTGATAGCCGTGCTAGGTTGGGGAGGGGCTGCTGCAGCCTGTGAAGATGAGAGAATCGGACGTAACCCAGAGCATTTAACGAGCATTTTCAATACAACGGGTTACGCATTTGCTCGAGTTAGAGCTATTACCGTTGTAAACTCCTAACTGGACTTTTCTTGGCAAACAAATGAAAAGAAAAAAAAACGCAGCGCAATCGCGCTGCGTTTTTGTTTTTATTTGTGTGGCTAGAAAAGTCCGGTTAGGAGTTTACAAAGCTGGGGGTGGGGTAGGGGAATGCAATGCTCTGGTGTTTGCTCGAGTAAGAGCTCCTAGCGTTGTAAATTACTGAGTGGACTTTTCTTGCCACAGACTGAAAATAAAGAGAGCGAGGGCGAGCTGGCCCTGGAAAAGCCCCCCTCTGCTGTTGGTTTATGTTTACAGAGGGAGCTGGTGGGGAGGAGGGACTGAACAAGCACCCACACTGTTGAGGTGAAACAGGCAAATGCCAAAAAAAAGTCCCTTACAGAAGAGATAAACAGGACATAGCGCAATTACACAGTACTTTGTGCTGCTCCCAAAGTGAAAAAAGGCAGGACAAAGAGGCAGAACTGACCACTAGCAAGCAATGATTTTTGAAGGGCACTGAAACTAACAAATCAAAATGCTGGAACTCACTCTGTTGTATACTTTAGTATACAGCAGGCTGAACACTAATGCTGAACCTAAAAACTAGGAAGTGACAAATCTGATATAGACAATTCCCAATCCAACAGCAGTCTCCTGCTTTTAGCCACACACTTAAAACTGTATTGGTAAACAATTGAAAAATTACATAGCTGAAAATAAATATGCGATTTTCAGTGATGTTTTGGCAAAGACACCCATCAAAGTGCCACAGTCTTGGAAGCTGATTATCTCCTTAACTTCTTGGACTTTAGTGAGTCCTGCCTCATTGTGCCGATTGACCATTCTGCAGCATTCAACACCAATGACCCCAACATTCTCCTTCTTATACCACAACTGAGGCTTTAAGGGTGCTGTGTTTTGAATGGTTCTCCACGTATCTCAGCATTCATAAAATGGAAATACATATAGACGATCACCACTCTCCTCCATACTGCACGATGCTCAGCATACCACGGAGTTCCATCGTCTCACAAACAGTAGTTCAGCCTGGAAATTGACCCTCTAATGGACCTCATAAAGGAACTTGCCGTTCATTTACCTAGTACAGTGATGACGCCAAAGTCTACTTTCACATAAAACTGGATTAACTGTATAAATCTTACCTGCAGTGATTAACAAGGCAAAATCATTTGGCTTATATTCAACCTCAGGCTCGGTCTGGTTGAACACACACAGACACAATGTCAAGGAGGCGCAATACTATCGGAATATGATAGAAACAAATTAAACTGTTCATTCATAGGTAGGACCTAATCAAAGAAAATGAGTGCAGTGACCTGTTAACTTGCATACCAAAACAAAGATGACCACACTAAAAGACACTTTAATGCGCATTACCCCTAAAAGACCTTCAGCGGTTTAACTCAAAGCAAGAAGCCAATTCAAACTTGGAAGTATCATTTACAAAGAATTACATCTGAACACAACAAATGTCTCTGAAAACATCTATGGAGGAGCATGCATGTCTAAGAGTACAAGAGGACTGCACTTGCAAGTTCCTTAGTTGTCAAAAAATAGGCCCCTAGGAAAGCTGTCTCCAGAGTTGCCCAAAAACTATGGAGCACAGTGCCCGGCCTCCTCTCCAGTAGGGAAGTGCTTACTCTCAACCTCCTCAGGATTGAACTCAAATCCTTCCTTCTTAGGAGCGTGCCATAATGAAGGCCAGACTTCCTGGTTAACTCTTTACTAGTGTTCACTCAGTTCTCCAAAAGGTTTCCACCATACGACACCCATTTGCCAACCCCTCTACAGGTGTTCCTCCAAGCTGAACTGTGTTGAGGATTGATTATCCTTCTGCACAAAATTATTTGCACTATTATACTGAACAGGTAAGAATTAGTTTTAAAAATGCCTAATATGTCATGCATAGTGCAAAGTGGCAACACAATCTAGATGACTTTTTCATGATATTTTCACATTTCTGCGACGTCTCAATGCACCAATGTATTTCATCTCTACCAGTGTTATACTGTTTACGCTGTGCATAGTTCTGATAGCCATAAGTTTTCTTTCATGCTTTCCTTCCAAAACTATGTAAATTACGTTGCTTCAATAAATGGCATAAATATAGAAATCATGAAGAGCTGTAGCAAAGACTATGGAGCGCCAATAATTAAGAATTAAAGGAATTCTGGAAAATATATTGCAAGAGATAAAACATGCAACGAAAATGAAGGATTCCAAGTGGTGTGGCAAATGGTAACATAAGGGCAGAAATTAAGAGAAAAAACGAAGCAGGAAGATAGGAAGAGGAGTGGATAACTCAATTTGAGAGGATTTTCTTAACAGGAAGTGAAGCAAGAGGAAAAAGTTAGCTCACCAGGATTGAAACTCAAGACATTCTTCCTAAAATGCAATGTATTGTAGGCTGGTTCTCACTACCACCAAATAGCACTCGAAGCAGGAGAGATGGATGGCCCTGTTGAGCTGGAGAGAATGACATGTGAGCGGCCAGCACCCTTCAAAAGCCAGTCTCCCGTGTCTCCATCCCCATGGGGCAGTGGCGTAGCGTGGGGGGTGCAGGGGGGGCCGGCCGCACCGGGCGCAACATCTTGGAAGAGACTAAATCCACGGGTTGGGGGCGCAAATGACTTGCCTTGCCCCGGGTTAGGGGGCGCAAATTACTTGCCTTGCCCCGGGTGCTGACAACCCACGCTACGCCACTGCCATGGGGAAATGTGCGATGGGTTAAGTGGCCAGTCTGACCCTGCAGCAGACTAGTCAAAACAAGGGACAGATCTGCGCCATTCCTTCTATTCGTGGATGAATCGGTTCTCAAGTGCTCACCTCAAATATTTTTGAGTCACTGGCAGGAGAACAGAATGACTCCGATCAGCAGACACAAGATCAAAACTAAATAGATGCAGCAGAAAATTCCCTGATAAAGAAAAAGAAGCGTATCCTGGTAGAAGACTTATTAGTAAAAATGAAAGGTCTTCCCTAACCAAGAGAGAATGGTATAAGATTTTTTTGAACTAAATATTGTTTGACAGAAATATTGACTCCTATATCTCGTTCGCCAAAGAATTGCCCCACTGGAGTTCATAATAGAACTTCTACACCCACAGGGACCACATTTTTGTGAATGATGTTTAGGACGCAACATTGAAGAAAGACAGTGTTTTTGTCAATGATATTCTGGCATACAACCATTTGAGAGTAAGCCCTACTTCGAATTTACTTGGAATGTAAATACCGAAGGCGCCATTAAGAGGGAAGGGGGAGCAGTCCTGGGAATGGAGATATTTGCTAACCTTAACAGCAAAGACATGCTCACATACATTTCTGAGATTATGCACAATTTAGCCAGCAGCCATGCAAATAGCAAATAAACTTCTTTATTTACCTGGCTTCAAGGTAAATAGCAGATTTTATGTACTATTTGTGTACTATTTGCAGTTGGCCTTGCAAATAGAAAAACTGTTTCATTGTTTACCAGGCCGCTGACTATATGAAAGACACTTTTAGCCTAATTTTCAAATGTGTCAGACAAGTTACTCCGTCCCAAAGGTGATGGATATCCCGTCCGCCGAAATCTAAATTCCATTGGATATAATGTTGTTTAGGTTTTAGCAGACAGGGTGTCCATCACCGTAGTGACGGAGTAACCCATCCGTCGAGGTCTAAATCAGGCCCTATGTGCTGTTTGGCTAGTAACCATGCAGAAAGCAAAGGAACTTCATTTTACTTGGCAGCCGGCAAAAAAGCAGACCGTGTGCACAATTTAGAAAGCAGGTGTGTATAATAGAGAAACTTCATGGCTGCTGTCGAAACTGCTGAAATTATGTATTGTTATGCCTAGCACAGATTTAAACAGGCACTTACCACCAGGTAGAACTGCAAACAAGGAGTGAATACAATTCACACCCATCTCCCTATGCAAGTTAGTGCTAAAATTGGCTTAAAAGGAATTTGCAACTGAACGGCAATAAATCATAGGTCTAAATAGTCATCAAAGAAAATACTTGAATTTTTTCAAGTTAATTTGGAAGGTGTGGCACAGAATGTCACTGCATTTTACCAAGGTCCTAGACACTGTGCCTTGAGGGACCTTTTGTTGAGTTGTTACATACTCCACAAATGATCCTTCTCCCCACGTTTACCTATAAATATGGCTAATGATATAGATGATTAGATCCTTTTCAAAACTAGGTGCTGCTCTTTACTCTTCTGCATCAGGGGAATGTACCAGGGTCAGATATAAGATTCACAAAAGGCTACATGTTATCAGAACACTTCTTTTTCTGCCCTGAGTTTTAATGCAACAAATAAATGCATTCTGAAGTTAGTAATTCTTGGTCTGGTCAAAATCAGACTAAAATGCCTGAAAACAATGATTTATCAAAACAGAGGCCAGAACTGGAAAACTTGTATCCTAGTGACATGGCTCCATCTGATATTTAGGGTGATCCCTTCAAAATAGAAACATTTTCTTAAGACCCCTTTTGCAAGTCATCTACAAAGTATACATGAAAGGATTGTATCCCGGTACTCCTAATTTTGGCGCTACTAGTACTCATGATTTGAATCATCTTGATACCCCAGGCCCTAGCCCCTGCATCCTTGATGCACCTGGTACTGCGTCCATTGGTCCTGGTCATTCTTATTAAGTCCTGTTAGGATGGGCCTGGTCACTTGAGATCCGGTCCCCTTGGTTTTCCTGTCTCTGGTTGTCCTAGTCCCCCTGATCATCACACAGGTTCTGCTACCACAAGTCCTGGTTCTCTATTTCACTTGGTACTCCAGATCCTGGTCCTCATGGTTCTGCCCCTGGTCGTTCTAACCTGAATCCTGCTAATCTTTCTAATACACCGTATCCTCGTCATTCTGGACCCTTGTCCTAATTGTCTTAGCCTACCTGCCTCATCTGATGAATTCTTCTGCCCCCTCCATCTTACCATGATAGACCTGGCCCTAGTTTGTGAAGTCCTTCTGCACCTTTTCATCCTTGTTCTGCACTAACTTGTCCTCCCAGTCCTTGTTTTATTTTTGATTTTGTGCCCACCAGACTTGATCTTGCTCCTGGTCATCCGTGTTTGGGTCTTTGTTAGCCCAGTCCTCTTGGCCCTGGTCCTCCTGGACAACCTGGTCCTTCCAGACTGCCTTTGCCTAGCTCTTCTTGTTCTGTCCTGGTCCTCTTGATCTCTTCCACTTTACTGAGTCCTTCTAATCATCTTCACCCTGTTCCTTCATTTCCTGATACACCAGCTCCTAGGTCTGCTGGACCCCTTGATACACCTCTCCTCCTGTGTCCTGGTCTTCTTAAGCATGTCCTTCTTAGTGCTTGTCCTCCTGATTTGGATCATCCTGGCTCTCCTGGCCCTGTGCCTTGTGATCAAAGTCCGTCTGGCACTGTGCCAACTGGTCCAGACCCTCTTGGCCCTGGTTCCCTTTGATGGGATTCTTCTGAACCTGGTCATTTTGGTCTTGGTCCTCCTCGCCATCCAGGTCCCGCCTCCTTAGTCTTCCTGGCTCTGGTTCCCCTGATCCTGATTTTCCTCACCCTGCTCCTGCTAACCTCAAGATCCAGTCTTTCTGCTCCACATGGTACTCTGGACCCTTGTAAAGAGATCCTTATCTGCCTGGCAGTCCTAGGCCTATTCCTGGTTCTCTTGGTCCCGATCTTGCTAGTCCTTCTTGCTCCAGTCCTGGCCCACCTGATACCCTTGGTATTGTTCCCTTTCTTTGTTTATTCTGGTGCCCGAGCCGTACTGGCCATAGTCCTCAAGCTCCTGACCTTCCTAATTCTTCTAGATATAATCCTGAGGTTCCTGCCCCTTGTCCTGGTGGTTCCACACCAACTGGCTATGGTCTTTCTTGTTCTGCTCTTCCCGGAACTTGACTTCCTGTTTCTTAGTCTTCCGACCATTCAATCCCTAGCCCTTTGGCCTGGTCCCCCTGACTGTGGTCATGCTGGACCTGATTTCCCTTTTCCTGATCCTCCTTTCCTTTCTCACACTGGTCTTCCTATTCCTGGGGCACCAGGGCCTGGCCCTCTTTCCTCCACTCTTCCTAGTTGAATGGTACTGGTCCCCCTGGCCCTCTGTTCCTAACTAAGAGCTTATCCTTCTGGCTCCTGCTGCCTGGATTCCTGGTCTCATTGCATTGGTACTCCTATTATTGGTTTTCATAGTCCTTGTCCTTCTTAGGATTCTGTGCCTGCTGGATCTGATCTGCTCGGTCCTGCTCCTTATAGTTTGAGTTCCCCTGCCCCTGTTCCTCTTAGCCATCCCAGCTCTAGTCTCTTTGGTCCTGACCATCCTGGTCCTCTCAGATGGTCATCCTAAACCTAGTCATCTGGTCATCATGGCTCTTCCTGGTTCCCCTAGTCTTGCCCCTGCTGGTACTTTCCTTGCTGGCCCTTTTGGCCCTAGTCACCTTACCTTGGTTCTCCTTCTAGTTCTGGTGCCTCAGGTCCTAGTCCTGCTGGTACCCTTAGCTCATCTGGCCTCTTGTGTCCTGACCCTCCTAGGCTTTATCCTCCTGATTCTGTTTATTGTCCTCTTGGCCCTCCTGGTACCACTAGTCATGGCCCTCTTAATCCTGGTTCTCCTTGTTCAGGTCCTCCTGAGCCTGGTCATTTTAGTTCTTTTCCTCCTAGCCACCCTTGTCCAGTGCCCTTGGTCTTCGTATGGTGGGCCTATTTACATCTGAACTTCCTAAAGCTGGTCCTGCTACCTGAGCTGACTGACCCACTACATATAGCATTTCAAGTCCGACTCACCTAGATCTTGATCTTAATTGCCCTTTTAGCCCTGTTTCTGGTTCTCCTAGTCATGAGCCTTTTAGTTTACCTAACCCCCTCTCTCTGTCCTCCTTGTGGATTTGGTCCTGCCCCCCTGGTCTTCCTTGTCCCTGTCCTGCTCTCCTAGCCATACTGACCACTGTCCTCCTGGTCCTGATCTTCATAGTCACCCTCAATCTGGTCACCATCCTTCTGACACTAGTCCACCTATGTTTGCCTTCATAGACTACAAAAATGGTACTGGAACATCACTGCTTATCCTAGTCTTTCTTAGTTCTGGTGGGAAAGGGCTTCCACATCCTTGCCTTTTTGGTCCTGGCCTGTCTGGTCATCATTTCCATGTATTCCCATATGTTCCTGCCCATGCTTGTCTGGATTGCAGCTTTCTTGCTTCAGAGGCTCCCAGTACTGGCCCTTTTCATCCTCTTCACCAGCTTCTGGTCCCTTGGTCCTCTTGGCCCAGCTCCACTGGTTTATCTAGTTCCTCTTGTTTGCCTGTTCCTAATCCTTCAGTTCCTAGTCCCTCATCCACGTAGACCCGGTTTTAGTTCTGGTACTCCTTTGTCTGGCCCTTTAGTGCTAGTCCCACTTGCACTGGCTTCCCTAATCTCCTGGTACCCAGTCCTCCTGTCCCATCCTAGTTCTATTAGTCCTCTTAGTTTCCTGGTTTGCCTGTTCCTTTGTGTTTTTGTCCATTGCTCCTGATTCCCTCGGTCATGTTCCCTTTATTACTATTACACCTAGACTTGGTCTTCCTTGTTCCCTTAGCCGTGGTTCTTGTGTTATGGATTATCCTAGGCCATGTCATGCTGGTTTAGGGTCCTCCTGAGTCTGAACCTCATGGAACTTCTGATCACACTGTGCCTGGACTTTCTGGTCCTTTCTTTTACTCCTAGTACAGCGAATCTAGGGACTCCTAGTCCTGCTAGCCCCTGTCCCTCCTGGTCATAGTTTTTCTGGTCCCACATCTTCTAGCCCCATGGTCATCCTTGATTTAATCTCTTTAGTCTTGATCCTCCTGTCTCTAGTCCTCCTTTCCATTGTTCTTCTGGCACTGGTCTTCTTGGATCTGTCTACCAGGATCTGTCACTGCTGGTCCTTCTTGTTCCTCTCGTCCTGGTCAGCTCTCTCAGGCCTCCCTAGACCTCCTTGTCCTTCTGGTGCAGGGCCTTCTGTTCCACCTACTCCTAGGCCTTCTGTTTGTCCGAACCATGATCGACTGAGTCATGATTTCCCTATTCCATAACCCCCCAGCCTTCCTGACCCTTCTCACCCTGTCCCTGAGACCTCTAGTCCTGTTTCTCGTGGTCCTGTTCCTATTTGTCCATTTGTACCTGGTTCCCTCTGTACTGGGTCACCCTGGTCCTGGTTCTAGTTGTGCTGTTCCTCATGGTGCTGATCATTGTAACCCTTGTGGTGGTCCACCCCCAGGTCCTTATTCTTCAACTGTTCATCATACTCCTCCTACTGGTCCTCCACTTTACTTCCGAGGTTCCCTCCACAATGACTTTAATTGGGTCCAGTCTCTAAGCCTGTCACTCCATATTCCTTTAACTGACACAACACTTTCAAGGATAGAAATGAGGGGCCCTTAGAGATAGGACCCAGCCTTCTCAAAACACTGGCTAGAATGTTAAAAACAAAACTATCATGCCCAGGATACACTGGTTGGGTGACTAAAACATTGCTGTGGCTGAAGGGGCCACTCATGACATAGGACAAATAATCATCTATGTTGGAAACCCACTCTGTTGGGTGAATAGTATGAAAAAGTAAAAGTGTGTCAATTCAGTTGGCAGCTGAGCGAATAGCCACTTCCCTCATGCATTACCCAGATGGTTTGCTTACCTGTCTCCTGCTTTCACACTTCATGTTCCACAGAAGACCCATTAATGAGTCTCGCTGAATTTACCAGGTCTGAAAAACTAAGCAACCACAATCCCCCTTACAAAGAAGCCCAAACAGACCTTCAAGGATATTATGGCACAATATGTGAAATTTTGCAGCACAATATTGAGCTTTTAGCTGCATTTTGTATGCCACTATATTTAATTACCGTTCATTTGTTTTACATTGTGTTTTCTTAATTTTGTATTTAAAGGATGATTTACCTTAGACAAAGATATATAAATGCTCCCAAACGTATTTTCAGGTCTATGAAAAAGCATTTTCCACAAATGTATATATTTACATATACATGTACGTCTATCCCCTCCCCACCCTTTGCAATAAAGAGTGTGTGCAATCACTTGCCAGCTGGATTCATTAAGTTTTACCACACTTCTTGAATGTGGTCACACACAATACAAGCAATATGCAATAGGTGGTCCTGCACAATGGAAGCATTTTGTATTCTTTCTGGAAGTGTGCACTGTTCTTTGTTGCAATGGATGCTGTGGACAGCTGTCCTGATGTGGCAAACATACAGACCAGCACCTTTGAAGCACATATCCATGTAACCTAGTGGCAGTTGACAGTAGGTATTTATAGCTAGGACCTAGTTTCCGTAGGATAAGCATTTTTTGCATTGCTAATAACTTTGGTGCCGTTTGACAAATCTTCCCAAAATTTTTAAAACTAGTATGCCACTCACTTCAGCTGCTGTCTTGAAAATTTCGGAGTGATTCCTTAAGAGAGGTCTGAGGAAAAGGGGAGGGGGGTCTCAAAACACGGTTTCCCCATGCAATATACCATAGGGATTTTGAACACAACTACAGCCAGAACCGCGGATTGGCAGAATGCTAGATCTTGGTCCAGAAAGAGTGCTTTTTGTAATTTGTAAACTTGTTCAGTAGTTTTGGAGTCATTAAAGAAAAATTATGTATGTATATTTAGAGATGTGGAGGGCCCGCAAATCCAACAGATCTCAAAATCAGATCTGAGTGCTGCCACCCCTTCAACCAAGAAAAGGGTGGCAGCCATCTTGGGACTCGGACTCAGGGGAGTCCCAAAGAAAAAAATATAAAAAAGGACAAGAGGCAGGAAACCTTGATCCTCTAGGCTTGGGGCCACAGGGTCCCCGCAGGGGCAAACATTTCATTTTTTACATTTTCCTGCAGATCTGCAGGAAATGTTTTTTAAAAACCCAAATACAGTTTCTCATGCTTCTTTTTATCAACCATCGGGTGGGCCAGATCCAAGAGGGAAATATTTTTATATTGTAAGCAGGGAGGGGACCGCTGTTAAAATCAAAGGCAAAGGGGGCCACGCAGCACCCCTCCCAGGGCCAATTTGTCCCCGGGGACCCCATCCTCTGGGGCCTAATCAGTAATACAGAGGGAGGCCGAGCAGCCCTCGTCCTCGGGCCAATCTTGGCATTTAGTAAAGCGTGCTCCTAAGCAGATCACCTGCCCTTTCATGGGCCAATGATTGTTGTTGCCTTTGAGAAATGTTTCCTTGAGCCAATGCTTGTGTTGGAATCTGGGGCACGTGTCAACTTGATGCCTCAGCTCATGAATCAGACTGGGTGTGGCCAGGTGACTCAGATTGGGTGTAACCAGGTGCAGCAGGTATTTAAAGTCACACCAGTCCTAAGGTGATTGCTTTGCTGTCAAAGGTCTTCGAATGCAGAGTGGGATTCTCTGCACCTCCGCGCTTGCTCCTGGACTGTCAATTCCACAACCCAGTGTCACAGATGCCAGTCCTAGAAAACAAGAGATAAAGAAGATTAGCATCATAAAAGGCTGTAA
Organism: Pleurodeles waltl; assembly: GCF_031143425.1. Lineage (NCBI taxonomy): Eukaryota > Metazoa > Chordata > Amphibia > Caudata > Salamandridae > Pleurodeles > Pleurodeles waltl. Next base: position 1,979,621,606 of record NC_090440.1, on the reverse strand, counting down.
AGCACTGCACTCACTTGAAAGGTTACCTTTGATAGTTGATTGCTGGGTGTTAAGATGGGCAGCGCGTACTAGAAGGGCATGTGGTCAGTGTCTTTGGTTACTTGAATACTTGCCTTCTGCCGAATCAGGATGCTCATTGTTGTTAGCTTGCAATGACAGAACAGATTTGAGCGCGTGTTGGACAATTGTTATTTTAATGATTGTTAGACTTTTCACCCTTGCCGTGGTCTCCCTTAACATTTTTGCCTCTGTTCCCCAGGTTGTTGATGTGAGCAGAACTCTGATTTTACTGTTTTTTTACTCTGGGCACTTTACCACTGCTAACCAGTGCTAAAGTGCAAGTGCTCCTTTACAAAATGTGTATGTAATTGGCTTATCCATGATTGGCATATTTGGTTTACCAGTAAGTCCCTAGTAACGTGCACTAGAGGTGCCAGGGCCTGTAAATCAAATGCTACTAGGGGGCCTGTAGTACTGGTTGTGCCACCCACATAAGTAGCCCTGTAATCATGTCTCAGACCTGCCACTGCAGTGTCTGTGTGTGCAGTTTAAACTGTAAGTTCGACTTGGCAAGTGTACCCACTTGCCAGGCCTAAACCTTCCCTTTTCTTACATGTCAGACACCCCTAAGATAGGCCCTAGGTAGCCCCAAGGGCAGGGTGCAGTGTATGGTTAAGGTAGGACATATAGTTATGTATTTTATATGTCCTGACAGTGAAATATTGCTAAATTCGTTTTTCACTGCTGCAAGGCCTGTCTCTCTCATAGGTTAACATGGGGGCTACCTTTAAATCTGATTAAAGTGTAGATTCCCTTTGGGAGTGGATGGACATATGGAGTTTGGGGTCTCTGAGCTCACAATTTAAAAATACATCTTTTAGTAAAGTTGATTTTGAGATTGTGTGTTTGAAAATGCCACTTTTAGAAAATGGGCATTTTCTTGCTTATACCATTTCTGTGACTCTGCCTGTTTGTGGATTCCCTGTCTGGGTCAGTTTGACAGTTGGACTGGTTGCACCTCACACTAGAGAGTGACACAAAGGGAGCTGGGGTGTAGCCTGCATATCCTGATGAGCCATCTGTGCTAGGAGGGAAGGAAGGAGTGGTCATTCACACCTGAAAGGGCTGTGCCTGCCCTCACACAATGCAGTCTCCACCCCCCCCCGGTGAGTGTCTCGGGCCTGGCCTGGGCAAGGCAGGATTTCACATTCAAAAGAGACTTTACTTTGAAGTAGGCCTACTTCAAAGGAGAAATTGGGTATAAGAAGGGCACCCAAAACCCTTCTGGAAACAAGAGGAACCTCTGCCTGGAGAAGAGCTGAAGAGCTGAGGAAAAAAAGCTGCCCTGCCTGTGACTGTGCTTTGTGGAGCTATCCTGCAGTTGCTGCTTCTGCCAGAGTAAGAGGGCAAAGACTGGACTTTGTGTGCCTTCCATCTTGAGAAGAAATCTCCAAGCGCTTGATCTAGAGCTTGCCTCCTGTTGTTTGAAGTCTCAGGGTCAGCAAAGACTTCTCTCTGCCAGCACCTGGAATCTCTGGAGAGACTCCTACTCTGCCCTGTGGTGCCCATCCAGTTCCTGGGACCCTGAAATGAGAAGCTGGCAGCCTAAAGACAAGGAAATCCACGCACAGAGCGCTGTGTGGGGAAAAGATCGACGCGACTCCGCTCTGCGGCTGAAGATACGACGCGGCACCGGCTCCGCAGCTGAGAAACGACACTCGCAGGAAACGCGACCAAAGACTCGACGCATGGAGCAAGAGAAACGACGTTGCCGTGTAGCTAACGGAGGCTGGATATCACAACCCGCGATGTGGGGTTTTCGGATCATCGTGCGGTGGGATTTCCGACTCAAGTACCGCTGTGCGTGGAAAAACAACGCAAGGCCTACCTGGACCCGAGAGTGCTGACCAGATCGACGCATCGCTCTCCTGTGGAGAGAAGAAACGACATGCCCCAACCCGGCGAAAGGAGAAACGACGCACGGTCCCGCTCGTGAGTTGAATCAATGCCTCGCAAGCCCTTTTTGACACGCACTCGCCCGTGCGGGGTTATTTTTGACTCGTCCAAGGTACTTTTTCACGCTGACAGCGTTAGTGTGTGTTTAAAACTACTTAAAGACTCTTTTTGAATTTATAACTTGACTTGTGTATTGTGGAATTTTGTCGTTTAGGTCTGGTTTCGTTTAGATAAATATTTCCTATTTTTCTAAACTGGTGTTGTGTCATTTTGTAGTGTTTTCATTAAGTTACTGTGTGTGTTGGTACAAATACTTTACACCCAGTACTCTGAAGTTAAGCCTACTGCCCTGCCAAGCTACCAAGGAGGTAAGCAGGGGATAGCTAAGGGTGATTCTCTTTTACCCACCCTGACTAGAGTGAGGGTCCTTGCTTGAACAGGGGGTAACCTGACTGTCAACCAAAGACCCCATTTCTAACAATGATGTACTATGAACATGTTTGTTACAGTTGAGTTTTCTGTGGCATGTTTGTGATACTAATCATTGCCTTTGATAAAGAATACTCAGTGCTTGGAACAACGCTAGTTTCAAAATGTGAATCAAAGGTCTGTTATTTCCATGTTCAATTGTCACTGTGATGTAACAGTGATGACACCAATTACATACAAAAATAAGCTCTAGTATATTAATCCTATGCTCTGCATGGTTAAAACACTGACCTGTTTTCTTTTTGATACTTAACACATTGGGGGTCATTCTGACCTCGGCAGTAAAAGGCGCTTACCGCCGGTCAGAAGACCACCATTACACCGCCGCGGTAAACCGCCACGGTCATTCTGACCCGCTACCTGAAAACCTCCAAAAACCCGACAACCACAAAAGTCCGCCACAGCAAAGGTCAGTGAAAAAATGGCGATGACCAAACCTCCACCGCCACGCCAACAGAAATACGCCCATGCCATTACGACCCACGAATCCACGCGGCGGTCTTACAACCGCGGTATTCCATTGGCGGTACACACCGCCGCGGTCAAAATACACACACCCGTACAAAACACAACCACATTGGACAATTTAAAATACACACACCTGAGACACATATACACACCACTCCCACACACCCAATACAATATAAAACACACACCCACATCACCCACAAACCCCTACGACTACAATTGCGAATCAAGGACTGAGAGAGACAGCACTGCTTAGAGTAGACCATCACACAGAGGCAAATCACAACATCACCCACACAATTACCACGCACAAAACAACATACACCACCACACACATCACACTCCACAACACATACAACTTCAGTCACCTCATCCACACCACCCCATGGCATCCCAAAGACACCCCAGGTTCTCTGACGCAGAACTCAGGGTCATGGTGGAGGAAATAGTACGTGTAGAGCCCCAGCTATTCGGGGCACAGGTGCAGCACACCACAATTGCTAGGAAGATGGAGCTATGGCAAAGGATAGTCGTCAGGGTCAACGTGGTGGGACAGCATCCACGCAATCGGGAGGACATCAGGAAGCGGTGGAACGACCTATGGGGGAAGGTGCGTTCCATGGTATCAAGGCACAACATTGCGGTGCAGAAGACTGGCGGCGGACCCCCACCTACTCCCCCAGAATTCACAGCATGGGAGGAGGAAGTCTTGCACATCCTGCATCCTGAGGGCCTCGCAGGAATATCTGGAGGAATGGACTCTGGTAAGTCAATTCCAACTACTACTTCCCACCCTCACCCCACCTGCATGCCAGCACATACCCCCACCCCCATCACACCAACTCCTTGCAAATGTCCCACCATCACAACCCACCCATCCCAACACCTAGACCTGCATGCGACCACAAAGCATGGACACCCATCACTAAAGCATGCCCATTGCACACACACATCACCCCCACAAGCCACCCTCACAAAAGCCCCCACAAGGGAATGCCTGCACTTGGGTACACGGACACCCACCCATCACACAAAATGCCACACACAGAAGCAATAACCATACCCTTATACCCCTGCAGGACCCGAACGCCACCACACCGCCACGGGGGGTACAGAGATGTCCATCCCACCCCCAGAAGAGGCCCCCAGCGATGACAGCAGCTCTGTCTCCCTGGACCCAGATGACTAGCCCGGACCATCGAGGTCCTCTGGACAGTCGGTTCCCCACACACAGCCACAGGCTACAGCAGACCTAACCCCCTCTGGGAACACCAGCACAGCTCCCACCCAGCGGGCCCATGCCTCTGTCTCCAGGACACGTCAATCAGCGGTGTGTCCGCCACTACAGGGCACCCAGGTTGACCCACCACCCCAACAACAGGGACCTGGGGGCAGTGGTAGTGGGCACACCGTCCAGGGGACAGAGGCCCAGGGAAACAGGGGAACTGGGAGGGCTGCTGTGCGACAGGGGGGGGACAGGCCCAGGGAACCCACTCTCCAAGAGGCCCTCACCACCATCATGGGAGCATACCACCACTCCCAGGAGACGATGGCGACGGTGCTGGCCAGGTTCCAGGAGATCCAGGCACAGCAGGAGGAACGGTACATGGGGTTCAGAGAGGAACTGAGGAACATTGGTTCCGCAATGGGGACCATAGTCCTGGCCCTTAACCAGATAGTCACCACATTGCGGGACCATGTGGCACCCCAAAGGGCCCCTGTCACTAGCATGGACCACGAACAGCCTACCACGTCCGCCGGCGCTAGTGGACAGGAGGCCCCCACACAACGACAGGCCACCAGAACCCCACCTCCTGCTGAAGAACAACCACCCCGCAAGCGGAACCTGAGATCACACAAGAAGACAGAGTAGGATTGCAAGACCCCCGCCAGCATAAGATACCCCCTGATGTCATCCCACTGTCCCACATTGTCACCCTGCCCAACCTTAAACTGCCCCTGCTCCATCCTTCCACAGGCATATGGACAATGGACCTGTGAAACTGAGAACTGGACTCTGCCATGGACATTACTCCACCCCCACCCATCACGTTTTACTATCATGTACCTATATGTAGCACTTGAAATAAATCACTTATTGCACTTACAATAACAGGAGTCTGCTTGTATTTTTCAAATATGTATTACACATAGCGGTGCAATTATGTTCTGTGATGACAACATACCAATGACAATAAGCTGTAGTCCATGGGCAAACAAAGCAGAAGTCACGCAGTTGGTCATAGAGCTCTGAAAAGGGAAGGGAAAGTCACAATTCAGTTAAAAGGAAATGGGGGGAAACACAGAAAGTAGAGACGCAGGAGGCCTGAAGTAAATGTGAAATGGCGTGGGTGATTCTTACCTGTGTGCTACTGAAAATATTGTTGTATGACTGTATCCCTGTTGTCCGTGTCGTCCCCGTCGTCTTCCTCCTCTTCACTCTCCACAGGCTCCACAGCTGCTACAACACCACCATCTGGACCATCCTCCTGCACAAAAGGCACCTGGCGTCGCAAAGCAAGATTGTGAAGCATACAGCAGGCCACGATGATCTGGCGCACCTTCTTTGGTGAGTACATTAGGGATCCACCTGTCATATGCAGGCACCTAAACCTGGCCTTCAGGAGCCTGAAGGTCCTTTCTATGATCCTCCTAGTTCGCCCATGGGCCTCATTGTACCGTTCCTCTGCCCTGGTCCGGGGATTCCTCACTGGGGTCAGTAGCCATGACAGGTTGGGGTACCCAGAGTCACCTAATAACCACACACGGTGTCTCTGTAGCTGTTCCATCACATAAGGGATGCTGCTATTTCGCATAACATACGCGTCATGCACTGACCCAGGGAACTTGGCATTTACATGGGAGATGTACTGGTCAGCCAAACAGACCACCTGGACATTCATCGAATGATAACTTTTTCTGTTTCTGTACACCTGCTCACTGTCTTTGGGGGGAACCAAAGCCACATGGGTCCCATCAATGGCACCAATGATGTTTGGGATATGTCCAAGGGCATAGAAATCACCCTTCACTGTAGCCAAATCATCCTCCTCAGGGAAAACAATGTAGCTCCGCATGTATTTCATCAGGGCAGACAACACTCTGGACAAAACCTTAGAAAACATAGGCTGAGACATCCCTGATGACATGGCCACTGTTGTCTGAAAAGACCCACTTGCTAAAAAATGGAGTACTGACAGAACCTGAACCAGAGGGGGAATCCCTGTGGGTTGGCGGATGGGGGACATCAGGTCTGGCTCCAGCTGGGCACACAGTTCATGTATAGTGGCTCTGTCAAGTCTGTATCGAAGTATAATATGTCGTTCTTCCATTGTCGACAGGTCCACCAGTGGTCGGTACACAGGAGGATTCATCCTTCTCCTCGCAAGTCCCAGCGGACGGTGCCTAGGAAGGACAACATGGAGTACAGAGTCAAGCAACCCACAGGTTCGTTCCCACAGCTTGCACAGTAAATGAATCACAATGCAGTGAAAGGCGTGTATGAGTGGCAATGCACGGCCTAGGCCTGTGTGACGCAGTAGAAATTAAGCCATGTGGGCCTTTGAAATGGCGGCTGCCTGACCTGTGAAGTGTGACAATGGGATGTGAGGTCAATGCGCTGGCGTGGTACACCGTGGCGGTAGGCGGTCGAAGACCGCGGTGCGAAGCCGCATTGGTTAACATTGCACCCTATGGGTTTCAGGAGCCAATGACGATGTGCGCCGGCGGTCGCGGTACGCACCGCCGCGGTACGCACCGCCATTTTCTATCTGATTAATCACTCGAGACCTGATCATCCACAGGAGAGGACCTATACTGCAAGTGCTGCTGTGACCTCGGTCTGGGAGATACAATGGCTGCTGCTACTGGGGAAAGGGCGCCTGCCTTCACTTCAGAAGAGTTGGAGAAACTTGTTGATGGGGTCCTCCCCCAGTATGCGCTAATCTACGGTCCTCCAGACCAACAGGTAAGTACACTGGGTGCACGTTGAATGGGCTATGCCTGTGTTGAGTGGGGTGGATGTAAGATGGTGGGGACGGGAGCAAATGAGGAGTGCAACGCACGACAGATGAGAACATGTGCCACATGGCAAGGTTGGGGAGGGGGGGCCACTCACATCTACCATGCAGAAAAGTGATGATATTTCCTTTCCCACCCTGTACATGTCAAATAGGTCAGCGCCCATCAGAAGATCGACATTTGGTGTGCCATCGCCAAGGACGTCCGGGCCCTGGGGGTCCACAACAGACGGGGCACCCACTGCCGAAAGAGGTGGGAGGACATCCGCCGCGGGACCAGGAAGACCGCCGAGTCTCTGCTGGGGATGGCCTCCCAACGTAGGAGGGGTGCCAGTCGTACCTTGACCCCCCTGATGTCCCGGATCCTAGCGGTGCCTACCCCGATTTGGATGGGCGCGTGAGGACATCACAGCAGACACAAGGGAGTGAGTATCAGCACATTCTGCTATCTTTGCGCGCAGTGGAGGTGTCTGGGTTGGGGAGGAGGGCTGTGGGTAACTCTAGGCCAGGGCGCTTTCTGTAGGCTAGTACCCTCCGTTAGGCATGGCCCTGTGCCCCCGCCCCCCACCTCTGTAGGGTGCCAAGTACAGCTATCCATGGTCCTGCATCACCCATGTGTGCATATGTTGTCCATAGACCTGTAGGCCTAGTCACAAGTACTGAGTAGTGTACCCCGATTGCGCGGCGTAGTGCAGGGGGCTTCTGTGTCTGTCCTCTCCGACAACGGTGTTGCCAATGCATGCACTCAACCTGTCTTTATTTCTCCCCCCACCCATTTTCTTTTTCTTCCTGTGCATGTGTGCATTAGCATCATCAGGCGGAGGAGAATTGGCATCAGAGCACGAGGGAGCTGCAACTCACATGGCCCCGGAGGGCCATGCAACAGACTCCGAGTACACCAGTGAGACGGAGGGCGAGGGGAGCTCCACCACTGGGACCCGTGGAGACGTCAGCGACACCGACACGTCCTCGGAAGGGAGCTCCCTTGCGGTGGCGGCAACATCTGTGCCCACCGCCACAACAGGTACAGCCGCCACCCAGCGCACCAGCCCCGCCCTCCCAGCAGCCCCTCAGCCTACGCTCCGTGCCCGCTCGCCCAGGAAGGCGGGCATCTCCTCGCCCCAGGCACCTCAGGCCCTGCCCCAGTTACCCCTGCTGCCCTCAGTAAGGAGGTCATTGACCTCCTCCAGACCATCATTGTTGGGCAGTCTACCCTTTTGAATGCCATCCAGGGTGTAGAAAGGGAGGTGCATCGGAGCAATGCATACCTGGAGGGCATTCATTCGGGTCAGGCTGCCCATCAGCGATCGTTCAACGCTCTGGCCTCAGCACTGACGGCAGCCATTGTCCCTGTTTCCAGCCTCCCTCTTCTAACTGCCTCCACCCAGTCCCAGTCTCCTGTTCCTCTGCCTATCCCATCCACACCATCAGACCAGCCTGCACACACCTCAACACCCAAGGGCAGCTCATCCAGACATAAGCACCACAGATCCCACAAGCATTCACCCAAACAACATCCAGATGCAGACATGGCAACAGTCACTACCACCTCTGTGTCCCCCTCCTCCTCGTCTCCCTCCTCCCTCCCTGTGACGTCTCCACTCACACCTGCATGCACACCACCATCAGCCAGTACTTCCATCACCAGCACACCCTCCAGTACAGTCCGCACACGTGCAGTCACCACCCCACTGCCATTTACACGTCCCCTGTGTCCTCTCCCAGTGTGTCTGTCACCCCCTCTTCCAAACCACACAAACGCAGGCAGCCACCCACCCAACAGCCATCCACCTCACGACAGCCTCCGTCACAAGCACCTGCACCCAAAGACAGCACACTTGACTCTCCTACAACCACATCCTCTTCCTCCACTCCCATTCCCACTGCACCTACCCTTCCCATTGCTCCTAAAAAACTTTTCCTCTCAAAACTTAACCTCTTTGATTCACCTGACCCACCCCTTCCATCTGGTAAGAGTCCTAAGAGCACCTCAGCCACCACCAGCCCTGCATCAAGTATGACCATAGTGCACGGGTATTGGAGTCCACCTTTTACTAGGGCAGGAACATCGGCCAGCAGCAAGGGGACAGCCAGCCCACCCCCTGGGAAGAGAACCAGAAAAACTAAGGGCCGGCGCGAGAAGGCTGAGATGGCTGCCACCAAGGACCGTAGCCTTGGCCCGTCACCTGCCACAACATCAAAGGGAGGCAAGGGCCAGAGAGCTTCATCGAAGGAGGGCAAGGGCAGCAGGGCGGAGAAGTCAGCCAGCAGGCGAGCGGACCAGGAGGGCCCCACCAGCCCCATACCGGGTGTGACGGACGACAGCCACGGGCCCAAGACTCCATCACAGGAGGGGCCAGCAACCGCAAGGTCGGAGGACGACTAAGCAGAGAGTCTTGGCCAGGTCTGGCTCCCTAGAAAGACAGGACAGGCACCGCTGAACAGGGCCCCGCCGTGAAAAGGCACCGCTGAACAGGGCCCCGCCAAGACAGGCACCGCTGAACAGGGCCCCGCCCTGAAAAGGCACCGCTGAACAGGGCCCCGCCAAGACAGGCACCGCTGAACAGGGCCCCGCCAAGACAGGCACCGCTGAACAGGGCCCCGCCGTGAAAAGGCACCGCTGAACAGGGCCCCGCCAAGACAGGCACCGCTGAACGGGGCCCGCCATGAAAAGGCACCGCTGAACAGGGCCCCGCCAAGACAGGCACCGCTGAACAGGGCCCCGCCAAGACAGGCACCGCTGAACAGGGCCCCGCGGGGAAAAGGCACCGCTGAACAGGGCCCCGCCAAGACAGGCACCGCTGAACAGGGCCCCGCCAAGACAGGCACCGCTGAACAGGGCCCGCTGTGAAAAGGCACCGCTGAACAGGGCCCGCCAAGACAGGCACCGCTGAACAGGGCCCCGCCAAGACAGGCACCACTGAACAGGGCCCGCCAAGACAGGCACCGGTGAACAGGGGCCGCTGGGCCCTTCCTGTCAAGCACCGCTCCGCTGGGCCCTTCCTGTCAAGCACCGCTCCGCTGGGCCCCGCCGTCTCAAGCACCGCTCCGCTGGGCCCTTCCTGTCAAGCACCGCTCCGCTGGGCCCCGCCGTCTCAAGCACCGCTCCGCTGGGCCCCGCCGTCTCAAGGACCGCTCCGCTGGGCCCTTCCTGTCAAGCACCGCTCCGCTGGGCCCTTCCTGTCAAGCACCGCTCCGCTGGGCCCCGCCGTCTCAAGCACCGCTCCGCTGGGCCCCGCCGTCTCAAGCACCGCTCCGCTGGGCCCTTCCTGTCAAGCACCGCTCCGCTGGGCCCCGCCGTCTCAAGCACCGCTCCGCTGGGCCCTTCCGGTCAAGCACCGCTCCGCTGGGCCCTTCCTGTCAAGCACCGCTCCGCTGGGCCCTTCCTGTCAAGCACCGCTCCGCTGGGCCCCACCGTCTCAAGCACCGCTCCGCTGGTCCCCGCCTTCTCAAGCACCGCTGGCCCATTGACAGTGCCGGTTCTGTGTCGAGCTGGTGTTCACGCAGCACTCTGGGCACCATGCCTCCTCCAATACCAGTGGAGTCGGTTATCCATCTGATGGACTGTGGCTTTGCACTCCCCAGGATGGCACAGTGGGCAACCCTCCCACTGTAGAGACTTGAGAGACTGTGGCTTTGCACTCCCCAGGATGGCACAGTGGGCAACCCTCCCACTGTAGAGACTTGAGAGACTGTGGCTTTGCACTCCCCAGGATGGTACGGTGGGCATGGAGGCCCCTCGTGGATCTGGCGTCGTGGACTCCTGTGGCTGAGGTGCCCCCCCTTCCCTTCCCCCTGAGGTGCCTGTAGTTTTATCATCTGATGCCCCTGCAGTGTTCTCTCCAATGGTATCCGGTCTCCTGTGTGGGCTTTGCCCATGTGTTAGTACACATTGGCCCACGGACAATGGAAATTTAACTGACTGTGCAGGACTTATTGCCTATGTTTATAGATTTTGCAATGTTCATTCTTTATTTTTTATATTTCATATTGCTAATTTACCATGACTTCAATGAACCTATTTTATACATAAATTTTAAATCTCAGTTTAATTATGTCTTTGCGTTTTTCCAGGGGGTTTGGGGGGTGTCACTGTGACTTGTTGCTCTGCATTGGTGTGTAGATAGTTGGGGAGGGTGGGGGGGGATGTGTTGCATATGTGTGTGCCCATAACCTTTCCTCCTCCCCCCTCCCCTGTGTCGTAGGTGCAGTACTCACCGTTGTCGTCTGCGCCGGCGTTCGTACTCGTGGTAGATGAGCAGGTAGACAATAGCTGGTAGGATGTTTAATTCGGGTTCCATGCTGTCCTCCTTCCTCGTGGAGTGTGTTTCGATGAGCGTTTTCCCGTTCGTAGTCTGTTTCCGCCGTGTTTTTATCGGCGGGGCTCCCGCCCCGGAAAAGGTGGCGGATTGGTGAGTTGTGATAGGGTGGGCGGTACATTGTCTGCCGCCTGCCTGTTGGAGGTGACCGCTGCGCTGTTTGTCTGTCCCACCGTGGCGGTCGGAGTGTTAAAGTGGTGGGCTGTGTTGGCGGTTCCCGCCAGGGTCGGAATACCATTTTTTTGACCGCCTGCCTGTTGGCGGGTTGGCCGCCGCTTTATCACCGACCGCCAGGGTAGGAATCACCCCCATTGTGCTGATTAATCCCTGAATATTTGAGAAATCTAAATAGTTAAGAATTGATTTTCCTTCTTTATCGCCTATTATATGTGTATGATTGTGAGTGTGACTGTGTTTTAGAAAGTCTCGTCAAGACCCAACGAGCAAGATGTACACTGAATTTCTGGAACACTGTAGGTAGGTCTTTCAGTGGGGCCACATTGACTTGGGAACAATGTGGGAATACATGTAGATATTATAGACAGCTAAATATTGTATCTGGTTGCAGGTTCCATACTGTTTCTTGAAGATCCTTAGAGAGAGGGGAGAGACATCAAAAGCAGAAAAGGGGACCCTAACAGGTACACCTAGTTTGTGGGAATTGGAGAAGAGTAGTTTTAGTATTTTGGTTACATGAAAAGTGTTATTTAACTAATATTTAATTCATCATAGGAGGTATCTGCTCTTCGTAGACCACTGCTAGCCATCCTGATCCTGCCAGGCGACGTCCGTGTTTCTCTCGCTCTCTTATCCATCCCCGTTCCCCTGGAATGTTTGCGTGCTGATCATGTACACGTGGAAGGCACGCAACATCTAGGTTGAGTTGGGAACAAGCAACTTGGATCAGCATTGTGTCTGTATGGGAGGAATGGGAAGGTGCTTGACACCTGTTGCACTTGTTACATTGTTGGAGGATTGAAAGTTTAGCAACTTTTGGTCAAGGAGGTGCAAAGAAAAAAGAGGGGGGGTTAGGAAGCTGGCTCTGTATATATTACACAAAAATGAGGAATGGTGTGTACAGAGTGCGGGGGTTCCCCAGAGGCTTAACAGAGGCTAAAGTAGATAATACTAATGCTCTCTAATGCTCTCTTTTGTGGTAGTGTGGTCGAGCAGTTAGGCTTATCAAATGGTAGGAAAAACCATTTGTTGTACACACACATTCAATAATAGAGGCACACACTCAATGACTAACTCCAGGCCAATTGCTTTTATATAGCAAAAATAATCCTCCTAGGGGGAGAAAAGTGTTAACACAGAAAGCAGGTAAGTACACAACTTTTAATTCCAGTCTTCGGGTGTTAGGATGTCCACATCTCAAAGTTCAAGTTGACCCAGAAAGCACACCCCCAGCAACACAGGGTCAGCCGACGTTTGAGGTCAAAGTTGGTGTCAAGTTTGCAATGGAATCCTATGAGGTCTGGGGGGACTTAGGAGAAAAGCGATTGCAGGTAAGTACCCGTGGTTTCAGGAAACATGCCTGGAGGGTTTAGGTCAGCACCGGGGGGCCATAGGTCAGCACCAAACACACACTCTCAGAGGCACGGGGGCGGTCGGGTGCAGGGTGCAACCACAGCATCGGGCGTTCAATGCTTTTCAATGAGAGAACCCCAGGGGGCCCAAAGATGCTGCAGGCTGGGTCCAGGTTATCAGTTCCAGAACACAAAAGGCTGGACAGGAAGGAGAGGTGGACCATCAGTCAAATTCCCCAAGGCCAGGGGACTGCGGATGTTGGGGAACTTTTAGGCATCGTGAATCTTTGTCAGATCCGGTCACGGTCAGGGGGAGTCTCCGGAGTCAGGCTGCAGGCATTGTCGGGGTGGCCAAGAGGGGTCAACCCAGGATGGACTTGAGGTCTGAATTGCTGGGGACCTTCTCTGGGCCAGTGGGACACCTGGACTCAAATTGTGGGCGTCAAGGGCAGAGTGGATAAGACTCGGGGATCCCCATGGTGGTGCTGCTAGCATAATGACCGCCGGCCATTCCAACTTTCCCGCTGGGCGACCGCCAGAAGGCCGCCCGCCGGCCCAGCGGGAAAGCCCCTTCAACAATGAAGCCGGCTCGGAATAGAGCCGGCGGAGTTGAAGGGGTGCAACGGGTGCAGTGGCACCTGTCGCGATTTTCAGTGTCTGCAAAGCAGACACTGAAAATCTTTATGGGGCCCTGTTAGGGGGCCCCACGACACCCGTTCCCGCGATCCTGTTCCTGGCGGTAAAAACCACCAGAAACAGGATGGCGGGAAGGGGGTCGGAATCCCCATGGCGGTGCTGCTAGCAGCGCCGCCGTGGAGGATTCCCTGGGCCAGGGGTAAACCGGCGGGAAACCGCTGGTTGCCCTTTTCTGACCGCGGCTTTACCGCTGCGGTCAGAATGGCCCAGGAAGCACTGCCAGCCTGTTGGCGGTGCTTCCGCGGTCCCCGGCCCTGGTGGTCATGGACCGCCAGGGTCGGAATGACCCCCATAGTCTCCCTCCCCATGCCGATTTTGGCCCTGGGGACCCCATCCCCTGGGGCCCAGCCGTACTAGCAATGGGAGGATGGTCACGTGCCCCCCTCTCCAGACTAAATTTGACCCTATGGAGCACATCCCCTGGGGCCTGGCCACAATTTAAAAAAGAAGGGGGTCCGTGTGGCCTCCCTCCATGAGGAATTATTGATCCTTGGGGCCCCATCCCCCAGGGCCTGCTCCTGCTATTTGTCCAAGGGTGCCCACTCCCCGGAACATAGCAGTTTTCCTGCCCCAGGGACCCTCTACACACAGAAAACCATAACAATTCAGCAATTATAGTTAAGTTATCTTAAGACACTTTGGGGGTCATTATGACCCCGGCAGGCTGGCGGAACATACCTCTACTATTTTGACATTGGCGGTGTGGCCCAAGCCAAACCACCAAGTTAACACACAGACCGACATGGAGGTAACGACCGCCGTGCTGGAGACTACAGTCCCCAGCCCGGCGGCCGTCACTAGGCCGCCCATGGCATTTTGACACCGGCCACCGCCATGGTTTCTGTGGTTTCTGTACCGCCACGGAAACCATGGCGGTAGGCACTATCAGTGCCAGGGAATTCCTTCCCAGGCACTGATAGGGGTCTCCCCCGCCCCCCTCCCCAGAGTCCTCCCTGACCCTAACTCTCCCGGCCCCCGACATATACACACATACACTCACATACATACACACCCATACACACACGCATACACACATTCACCCACGCATGTACACATTCATACAGACTCACAGCAACACTCACGAACATACATCCAGGCACACATGCAATCACACGACACAACATGCATGTACACACACACCCACTCATGCACACAAGCATTACACACTCATGCACGCATTCACACACAGTCACACACACCCCCCACACACAGCACGCCCACCCCACTCTCCTGTCAGAGAACCCGACTTACCTGCTTGTAGGGGGTCCTCCGGCAGGAGACGGGACACAGCACTGCTGCTAGCAGCAGTGTCCGCCAGCAAAACACCACCAGGCAGTATCATGGAACATGATACGGTAGGCGGTGTTTTTCTGGCGTGGCGCTGTTACTGGCAGCAGCGCCACCTTACAGCCGTCCGCCACCATGACCGTCGCCAGAATTCCGCCAGCCTTCTGGCAGAATTCCGACTACGGTCATAATTCCATGGACGGTCGGTAGCCATAGCAATGGTATGTTGGCGGCCGTTGCCGTGGCAGTAGGCGGCATTTGCCGCCAATGTCATAATGAGGCCCTATAACTCTTGCCCTAAGGTAACTATAACCTGTGCCTTGACCATGCACTGCTAATTACGCCACATATTACATCACTCATAACATCTTCTATGACATCATTGATAATATCGCTGCAACATTTGCTGTAATTTGCTGTAAAATTATTAATGAGAAAACTGTGCATGGTGGGAGCGCGAGTTATAGTTACCTTAAGGCACGGGTTAGTTACTTGAAATAATTGTAGCCATAACTGCTGAATCCACCCCTTTCCCGGGCCCACAGACATGTTTAAAAACAAGGAATGGGACGTGCGGACCCCCTCCTGGGCAATATACGCCCCCAAGGACCACCACCTCCGCAAAGCAAGCCATGCAGAAAAAAAAAGAGGGGAGCCGTGCCGCCCCTTACTGCAGCCACATATCCCAGTGCACCACCACCTCCCAGGGCTGGCTCCTGCTACCTCCTGAGGTACCAACCCCCGGGCAGTAGCAAACACAGAAGCACTTAATAAGTGGCTGCAGGGCCAACCTCCACCACGCATGGGCAAAGGCTATTCATGGCATGGGGTTTGGTGGTAATAGGGGGTTGGTTGCAGGGCCTGGTCACAGGCTGGGCCCTGTGGCCAACCCCTGGTGTGCACGGCCTGGTGCAGGCTTGGGTGGTTATAGGGGGTTGCTACAGGGCCAACCTCGGCATTGCACGGCAGAAGGACATGCATGGTTGTTGGGTTAATGTATAGTAATTAAAATTACTTTATGTTAAAAAAACATAGAAATCCACTGAAAAAACAAAGGGATGTTTTACTTAGGAAATAGAATTAAAAAAAAAACATAGGAATTCACTTAAAAAAAACGAAGTTTACAGGCACCCATTTAAAACATGCAAAACTATAGAAATGCAGCTGGTATAGTTAGAGTTATTTCAACTATAACTCCTGCCCTAAGGCAACTATAACTCACACCCTCATTATGCACTGCTAATTACCTCAGATATTACAGATATTACATCAGTCATGACATCTTCTATAACACATTGATAATATCACATTAACATTTGCAGTACAATTATTGATGAGGAAACTGTGCATGGCAGGGGGGTGTTATAGTTACCTTAGGTCAGAAGATGGTGAATTTTGAGGTGAGTTGCGAGGTGCTTCTTGATGGCCTTCTCAATCACTTTGGCTGGACAGCGGAACAGGAAGATGGGTCAGACATTGGTCTATTCATTTGGGTTGGCTGTGGGCTTTTTGAGGAGGCATTGATTTTTGCAAATTTCCATTCATCCGGGAAAGAGGTGGACGTGATGGAGGTGTTGATGATGTGATTCAAGGTGGTGCTGATTGGTGATGTTCCCGGGTTTTAGATGTGATAGAGGCATGGGCCCGTTGGGGCCCCAGAGTAGATGGTCCTCATGATTGTCTCTGGGTTGTTTTGTGAGGATTTTCCATTGGGCCATCTTGGCTGGTGGTGGGTATGTTAGCGATGCGTTCTCTGGGGTTGGGTTAATATGCTGCTGCATATGTTTGGGAAGAAGATGGATAAATTGCCGCAGAGTTTTTGGGAGACAGCGATGTTGTTGTCAGTGGCTGAGGGCAAGGTGAAATCGTTGACGATCAAGAACATATCCTTGCAGTTGTTGAAGCTCCCTTTAATGTAGTCACTAGTTATTTACTTGCTGTCTCTTATTTTCTGGTGATAGCACCTGAGTGCAGCATCGTAGGTAGTTCTCTAGGTGGTGTTGTGGCTGGCTCTACATTTTCTTTGTCTCTGAGGTCTTCTGTGTACAAGCTGGCCTGCTTGTTAGATCTGCTGTGCTTGTTTGGTTTGATGGGTGTGAGAAAGTCTGTGCAGTTCTTGATTCAGTTGTTGACGTTGTTGATGTCCTTGTCAAGATTGTCTATAGAGCTAGGTTGATCTGTACTGCACTGAACTAGTTTATTTCTGTGATTTTGCACATGTGTGGCTTGGAATGCTGAATCTGGGGGTGTTGACTTGAGGTGTGTTGATCTGGAAGTGGATGACTGGTTGGTTCATGTGGTGGGGTAGAGGAGTTGCATTTGATGCTGTTGCTTTTGGTGAAGATGGGGTCCAGTGTATGTCCTGCGATGTGTCTTGGTTCTGAGATGAGCTGGCTGACTCCAATGTTGCTCTTCCTGGACAAAGTTGAGGTCACAGTGGAAAATGTAGGTTCTGGAGTAGATGGTGAGCAGATTGACAACGTCAATAAAGAGACTAATAAATATTGTTCATGGTTCAGGGGGTTGGTAGGCGAGGGTTCCGCTCAGGGTGAAGTTTTCAAAGATTTGCAGCTTGAAGTGCAGATATTCCATCAATGTTGTGCATTTGATGGATTCCTTGTGTATGATAGCAAGCCTTCTTCCTGACTTGTCAAGGTGGTCCTGTTGAGCGATCTTGTAACCTGCTGGGATTACCATGACAATGTCGGGAGCTGATGAGGGGTTGAGCCAGGTCTCTGTGATGAAGAGGTTGTGAGTTTGCTTAGCGATCGTGTGTTGAGAAGCATGCATGCGAGAGGGTGTTGACGTGTGGGTTTGCTGTAGAGTGTGGTGTAGGGTGGGGGTGTAGGCATTGGTGCTTGTGTGACGTGTGTGTTGGAAGGAAGTGTTAAGGGTATTGCTAGTATTTTTATAGGGTGTGTGGGAGGGTGGCTGGTGGAGAACAAGTAGTCGGTGAAGGTCAAAGTTTGTACCGCGGTGTGAGGTGCGACAGCAGTTGGGGGATAGGTTTCTGGAGTCTAGCGACCTGGGCAGTGATCAGACTATGGTTCCTGGCACTGGCGTGGTCAAAGTGCAGACGGGCATTCAAAGGCTTGTCTTTGGTATGTCCGCTACGTGCGTCTGCTACCCATCTGTGTTGCAGCTGCCATTAAGTAGGTCCTGGGGAGGTGGGGAAGTGCAGAGTACTCCTGTACTGATGTGATGTGCTGATGGGAAATTAAGCCCCCTTGTTTGAGTTTTTTTTTTTAAGATGATTTTGGCGTGAAAACCAGTAATGACACTTCCTGACCAGATGGATAATTGGAAATTCAGTGATGTCACTTCCTTTGCAGGTGGGTGATGGGAGATCTAGTGATGTTACATTTTATGCTGGTGGTTGATGGGAAACAAAGTCATCTTGCTTGGCTTTTTCTTTTAAAGAAAGTTTTTGGCAGGAAACTAGTAATGTCACTCCTTGCCCAGAAAATGATGGGAAATTCAGGATGTCACTTCCTGTGCAGGTAGGTGATGGAAGATCCAGTCTTGTCACTTCCTGTACTGATGGGCGATTGGAAATGAAGTCATCCTTGGTTTCTTTTTCTAGAGACGGTTTTGGTGGGAAAACCAGTAATGTCACTTCCTGTGCAGATGGATGATGGAAAATTCAATAATGTCACTTCCTCTGCAGGTTGATAATCAGAGGTCCAGTGATGTCACTTCCTGTGCTGATGGATGATGGGAAATGTAGTCCTCTTGGTACTAGCCTGCCATTGCCAGGAGTCCTTTTTTAATTCCCGCCTGACTAAATAAAGGCCTCCTTTTAAACTATTTGTTCTGCCGCCGGTCAAATAGTACATGATGTCTACTATTTAGCCTGTGACTGGCTAAACAGTGGCATTTCAGATAGTAAGCCAGCCATTAGTTAAATAGTAGAAATTAAGTACTATTTGGCTGTCAGCTAAATAAATAGTAGAGATTATGTAGTATTTGGCTGGTGGATAAATAAATAGCAATTTTCTTTCTGTAGTATATGCAGCTCCCATGTCTCCTCATATGTGCTTCCCAACATAAACCCTTTGGATTTAGTTTCCGTGCTCACTTCATGCTATCAGTATCATCTATTCGTCCTTGTCCTTTTCTCTTAATTTTTTTATTTTTTGGACAAATGCTAAAAAAGATGAATGCGAAATAAAAATAAAAATGCTTACAACTATTTTCTGTGGGAAAAACGTGGCATTTACGGTTTCTACTTGAATTATACTTATTATTTTTATGTGTTTAAGAAAGATTGTGTTACTTCTGCTGTGTCTTTATGGAAACATGCACCTTTACTACCTACGTTGCATCTGCCATTTATGCAACGGAAGCTTACAATGGTATTACCATCATGTAGACACTTTGTGCGAGAGAAGCATGCAGTGATACAGTAGTGTTGTAGCTGTTCTATGTGTCTTAGTGAACCTCGAGAAAGTTGCTATAAGCAAAAGCTAAACTTTTTCAACGTTTGTTTCGCTTGTGTTTTGGCACAGCCATCGTTGAAAGGATATCTGGGCATACCTCTCTCATGAGACGTATTCTAAAAGAGCAAAAGGCTAACAAACATGAATGCAAGAGTGATTGCATCTTAACCTTTTGGGATTCATCTCAATAGTTTCCTGTTTCATCTCTTTTTTCATCATCTATGTAATTCAAGAAAATGACCAACCATTAGCAAATCAGTCTTCACCATATACAAAATGAGCAATAATCAATTCCTTGTTCCCATTACTTCTCCTAAGGGACACAAGTAAGCCTAACTATGGTTTATAAGCACTGGGCCTCATTGGTGAAGCAGAGCTTAAGTCAAGGCTCTTTATACAGGTGTAGAAAGTCTTGAAATCAGCTCTGGGCAAATATCTCTGGATTCTAGAGACCCACTTAGCATGAAAGTAATGGCAGTAATGCTTTAGTATTAGCAACTGAGAATTCTTCTGGACAAATTCCATTTGGGTAACATATCATTCTATCATTTTAGTGCATCTGTTCCATTACTGAAAAGGACCAATGGAACAGCCCAGCTCTTCCACTTAGAGAGTTATAATCTTTAAGGCTCTCTCACTGGATAGCATCTCACTGACCCTTCCTGTGTGTTCTCACTGTTTTGTGTTCCTCCAAGTGAAGGGGGTAGAAACAGAGCTCTTGGCCATCCACTGACGAGGGTGAACTCAGTTTGGCCCCCATGGCAATCCTTAATCATTTCCAGGATATTCTTGTCCACCAATGATCTATTGCTTGATATCCTCCAGGCTCCTTTTGCAGCTCCTTGAGTCTTTCAATGAGCTTTCTAGGTCAGGTGATCCCTCGTTGCTTTCCCAAAGAGGATAGCACTTCTCTTGTCAATGTCACATGTTTCCATGTTGAAAGCAGAGTATGCTTTACCATTTGGCACTACTTACTTTAAGGGCCAAAAGTGTACATTTCCTCTATGTACTTTTGGTTTGGATTCCAGGGTTTGTGTGCCTGCTAGGGACACCGGGTGTTTTTTGGACCTGGCCCTTTTTGCAGGGTCATCCCCAAACCTTTTGCCTCCTTACTCCTATTTTTTTTTTACCTCCTGCTGTTGGCTGTAGGACTCTGAGCACTTCATCATTGCTGATCTCCCTTCTAAAGTTGGTATGATTGGCTTACACCTAATTGGCACATTTAATTTACCTATAGGTCCCTTGTACAGTCTTATCCCTATACTCAGGGCCTGTAAATTCAATTCTACTAGTGGACCTGCATTGCTGCTTGTGCCACCCACAGAAGTAGCCTTTCAAACCTGTCTCAAGCCTGCCAACGCAGGGCCTGCGTGCGCTGTTTGCTGCCACAGGGACCTGGTATCTAAAGTTACTTGCCAGGTCCAGAACTTCCCTATTACTACATGTAAGTCACCCTAAGGTAGGCCCTAGCTAGCCCTATGGGCAGGGTGCTATGTATGTAGAAAGCAGGACATATGCCTGGTTGTGTGGCCTGTCCTGGTAGTGACAAACAGTCTATTTCGTTTCTCACTGCTGTGAATGCTGCCCTGCCCAAAGGATTGGATTAGAAATGCACTGCCTTATGTGTTGGGGGTATTGTCTGATCTATGAGGGGTAGCGTAGGCATATTTGGTATGGTTGTAATGGTAGTGAGAAATGCTGCTTACTGGTGTAGGTGAATTTTTTATTACCATTATAGAAATACCACTTCTAGAAAGTGAGCATTTCTCTGTGCTTATGACTATGTTTTTTTGCAGCTTGACTCCAATCCATGTCTGGGCAGAGTGACAGCTGGGCTTTCTGCATACTTTTCAGACAGCCTGTACACAGGGAGGGTGGAGGTGTCACAGAGGTGCATCTACATATTGAATGGTCTTCCTGGGCTGAGAGAAGAGGAGGCAGGGCACACCTACATTTGTAAAGGCTGTGCCCTAGCCCCACACAAAGGCCTCATTTACCCCCAACTGATGTCTGGAGCCTGTGCGGGAGGAGAGAGGAGACACTCCTAGAACCAGTTGCAACTGGTTGGAACCTCCTCTCCCCCTCTTTGTTAACATTGTACAGAACTGAGTATAAGTACAGGGGTTTTTCCCCATTTAAAAAAAGGCACTTTTAAGACACTTTTTGCATATTTGGAACTGGACACAGAATGCTGCTGGAAGGACTCTCCAGAAACCACCTTGGACTGCTGCTGCTGTGCTGACCTGTGACCTGCTGGGTCACTAGGAGGAACTGCCACTGACTGCATTCCCGTTCTGCTGGCCTGTTGCTGGGCCCTGCCGCGCTGTGCTCCACTTGTGTCTTCCAGGGGCTGGTTGCTGTAGCCCCTGCATCCTACGTCTACTTGCATTGTAGCGCACCAGAGCGCTTTGCCTGAGAGTGCCTTTATTCCCCTGAGCGCCTCCTCTTTTGATTGCTTGAACACCTTGAGAGCGCCTTTGTTTTTATTTATTAAGTGCCTTGAAAGCACTTTCTTTACTCCGCCGAGCAAGAAGCTCACCGCCGCAACCCAGGCGTTCGTGGTTATCGAGTGCCTCAAAATCACGCTGTGTAACCTGCCACCGGGGCACGAGGAAGTGAAGGCCAGAGCGATTGAGCTCTTGACGGTGCCCCGGGGGTAGAGCACTACGAAGAGCGCCCCCGTGGCACGAGCAGACACCTGCTTCTGATGTATCACCACCACGGCCCAGAGAAGCTCGTGCACCAGGATCGGGTGCGGGCACTGTGGAGGAGAAGTGAGGCGCCGGGCTCAGGAGAGCTTGTGGTGTGCCTTCTCACCTTCCCTCTGGGAGAGGGAATTCTGGAAGAAGTACGCAGCCGCACGACGGCTGCTGAAGCGCTCCCGGGGGCTGCCTGCCTGCCAGTGTTCCGTGAAGACCATAGTGAAGGGGAGCCCAGGGAGGGGCCCTCCCTTTTCCTGTTGCAATTCTGGGGCTGGATGGCCCTGTGTGTGGAAGTAGGAGAGCCTCTGGAGTGAAGACCCTCTGTGTGTGTGGGGCACCACACCTCCAGCAAAAGCAGCGCCGGTGCACCCCAACAGGCATTCCGACGACAGAGGGCTCCATAATTTGTACATTGTTGTTGGGGCATCATGGTTACAGTGACTTGTGCCGGCTAACTATGGGCCACATGTAACAAAGGTTTTTCCCCATTCTGTGTCTATGGGAAAAAGTGTTCGTACATATGGCCCTATGTTCCTAACATGGGCATTTATGAGCCTGAGGTTACTATGAACCATGCGTGGAGGGTGATCTGTTTTCATGACTTACCATATATTTCCTGATGTTCGTTGTAGGGGCATTCCTGATGAATGTATGATAAGTGCATTGGTTTAGTAATGTTTTCCCGACTACTGCGAATGTTGCAGAAGCATCAGTAACCTATGTGTTTTTCATGTGACTACTGCTGGCTTTCGCAGAGTAATAGTACTGTGTAATGTTCTAACAACTGCTTGAGTAGCAGGGTATTACTGACATGTTGTGTTTGGTCTGATAATGATGTGTACAATACAGTTTATTTTTATATAACTTGTTGTTGTGTATCCTTTGTGTGCGTCACCTGTGTTGTCTGTGTTGTGCAAACACTTTACACATTGCCTCTGGGATAGGACTAACTGCTCGTGCCAAGCTACCAAGGGGCTGAGAAGGGGTTATCTTGGGTGTGTAACTCCCTCGTCCTGACTACAGTATGTGGGCTCTGCCTGGTTTAGGTGCATAGCCTAGCCAACCAGAAACCCCATTTCTAACAGTGCTTTCTCTAGTTTACATGCCGAGTCCATGGCACCATGGGCAGGCTTACATGAGTCTCATATAATTTAGCAGACAAGTGACCAGAAATGTGTGTTTCATTTCTAGACTTGATGCAAAGTGTTAATATTGCTGTTATGAAAGCAGAAGAATAAGGAAATAAAGAAAATACAGTTAGCACAGTTGAAATATATTTAAATTAAGCGATGGATGGCCTGACTGATACACTTGAATGAATATAAGCATCTGAAGAAAGGCAAAAGTTGTGCAGAATTTGCAGGGGGACTAAGTGTATGCAGAGCAAAATACAAGTATCATTAGTTCTCAAAAGTGTCGTACATAAAAAAAAAAGACTTTCAGACTTATTTTGAGGGCCACTCAAATCTCAGGGATAAAAGCTCGTAAGGCTACTACACAGTACTATGCATGGATTTACCTAAGCTTCTAATCTTGCAAACGAGTTGTTGCATGCAATTAGGGAGTTTCAGTCTCCTACTGCTTTGATCAACAAAATCCGCTGCCAGAAGCTCTTTGTGAAGAACCACGTTTTACTGACAAAAATTCTAAATATCAAACATACCATTACCTCAGAATCAATTTTGGCACCCGATTTTTGTCAATTTGACTACACCATCTAGCTCTACCTGTCTTATTCTAAGCACTTTCACTCCCCCAACTAAAGGGAACCAGGTGGCGTCATTGAAACTGAGCCCACTGTTGGGTTCCTTTTTAGATCTTGGTGCCCAAAGGTGGCTTTTGGCCTTAGCTCACTCCTAACATGGGAATTGTTAATTCTAATTAATTCTTCATTAACTTTAGGCATTGCTCCCAACAGGTGGAACATTGTGATAGAAAACCACTGTTAAAAAAATAACTATTTAGATCATTCTTATTGAAATAACTTCAGACCAATTTCTCTCCTCTATTGGTTCACATCTCTAGAGAAAGTGGTCTTTAAGCAACTACAAAACTTTATTAAACTACGTGGTCTCCTGGATTCCTCCCTGACAGGCTTCTGAGTTAGTAGTTGCACAGAACTGGTGGAAATTTCAGTGGTCGATGACATACCTAGACTGGTAGATAGATATCAGCGAGGTTGCAGCTTTGGTCCTTTTGGACCTATCTGCCGCTTTTGATACAGTTTACTACACCATTTTAATTAAAAGACTTGGAGAAATTGGGATCCAAAGGAATGTGTTGGATTAGCTGTCTGCCTGCATAACTAATCGTTATCAAGAGGTTACTCTTCCTCCTTCTGAGTCTAAAACCCAAAACCCTTAGATGTGGCATGCCTTAGGACTTCATACTCTGCTCTCTTTGGACCAACATCTATCTACGCCCACTTGCTAATCTTCTAAACAAGGTGAGTGCACAATCTAAATGTATGTGGATGATAAACAGCTAATCTTTGGGTTTAAATAGAATGTTCTCATTATTCCATCTTTATCCAATATCCTACACTCGGTACACTGATGGATGTTCCAGAATGTTCCTAAAAAGAATCACCTACATTCCTTAGGAGGGAAGGGTGGAAATCTGGCTTCAGAGGCTTGGTAATGCAGTGAATTTTGCCTTTTTATTGAATGTTTATGGTATGAAAAGTCACAAGGTAATCAAAACATACACACACAATTACAATCCTAGGAGGGGAAGAAAAAGGGTGGCATTAGTTCTCATCTTGACGGGCGCAGAATTAACTTCTTTCTGTCTTTTCTTCTTTTACAGCATTCTGTGGTATGGGATCACCGCCAGAGCGCTAAACAAAAGATGGAGCATATGGTGAGAATGACAATGTCCTTTCTCTCTTATTTCTTCCTCGTCACAAGATCACCCGGGATGTGTGAGTCTTATATTCTCATACTTTGTGTTTCAGGTAAATAAACCAAAATGTTATTGTGAAGGGTAAAAGAAAGGAAAAATCAAACGTAAAGGAAATGAAAAGGAAAAATTAGGAACTTTTTATCCTCTCAGCTTTGCCCCTCAGGTTCAGAATACCTCCTTTATGGCGATCGACTTGCCTACTGCTGGTCTCTCTAGAGTTTCCCTACCCAGCTCCTGGCACTCACCGCACTGGCCAGGAAGAGGAGGGCTTTACTAATTACTCGGCTCTTGGGGATAGGGTTCCTAGGGTCTAACATGGCTTAGGGGGGCTCACAACCGGTCTCCTTATGTTTTAGCACTGGGGTTGGGGTCCCTGGAGGCCCAAGAAGGCTCAGGGAGGAGGGCTCCCCTTTTTCACCGAATTTGGCCCAAGGGGATGAGATCCCCAGGTCCTAATAAGGCTCAGGGAGGCGACAGAACGCACTCCTCCCCTGCTTAATCGTATTTGGCCCCGTGGGATAGGATCCCAGGGCCTTATAAGGCTTGTAGAGGGGGGGCACACAGCCCCCTTTCCCCTTTCCATTGGAATTGGCCCCATGGGGTTTTTCCTAGGGGGTGGGGTCCCTGGGGCCCGACGGCCAACCCTACTCTGCAACACCAAAGGCTGTGGACTGTGTGGGTTAGTAGCATGGTGGGGGTTGGCCAGGCCCTGTGGTCAACACCCTGCTATGCAAGGCCAAAGACTGTGTGCAGAGTTTGTTTGGCGGCCTGCAGGGTGTTGGAAACCACATGAATTCTACAGTTACAGTTAGCAGAGCTAACTAAAAATTGGCCCCACCATGTACTGCTTAGGACCTCACATATCACATCATTTATGACATGTTCTATGACATCATTTATGACATTACTAATGACATCTCAAATGACATCACTGATGACCTCATCCAATGAGTGTGTTAGTTTGTTTTATAGTTTACATAGTGGTGTGGCTAATTACCATATAACTTTTCTACCAAATTTTGCACAGTGGTGTAAGTGTTTACAAAACGGTACGTGCTCCTAATGCATTGGAGGTGTGTAAAGGTATTGACCACGTTAAAATCTTTGTACTGAAGAGTAACTGTGTGCACATGACAGTTGACAACTTGTGTGCAGTATGTTCCACACACGTTTTTTAGTTCTGCAGGAAAAAGTTTTTAACAGGGCAAAAATTCTATGAAGAAGATACTAAGGCCCTGATTTATACTTTTTTGACACAATAGCGGCACAAACTTACAAAATACAACTGTATTTTGTACGTTTGCACTGCTTTTGCATCAAAAAATGACGCTAATGCGGCAGAAAAAAAGTATAAATCAGAGCCCAAGTATTGGAAGTAGCCTTCGTTTTTTAGACAAAATCATCTCAGGGTGACAATTTCTACATAACACAAAAGACTATGTGCAGAATGTGCAGAATGTGCAAAGACTCAGTCACCAGAACTTTGACCTCAGATGACTCTTTGCCTTTACCATGCCTTGGTGACCATTGTGAGATAGTTGCACCACCCTGGCGGTGAGTGTCAACGAGATCACCAGTCGATATCCTCTCAGCAGACAACCATTGGTGTCCACAGACAAGGCTTCCTTAATGGGCTCAAAAGCAACCTGTTGGGTCGTGCCCCATGCCCAAGGTTCTGATGACTTTGTCAGGTTTCGGAGTGGATGGGTTAGTGAAGATAGATCTCTAATGAAACAGCCATCCCTAAAAAACTCCGGACTTCAGTTACGCGGGTTGGTGGGGGTGCGTCCTTAATGTCCTGCTCTTTGTCTGGGTCAGGCGCCACACCGTCAGGCGAGAATACATACCCAAAGAATTGTATTCTGTTGGTTAGGAATTCACATTTTCGGTGGTGAAGGGTCATACTGGATTCTTGGATCCTGTGCAGCACGTTCTTGAGCCAGGAGTGGTGTTCTGCTATAGTTGGTGCATGAATCAGAATGTCATCGATGACATTGATTGTGCCCGGAAGGTCCACCAACAGCTTGTGTATTACATTTTGAAAAACCTCAGCCGCACTTGCGATGCCAAAATTCAATTGCTTGTATCATCTTAACCCAATGTGCATTGAGAATGTTGTGATGTAACACGATTCTTTGGCGAGGACCAGTTGGTGGTATCTTGAACACAAATCTTGTTTTGAGAACCAGCAAGACCCACTGTGCTCACCTATTATGTCATCAATCGTAGGCGTGAAACATCTTTCACGATTGATGGTGTCATTGGGGAGGCACATGTCCACGCAGATGCAGACTTTTCCGGGTTGTTTGGGTTTCCGTGCGACCACGATTGGCGAGACCCAGGGCGTGGGTCCCGTAACCCATTCTATGATGGCGGCCTCTTTGAGGTGACTCAGTTCTTTCTCCAAATACGGCCTGATGTGGAATGCAATGCAACGGTGTTGAAGTGCAACGGGTTGTATGGTTTTGTCAATATGTAATTTCACTTCCCGGTGACGTAGGCACCCTATTCCTTTGAACACCTCCTGGTACTGGTTAAAGAGCTCTGCCACTGACTCCTAATGTATGCCAAAAGGGAAGGTGACCACCCCTAGGTCTTCTGCTGTCTGGCATCCTAATAGCATTCCATGTCCTTCTGCCGCCACGTATACTTTGGTGTGGACTGTTTTGGACTCGAATGTAATGGAGGTTTGGAAGGCACCTTTCAGAGCAAGCAGTGTTTGATCTGCGTCTCAGTTAAGATAGGAGCTGGAACCATCTGGTGGTATACATCCGCAGCAAGGATATTTATGGAGGCTCCGGTATCGACGACAGCTAGCGTTGAATGGGTGCCTACTTGGATCTGGCACCGTGGTAGTTTCTTCAGCGACTGGGCTGTATTGCCGATGGTAAACAAGGAATGGATGACATGTTCTTCAGCTTTATCGTCATCCATGTCGCTGCCTTCTTCTGACTTGCTTGTGGCGGCATTGACGGAGGCGTTTCCAGTACGTGTTTTACTTGATCTGCATACTTTCACAAAATTGTATAGTTTCCAACAGCCAGCGCACTTCTTTCACCTCGCTGGGCAGTCAGTTGGTCTGTGTGATAGCCCACCGCAGTATCCATACTGTCTTGGAAGGGGTTTGTTGTTTCGAGATTTTGTCTTGTTTGAGGATGGGGTCATCATATTGACAGATTCTTCTTTGATTGGTCTCTGGAGTGCAGCCTCCATGTGGGAGGCCTGGGCTTTCGACAATTCTTTTGTGTGCCCCATCGTAAGGATGTCGGGTAGGGATCTTCCTGATTCCTCGAGGATCCTTTCTCTGAGTTTCACCAGCGCGCATCCTTGTATTATTTGTTCTCTTATCTCTTCTGTCTCGTCTGCAAACCTACAAGTACTGGCTAGGTCTTTTAACCTCAATGTGAATGAGTCTATCAGTTCTTCTGCTTGTTGTCGGGCTTGTCTGAACACAAAACGTTCACAGTCAGTATTGTCCATGGGTTCAAAATGTCTATTCAATGCGGCTATCAGCGTCGCATGCGTTTTGGGGATATCTTCAGGCAGGTTTTTTGATATTTTGTAGATGTCTTTTCCTCCTAAATCAAGTATAATGGCTCTTTTTTGAGCGTCTCCGACTGGTGGCTTCAGAGAATAACAGGACTCTCTCCACCTAGTCTTTCCATCGTGGAGCTTGCGCTGACGGGGCTTCTTCGATGACAAAAGGTTTGACTGCCGGAATCACAGACATGGTAGGTTGTTGCAGGCGAGTTTCAGTGAGGTGGCTCTGAGTATCCACACTTTAGTGACTGACACAGTGTTCAGTCTTTTATTGCCAATTATTTCCTTTTTCTTGTGAAAACAGCATGCACAGAGTATCCTCAATCAATGTGCATTCACTGCATTGTTGACGTCTGGAAGCTGTGTTGTGATGGGCATAGTAAGGAAGCAGACGTGTGGACAGCACCACATGTTTATGGCTTGCCGGCAGTCCTTGGGGCCTCGCTGGAAACAGGTAGACAAAACTGATGAGGCAGGCACTGACGCAGCAGCACTCGTCCAGGTGGCGGTGAGCGGCAAGGCTGGGAATCGGGGCTAGCCCAAAACAAGGGGCGGGGCCTGCCAAGAGGCCACGTGGGTCCAAGCGCGCACTGGCAGCGTGGCACTCACCAGAACAGGCACAGGGGATACAGACGGTCCAGCGCTTCCCTCAGAACACTGCCCGGACGCCGGAGAATCGAAGGGGCCCACGTGGCACGAGCACTGCGGATGGAGCGTGGCCGCCACAGGTACCTGAGTACACAGTAGGGTTCAGTACCCTCGTCGCCAAATTATAGTGTCGGTGACACCAACTGGGTGTGTGTGTTTGCGTGATAACAATTAACCACACGGATTCTGGAATACTGTGTCGTGGCATCATGGGATGGAGCGTGCACCTTGCGCTCTTGGGCACTCTGATTATTTAGCGCCTCTGTCCCCCCGCCCTCTCCCCACACCTTCATTTATTAGCTCGCTCACGTGACCTCAGGGCAAACATCGTTATTCATTAGAGAGGGGGGAGCAGGGCGGCCCCCGTCATTCAGGAAATGCCGTAGATGGTAGTGTCCCGCGACCAGTTGCGTCACTGGCGCAACACTACAATGTCCATGGCACCTTCCCTACGTCACTGAACAACCGCCATTAAATGACTGCATGAGAGGAAGCTTTGAGGGCACAGTAATCAAAAATAGTGTACTGTGTCCACGAATGGGGGGTCCTAAAACTTTTCAACAAATGTTAATAAACTTATTGAGTGTAGTAGGAGAGGGTAGGTATAAGAACGGTGGAAATTGTTAAGTTTCGCGTTTATTTTGTTGGTGGGGCAATTTAAAGGAGATCTATTGGGTGGTCGTAAAGGATCCGAACAGGAAGTGACGTGATGGGTGAGAACCCTCCATCTTGTGTCCATGAACAATACAATAACATTTGTTTGACAAAAAAGATAGTTCTCGAAGTGTAGTTCCAAAGGGCCCCAGGGGCAAGAGTGCACAACTGCACCTCCATTAGGGTGCTCTTTGGCTACCCAGTCACAAGAAAGAGGGACTCATTTTCAAATCTCTTGCATGTACTACTGACCATGGCACCCTTACGCCACTGTAAGGCTTTGTGGTGTGTAGAAAAGGCATAGACAGGCCAATTTCCCACATGACCTCAGAGAATCCATGTTTTTCACTTAATATTTCAGAATATAGCATTTTCACATTTTTAATATTCACAGCACCAGTATTATCTGGCACTAGGCGCCCTTAAAAGGAATGCAAACATGTCTGCTCGCTCTCAAGATTACAACAGGTGGCAGGCATCTATTCAAAATGTCAGGCTTGGTTAATGTACACATAAACCTCTGGGCCTATGCTGAACAGACATGAAAAGAAAATGTAATGCAGACACAAGCAGGATGTGGTCAGGATGTAGGCAGCCGGGCGCTGTGCCAACAAGAAACAGTGTAACAACCTCTCTCTCCCAGATCATGTACGACTGAAATGAAGATTGTAAACCGAACATAGCAGAAAAGATGCAGTTAATAGGGCCTTAAGAGACGAAGTGTGCCATATTTTAGCTACTTTGTCAGGCTCTCCAGGTTTTATTCCCGTTGCAGTTTTAGTAATTGAGTTGAGAGCACTGATTGCAGACGTTTTCTGTTAACAGAGGGCTATCTAAAAGTTCAATCTAATAAGTGGTCAATATGTGCATAAACGTTCTATTTTAAAGTCTAGTGTTCCTCTGAAAAAGCGCTTTAAACTTTGGTCGATCCAACATACAATTTTTGAACAGGTTGTTTTATATTTACATTGACATATGCTTAAAAGTTATCACATACAGTTGCAGAAAAGTAACTGCATTGAGTGTGACGTGCCTGCTTGAACCGATGTCCATTGAACGTGTGTTCCATTAAGATATTTTTGTGGACTTTTTAATGTATCTAGTTCTGTTGTAGTGCTTTACAGAAAAGTATGGGGAGATGTAACAGATGTTCATCGGACAGGCTGTATAAGGAGTAAAGTACATATTTACTTTTCAACGGAAGATTGTGGCTGACACTGATTATAGTTGGTACTGCAGTATATATATACATTAATAATTTGCGAGGTACAGGTATCGTGCAACTCCAAAAAAAGAGATGGAAGTAATCCAGTGCACCTTTGCCATGGCTTTGTATATTTCATACGTAAAGGAGAGGAATATACAATTTTATTAGGGAGAAGGAAAAGGTTAAAACCTCTGCGTCAAAAATATTGTGGAGAGTTTCTGGCCTACTTAGGAGAGGGAAGCAGTGGCTGGTTACTAGTCATACTGTGGACCCTAAAGGAAGGAATAAGGAGAGAGCTGGGATTCTAGACATGTTTTGTTAAAAAAAAAACATTCTGCTATGTGAACGCTGAATTTATTACTAATGATTTTTATTTATTATGGGTTAAGAATCTGCAAGAATTAGGCTAATTGAGAAAATAATGTGAGAGTTGGAAAAGGTGCCGACTTGAGTGGCTGCCATATTTGCGTAATGCTTTTCTTAAATGCACAGTATTAATTAGTTGAAGTACATGTGTAGGGAAAATTGTAGTAGTGTGTTACATCAATGATTTTGTGTCATCATCGACGTGTGAAAGACAGTTTAGTCCTATCTTAGATTTGGGATTTAATTTCTATTGGACTAACTGTAAATGTAAATGTACGATTTGCTGACTAATGACAGTGTAGGAAGTTCTTTAGGAGATTTTAACTTAGCCCGACTGCACAGAGGAGAGGGAGTGATTTTCTATTCTGATTTTCCCGTAGAGGTTCAGTTTGAGGAGATGAATAGTTCCTGATGACTTTATTTCTAACTTTAACTTTACTGCTTAGTTGTTAATGGCTGATGCTGACCCCTTAGAAAGTGCTTCTTAAATGGTTCAGATAGCTTAAAGTCCCCTGTGCTGAGCCATTCCCTTTGATTGCCCATTGCTGAAGCTTGCCAGACGGATGTCCAACTGACGAAGAAAATCGCAGTTTGCCGATCTATATTGACGAGAGTTATAACAAAATGCTATTGCCTTGGTTGTAGATTTTTGTTCTTTGTTTCTAAGTACCAACCACTATTTTCTTAGAGCCATAGTTAGTTGTTTTCCAAATTAATTTTGCCTAAATTGTTTTGCATGAAGCCCAAACATGCTATTCTAAACAGAAGGTTAGTTAGGGAGATCCAGGAAATGTTAACAAATTGCCATTAACAAAGAGTTGATGTTGTTCATATGCTGAATCTAGATGTATGTTATTTCTATGGCACAGTTGTTTCTGTTATTAATTTGTATGGTGACTCTCGAATGCTTAGTTAAAAATGATTTAGCTAAATTGAGATTCTTTAGAAGATTTGGTCAACCGATGTTGTTCATGTATGTTTATCATTTGGTTTTGAGACTAATTTATGTGATATTAGCATTGTTAATCTATGGAAATAAACATTTAAACTATACTAAAAGGTGTGGTTATTCAAAGCCAAATGGGTCATGCTGTAAAGATTATTGATTCCAAAGTATTTGATGATGTTTATTGATTATGATGTTGTATTTACATTGAATTTAGGACTTATAGTGGAATCACTCTAAGCGTAGTCAAAAGGTCTAGCAACCTCTAACGCGCCCCTTATATATTAAACTATAGAAGACCAAATAAGGACAGACGCGCTAAAAGAAATGGTAGCAGAGTAGGATGTTTAGTCTCCTTAAGAGGCCATCATAAGGTCCTTTTTCTGCTTAGGGATAGGTAAAAGAGTTGCTTGATTAGTCTCATTAAGAGGCCACCGTAAGGTCCTTTTTCTCCCTAGAAGTGGTAAAAGAGTCGGATTGTTAGTCTCCATAAGAGGTCAATATAATTCCCAGATTTGTTAGAGAAGTTGGTAAAGGTTAAGAATTCCAACTTTGATGATACAAAGTGAAAAGAAGTTGTCTCCCTAAGAATCTACCATGACTTTCCCAAAACCTTGGAGATTGACAATGCTTGTATGAAGATGTTCTCTGCATTCTAGTGACAGTGTTTTACGCTTGCACAGCTTAAGCAAATCGTAAATGAATTGTGATGTTTGTGAGTCGATAGGGAGTCTGTGTACACCAAATGAAGTTGTTTAAGGGGTTTGCGTACTCTGAAGTGTAAAAGTAGGGAAGTCATCGAACGTCACATGTGTGTGGCGCTTTGGGCTCAAAATTGTCCTTTTGGTTGTTGTTATACGGATCCTGCGAGGTCTAAGACTCTGGAGTATTGAAGTGTATGAGACACATGGTTTATGTTGTAATTTGTCTGTTTAATAGATCAATCAGGCGTGGTTGACAAACTCAAGAGTGCGTGTTGAAGCGAGTGATAGTTTTTCGACTGAGATTTGGTGAATCATGTGTGCACCAGGAAGATCGAATGATCAGTTGAGAATGAAATTTGCTGGTCGAATTTTGCTTGCGAGTCAGGGAAACTGAGAAAGAAGGAGTATTTGTTAGAGCGAAATGCCGCAGTGAAAAATCTGTAAGGTTTCTGAAGCGATTGTGTTACCTACCTGTAGTAAACAGACAAATTTGTGTATTGATTTTTTTTTAGTGCTCACAATATTTGCATTTAGTTTGCACGGATCTGAGTTTAGGAGGGCAAGCCGAAGTGCTTTGTCAGCCGCTGTATGTGTGAGTGTGACATCACTGGAGCCGCGCTGGGAGAGGTTGGTTAGTGGGAAGGGCCGCAAACGGATTGGTGGACAACCGTGAAGCGTAATTGGTTGAGAAGGTGGGCGAAAAGGATTTTGGGATTGAAAGTCACTTCCTGATTTGATTGAAAGTAGTGTAAATTAAAAAAAGTAAAATTTTTAAGGCTTTAAAGCGTGCCCTAAGTGGAGATACATTTATTCCAACTAGAATAGGCGAAATTACACCACCAGAAGGTACACCCGCCTATATTGTATTCGAAGAACAAGGTGCTGTATTATGTCTTTGGCTGAAAAAGTGTTGCAAAGAAACAGAGAGAGATGGGAGCTTAGCATTCCCTGCCTGCCCATGGAACATTTACTTTGAGGATTTTGGAGAATCTGAGGAGAGTACAGTATGATTTGAAACCTCCTCCGAGACCGGCACAGTTTGAAGCATTAGCTATTTGGGAATTAGTGGCTAGACATCACCAGCAACTGAAATTTGAGAGAAGAATGAGGAAAGCTGAGAAGATTCTAGTTGAGGCGAGATGGGATAGTAAGCAGAAAATTTGGAGAACTGACACTTTACAGGGAATTTAGTTGTTTCCTGCAATTACCCAAGAGAACATGAACGAAGCTAGAAAAAGTATTAAGAAGAGGGATTTCTATCCTTCTGATGACAGAGAGCAGAAATCCATAGAGTCTAGGAAGTCTTTGACTTGCGATGAAGATTCAGGTGATGAAGAGTTTATTTAGCAGTAACTGAGAAATCATCCCGCACCATATGTAGCACATAAGAAAGGTTCAAATACTAGAGTAGACCCTACAGCCCTGATTCCGATTGAATCTACACAGAGAGAGATACAGGTTAGCCATAGTGTTCCAACTACTTCTGCGATTCAAAGGCCTATGCCACAGATTGACATACCCAGAATTTACCCAGATGTGCCTATTAATTTACCCAGATGTGCCTATTGTAGATACTGCAACAAACCTAGTAGTGACGACAGGACAAGTTTATCAGAAGCCGACTTTGATCCAGATAGAGTGTACAATGAATTTGATGTCCCCAATGCAAGCACAGACAGTCCCAATATACACCCCATAACAGGATCACAGATAGAGATGTCCGCATTGGTAAGTCAGAATACAGGAGTAATGTACCCAAGAGATCCAAATGCCCAATCAAGTCCAGATGCAGTGTCAGTATCAGTTACCATGGGTCCAGTCATACCATTGTTTGCCAATGAAAATAATAAGAGCAGTGAGCAGAACATTTTGAAACCAAGTTTAGAAGGGGAGAGGTTTAATGAAAACACCAGAATGATGACTCCCATGAGCCCGACATTTGATGGAACAGGTCAATTTGGGTTCTTTTAGAACTCATCCAAATAATCAGGGGAGATTCAATATAGCTTCCAATCCAAGCATGGTGACACCAGAGACTCCGAGCCTAACGTTGCAACAAGTGCTCTGTGCAAGCAATAACAACATTTCATTACAAGACTTAACAGCTCAGCAGTTAAGTGAATGGTTAGAGAAGTTGAGTAGCACCCAAGGTGGTTCCAGTGGAGGAAGTGCCCTGAATTTGACCGGGCTTAGACTAGAAGCAGAAGACTGGATTGAAGGAATGATAAGGATACACAGAATTGACTCATACAGAGAAGATGAGTTACGTTATTTGTGCAAACTGATTATCAGCAAAGCAGGAATTAGCAGACTGGGCAGGAAAATATGACATATGAACTGAGAAAACAAAGCTGTTAAAGAAGAGTCACAGATTTGAATTTGACTCAAAAGACTTTGAGAACATGAGAATACCGGTTATGAAAATCCATTTTGAAGAACTAATTCGGAGAATTCAAATATGGGGAGCATTAGATAAGTGGGAAGGCAAATGGGTGAAGAAAAGAGACTAGAGGAAATGGGATTCTGCAAATCTTACTGCGAGTATGCAGCATGCTGCAGACCCAGTGAAAATGTTACCAATGAGAGAAATTCCGGGAGGAAATTTTGTCCATGTCCCTTGGAGCAGGAGTGACATATTGTCATTTTCAGATGATTATCCCAGGTTGAGAATCCAGTGAAATGGTACCAGCAAACAGATAGATTTGTGAAACTCGCTAAATGCCTGTGGGAAGATCTGAACACCCTGCTAGAGATAGTAGTTCCAGCAGACTTATGGGTCGAATGCAAAAGGAGCGTAGATTGGCCGACAAGTGAACCTCAGAGAGATCCAACTACAAGTGCACCATCTCCTGACATAATTAAATAGTACTATAAGGTGACTGACTTTTTTTAAACGAGAATTTCCCCCAAGACTATCAACTGGCAAAGAATAGACAGGACAGCTCAGGAAGGAAAAGAGTCAATACATGCATACAATGAGCGACTGTTGCAGGCATTTAAGCAGTCATTTGATTTGTTGGCAAGCAAAGCCGATTGATGAAGTATTGCAGTATGCAAAGTACTGTAATGATGAGATTGAGTTGAAGCAGAGAAAGTTGAAAGAAAAGGCAATGGTCATGCAGATTTAAGCTGCACAATCAGGAATGCAGGGAAGTTTTCTGCAGCAGCAACAAGGAAACATGTGGTTGCAGAACCAGGCGAAAGGTAGAGGTGAGGTGGAATTGGAAATGTGAACCTTGGTCCTGATTTGAATACAGTTGTTGTTCAGAATGATGTGCAAGGAATTAAAAGAATGTTACCATGTCACGCTTGCGGAAGCCTCGGACATTGGAAGCAGGAATATCCGATGTTAGGTCAGGAAGGTGTTGTTCAGCAGACAAACAAAATAAATTCTTTCCCAAATATGAGAGGACCACGAATGAGAGGCCAAAATCCAAATTTCCAAAATAATGTGAACCCAAAGCAACGTTTTCAGCCCATGCAACAAGTGCGAATGCTACGTTTGCAGATGCCCCAGTCGCAGCAAATGCAACGTCAAGTGCAAATGGTACCTAGGCAACAAATTCAGGCACCTCAAGCCCCAATGGAACAGCAGCTGGTGATGCTTCCTCAGCAGGTCACAGGTCAAAGGCTTAATCCCAATACCCAGTACACAGTGAGGATGAAGTGAATGATGATTGGGTGGGCGAGAGTTCAGATGATGAGGAATGCGTGTTAGCAGCTTCATTAGAAGTAGATCAGAAAGGTCAATATGTGAAGGGAAAAGTGATGGGTCACAAAGTCTAATTTTTGGTTGACACAGGAGCTACACGCTCTACAGTGAGGACTGCAGAAGTTCCAAACTTACCACTTTCAGGAAAGACAGTGCAGATTGTAGGAGTTGCCAGTCAGTATTTGACAAATCCAGTCACAGAACTGATTCAGGTTAAAATTGGTAACTTTAAAGGGTTATACAAATTTGTGGTTTGTGATTCAAGCCCAGTATCCTTATTAGGGACAGACTTGCTTTGCAAAACAAGATGTTCAATTACTTGCTCAAATTCTGAAATAGCCATCCAGACAAGCAGTGATGATGAAGATGACTTGCCTCCTGAAACAGATTGTGAGACATTGAATGAGGAGTACTCTTTGATCAGTTTCTTTCCAGTCTTTACATAGGAGATCTTCCTTCTGATTTACAGGGAACAGTTAAAATGAAAATGTGGGATTTTACAGGAAAAGACATTGATTTAATCAAAGGAGATGAGCCAGTTAAGGTCCCTGTCAAGCCAAATGTGATGTTTTTCCCAGACACCTCAATACCATATGACACAGAACACAAGTGAGGGGATCACTTCCATAATTGCAGAATTTGTAAACCAAGGTGTTACAAAATAAGTGCTGAGCAGCCCATGTAACTCACCAATAATGGGATTGCGAAAGCCGTATGGGAGCTTTCGGATTGTTCAGGATTTGAGCAAAGTAAATGATATTGTGATTAAATATTGTCCAGTGGTGCCAAATCCAGCAGTGATATTGTTTCAGATCCCATACGATGCTGAATGGTTCACCGTTTTGGACCTGTCGCAAGCATTCTTTTCTGTCCCTCTTCGTGAGGATAGTCAATTTCTTTTCTGTTTTAAATTTTTGAATGGAGTCTATTGCTGGTGCAGAATTCCTCAAGGATTTTCAGAGTCACTGTCCATTTTCAACCAGATCATGAAAAAGAATCTGGAGTCATTGGAAATGCCTTTCCATTCGACGTTAGTCCAGTAAATTGACGATTTATTGGTTGCGTCAAAGACAAGAGAAGCATGCAAATATGATACTACTGCCTTGTTAAATCACTTGGGGGAGTAAAGGGTCCCCAGCTAAATTAAAGTACTGTCAGAAAGAAGTGAAACATTTGGGACACCAAACTGAAAAAGAATTTCTAGAGAAGGGGTTGTAAGGAAATGCCTCCTTGGCATGGTTACCCCCTGACTTTTTGCCTTTGCTGATGCTAAGTTATGATTTGAGAGTGTGCTGGGACCCTGCTAACCAGGCCCCATCACCTGTGTTCTTTCCCTAAACTGTACCTTTGTCTCCACAATTGGCACAACCCTGGCACTCAGGTAAGTCCCTTGTAACTGGTACCTCTGGTACCAAGGGCCCTGATGCCAGGGAAGGTCTCTAAGTGCTGCAGCATGTCTTTTGCCACCCTGGGGACCCCTCACTCAGCACATGCGCACTGCCTCACAGCTTGTGTGTGCTGGTGGGGAGAAAATGACTAAGTCAACATGACACTCCCCTCAGAGTGCCATGCCAACCTCACACTACCTGTGGCATAGGTAAGTCACCCCTCTAGCAGGCGTTACAGCCCTAAGGCAGGGTGCACTATACCACAGGTGAGGGCATATGTGCATGAGCACTATGCGCCCACAGTGTCTAAGCAAAACCTTAGACATTGTAAGTGCAGGGTAGCCATAAGAGTATGTGTTCTGGGAGTTTGTCAAACACGAACTCCACAGTTCCATAATGGCTACACTGAAAACTGGGAAGTTTGGTATCAAACTTATCAGCACAATAAATGCACACTGATGCCAGTGTGCAATTTATTGTAACATACACCCAGAGTGCACCTTAGAGGTGCCCCCTGAATATCAACCCGACTTCCAGTGTAGGCTGACTAGTTTCTGCCACCCTGCCACACACCAGACATGTTGCTGGCCACATAGGGAGAGTGCCTTTGTCAGTCTGTGGCCAGGAACAAAGCCTGTACTGGGTGGAGGTGCTTCGCTCCTCCCCCTGCAGGAACTGTAACACCTGGCGGTGAGCCTCAAAGGCTCACCCCTTTTGTTACAGCACCACAGGGCATCCCAGCTAGTGGAGATGCCCGCCCCTCCGGCCACTGCCCCCACTTTTTGGCAGCAAGGCTGGAGGAGATAATTAGAAAAACAAGGAGGAGCCACCCACCAGTCAGGACAGCCCCTAAGATGTCCTGCGCTGAGGTGCCTCCTGCTTTTAGAAATCCTCCATCTTGAGAGTGGAGGATTCCCCGAAAAGGATTAGGGATGTGCCCCCCTTCCCACAGGGGGAGGCACAAAGAGGGTGTAGCCACCCTCCAGGACAGTAGCCATTGGCTACTGCCCTCCCAGGCCGAAACACACCCCTAAATCTAATATTTAGGGGCACCCCAGAACCTAGGAAACTAGATTCCTGCAACCTTAACAAAGAAGAAAGACTGCTGACCTGAAGCCCTGCAGAGAAGACGGAGACGACAACTGCCGTGGCCCCAGCCCTACCGGCCTGTCTCCCAACTTCGAAGAAAACTGCAACAGCGACGCATCCAACAGGGACCAGCGACCTCTGAAGCCTCAGAGGACTTCCCTGCACCCAAGGACCAAGAAACTCCTGTGAACAGCGGCTCTGTTCAAAACCAGCTACCTCCTGGCAACAAAGAAGCAACTTCCAAAGACTTCACGTTTCCCGCCGGAAGCGTGAGACTTCACCCTCTGCACCCAATGCCCCCGGCTCGACCTGCAGAAAACCAACACCTCAGGGAGGACTCCCCGGCGACTGCAAGCCTGTGAGTAACCAGAGACGTACCCCCTGAACCGCCACAGCGACGCCTGCAGAGAGAATCCAGAGGCTCCCCATGACCGCGACTGCCTGTAACAACGGATCTGACGCCTGGAACCAACACTGCACCCGCAGCCCCCAGGACCTGAAGGAACCAAACTCCAGTGCAAGAGCGACCCTCTGCCTAGCCCAGGTGGTGGCTGCCCCAAGGAGCCCCCCCGTGCCTGCCTACATCGTTGAAGTGACCACGGGTCTCTCCATTGCTTTCTATACAAAACCTGATGCCTGTTTGCACACTGCACCCGTCTGCCCCTGTGATGCTGAGGGTGTACTTTCTGTGCCTTCTTGTGTCCCCCACAGTGCCCTACAAAACCCCCCTGGTCTGCCCCCCCGAGGACGCAGGTACTTACCTGCTGGCAGACTGGAACTGGGGCACTCCTGTTCTCCACAAGCGCTTATGTGTTTTGGGCACCTCTTTGACCTCTGCACCTGACCGGCCCTAAGCTGCTGGTGTGGTAACTTTGGGGTTGCCTTGAACCCCCAACGGTGGGCTGCCTATGCCCCAACTTTGAGACTTGTAAGTGTTTTACGTACCTTCAAAACTAACCTTTACTTACCTCCCCCAGGAACTGTTGATTTTTGCAGTGTCCACTTTGAAAATAGCTTATTGCCATTTTTACCAAGATTGTACATGATATTGTTTTCATTCAAAGTTCCTAAAGTATCTAAGTGAAGTACCTTACATTTAAAGTATTAATTGTAAATCTTGAACCTGTGGTTCTTAAAATAAACTAAGAAAATATATTTTTCAATATAAAAACCTATTGGCCTGGAGTAATTCTTTGAGTGTATGTTCCTCATTTATTGCCTGTGTGTGTGTACAACAAATGCTTAACACTACCCTCTGATAAGCCTACTGCTCGACCACACTACCACAAAATAGAGCATTGGAATTATCTATTTTTACCACTATCTTACCTCTAAGGGGAACCCTTGGACTCTGTGCACACTATTTCTTGCTTTGAAATAGTATATACAGAGCCAACTTCCTACAAGGGTTATAGCCATATTACAGATGAGACCCCTAGCTACACAGAGATGTTAGAATGTTTCTGGGAATGGTGAGCCAGTGGATTCCCAACTATTTCAAAGTCCTTGCAGAAGATGACTCACAAGGAAGTTACCGATCCCTTAGTGTTAGATCAAGCCTGTATGAAAGCCTTTACTGAATTGAGAGAGAGTTTGTGGCAAGCTCTGGCTTAGGGAATCCCTGACTACACAAAACCCCTCATGTTGTTTTTTCATGAGCATGATGCTTGTTCTTTGTCTGTTTTGACACAAGTCCATGGTGGTGTAAACCGCCCAGTAGCATATTACTCTGCTACTTTAGACCCAGTCGCAGCAACTTCACAGTGACAGTAGCCGCGGTTGGATTAAGCCTCTCTCAGAATGAGAGCATTGTGATGGGACATCCTTTAACTTTTATGGACCATCACTCCATTTAAGATTTGCTTACCAGAATCAAGACTCAACACTTGTCGAATCCTAGGTTGATGTCCTATGAAACTGTCTCTCCCAATGTAACGCTGAAAAGGTGCACAGTGCTTAACCCTGCAACTTTGCTACCAAAAGAAAATACTGAAGTTGACAAATTAAAAGAAGTTGAACATGACTGTCTGGAGGTTACTGATTTGTGCATCAAACCAAGACCTGACATTAGAGATACTTGATTGGAAGAAAATTACCAAATTATTTTTGTTGATGGTTCCTGTTCAAGAAATAACATGGGAACACTGAAAGCAGGA
Organism: Pleurodeles waltl; assembly: GCF_031143425.1. Classification (NCBI taxonomy): domain Eukaryota; kingdom Metazoa; phylum Chordata; class Amphibia; order Caudata; family Salamandridae; genus Pleurodeles; species Pleurodeles waltl. The sequence goes on along the minus strand of NC_090440.1, from coordinate 1,979,580,388 downwards.
TATGCTGTGTGCACAATTTCTGGTATACTCAAAGCCTCTTGGCTTCGAGGAGTGTATTCTGCACAAGTGGTTGAGCTGGTAGCCCTTACAAGAACATGTCATGTTTCTGCACACCTTAAAGTCACCATAAACTCTGATAGCCAGTATGGATTTGGAACAGTCCACAATTTTGGCCAGCTATAGTCACAAAGAGGTTTCCTGACCTCTTCTGGGTCACCGGTTAGAAATGGCGAAATAATCCATGATTTGTTACAAGCATCACAGTAGCAAAGTTATTGCTTAGAGAACTGATACCTTGTTTTGTTTTTCAGGTCTCTTTAGAATCCGATAGGGGAAGTTACTTCAGCAATGAAGTAATTAAATTGCTATGTTCAGCTTTAAACATTGAACAGAAGTTGCATTGTAGCTACCGCCCTGAAGCCTCGGGACTTGTTGAGCAAATGAATGGTACTTTGAAGTCAAGAATTGCAAAGATGTGTGCTTCCACAAATCTGAAATGGCCAGACGCACTACTGTTACTTCTGATGAGTATGAGAAACACACCAGACAGGATAACTGGACTTTAGTCACATTAAATCCTCATGGGAAGACTGAATCTAAGCAAATTAAATTGAAAGCGGTTAGAATACTCCTGTGAGAGACAAAGTGGAAGAAATACCAGAGGGTGACAGTGAACCAACCTCAACTGAGGTAGCAGGAGAGGAGGGCTCTCCCAGAAGCAGACGGTCTTGAAAGGCAAACAGAGCAAACAACAGACACCAAGGGGGAAGGAGTTGAGGGGGATCAAAGCCAAAACAATCTGGCTCCTCCTGAACCAGTCGCAGGTGCATCAAGAAAAAATCTTGCAGAACAGAGAAAAGTTACAAGTCCAACACTGAAAAGAGCATTAACAAAAGGTCCACTGAAAGGAGACAAGCGGCCGAAATCACAAGCCTGGAGGAAAGAAGCAATTAAAGTGACAGCAATTGAAAAAGAGATAGACACTACAAGGAAAGAAGATTTGAGTGATGGAGAATTAAATGGAGATCGAAGATTGAAAAGAAAGTGAATTGCAAATCGAAGATATACAGGTCCTGAATGGGCATATGCAACAACAGGTGAATGAATGGCAGGGTGAATTTTTGTCCTTTTGTTTTGATCAAGAAATTCCAGGTCAATATTTTAGCAGGTGAAGAAGATAAATGAACTGAACTTTGTAAAGTTGTTAAACTAAGAAAAGAGAAAAGAAAAAGAGACAGTTGAAAGTAACCAGAAGAGACGTTTTTTATAACCTGATTTGACAAGCTGCTAAACCGATTTTGACAAGCTACCTATTTTTGACAAGAAAAGTCCTGGAAGAAAGACTGAAAGCTGTAAATAACTGCTGAAGAAGATTGGAGATTTTGTTTTGCTTTTGCTGCATAGCTATAATTTTCTCTTCTACTTTCTGATTCTTTACAGATCATGAGTAACCACAACCAACAGGTTAGAAACAATATGTGCTGTAAATACATAGGTATTGGTTTGACGACTGTGTGCATGATAGGCTGTTTGGCATTGATTGTAAGTATGGACTTTTCTTGACAAGATTGTAGCCAACCATACCTCTGTTTTAGAGACAATTACTATGCTTACAGAATTAGATAAGTTTAGAATAGATGAGAAATATTTGAACATAGACAGCAACCAAGGAGATCTTTCTTCTAATGTTTTCTATTGTCTATTGCGTGAGTACACTAAGATGATTAATTCGAGGGAATGTTATGTGTGCACGAAGATTCCTTCATCAGTAGAGTTTGCCTCTTACTTATGGAATAAGTAGTAGTCTTTTACTAACAAGATTCTTTAACCAAGAATATATTCAGTATTTTTATTCAAATCATGACTTAGGCTCTCATTATGAGTCTTGCAGTAATTACCGCTGACCGCTATACTGACGCCCGCCAAAAGATCGTTGGTAGTAGCGGTTACCATACCGCAGCATTATGAGTACAAAAACACAACCCACCAAAAAGCAGCCAATTCCCTTATACCGCCAGGCCCAACAACAGCATAAAGCCGAAAGCCAGCACCCCACCACCTCCACGCCAACAACAGACCGCCCACCAAATAATGAGCCACAAATAAGCACCGCGGTCATTCGACCGCGGTCCATCATTTGAGGTACGGACCGGCAAGGGCAATAATGGCACTGTAGTAGGGTCCTCGGGTAGTCCCTACTCTATATGTCTTTGGCAATGTATTTATAGATCAGTCAGTCATCCAGTTGCACCAACTTAATTTATTATAATTTCCAATTTTATCACAATGTTCTTAACGTTATTCTTGGTCCTGCAAGGAAAAGCACTATTAATTGTCTTTAGACTTCTTTTCTTTTGCTCAACTTCTATTTAGCCTTTCCAGGGGTCTTTGTAAGTCGTCATTCATGGTTAGGTCTCTCTTGCTTCTCTTTCAGGACCTTCCCCGTTTTTGTTAGGCCTCCGTATCCATGTACATGTGAACAAGAGAATGGAGGAACGAGTTTCAGGTAAGTGGGCTTTCTTTTCACTCAGGTTTTATAAATGCATGCAACCAAAGGGGGGGGGGAGGGGTTGAGGTGTGGTGTTGGAAAGGATATTGCGCACACCTGTGAGTTTTTAAGTACACAGTGTCAAACCAATCAGCATGCGCCCAGTATCACCTTGCTACAGTGTACTGGTCCTATTACTCTGTGTGCCCTACTCCTTGTGACCAGTGGCTCCCTCCCAAGTCCCACGCCTCTTCCCCAGACCCACCCCTCCTCCACAGTGGTGAAGCCACGTCCCTCCTTGGTCTCTGGTCTCCTCTCCGTGGCTACCTTCTCTCCTCCTCCTCTTCCGGATGGTTTCTGGATTCGTCAGCTCACACGTGCTGGGCTCGCCATTCTGTGTACTCGCCTTCTCCTGTCTTCCTCACGGTGTCCTCCGCCTTGCCTCTCTCCTCCCTCACATGTCTTCTCTCCTGGCCGCCCATCTCCTCCTGTCTCTCTCTGGTCCTCTTCTCCGCTCCTCCGTCCCGGGCTCTCTCCTCCAGGCACATCCTCTCTCTTAATGTCAGCATACACTCCTGGGCTCGTCGCGTCTCGCTCTCCGTGGGGCACTGACCTGATGGCCTGGGGTCTCTGGTGTCCTCGTCTCTTACAGAAAGGGCTGATGCCCTGCTACAGGCACCCACGAACAACAACTGCACACATAGGACAATACGAAACCCTCACACCTGAGACACATGCTTAAACTTGACACACCCACACACACCACCATGAAACACACACACACACATCCCACCATCCTTTGCAATGCCAATTTGACGCCAGCCAACTACCGGACACTCACTACACCCACAGACCATCACACACAAGTGCACACCACACACGTATCACAAAAGTCACACACACACCACAGAACTACGAAACACCCAAAATCCGAAACCACATGAACACACACACTGCACAACCTCCACTAACTCCCCCTTCACCACACCACTCACACCACACACCATAGCACCACCCAAGCACCCCCGATTCACTGACAGGGAGCTGCGGACCATGGTGGACGAAATACTCAGGGTCAAGCCACAGCTGTGTGGAGCACAGGTACAGCAGACATCCTTTGCCCGGAAAATGGAACTATGGCAGAGGATCGTCATGAAGGTCAACGCAGTGGGAAACCATCCACGTACAAGGAACAACATAAGGAAGAGGTGGAATGACCTGCTGGGGAAGGTGTGTTGCATGGCATCATGACACCAATTGCAGTACAGAAGACTGGAGGTGGTCCCCCCTCCTCCAACTGAATACAGCGACTGGGAGGAGAAGGTCTTGGCTATCCTGCACCCGGAGGGCCTCGTAAGTCATATATACTCACCCACCATTTGCCACGTCTGTAATGCATGTCTCACCCAACCACGGTCACTATCACTAAACAGCCTAACCCATACACATCCTGCGTACACCTATACCCATATTCCCTGCAAGCCCACACCTCCGCACCAACCTCCAAACCATCCCTGCGTGCACAATGTCCATCACAGGCATGGAATGTAGGCAACACTACATTATCCACAATGCACTACCAATCCCTCAACTAACAATGCATGACACCCATCCCTAAAGAGCCCGGCATGCAGATAATTAGGGATGTAAGCACACCAAACAGGTGGCAAGTGCTGGAAGTAATTTGGCAATGACTGGAGAGGGTGCAGAAGGTAGGAGATGTACATGCCAATGGCAACAACCATTACAATAACACAATTTCCACATCTATGATACAAAGGGACAGTAAAGTCATTGCCAGATCTCCTCTAGCACTACTACAACACCATTATCCACTAGCCACATTGCCCATACATTACAGGAATTGACAAAACAATATTTATACTACCACACTGGTAATACTGCCCATGCCACCCCTACCGGAGGTGCCAAGAAGTGCCACTACACCAGCTGAAAAGGCCCCAGTGACGACAGTCCAGTTTGATGTCTGGAACCAGATGACTACCCTGGCATATCCCATAGCACTGGACAGTCACCGTCCAGGAGCCCCATCCTGGACACCACTGACACCCCCATCACTCAGCCACCACCATCAGTTGTGGACCAACGCCCCCACACCAGTGTCTCCAGGCCACCGACTGTCTGCCCACCTGTACAGGGACCGGAGTCACCACCCACCACCAGGCAGGACGATGAAGGTCCCAGTGAAGGGGGACTGGGCGACCTGTGCTGGGGACACAGGCACAGAGGGCTAGGGCCACTGGGAAGCTATCAGTGGCTCAGGGGGGTGGCTCAAGGAGAGACTCGACTGCCCATGAGGCCATCTCAGAGGTCCTGGGGGCATACCACCACTCCCAGGACAGGAAGGGCCAGATCCTGGCATGTTGCAGGAGAACCAGAGGCTGCAGGTGGCACATCAGCAGGAGGCCATGGAGCAATGGAAAAAACTGAATGCCAGCATGGCCTCCATTGCAGGTGTGCTGCTGAGGATGCCCAACATTATGCCTGAGTCCACCACCCACCGGCCCCTTCCACTAGCCAGGATACAGCCCAGCTCTCAACATCAGCAGCAGCTAGTGGAATGGTGGCCCTGCCAGAGGACTCACAGGCCACCAGCACCCCTTCCCCTGTAGCCCAGGAACCACCTTGCAAATGTGGCCAGAGATCCAGACATCGCATAGACATTGTAGCCAAGACTAAGGCCACTGCCAGGAGGTGACTATGCAATGTACTGTCTCCCTTGTGTGCCACTGAGACTTGGTGACTATCCACTGCCATATCTCCATTTTCCTGTGGCCCCATGGAGTCTGCCCTGTGCTACCAGCAGCTGTGGACATACAACAGAGTATATTGTTCACCATCTGCCCACTCCCTTGCACTGTCCCATCCCTTTTGTAGCATACCATCAATAAACATTGTTTGATCACACCAATAGATGCTGTCATTTATTCAAAATGTATGCAAGAGGAAAGTAACTATCATCATCAAACATTTACATATGCAGAGATATGTTGCAGGGATCCAATGTTCAGAGAGGGGTTGGTAAGTTCTTGTCACAGCTCTGGCCAGGAGTGTCCACAACTTTCACCTTTTCCATCATGATGTAGCCATAGCAAAGGGGTAGGCCACACTGCCACACCTGTCAGCAACGGACATGTAAAACAGATTTACTGCACTGTATTCATGCAACATAAGCCACATATGTAGTACGAAATAAACACACAGCTCATTGCAGCATCTGATCTTAGACGATGTGCAGTAACACACACAATTGTGCCCTTCTCACTACTCAAACCTGTAACATTACACTTTATCAAACATGTTCAGTCACATAGGGCAGTAGAATATGTAACATATAAACAACCAAAATATTGTCTAGCCAGTCCAGTAAGTTTAAATAACTGTCACCCTTTGAACAACCACAAGTATTGTATCGATTGCAACTATGTACATAATACCTCCACACAAACCCTTGTCATAAATCCAGGGTAAAATGATACATACTGTCTCATACAGCACTTGTTGCAGTGTCAAAGAACAGTAAGCAGTCTGGATAGCATGCAGCAGATGACCAACAGTGGGTCTCCACATATTCTGACATACACACACTCCTGCCCACCCATTCCACTGTGTAGGTAAAATGTCCACCAGCAACTAAAATCCTGCACTGTGTAGTCATGTGCACAGTGCAACATTTACCTGAGACTCATTGGCAGTAGTGCTGAATCAGCTGATTCCTGGAGTCCACATCTTCCCCCTCTCCTTCACCATCACTATCCTCCATCGCCTGGGGTCCCACAGGTGGCAGTGCTCCATTCTCCACTTCATGTCTTCTGCAGGCCAAATTGTGCAGCATACAGCAGGCTACTATGATCTGACACACCTTGCTTGGGGAGTAGCACAGGGATCATCAGGAGATATGCAGGCACCTGAATCTGGCCTTTACGAGCCCTAAGGTCCTCTCAATCACTCTTTTGGTACATCTATGGGCATCATTGTATCGGTTCTCCCCCCCTGTCCTGGGATATTTCACAGGTGTCAGCAGCCACTGCATGTTAGGATAGCCAGAATCACCTGGGAAGAGGGGAGAAAGATAGCACAACACACAGTTGCACAATGCCAAACATGAAAAAGCAGGTAACACTGCTATTCTTCCACATGCACACTTACCTACTAGCCAGGCCCTCTCTCCCTGTAGCTGTGCCATGAGTTGTGGAACACTGCTGTTCCTCAAAATGTAGGCGTCATGTACTTATCCTTGCTGCCACCTGTGAAATGTATTGATCTGCAAGACACACCACCTGGACGTTTATTGAATGGAAGTTTTTGCAATTCCGATACACTTGCTCTGTGCCTCTGTGGGGCATAATGGGGATATGTGTGCCATCAATGGCACCAATCCCATGAGGGATGTTGGCTATAGCATAAAAATCAGACTTAACAGTGGTAAAATCTGCCCTTTGTAGAAACTGTATGTAACTCTCCACATGGGTCCATGGCCATGGAGAAGCAAAACACAATGATGTGTAGAGGTCAACTGTCTGAATACAGGTATCACATCCATTCATACACAACTCTGCACACATCTTACTGTTGAATGTTGAGGGCAGCCATTGTCCACATTTATGACATGTGTAGTGATTGGTGTGCCAGGGACATGTAGACCTGTAGGCATACGTGCAACCATTATGTTGGTCATGGCATGTGTAATTACACCATTTGGACACTCTTAGGTTTCACTATGCTGCCATTAACACTGTCCCTGTACTGTATATTCACATGTGGAGCTCTTAATATGACAGCCGCCTGTCCTACACGTGGAGGACGTTCGATATCATGGCAGTAGTCGGTCAGGGCCACTGTGAACCTCCCCATTGGTTAACATTGGTGTCTATGGGGAACAGGGGCCAATCATGATCACCTCCAGGGTTGACGGTGCACAACGCTGCGGTCCTCACCACCATTTTGTGCAGCCCTTGCCACTTGACTCCTGCACCTCGAGATGGTCACTGCTCCACTGCGTGTGCTGCTGTCTCCTGCCTCTGGTTGAAGTAATGGCATGTGCTACAGGGGAACAGGCCCCAGGCTTCACATCCGAGGAGTTGGAGAAGCTTGTGGATGGGGTCCTACCCCTGTGTGCCAAGCTATACGGGCGACCAGGGGACCAGGTGAGTGGCATTATAGTGCCCTGGGAGTGTGTGCCAATGCAGCGGATGCATGTGAGTGTTGGATGTCCCAATGGATAGGCGTAGTGTGACAAGCCGTATGTGTGTACGGGCATGAGTTGGAGTCACTGTCAGAGGTACAGGTACAGTTACAAGTTGTGTTGTTTCCCATGTGTTAATGCAGCAGGTAAATCTACAATAATTCTCTATTATATGTCTCCCATGCAGGTTAGCTCCCATCAGAATAAGGGGATGTGGTGAGCCGTCGCCAAGGAAGTGTGGACCCTGGGAGTCTACAGCTGGCGGAGCACCCACTGCAGGAAGCAGTGGGAGGACCTGAGACGCTGGGCCCAGAAGACTGCAGAGGCCCAGCTGGGGACGGCCTCCCAACGAGGAAGGGGTGCACATCGGGCCATGACCCCCTAATGGCGGTGGCCATTCCTGAGTTGATGGGCGCTTGAAGGCAGCACAGCAGCCACTAGGGGATGAGTACCAGCACTGCTCTGACTGGTGTTTGTACAGTGGGTGCAATAGAGTGGGTAGCAGGTAGTTTCTGGGTCATAGATAGGTGTGGGCATGCTGGTGACCCCCCCTAAGTCACTGGGATTGTGCAGTAATCTGGGTATGGGTGGGAATGTGGCCATGTAACGGGTCCTGTGGGTAGGCCTGTAGATCTGATGTACCACCTCTTCGATTTGTCACATTGTAGTGGAACTGGATCACTCCCAGATTGCCGTTGTCTGCCTGGGTGAGAATGTAGGGACTGGATGGTGAAGTGTTTTGCCAGTATAGAGTCAGTATGTCAGTATAGTGTGGGAGCGGGATTTCCCATCATTAGGACTATTGTTCATAGAGTTGGTAATGGCGAGGGATTGGATTTGGGATGTGTGTGACTGCATTTGTGCCTACATTGCATATGTACAGTTCTTGTCGGCCTGCCTCCCTTTCTTTTCCCACCCCACCCTCTGTCATCTTGTGTCCTTGTGTACTATAACATCATTATGCAAAGGAGAAGGGGCACCATCGAGTAGGGATGCTGCGGGCCATGGGACCCAGGAGGCAGAGACCCCGATGCCGAGGGGACCAATGGGTTTGAGAGTGAGGGGAGCACCACGGGGGAGGCGACTACCACTGCTGTGGTGACTCTGATACCTCCTCCGATGGCAGCTCCCTGGTAGTGCCGGACCCTTCTGGGACTCCTACCACGACCATGGCCTCCACAGTGCAGGTGCATCAATGGGGCATGCAGGCATCTCAGGGGACAGGGGACGGGGGAGGGGATGGCAGGTGTGGGGACTCAGGCTTAGAAGGTGGGACTTGGACTTTGGAGTCAGAGGGGGTGGGTGTTTCAGCTTGCTCTTGGTACGAGTGAGAGTGGTCTTGGACCTGGGGCTGGGTGAGGGATCAGGCCTCCTCCGCCTAGGGAAGGGGTAGTGGACTAGGAAGGGAGGACTGGGTGGATGTAGGAGGCTGGACTGGCTTGTAGTGAGTACCAAGGGGTACTTGCACCTTGCACCAGGCCCAGTTATCCCTTATTAGTGTATAGGGTGTCTAGCAGCTTAGGCTGATAGATAATGGTAGCTTAGCAAAGCAGCTCAGGCTGAACTAGGAGACGTGTGAAGCTACTACAGTACCACTTAGTGTCATATGCACAATATCATAAGAAAACACAATACACAGTTATACTAAAAATAAAGGTACTTTATTTTTATGACAATATGCCAAAGTATCTTAGAGTGTACCCTCAGTGAGAGGATAGGAAATATACACAAGATATATATACACAATAGCAAAAATATGCAGTATAGTCTTAGAAAACAGTGCAACCAATGTATAGTTACAATAGGATGCAATGGGGAAACATAGGGATAGGGGCAACACAAACCATATACTCCAGAAGTGGAATGCGAACCACGAATGGACCCCAAACCTATGTGACCTTGTAGAGGGTCGCTGGGACTATCAGAAAATAGTGAGAGTTAGAAAAATAACCCTCCCCAAGACCCTGAAAAGTGAGTGCAAAGTGCACTAAAGTTCCCCTAAGGACAAAATAGTCGTGTTAGAGGGAGAATGCAAGGAAAACACAAATCAGCAATGCAACAACGATGGATTCCTGTCTGAGGGTACCTGTGGAACAAGGGGACCAAGTCCAAAAGTCACAAGCAGCTCGTAGCTGGGCAGATGCCCAAGAAATGCCAGCGGTTGGTGCAAAGAAGCTCTTACTAGGCTGAAGAACTGTGAATACTGCAGGAACGACAAGGGCTAGAGACTTCCCCTTTGGAGGATGGATCCCCCACGCCTTGGAGAGTCGTGCAGAAGTGTTTTCCCGCCGAATGGACGCCAACAAGCCTTGCTACACGCAAATCGTGCGTTTGGCGTTTTTGGACTCTGCTGGGGCCCAGGAGGGACCAGAAGGTCGCAAATTGGACCTGCAGAGAGAGGGGACGTCGAGCAAGACAAAGAGCCCTCACTGAAGCAGGTAGCACCCGGAGAAGTGCCAGAAACAGGCACTACGAGGATGCGTGAAACGGTGCTCGCCGAAGTTGCACAAAGGAGTCCCACGTCGCCGGAGACCAACTTAGAAAGTCGTGCAATGCAGGTTAGAGTGCCGTGGACCCAGGCTTGGCTGTGCACACAGGATTTCCGCCGGAAGTGCACAGGGGCCGGAGAAGCTTGCAAAGTCGCGGTTCCCAGCAATGCAGCCCAGCGAGGTGAGGCAAGGACTTACCTCCACCAAACTTGGGCTGAAGAGTCACTGGACTGTGGGGGTCACTTGGACGGTGTCGCTGGATTCGAGGGACCTCGCTCGTCGTGCTGAGAGGAGACCCAAGGGACCGGAGATGCAGCTTTTTGGTGCCTGCGGTTGCAGGGGGAAGATTCCGTCGACCCACGGGAGATTTCTTCGGAGCTTCTGGTGCAGAGAGGAGGCAGACTACCCCCACAGCATGCACAAGCAGGAAAACAGTCGAGAAGGCGGCAGGATCAGCGTTACAGAGTTGCAGTAGTCGTCTTTGCTACTATGTTGCAGGTTTGCAGGCTTCCAGCGCGGTCAGCGGTCGATTCCTTATCAGAAGGTGAAGAGGGAGATGCAGAGGAACTCGGCTGAGCTCATGCATTCGTTATCTAAAGTTTCCCCAGAGACAGAGACCCTAAATAGCCAGAAAAGAGGGTTTGGCTACCTAGGAGAGAGGAAAGGCTACTAACACCTGAAGGAGCCTATCAGCAGGAGTCTCTGACGTCACCTGGTGGCACTGGCCACTCAGAGCAGTCCAGTGTGCCAGCAGCACCTCTGTTTCCAAGATGGCAGAGGTCTGGAGCACACTGGAGGAGCTCTGGACACCTCCCAGGGGAGGTGCAGGTCAGGGGAGTGGTCACTCCCCTTTCCTTTGTCCAGTTTCGCGCCAGAGCAGGGGCTAAGGGGTCCCTGAACCGGTGTAGACTGGCTTATGCAGAATTGGGCACATCTGTGCCCAACAAAGCATTTCCAGAGGCTGGGGGAGGCTACTCCTCCCCTGCCTTCACACCATTTTCCAAAGGGAGAGGGTGTCACACCCTCTCTCAGAGGAAGTTCTTTGTTCTGCCATCCTGGGCCAGGCCTGGCTGGACCCCAGGAGGGCAGCTGCCTGTCTGAGGGGTTGGCAGCAGCAGCAGCTGCAGTGAAACCCCAGGAAGGGCAGTCTGGCAGTACCAGGGTCTGTGCTACAGACCACTGGGATCATGGAATTGTACCAACAATGCCAGGATGGCATAGAGGGGGCAATTCCATGATCATAGACATGTTACATGGCCATATTCGGAGTTACCATGGTGAAGCTACATATAGGTAGTGACCTATATGTAGGGCACGCGTGTAATGGTGTCCCCGCACTCACAAAGTTCAGTGAATTGGCTCTGAACAATGTGGGGGCACCTTGGCTAGTGCCAGGGTGCCCTCACACTAAGTAACTTTGCACCTAACCTTTACCAGGTAAAGGTTAGACATATAGGTGACTTATAAGTTACTTAAGTGCAGTGTAAAATGGCTGTGAAATAACGTGGACGTTATTTCACTCAGGCTGCAGTGGCAGGCCTGTGTAAGAATTGTCAGAGCTCCCTATGGGTGGCAAAAGAAATGCTGCAGCCCATAGGGATCTCCTGGAACCCCAATACCCTGGGTACCTCAGTACCATATACTAGGGAATTATAAGGGTGTTCCAGTAAGCCAATGTAAATTGGTAAAAATGGTCACTAGCCTGTCAGTGACAATTTGAAAGTAATGAGAGAGCATAACCACTGAGGTTCTGATTAGCAGAGCCTCAGTGAGACAGTTAGGCACCACACAGGGAACATACACATGCACACCTATGAGCACTGGGGCCCTGTGTGACAGGGTCCCAGTGACACATACATATAGGCCATAAACCTATGAGCACTGGGGTCCTGACCAGCAGGATCCCAGTGACACATAACAACCATACTGAAAACATGGTGTTTTCACTATGAGCACTGAGGCCTGGCTATCAGGATCCCAGTGAGACAGTGAAAACAGTGACAAACACCCTGACATACACTCACAAACAGGCCAAAAGTGGGGGTAACAAGGCTAGAAAGAGGCTACCTTCTCACAGTGGAGCCTGAGGGGGAGGCCATTAGAATGTTTGGGGATAAGTCAGGGTGGGCCAGTGGATTCAACTAGGTCTACACTGGAAAGGAAAAGCTTTTTAGGTGCAGTTGGAGGGGCTTTGGAGACGGGTATGGGAGTAGAGGTAGAGCGAGTGGTTGTGGGTTTGCTATGAGTGGATGCAGACACAATTGGACATTTTCAAAGGCCTGGCCTATGGCCTTGTTTGTACATAGTTTATTCTGTGTTTTATTTAATATATCTGGCCAACAGGCATGTTGGTGCAATAATATTACATTGCGCTGCGTTTTGATATGGGAGGGTTATGTACACGGGTATGTGTATCCATTGATTTGTTTTCTCTGCATTTGTCAGGTAAGTTTATTCCTGTACGGAATGTGTACCTTGTTTGGCCAGTGTGTGTGTGTGTGTGCGCGTGTCAGGGTGTTGGGGGGTGGGGTGCATGTGTATGGGTGTTGGTGTGCATGTATGTGGGCATGGTAGTCAGTGTGAGGATGCATGTGGTGTGTGGGTGTGCAATTGTCCCCCTCGCTCCCTTGTGTGATAGGCGCCTGTACTTACCGTTGTTGTCTTTGTCGGCAGTCACAGTCCTGGAGGTGTATTGCAAGGATTAGCACTGGGAAGATCTTGAGTTCGCACTCCATGTCGTCATCGGCCTCGTCTGTGTCCCTATGATGAGTGCTTCCTTTTATACTGCTCCATTCCGCCAGGCTTTGTGTGGCGGTAGTTCAGCCCCAGAAATAGTAGCGGTGTGGTGAATCATAATACAGTGGGCAGGATGGGCCTTTCCACCTGCCTGAGGATGGCCACCGCCGTTGGTGGCGGTCGTATCGCACTAGCGGTACAAGTGGTGAAGTGAAGTGGCTGTGTTGCTCACAGTTTACTGCCACATTCATAATACGGTGGTCCGCACCATCACCCTGTCAGCGGTCCGCACTGCCACTGCCGGCAGGGCAGTCCAACACCACTAGTCTCATTAGACCACCTTAGTGTTTTCGTTTGTTCTGATAATTAAGTACCTGAGTAGAGTAGTTAAGGAAAATAATATAGAATTAGTGAGAGGATTCTTTGAACCTACATTGACATTTGGCACTGCTTACGCGCACAGAAATAACCTCACAGGCTTGCTTACACCTATAGAAAAGAGTTTCTTAGATCAGACTGATGACAGGAGAAAGGTTTTAAAGGGGAAGTTAGAGAAAGGCTTAGAAAAAAAGGATATTTAGAAATTATCATGCATTCAGCGCAATAAAGACGCAAGGGAAATTATCTTTAGATGCACAACACATAGTGAAACTTTGTGTATATAGGACTACATCTAGAACTGACACATTGTTTGTGGGAACAAGTGAATGTAGACGTGTTTTTTATTCCGGAGCAAATGGACTTTCATGTTAAATGGACAAGATCTAGCAATTCCAGGAGGTTATTACATCGGTGGACCAAATGCGTATTCCCATCTTCCAAGTGGATGGTGTGGCACATGTTACTTGGGGATAGTTTTCCCAAAGATTTTTCAGCTTGACAACCTGAATAAAGTACCTAAAAAGACTGAATTACAAATCTGACAGAAAAAGGCAAGAATCTTATTTCTGCATTGTGGGAGATATATTTGGAGCAGTGATTCCTTCAGTGGGAGTTATTCTGAACTCAGTGAAAATTCAAAAGTTGTCTGCTATTGTGGATAACATGCTGACTAAAGTTTCAGGAGCCATGATCCTAATGGATACAGAAATGGCTGCAGTGATCTATGACTCTTCAGAACCGCCTTGTGTTAGACACCTTTTTAGCAAAGGAGGGTGGAGTTTGTAAAATGCTGAACTCGCAACATTGTTGCATATTCATACCTAACAATAGTGAAGAAATAAGAGGCCGTATTAACAATCTGACTAATGATAGTGCTGAATTGAAAGAGTTAACCTTGAGTTCGGGAAAAGGTTGGCAAATGTTTTGCTTGTGTGGCAAATTGGCTTGGCAACCTAGGGAAAGGGATAATTTCGAAAATAGTACAGAGAATATTGATTATTGTGATTTGTGTAATTTGAGCATGGCGAATGTAGTAGTGTGTCACATGAATTATTTTGTGTTATGTATTTGCTTATTGAGTTAGCGAGGTTTGGGCCTAGTCTGCAGAACCTCATATTAAGCTGCAACGTCTGAATACAATTGTGGGAATGTATGTCCAGAGAAAAACTGACTTATTGTTCACACTGTTTTGACCAAGCGTTTAGCAGGTGTCTTTAACTTTCTCATGAGAAATGCTTGTAAAAATGTCTTGTACTAGAAATTGCAAAGTTTGATGTGTGAGACAGCGATGTTCCCAGGAATCAACAATGGGTGCACTGACTGGAGTATGGATTGCTACAAGAAAGTTACCTAACAAGTCTGACGATGGGAACAGGAGAAGAGGAGCTAATCATCAACGTGTGAAAGACAGTTTAGTTCTATCTTAGATTTGAGGTTTAATTTCTATTGAACTAACTGTAAGCGTACGATTTTCTGACCAATGACAGCGTGGGAAGTTCTTTAGGAGATTTTAACTTAGCTGGACTGCACAGAGGAGAGGGAGCGTTTTTCTATTCTGATTTTCTCATGAAGGTTCTGTTTGAGGGTCTGAATAGTTCCTGATGACTTTATTTCTAACTTTAACTTTACTGCTTAATTGTTAATGGTTGATGCGGACCCCTTACAGCAGTGGTTCCCAAACTTTTTCGACCCGCGACTCCCTTGAATAGCTCCCTGTTATGTCACTTTTTTTCATGGGTTGGGGGATGTAAGCCAGGCCTCGGAAGCACTTCCATTTTTCTCCCTGAAAATAATTGGGATGAAGCCGATAAAGGGCTTCTGCGACAGGGACTTGTCTTCAGTGACTTGCAGTATGCACTGCCAGTAATCTGCTGCTGCAGGCCAGTGCACAACATTTTTGTCACGCTCTTTCTGACGGCCATATCGCTTTCTCCTGGCAGGTTAACAAAAAAAAGAATATTAGCATTTTTGATATCGGATCCTGCAGCACCACACTTGGAAAACCCACACATGACAATAGACCCGCTGGTCCAAACCATTCCAGACGCTGACAGCTGTGGCTTCTATAACTCCCCACATCGCATTTACACATGGGTTACTCAGGGCCACAAATGCACATTACAAAACCATAACAAGTTTTATATATTTGCACTGTGATTCCTTCTTTTTCATACTACCATATAGCTCAGTTCTAAACGTAATGTCTTTAGAATGGAAAGGAAGGAGGAAGCATTGCAGGGCAAACAGTGCTTAATTTGAGCTGGTGGTTTCCGCAGTGCTTAATTTGAGCCGGTGGTTTACAGTGTGGGGCACTAGCACTTATTTTTCAGGGCCGTCATTTAGTTTTCTGCTTCAGATGTTTAGTATGAGCAAAAGACACATATGGGAAATGTGTAGGAAGAGAAAAACTACAAAGAATCACAAAGTGATATGTAAGAAAGCTGCATGAGTGAGCTGAAGGAGTAGGAAATGGCTGTAAATGGTTTAAAGAGGTTCGACATTGCTCGCACATTTAAATGCAGCATCCGCTTGTTTCAAAAGAGAGATTTGAGCACCACACATTTTTATTTACAAATTAAGCACTGGGTTTCTGGTGGGGGCACCGACACTTATTTTTAAGGACTGGCACTTAGTTTTCTGCATCAGGCATTTACTGCGAGCAAAAGACACATATGGTAAAGATGAAGGAGGAGAAGGACGGAAAAGCTCCACATTGGGAAAAAGCAGGAAGCTGCAAGAGTGAACTGAAGGAGCAGGGAGTGTCTGGTAATGGATTGAAGAGGCCAAGGATGGCTTTAGGATTACCGCTGCCTCAGTGTTCTGTGCATGCATATTTAAATGCAGCAGCCGTGTGTTTCAGAGAAGAGCTTTCAGCACTGGTACGTTTTTATTTGCAAATTAAGCAGTGTGTGGAAGCAAATCTAACAAATCAGTCTTTCTCTTTCACACTACCATGCAGCTTTGTTAGCTGTATTGTAGTATGAAAGAGAGACTTGCAGTGGAAACAAATCCAACTTGAGGGGTTTAACGATGTATAATATGCCATTGCAAAACCCTAACAAGTTTGATTTATTTGCACTGTTATGCTTCCTTTTCCATACTACTGTATGGCTCCGTTCTAAACGTAACTTGCCTTTAGAATGGAGCTGTACAGTAGTATGAAAGAGAAAGAATCACAGAGCAAATAAATCAAACTTGTTAGGTTTTTGCAATCTTACGATGTATACAGTAAAACCCATTAAGTTTTATATGATTCCCCTGAGAGTCTTTCACTTTCATACTACGGTGCGGCTTTGTTAGCTCTGCGGTAGTATGAAAGAGAAAGACTCGCAGTGGAAGCAAATCAAACTTGATGGGTTTTACAATTTATAACATAACATTGTAAAAACCTCACAAGTTTGATGTGTTTGCACCGTGATTTGTTCTTTTGCATACTACTGTATAGCTCCATCCTAAATGTAACGTGCTTTTAGAATTGAGCCTTACGATAGTATGAAAGAGAAAGCATTTCAGTGTTCTCTAGAAGTGTGCTGCGCCCCTGATGAGTTCTGATGGTGCACCGGGGTGCCGCGGCGCACACTTCGGGAAACACTGCCTTAGAAATTGCTTCTTAAATAGTTCAGATAGCTTAGAGTTCCCAGTGTCTAAGCCATTCCCTTTCTTTGCCCATTGACAAAGCCGACCAGATGGATGTTCAACTGACGAAGAAAATCCCAGCTTGCCGATCCATATTGAGGAGAGGTATAACAAAATGCTATTTTCTTGGTTGTAGATTTTTGTTCTTTGTTTCTAAGTACCAACCGCTATTTTGTTAGTGCCATAGTTAGTTGTTTTCCAAATTAACTTTGACTAAATTGTTTTGCATGAAGCCCAAACATGCTATTGTAATCAGAAGGTTAGTTAGGGAGACCCAGGAAATGTTAACAAATTGCCATTAACAAAGAGTTGATGTTGTTCATATGCTGAATCTAGATGTGTGTTGTTTCTATGGCACAGTTGTTTCTGTTATTAATTGTATGGTGACTCTCGAATGCTTAGTTATAAATGCTTTAGCGAAATTGAGATTCTTTAGAAGATGTGGTCAACCGGTGTTGTTTATGTATGTTTATAATTTGGTTTTGAGACTAATTTACGTGATATTAGCATTATTAATCTAGGGAAATAAACATTGAAACTATACTAAAAAGTGTGGCTACTCAAAGCCAAATGGGTCCTGGTGTGTAAAGATTATTGATTCCAAAGTATTTGATGATGTTTATTGATTATGATGTTGTATTTGCATTGAATTTAACACTTATGTTGGACTCACTCTAAGCGTAGTCAAAAAGTCTATAGAACCTCTAACATATATAAGACCAAATAAGGACAGACGTGCTAACAATACTTAACCTTTCACAAGATTTCTGAAAACACTGATGTCATGAAGCAGTGTGAATGAGTCAACAAGCTGCAAAGAAACATTTTCCTGGACGTAACCATCTGATCAGTGGTAAGTGGACCTGGACTGGACCCAGCTGTTAGATTCAGTCTGACACCCTACAAGTGTCTAAGTGCTTTTCCTGAGGTCCCGGCATCCTTAGAAGTGTACTCCTGTGGTTGGCTGGAACTAAAATAGACTAAGGGCCTGATTTATGTTTTGGCAGACGGCCTGCTATTCTACCATGGGGATGGAGTAAGCGACTTTGTCCCCATGATGGAGAGACTACCCGACAAATTTATAAATGACGAGCCAAGCAGGCGGTCATTTATAAAGCATTGGCAGGAAGCGCTGTTTGGTGCAGAGCTACATCAGAATGAAGCAGCCCTGCACCAAACAGTATTCATTTTTAATTCAAAAAGAAAATCCCAAAACAGGATTTGCTTTTTGAAAATAACAAAGCAATGCTCCTTCGCCATTGGAGTCATCTCCCATGGCATGTGGCGCATCATTTGTCCCTCACTGCCAGGATGTGCCTGAAAGTGGCGGACAGTAAGAAAATGGCTACATGTCTACCCATGCTGTCTGGGCGGGCAGATATATGCAGCCATTTCTCTGACTGTCTTCTATTAGTCATTTGGGCAGTCACAGACACGGGTGGACCTTCATGTTGGTCCATATGTATCCTCCATCACCATTGTGACAGAGTATACATACTGCCAAAATTTCAATCGAGCCCTAAGTCCGAAGGTAAAATCTTTGACCAGAACAAAACTAATTGGTGTATCTGACCCACATTCCATCGCGGTTGGCCTCACATTGCACCTAGGTCCTGTGCTACCGCAACCATGGAATATCATTGGTGATTTTGGTGCTATTTTTACATAACACTTTAAAAATTCATATCTTTGGTTCTCCTTATAGATTTTTATCATGTTGGTGTCATTTTGTTTATTACACTATACTATATTTTGTAAGTCTGTTTGTCATTTTTAGTGTTTGGCATTTTGACTTTAATACTCTTTTGGTTCCTAATAAATACTTTAGCACTGCACTGAGTTAAGCCTGTCTGCTCTGTGCCATGCATACCAGGGGGTTGAGCTCATATTAATTTAGTGACTTTGAGGGTTCACCCTGACAAGAGCTGTGAGTATTCTTGAGGTGACTAGTCATCCACTCCAAATAATAATCCAATTTCTTACACTTGGGTAGGTATAATACTCTTTGAATGAAGTATTAGGTTCATAAAGTAGGAGTTAGTTACGTTTCATTGTGAAATTGTCTCACCATTAGTTGCTTCGTAAGGTCCGTAAGAGTCTAAAAGTACATTGACATTCAAACTAGTCATGCTAGTGAAATACTACTACGTTCTGTTTTCACTGCTGCAAGACCTATCTCTCCCATGGGGTAACATGGCTATTGCCTTTTTAATTGTAAGTCTGAAAATGCCACATTTAGAGAGTGGGCATTTTCTTGCTTAAGCATTCTGTGCCTCTTCCTGTTTGTGGAATACACGTCTGGTTCCGGGTGACAGTTGGGCTGTTTAAGAATACACTCTAAACAATCACTCAAAGGGAGCTGAGGTGCAGCTTGCATTTCCTGATGGGTCTACCTGAGCTAGAGTGGTGGGAGGAGCTGTGTGTCAGGGGCCAGGACAGGGAAGGGCAGGGTCTTGTGCACCACAAAGACTTCTCTTTGAAGTTTGCCTACTTGAAAGGCAAAAATGGGTATAAGTACTCGACCTCTGACCCCACAAAGTTATAACACTGCTGAACTGAGGACATTCTGCTAGGAAGAAGAGCTGGATGCTGTAGGAGGGACAGCCACTCCGCGTGTTGCTTTGCTGTGCTGGCCTGATGCATGCAGCCTCTGTCCTGGGAGTGAAAGGACTGGACTGTGCTTTCTACTACCTGCTTTCCAAGGTTCTCCAAGAGCTTGAACTGAGCTTGCCTTCTGTTAAGAAGTCTCTGGGCCATCAACGACTTCACCTGCCAGCGCCTGGGCTCTCTTGCTCAGAGTCCTGACTTGCCAGGTGGTGCCAAATCCAGTTTCTGAGCATTTGGAAGTGAGCTCTGGTGCAAGAAACTAAACACATCTATTCCAGAGCAGCTTCAGAACCTGCACCACTGTCTGACTCCACGCCACTGCCTGCACTGGAGCCATGGTCATTGCTGAGCACAATGACCGTGCCCTGCAACACAGGCCTCTGAAGTCCCGGCTCTGCCGCAGCACCTGTGGCCTGTAGTGTGACTGCGACACAATAAAGTTGGTGCCTCACGTCTTGACCTGCTGGATTCATCAACCCCACAGGGTTGAAAGGAACCGACGCCTCGCAACCGATGCTGCAGCACCTCCCCTGCAACCATAAGGAACCAACGTCTCACCTTCCCTGTCTAGCAGTAAGGAACTAATGCTGCACCTCCCAAGTAGAAGTAAAGAACCAATGCCGCACCAGTTCCAGCAAAGCCTCACTTCCCCTACTCTGTGCAACATCTTTGTTTACTCATTGTTTTCCATGGTACTGCACCTGGGGTCCTTGCGACTCGGTGACCACTCCACACTTCCTCATAATTGGCGTTGGACTATTGGGAACGACTCTGTTAAGAGATGATAGCCCCAGTTGGAGCTATTGTGTTTCTAAGCACTATACTAAGATTCAACTTTTGAAAATTCATAACTTTACTTGTGTATGTTGGATTTTTGACATTTTTGTCTTGTTTTACTTAGATAAATATTGGCTATTTCTCTAAACTGGCGTGGAGTACTTTTGTGGTGTTTTCACTGTGTTACTCTGTGTGTGTTTGTGTACAAATACTTTACATATTGCCTCTGAGATAAACCAGACTGCTTGTGCCAAGCTACCAAGGGGTGAGCAGGTGTTATCTTAGCTGTGTGACTCCTTACCCTGACTAGAGTGAAGGTTCCTACTTGGATAGGGTGCAAACCACTGCCAACTAGAGACCCCGTTTTTAACATGTCTCTTGGTTGAGGGAAGCCTGGCTGCCAGAATGACATTGCAGACTTCTACAGGCAGGTCAAAAACTGTCAATTGCCTCCTCTTAGTCTCCATGCATGAAGGTGGAGCGTATGCAGGTTCAGGTAAAGAAACCTGCCCTGTTCCTGCGACCTGAGATATTCCCGAAGGGGCAGTTTTATACGAGGCCTGATGCTCATTCTCAGGACTACAGGATACCATACTTTCTGTGTCCAATGGAGAGCCAAAAAAATGACTTAAGCCCAGTTGTTCCTGGTCTTCTTGAGAACTCTGAGTAAAAGTGGTATCAGCAGAAAAGTGTACAGGAGGCCTGAGCTCCATTTGAATCGAAAAGCGTCTCTGACAAAGAGTCGCCTTGGAAACTCCGGCATGCAGAAGTGCTGATATTGCGCATTCTTTGAGGTGGTGAGCAGCTCTAACCAAGCTTCTCCCCAATCTCCGAAGAGACATCATTAGTGATGCACTAGGCATCGATGGCTGAGTTTGCCCACCATGGTGCTCATAGAGCCCGCCAGATATGCTGGACTACAAGGAATATGTCCTAACATTCCAGGCATGTCCAGAGACGCAGGGCCTATTGACAGAGGGTCCACAATCCCACCTTGCCCTGTTTGTTGAAATACTGTATAGCGGTGGTGTTGACCATTAACACCTATACAAACCTTTTTTTGGTCGAAGGAAGAAAGGCTTTCAATGCCAGGGGAATCATTCTCAACTCCAACAGACTGATTTGGAGTCAAGACTCTACCCAAGACCAGAGCCCTCTGGTCTCCACTTCTCCCAGATGGCCACCCCAATCCAGGAGTGACAAATTTGTTACTAAAGTCAGTTCTGAGTGGGAAAGAGAGAGGGTTCTGGCGCTCACCCAATCATAGTTTGTCAGCCACCACTGCATATCTTTTGCAATATCTGGATCAAGTCGGAGAGATTCCCCTGATGCTGATCCCACTGGGATTTCAGGTCCCAGTGCAGAGCCTGCATATGCAAGCGGGCATGTGTTACCAGTAGGATGCAGGGGCCCATTAGGCTAAAACGTCAAAGTCATAGCCTGAATATCCTTGTCTCGTCACTCTTGATGATAGGCCCATAACTGCACTGTGTCCAGAATAGTGCAGATGAAAGGGAGCCTCTGAGAGGAAGTCAGGTGTGATTTTGGCATGTTTAAAGTGAACCCCAGTGAATGCAGGAGGTCCGCCATAGTCTGGAGGTGGGAGACAACTGCCTAGGTAGAGACTGCTTTCAAGTCAGTCATCAGGATATGGGAAGACTGGAACCCCTAACCTCTGCAGATGTGCTGCAACCACCAGTATCATCTTGGTGAACACCAAAGGGGTGATGGTAAGGCCAAAAGGGAGTGCAGAGAACTGAAAATGCTTGTGGCCCACTGTGGGTAGGCAGGGCGGGTATATGAAGGTAGGCATTCTGTATGTCCAGCACTACTATTACTATTCAATCTCCAGGGTTCAGGGCAGACAGAACCTGACCAAACGTGAGCATCTTGAATTTTACCTTCTTCAGGAAGAGGTTGAGAGTGCACAGGTCTAAAATAGAGCAGAGAACCATGTATTTCTTGAGCACCAGAAAGTAGCAGAAATAGCAACTGTGACCTACTTGTGATGCCAGCACCTGGGTTGCCCCTTTGGCCAAATGAGCCTGCACTTCCTAATAGAACAGGGAGAGGTGGTCCTCCGTCAGAAGGTTTGAGGATGGTGGAATGGGTGGGGGGATTCTGAGAAATGGAGTAATCACAATGAACAATTTGAAGTACCTACTTGTCCAATGTTATGGACTACCAGTGGGGCAGGTGACATTGGATCCACTGCCAACTGGTTATTTGTGATGGTAAGAGAGCAAACTAAAGTGGTTTTGAGGCTGCCGGGGTGCCTGACTGGGCGGTGTGTCCCTCAAGGCTTGTGGTAACTGCATCCATGGCCACTAAAGGACTGTTGACTCTGGTGGCTGTGCGGGAATGGATGTGGCTGGCAGCCCGTACCAAAGCCATGGAAGGGGTCAAAGGCAGAATGGGGTTGGCATGGACCCATGGAGAGACCCAGCAACCAGGCAGTGGTCCGATTGCCCTTAAAGCGCTCCAGCATGGAATCTGCCTTATTACTGAAGAGGAATGTGTCATTAAACAGCATGTGCATAAGGTATGCCTGGACATCCCCCGAAAAGCCAGCAGATCTCATCCAGGCGTGATATCTATGACCCTAGTATAGTTCTACAAGATTTGCCTTCCCATCCACAGGTTACACGATTGAACTTGGTTCAATGCAGAAACAGCAAATGTGAAAGACAGGTTATTGTAGCCTGGCAGAACACTATTTAATGTGAGATTGAAATACAGGTTGTGATTTTTGGTTACTAACAATCCTTATGAAAGGATCAGGGGCACTGTGGTAACAGCAACAAACGTTTTTAGTTAATCACAGTATCACAAACCCACTGCACCAAGAACAATGAACACTTTTAAGTAAAAAGTACTTATTACTACAGGAACAGCCTGTTTCTCAGTCATCTAACACAACTACAAAAATATTATAAAATTGGTATAAAGACACATTATAAACAACAAGAATAAAATGAACATTTCTAACATGGTTAAAATGTCATCTATAACTTAAAATCCTAACGTCTACTTCTATGTACTACACTAAGCATGGAAGGCAGAGCAACTTGGAGTCTAGAGTTTCTTAGGGAGAAGAGATTCAGTGCAGATCTTGTTGACAGCAAAGGCTGTCTTTATCAGCGATGGTGTGAAGACAGTGTTTCCTGCAGAGGGCAAGCACACGCTACAGTAGCAGTGTTCCTCTGGGACTCCCCTTTATTGGCTTGTGGCAGGATGTAGCATCTCTGAAATGCAACGTGTGCTAGTAGTAGGTGTAACCGTCTCTGGCAGAATCTTATGCAATGATCTGGGCGAAGGATGTCTCCTGACAAGTGATCAAGTGGCAGTCCATATATAGTAAATCATAGTAAATCTTATCTGAAATCGGATTTTCTGGCATAAATTTAGGATTGTCTAACATAGATCATGTGCATCAAGATGTGCATCTGATACATTTCCTTATGAACATAAGACAACATTGTTTCAGATTAGACTAGTTAAGCTATATGTCTGTATTTGTTCCTATTTATGTTTGACATGGCGAAAAGTAGATATTTGACCCAGACAGATGTATCATCAGGTTTAATGTCGATGACATTAGTTGAATAACTTGTCACTTTTATAGTTCTTAGAACGATAAGACCAGATGACACCTGGATCACACTGCAGACATGACAATGATTCTGTATAAATCAGGAAAAATGCAGACTCCCATTGTCTAATATTGAGAAAGTGGTGACGTCCATTATCTAAGATGGAGTCAGGGTCAGAATGTAACAGAGTTGGACTTTAGGGACTTTACATCAAAAGGGAGGAGAGGTTTTGTGGGAGAGGCTCAAGCACCTCTTGGCTGCTACTAATGGCAGTGTAAGATCTAGACGTCAGGTGCTCTCCTCACCACTATGGCAAAGAAAGTTCATTGCCCCATAGCCACACTAGGAAGAGAGACTAAGGGCCAGATGTATGACCCTCAGTGTTTGCACCTGCAATTTGCATTATTTTGCTATTCACAATTTGCGAGTCGCAAACACTGGTGGACAACAGTGTCTAAGACACTGTTTGCGATTCCCAAATGGGTCGCAAAGGACCTGCCTCATTATTATTCATGAGGCAGGCCACAATATGCAATCCACTGGGAATGGCCAGGGATGGTGGCCTGCTGGGGTCAGAAGACCACCATGTCTGTGACTGCTTTTTAAATAAGCAGGTTTATTTTTCAATGGAGCCGTTATTGCTAAAGGAAAATGGGATGCATTTAAAAAATAAAAATGAAAAGTTTTATTTTTTATTTTTTAAGAGTGGGCAGTGGTCCATGAGACCTCTGCCTGCTCTGAAAAAATGTTGGTGCTCCCATTCACAAAGGAGTCCCCGGGGGACTCATTCCCGTTGAGGAATAGGTTACTATCTCATTCAAGGAGTAGGTAAAGTATGACTGTTCTGCAGCCACATTCTTGTCGCAAAACATTCATACATGGCCCTGCGACTTGCTATTAGGAAGGATCGCCCTTTACATGCCCCTCCCTGATGGGGCTCGTAATAGTTACCAACTCGCAAAATGGGGTTGGTAAATGCCAAAATGCATTTTAACAGTCGCAAACGGCCGATGTGCTGTTAGTGACCAGTAAAATGCATCATACATCTGGCCCTAAGTCAGTGTCTGGGGAGGTGTCCAGATCACTGGCATTGGCCAATTTCTCATAACAGTTGTATTTGGGTTCTTCTAAGGGGTTCTGATAGCCAAAAAGATCCTCCGATCCTCCCCAGTCTTTCTCCTCACAGGGCCTGTTGAAAAAAGAAGACCTTGGACCCGACTCAGAAGGTTGATTTCCGGACAGCACCGAAGTCCACATCGGCGATGTCAATCCAGTATGATGAATGGGTCAGCACCGCCATGTGGGGTCAGCACCGCCATGCGGGGTCAGCACCGCCATGCGGCGTCAGCGGTGCTGGAACAATGTCATTGGAACTGGCTCCAGGAAAGGTCAGGTTCTTGCGACTGGAGGTGGTCCGAATCAGCACTGAATCCAAGGCGCCCAATTGGTGCTGAGGGCAAAACCTGCTGGCAGAAATCCAGTGGGGGCGCCCACTGAATCCATGGGGATTGAAGCCATGCAGGAGGGATCAGCCCACCCAAATATGCAGGTTTTTGTTTTCAGGACAGGACCTACAACTGCTAACTTGAAACTCTGGGAGTAGGCATCAGATGTAAGTGAATGAAAAGAGAAGCAAATGAAAACATTGGAGAAGTGAGCAAGATGTTTAATGGGTTGTGAGCTGAATGGATCAGAAAGAGAACATTAGGTGATAGTGGATTTTATTAAAGGATAAGGTCTGTCACTGACAGCGTGCTTAAGCATGAGAACAGAGCAGAGAAAGTAGTAAGGGGCTTTCCAGAGCTATGATTTCAAATGAAGCGTTTGCTGCAAAGTAATTTGCTAAAAGTGATGACTTTGTTAAATGTGTACACGGTGGGGATAGTAAACTGCTGATGATGTAAGTGAGGTGTTGAGCATAAAGTTGAAATGAAGGGTGAGGCTTTGGGAGTCACCAGGTTTTGCAGTGCCAAGAGGCAATGAAAGCGAGTCTAACATTTGTTTGTAGGCACTAAAATGTTAAGTGGTTTTCTTTTAACCACTTATTAGCCATTTTTAGCCTTTTATGAAGGAATATTCTCATATTCCTCCTTATGGAGCCTATGTTAGGCGTGGTCGGGAAGCTATGGGAGAAAAACTATGCAAGGGATTATGGGTATCAATGGCATTTTTACGGATATTTTTACGTTCGTCAAAGGATGCATGATGTTCTCCAATGATAGTAGGTCTGGTTGTTTTTTTCTAACTCTTTTCAAAGTTCCTCTTGCCAATCTCTTGCTGATTAGCACCAATTCTGAAATGTTCCATGTCCATTAACATTAGGGCCTGAAACGGCCTAACATCAACCAGGCACTCTGTCCTCGGTAGATGAACTTCCCTGACTCAGCACCGGCTGAGAAAAGAATTTGTCTTTCTGGTACTAGGGCCAAGTTGAAAGTATTTAACTCGAAACAGCAAGTGGCCTTGTTTTGAAAAGGAATGAAGAGGAATACTGTTCCTACGATTAACTAGTTAGTCTGACACACCCCCAAACAACAGGATAGTTTTAGGACGCTGATTTTGTACTTTTTAAAACGTTTTTGGAATGTGTACATGGAACTAAATATATGTGTAAGATAAGTGTTCAAATATAATGGGAAGATGGCAGGTGGGAGAAATTAGATGAAGTTAGATACATTAGAAATACCACAGATTATGGCATTTGATCACCATGGCAATTTTGCACAGCATTATGGAGTAGCACTATGACGTTTTAAGAAAATGAAGTACTGCAACGAAATTCAAACCTTATAGAAGGAAATTGGGTGCTCCTCCACTAAGTGCTCTTGAATATGTACCCTAGTTACTAGGGTGCGATCTTTAAAGAGAAAAAAACTGGTTCTGAGGCACCTTTTCATAGGAAAATAAATTAATTTCATATCCATATTTACTGAAAAGTCACTTTTTATTTTAATACGCAATACAGCCAATATGTATTTACTGACGCAAAGTCCTTCCTTCAGGGCTTGCAAAAAGATTTATTCCTAAATATTTTCAGATTTTCATTTTGATATAACTGCTCGTTCATTATAAAAAGCATGAAATGACATCATCCGATGCTTGTTTGAAAAGAGAAAATCAGAATGTGGGTTGTATGTGGTAATGAAGTGAATTTAGGTCCCAAAACAAACGTTGACTGATTTACATATCAAAATAAAAACTGGTTACATTTACAGTAAATTTGGATGTTAAGATAGGATGTTCGTATAAATAGGTGCCGCAGAACTGTTTTGTTTTTTTAAGGGATAGATTGGAGCAGCAACGTACCAAATGAAAATGATGTGCTCAGCTTGTAAAGGTTAGTATTCTTAATATGCCATTGTCTGCTACAGAAGCACAAGAAACCTTTCTGTTCAAAATGTGTGGCAATGGAGTCATTAAACTGATGGCGTCTCTATTATCCTCAAGTTAATTTTACCTCAAATAAATGTCCATATACATTTGTCTAAGGACTTCTAATGTCGAAATACCAATATTTGAGCAGTTTTTCACTCACTTCCCTAAATTTAGGAGGTGATCTTTTTAGGCATAAGTGGGCCAAAAGGTTTTTAACAACTGATGTAAAAGCCACTTACCATCAAGTCTCAGACAGCTTTTGTTACTCATGAAAGTGTATTTTGTTTGCTGTGAATCAATTTCAGATTTACATCCATGTTCGCTGTCTTCCAATGCATAATTCTCCATCTACGTTTGGAACATGATGTGTAATCGCAGCCCAAAAAATGCATTCTGGTGAAAGGTGCAGTACAGTACAACAAAATGAAGAATTACACACGTGGATAATTCACAAAAGCTTTTATGAGTACAAGAAATAGTACCCTTTCATGCCTTTGTAAAACGGCCCGAAACGTTTAACTCCCTATAACTCAAAGCGCTAAGGGGGCACAGTCCTTTCTATTAGTATTTATTGTATATGCATATTCCCTGAATTTTCTCATTTTATTTTACTTGTAGATGCTTTAGGCCAATTCACAAATGCATGTAAAAGTAAATAAAAGAGTGCTACGGGAGTAGCCAAAAATCTCTTTGTCAGTAGTCCTCATAGTTTTTACTATATCATGAGTTAAAGAGTTGACCTTGAGCCAGAAGCCTTGCATGTTGATGTGCAGGAGTGCAGAATATCTGTGACACATAATAATATAAGATAGGAATCAGATCCAAACCAAGAGCCTGATTTAGGTCTTGACGGTGTTACCGCCAACCCATGTCAGCGGTGGACCAGAAAAGACTGTCAACGGTGTTCCGCCTGATGTATTTAGATGTTGCGGCTGTGCAAGTGGTGGACTGGCGACAGATTGCTGACAGAAGGAGATGGGGGTGGGACCCAATGGACTTTGTACAATGGCAGTGGCTACTGAATAGAGGTAAGTGACACACACACTGTCCCTTAGTCATATGTGTCCCCAGCGCTACACACTACACAATACACCACATAGAAACCATCATCCATTACAATTCCAACACAACACAACACGTACATGCCGAAAAAACCCACATTGGCATACATCCATGACACAACACACACACCATTGACACTGCACCCACATACAACTCAACCATAACAACCAACACATCTTCAAACCCAGCTACACAAACAAACTCACACACAAGCACAACTACACACATCACAACAACGTTTGCCACACAACAACAACAATCACCTGAATGTGTCACATGGCAACACAACATAACAAAAACATTGATCTCACATGCAAGTGACACACATACAAACACACCACCAACTCAAGCTCCCTCCACCTCAACCAGCCAATCCACACACACTCTCACTCACAGGCGCAGCAGATAGCACAAACCTACCTGTACAGGTCCCCTTGCAATACACACACATGGACATCATAAACAAGTGTGAATGCACTGTCATTGTGGTGCCATCATTCATTTGGCAATGAATAATGACACCACAATGACATGTGTGTATGTGTGCAATATATGTTGTGTACCAGTGTGTCCCCGTCTGTGTCTGACGCACTTGTGTCCCCGACATATGCATGTCACAGTGATTTAAAAACATTACTTTCATGTATATGCCTGCAGTGGTTCGGACCTTCAGTGCAGTGCCCACCCAATGTACCCTGGCGACGGGGTGGGGTCTTGTTTTCTCCGTGGGTTGGTGCAGCAGTGACGGCAGGTGTTGTCCAGTCGAGAACGGAGGTGGAATTGGGATAAAAGGTGAGTTTACACCTCTTTAACTCCCAATCCGCCAATTCAGAAGTGGAGGGCAGACTGTCATTTTTCTTGCCGGTAAGGCACATCCAAATCTGCACGACAGGAAGGGTGGCTGGGGTTCTTCTGGCAGCCACTTTTCCCTATCCCAACATTGATGTGGGGGGTGCTTCTTGATGGAGACGGTGGTTTGAATGCTGATTTCGGCTATGGGACTGCCAATATCTAAATATGGCGGTGGACAGTTACTGGGGCGGATGGTTTTTCAGTTGAAAACTCGTCAGCAGGTGATTACCGCTAACATCTAAATCAGGTCCTAGGTTTGGGGTCCAATTAAGGCTGCAAAAATGTATGACATATGAACTTTTTAACTGTAGGGGGTTAAAGTAGAACAAGCTGTATCTTGCATCAGAGTCCCCTACTAGGTTATGGAATAAAGGTTTGTAAGAGAAATCATACCTTATGCTAGAATTAAAGGCTGAATTGTATCCTAATACTGTGTAACATTTTTGACAATTTAAGAACTCATCTAACTATCTCACACAAGATTATCAGTGTCATTTTTTTATAATTCTCAAAATCACATAGTAGGTAAATCCTCCTCTAAATGTGCTCAGTGACCTATGTTCATAAAGGTAATGGCAAATAAACGGGCACAAAATCCCTTTAGTAAACAACGGTAGTGTATTACAATCAAGGTGTGATGATTACATTGTTTTTAAGCACATTTCGTTTACCTGAATTTATGTCTGATGGTCAAGGAGGGGTGAGTGGAATGAAAGCCTTGCTTATCTCTGACTCCAAGAGTGAACCCTTTCAATTAAGCATATCTTTTTAATTAAAGTTGGCCAATGTGTTGGCCTACAGTTGCGTGGGCTTTGCTAGAAATATGAGAGTAGGGATCCATAAGCTACTCTGAGGAGCACTTAAAAGAACTCCTTACTACACCATTCACAC
The DNA here is from genome assembly GCF_031143425.1 of Pleurodeles waltl. Lineage (NCBI taxonomy): Eukaryota > Metazoa > Chordata > Amphibia > Caudata > Salamandridae > Pleurodeles > Pleurodeles waltl. The sequence goes on along the minus strand of NC_090440.1, from coordinate 1,979,550,295 downwards.
ACAAAATATCTCAAATCAGACTAAATGTTATAAACTAATTTGACTCAAAAAGAAGCAAACTAGAAAATAACTTCCCGGGCACATTGATGTAGAATATTTAAGAGGGAACACACTACTTCTAGGCTTGCAGGTCAATAATGCCCCTCGAATGTTGGTGGAAGTTGAAATATACCACAAAGATTACAGCTAAAGAGTGAAAAAGTGCAGCCAATACTGGAAGGCACTCTCAAGAAAGGCCACCCAAAGACTATATGGAAAGGAACTTGCAGGAATACTAGCTACTAAAGAGGAAATTATGAACAATCGAACAACACCAGTGTCAGAACCCCTTAGGGGGGAAAGGGTGGCACAGGGCAGACAGGGTCTAAAGGGCCCCAAGCCTACTATGGTTCTGCAGGGTGGGCAAAGTACAACCCTTTCTGCACTTGACTCTCAGGGTAGCCACCAGTCACAGGATTCTCAGGAGGTAGTGTAGGAGCTCACAACTGAACAATCAACCAATATACACAATAATTGAATGTGCAGCCCAGTATGTGTCTTTTAGAGAAGGTCCGAGCTTTAATAACACAAATCAATTCACAGTAAGCTAATATAAGGTTGTGTCCCTTATAGCATTTTACAGATTATACAACACCCTCCCTCATCTGTATCCTCTCCCACCCAGGTAACCCTAGGAACAACAGTTCTCCATATCTCGTGGCAGAGTGATTAATTAGGCACAGGTGCAAATGTGTAGTATTCTGTGTGTCTCCAGTCCCTGTATGTTTGAGTTTGTTTCTGAAATGCTGAGAGTGAATGATGTAATAGGAAGTTGATGTGTGAACTGGAATAGAAGCTAGGAGATAGAGGGAGTGAGAGGGTGAAGGAACCCCAGACAGATCTACCTACTATTGCAGTAACCTAGGGGGCTAACATGAAATAAAGAATGTATCTCCTACCTGAGGATTTCCAGACTCTTGTATGACGACCCTGCTCTCCAACAACAACATTTTGACAATGACTTGTTAAGCACCTCTGTGCAAATACAGCAGTAATCTTTTGTCAGTTGGGAGCCATTCTGGCAGGGAAGAAGGCATGTTGTGAGGAGGAAGATGCCTGTGAGGGTGGAGAACTAGTTTGTGACCACCCACTCTCTAATCCATCAGCAAACTGTGTCAACTCAGGCTGCAGGCAGAAGGAGCCCAGTGAGGAGGGAGAGCGAGGTCTTGCAAGGAAAAGGAGCAAGCTGAGGGGAGATCTAAGCTGAGGTGTGTATGGTCCGAAGCTTAAGGACATTGCTGTAGAGGCAGTGGGAAATCTCCTTTGCAGTAAAAATAACTCTGAAGTGCCTAATAGATCTTTAGGCAGTTAAACATTCAACAGTGATGGGCACATTAGAAGTTTTGGTAAATGTGCCCAGTGGGTGTTAGTGTACTGCGATAGTCTGCATATTTTATGGTGCCCAAAAGGAAGTGACCATAGGTGATGGCTAGGCTGGTACCAGCAATTTGGTCAAGATAATTGACAGAGGTTGGTGACAATGTGCAGTATCAGGTAAGTGGGAACCTTCCTCTGCGGCACAAGTCAGTCAGAGCTAGAAGAGGGTGCAGTGTTTGGGGGCATTGCAGTGAAACTTGTTTGTGAGAGAGCTTCAACAATGTACTGGGTTTCACAATTGGGTGTAGGAGTGGAGGCGCTGACTATGTAGACTCTGACATTATGTAGAAATTGTAGAAAGATGATGTTTGACTGGGACATGCCTGTAGAGACTGAAGAATAACTACGCAAGGCCTCCTAGTTACTATAGAAAGAGAAGAAGGACTGTCTCCAGGGACATTAGAGATAGAAATGAGACAGTATACTGTGCCCTCAAGTCATAGGAAGTCGAAACATCGCTTGCCTGGCTTTTGTTAGAGTGCAATGTTAAAATATCACATTCAGTTAATAAATAAGTGGGGCTATTTGGCATAAAGGGAATTTGTATTATTATATGTGCTTCTGTTTAAAAATGTGCTTTGTTTTCCACTTACTGTGAAGATCATTAGGTTGGGGAATAGTTTGATTGGTGATTCTTGCCTATTGACAAGTGCTATATACATCTCACATATTCCTAGATATCGGGAGACGGAAGAATTAGCGTACTCGCTTGACGGTCCAGATTAAAGGATATATTCATATACAAATAAGAGGAGCAACTTATACAGGAGGTCCTGAGGAAATCCATGGGTACTCCCGGGATGAAACACGTGTTGACAACGGGATGATGACAACGGGATGATGTGAAGGACATTCATTTATGGAGTATCTTTGAATAGGATTACACTAATAGTGGGACAACAGGACGATGTGAAGGACATTCATGTATGGGACAACGGGATGATGTGAAGGACATTCATTAATGGAGTATCTTTGAATAGGATTACTGTGGAAATCAGGATAACTGGATGAGAATAATCTTCATGAACTTTTTTGTACAATAGCAATGTGATGGAATTCATATTTGATTATTGTAATTTCTGATGTACTATAAATTTGTTTCGGTGTATATATAATTGTATGTAATTATTATTTTTTATGATTATCCACAGACCTGTGTTTATTGTCTTTGAATCAATGCATGTGTGCGAATACCATATAGTTCGTTACGGGTAACATTAGGTTACCTCTTTTGGGGAGATTGGAGGGTGCAACCCCAATATTTGGCACCGTGCACTAAAGTATTATCTGTTGCTTTATCCTTGGAGGCAGGAGCGCCTTATCACTCGTATTTTCACCCCCACATTTAGATTACATCTCACATGTGCTCTCTACATCTTATTGGTAATGCATGTGTCGGGATAGTAAGTTTCTGTGCAAGTTGACATCTGTTGTATGGAAGTTGCAGTTTATGTTTATGATTGTGGTGTGTTGAATGGTCAGTGCTGCAGACAGGATTTGAGAAGTTTAAGTAATCCACCTTTAGGTTGTTTGGGAATACTGTGTGAGCATTTACTTTTGACTCCATATGGAGTCTAGTTAACAGTTTGGGGAAAAGAGTGTAATACCCATATGTGTTTTGTTGCGTAGATATGTTCTGACTGTGTATGTTTAAGTGTCACAGGTGTGGGGAAGAGTTCTAACTCATTGAAAGGGATACAAGTGTAGTACACATGTGTGTGTTGGTGCAAACTGGGAAAAGAGAAGTACCTTGTCGCTAGAGGTTGTATGCAGGAGTACCTCATGGTATACAAAGTTGGAGAAGTGTAGTACCCTGTTGTGAGGAGTTGCATGGTGAAGTAGCCTATTATGTGCTAAGCTGGGGAAGAGTAATAGCCCATTGTGAGAAGTTGCATGGGGGGGTATCCCATAGGTGTGGTTTGAGAGAAGAGAAGTACCATGTTGCGTGAGGTTGCAAGTACCCAGTGGAGTATTAATGTAGAGAAGTCTAGTACCCTGTGGTGTTGTGAGTGATAGCCACAAATGTTGTCTGAGTCATCATTCTATACAAGATTCGACAGGTGTGTTGTCCGTTCTTAATTTGTGCTTGTTGTTTCCAGTGCTGAGCACCGGCACTTATTTTTCAGGGCCGGGCTTATTCTTCTGCCTTAAGCATTTGCTGTGAGCAAAAGACACATATGGCAAAGACAGAGGAAGGGAAAAATGAAAACGCGTCACAAAGGGAGAAAGCAGAAAGCTGAAAGAGTGAGTTGAAGGGGCAGGGAGTACCTGTACATGTATTGAAGAGGCCCGAGATGGCTTCAAGATTATGCCTCCTTAAAATTCTGTGTTTCCACATTTAATTGCAGCAGGCGCATGTTTAAGAGGAGGGCTTTGGGCAGCGGCATGTTTTTATTTACAAATTAAGCACTGTGTGTTGTACAGGATGCCAAATACAATTGTGATTGTTTTTAGTGCATTTCATTCAGTTTGTTTGTAATAGATTTGGTCAGTGTTGTGTTGAATGGTACTGTTTCATGTGTGTTGTAGATGGGTCCAAATTTTTCTTGTGCAGTTTCCAAATGGTGTGATACTGGATGCTTTCTTCAGTCTGACACTTAGTCATGTTGGTTTGGCCAGCGAGTATGACTGGGTGTGGGTTCTGTGGAGTGCTAGGCTGCACTTTTGTGTGTACGAGAATGGCATGTTGTGTTGTCTTTGTGAGGATGTGTCTGTTGCTTGTGGAAGATGAAGAAAGTGATTGAGTCTGTTGTTCTCTGTCCCCTGCATAGTCCAGTAGTGTGATGTGGAAGTGGGGGAACTTTGTGTATGAGTTTTGGAGTTGTTGAGGGAGTTTTGAGTTGAGGTGATGTAGGAGTAAAATTTCGTTTTGTGTTGTTGTGCCTTCGATGTTTAGACTTGTTTATATAGAGAGTTTTATGAAGCACAAAAAAGACCCAAGGGTATCAGAGCGCTGTACAGTAAGAAACACCGCCTTCCCATTAAAAATACTGAGAACAACCTGTAACATATAATCAAAAGGAAAAACGATATGTACACTGTCCCAAGCCACTTTGGGTAAGAAGATGACGATTTGCGTTTCTCTAGCAATATGTACATAGCACAAGGTCTTCCCCTTTCCAACCCTCGGTGAGTCTCCAGTGTCTGATCAATCAGGTCTGATCCTGAAATGGAGATCTTAAGGAAATAATCTGTTAAATACGATCATCTTGACTTCCTTCTTGAGGGCAGAGTTTTAAGGGTTTGCACATGTTTCTGGAGAAATGGGAGTTACAAATTCTTGTAGGTGATCCTGAGAAGGTAAGATCATAGGTCTTCTTTTTTCAGAATCTTGGAAGTTCTAGCCAGGATGGGCTAGCACTCCTAAGGGAGCGTCTGCCTCCTGATACTTTGAGCGTCTGCACCACATATTAGGGTGTCTAAAGGCTGAGAGCTTTGTGCATCAAGCAGGCTAGCTTCAGATTGATATTGGCTTAGAAGGGGAGATTTGAGAGTAGGAGTGATGTGGTCAAAACATCTCAATCCTATAATCAGTCTTAATGCAGCGCTGAGGGTCACCTTAAGAGGTGTCATTCTTGCTTTTAGCGGTCCTGCTAAGGTTGCACTTCTGTATTCTATTTGGGGATGACTAGGGCCTGTATTGCTATCTTGCAAACTGGAGGTGGTGTATATGGATTTATCTTCCTGAGGTGACACATTTAGATAAAAGCTCCTCTTGCGGCTGCATTGATGTGTGCATGCATCTTGTGGTACCCGAAGTGTGAAAGCGTATGGGAAAGTGAGCCTCCCATTTTTATTCATTTTAATCAATTATGGAGAAAAGAGGTGAACCAATGTAGCACTGTTCCGGAGGTACCGATGCTGTGTTCCAGCAGCTTCAGCAGCTGTTGTGATGAATTGTACTGAAAGCTGAGGACAGGTCGAGGAGGATTTGTAGGCACAAATCATTCTGGTCAAGGATCTTGAGTGTGTTATCCATAATGTTCAGGGTGGCTGTATAAAACCCAATTGGAACTTGTCCAGCAGGTTGAGTTTTTCGATGTGTTGGCATAGTTAGTTATGGACACATTTTTTCAGCAGCTTAGCAAGGAATTTAGGATACTGGAGGAAAGTTGTTTAGGTTATTCATGTCGGCACCATCTTTTTTCAGTATAGGTATAACCTGCATGACTTTTAGACATTCCGGAATTGTGCCTTGTGTTCGGTAGGAGTTCACTATCCTTGTTGAGAGAGGGGAGAGAAAAGGGCTTAGGCCCTTCACTATTTTAGAACAAAGGGGATAGCAGGAATGTGACGTATGTTTAATTGATCTAGGGATGATGGTGAAACCCTTTGAAGAAAAATGTCAGTGGGTTCTGTGCCCTGGCTGTCACATGACTGAGTGTCGGAGGCTACATGTTCCACATGCATTAATGTTGTGAGGTGTCATTGTGAGTGTAACGACATGTGGTGGTAAGGTTTCATGTCCTACAAGGTCGCAAGACTTCAACCTTTGATCCGTTGAGCAGTGGTAGTCACAACCTAGTTGTTGTCTCATTTCTTCATTTGATATGAGCAGTGGGAGCCTCAGACCTTTACCTGATGCAGGGTTCCTGCGAGTGCTGTTTGTTAGCTTTTCAGGTTAGCATGGGTAGTGGAGAATTCAACAGGTTGTTGTAGTGTGAATGTGTATGCTAGGTCTTGTTAGAAATGAGTGATTGTTAGTGAGCGTCTCTGTACTTTACCTGTACTTTGTATTCAAGAGATTGACTTTTCTTTGTTTTCTTGTTTATAAGAAATGGGGCGTATAGTATGCTGTGTGTCCCCACTTCCTGTATGTCTGAGCAGGTGTCTGGATGTCTGAAATGTATGGAGTGAACAATGTAATGGAATGTTGGTATGTGGTTTGGAGCAGAAGCAAAGAGTAGGAACAAATGGAGAAAGGAGGGAGCATCAACATGATCCACCTAAAGGTGTAACATGAAACATACACCTCCCGCCTGAGTGGCTCCAGTCTCTTGTAGGCTCTCCAACTATAGCAAGATATTCATTGTTATTCCCATACGTCTTAGAGCGCAACTCAGCCACTTGTTCTCATACTTGTTTTACTTTAGACAGAAAGTCTCAAGTCTCCACACTTGACTCCATTAGAGCATGTCTCAGTCCTTATACCCTGGTCGTGGTAAAGCCACATGATGTGTGTGTGCCGATTCTCAAATGTCCTAGGGTGCGGTGGTGCCTTCTGCACTTTCAGTCTTTGTGGTAGTCTCTCTTTGGTGCCCACAACATTAGGTGGAATCAACACGCCTGGTCCAGGAACACGACAGGGATCCTTCAGCAGTTGTGGTCTCCCAGGCCAATTAATCTCACAGCGGTAACATGCAGATATGTCCTCCTTTGCCAAAAAGACTCACAGATGCAGTTATGGCCTCCTATGTCGATGGGCTTGCTAATAATAAAACACAACCTGTTGGGGAGCCTAAAACCCAACTAGCTGTTAATGCAACATAGCAAGCAGCACAACAAAAGAAAAAAGAGAATTGTCATCCCAACGGACCAGGGCTCTCACCAGAAAACAGTCAGTTGGAACTTACAGCTGAAATTTATAGAAAATCAAACCAATATATATGCTTTCTCTCAATATAAGTCAATGAAGCCTAATTACTGTGAAAGAAAATTGTTACTGTCAGTGAAAACATATCTAATGTGCAGAGGCAGCAGGATCTTCCTCACAAGGAACAACTGAACAGCCTTGAGGAGAAAATATCATTCATATGTACAAAACTCACTATTCTCACAAAAAACTGCTTCCACTTGATGGGTTTGAAAGTGGGGTTATGCTGCTAGGACATGTGCAAGGCACAACCCTGAGCCTTATTGCTTCTGGGCTTACAAGAATCATGAAAATTAGCATGCATGATAAGTGTTACAGGAAGTCTCAAATTAATATACAATTAAAACTGTATTTGATTAAAAGAATATAGTGATACATTATGGCCTATATGTGCAGTTACTTAAACAACATTATACACGAGTATATTAGGTTAATGCAGCAACATTTTAAGTTTGTTTTCACAGGCTCACAGCAGCAAGGTGCCTTCTTCATTCTTCTGGAACTGTCACCCTGCAGTGGCTGTTGGCCACATTTAATTTATTGCAGTCTTCAGGGATATATTCAGGTAGAAAATGCACTGAGAGTCCAGGGAACTTCCTCTCTACATGGGTTGTTCCTAGCTTTGCTCTCTGATAGTGTCTGCTTGTTTTGGGTGTCCCACACAATAGGAACCCACTGGGCTTCTCCTTAACAGGCATTCCTCCTGCACGGCCATACACACTTCTTTATTCTCTGAGCAGAAAGGGAGACAAGCGTCTAGGCACTAGGCAGACCCTCAGCTCCCCCAGCAGAAAATGCAGGCTTCAGGTGATGTCCCATCATCCCATCCAGGCAAACAAAAGCTGTAGTTACAAAGTAGTTCTTCGATCACTCTGTGGAACACTCCCTGTAACAGGAATAAAGCGGGCAATTTGGATCCCACTTTTATACAGATTTTCCAAACAGGGAATTTGCATACAATGTTTCAAACTTTAGAAGCAGTCTGAACTGTTCTCCTTTCAAGAATCCTTTTGATGCTGCTCCTTAGACAAAGCCTTTGTGTAAAGTGATATTTCTCTCATCAAGTAGCATTAGTTTTGTTTCCAAACAGAAGCACCCACCACATGGACACAATGAAGTATGAGTACTTTGAACCTACCTGTCATCAGTCTTTCTAAACTAGTAATCAGGGAGAGACAAAAGAGGGGGTCTGGCCTAGAAACATCCTCACCCTGAACAATAGTAACTGCAGTCCCAGATTTACTCCTCCAATCTACCAAATGGTATTGCTCATGAAGAATTAAACATCCGTCCCTTGCTAACCCATTATTCATGGAATTTCTAAAGATATCTGTTAGAAAGTGGCTTATTAGTTGGTCTATCGCAAGTAATATAGGCACTACCTTAATAGGTCCAGTTAAAGATTCCAGTAATTTTACCCTGAACTTGCTGTCTGGTGAGTTAACATGGAGCAGACAGGCTTAACTTAGAGAAAATGGTAAAGCATTTAGAAATATCAGAACAGTTAAAAAGTCAAACACACAAGACAATAAAAACGGCACTCAAATTTAAACAACTAAAGTAACATTTACAAAACAAAACAACACCAAAACAACAAAAATCCAATAAGGGGATCCAGTGGTGTAAAATCTTAATGCCACTGCAAGCAACTGGAGTGCAAATCACGACACTGCAGATAAAGATATTTTTAAATCAGACACTACCATCAGCAGATAGGGAACACCAAGTACACAGCTCTTCAAGACTGCATCAATGCCAACACTAACAGCAGCAAAGAAATCTTTGCCATAATCAAAGATTTCACCACTCCTCCTGCCACCTCCAGCAACATCACCCCCTCACATGACCTTTGAATCAAGCTCTCTAAATTCTTCTGTAAAACAATCACCTCTATATACAGGCACTTCGGCACTCAACTGTACCCCGTCACCTTTTCCACTCAACTTCCTATCAAAACTGATGAATGAACCATAACCTCGTGGCCTACTGTCACCACTGTTGAAATAGCTGGAACCATGTAGACCATCCACTCAGGGACTCCATCTGACCCTTGCTCCCACCATGCCTTCACTAGAGGACTCCTACCAATCAATGAAGCACTGGCACCCATTCCTAACACCTCCATCGACTCAACCACATTCCTGGACACTTGGAAACATGCCACCATCATGTCCCTGCCTAAGAAATCGTCCACAGAGCTAGCCACAATCTCCAATTACAGACCAATCTCCTCCAACCATACTCTGCAAAAGTCCTAGAGAAGCTAATCAACCAATGCCTCACGACAACCACAGCAACCACCAGCTCCTCAATGCCATGCAGTCTGGATTCAGGACCAACCAGAGTAAAATAAAGAGCACTCATCGCCACCACAGATTAATTCCACATGATCCCTGACAGAGGAGACACAGCAGCTCTCACTCTCCTGGACCTCTCTGCAGCATTTGACAGGGTCTCACAACCCATCCTCATCAGGTGCTTGAACAAGACTGGCATCCAAGGACTTGCACCCCACTTGGTCCGCCCCTTCCTAACAGATAGAATACAAGCTGTCAGTCTGGCACCTTACTCCTAGGAGGCCGGCAAACTGATCTGTGGAGGTTCATGGCTCAGCCTCATCCCCTTTAATGCATACATGATCCCTCTGGCCAAAATTATCTGCAGAACATCCCCCTCTAAGCCAACAACACCCAATTCATACTTTCCCTCTCAGACAAGACCCCCAACACAAGAAACAAGTTCAACGCCTGCATGACAAAAGTTGCTACTTGGATGAAAACCAACTGTTTCAAGCTCAATACTGACAAGACAGAAGTTGTGATCCTTGGCAAGACACCTCACCATGGGACTCACAAATAGTGGCTGGCCAAACTCAAACCACACGCACACCAAGAACCCATGCCAGTAGCTTCAGCATAATCATTAACAGGAAACTGGACATGACGGCACAAGACAATGCCATCACTGCATTCTACATCCTGAAGATGCTGAGGAAGATCCTCAAATGGATCCTAAGCACCACGCCCTACCCAGCTGGATTATAGGAACACCTTTTACGCCGGGATCACCAAGCAACTCACTAGAAAACTATAAACCATCCAGAACGTGGCAGCCAGACTCATCCTCAACCTCCCACACACATTACACCAAATCACACCACATCTCAAGGAGCTCCTCTGGTTCCTGATACACAAAGACCCTCAATTCGAACCCTTTATACACATTTGAGTCACTACATTACTCAGATCCCATCTATCTGCACAGTTGCATCTCCTTCTACTAATCACCCAGACACCTCCACTACGCAAGCGTTCTACTCACACACATACCGTGCATACACAGAACTAGATCAGGAGGATAGGAGTTCTATTACATTATTCCTAAAGCATGAAACAGTCTCCCACTTTACATCAGAGCCTCCTCATCTCTTCTTGAATTCCGGAAGAAGCTAAAGATCTACCTTTTCAATAAATCAACCTAGCATAGGCAGGGCTAGACACATACACCTGCTTAGCGGCAGGATACCCATGTGGGTGATAGTGCTCTTTACAAATGCACATAACATAGCAACATATCATAATGTTTTAGGTAAAAATTGCCCCCAAAAAAATGCAAAGCACCAAAGGTAGTCAATGGTCGTGGTAGACCAGGATGAAGGCATGATTTGAGCCTGACTGCGATAGAGCCTGGGTTGAATACACCAACTAGGTTTGGACCAGTTAGAGGTTTTGCCTTGAGAATACAGGCCTGATTTAGAGGTTGACGGATGGAGTTACTCTGTCACAAACATGATGGAGATCCCGTCCGCCATATTACAATCCCAGTATACCCTATGGTAATCGTAATATGGAGGACGAGATATCAGTCACCTTTGTGACAGAGTAACCCACCCACCAAACTTTAAATCAAGCCCTTAGTCTTTTTTCTAGATTTCTAGAAGTCAGAATCCTTCAGCGGGGCAAGGAAGCAGATTATGGGGGTTATTACAACTTTGGAGAAGGTGTTAATCCGTCCCAAAAGTGACGGTAAAGTGACGGATATACCACCAGCCGTATTACGAGTTCCATAGGATATAATGGACTCGTAATACGGCTGGTGGTATATCCATCACTTTACCGTCACTTTTGGGACGGATTAACACCTCCTCCAAAGTTGTAATAACCCCCTATATCTGAGAAAGTCCTCACAAAGTTGGATAGGCATTTGGTTAGGTACTTCTGAAGCCGCTGGTTTTGGAAGGAAAATCTGTGAGTGAGAAAAGTTCAAATTTCACACCCAGAAATATACTCTCGCTGGTTGGGTACTTTTGGTGCCCTCATCTGATCAAGAATTTTACCTTTGGACTTATCTCTTATTTGGACCTTGGAATCCTTCAGAGTGATAAGGCTGTGGTTGTATCAAAGGCTGAGTTCCACAAAGCTGGATACTTTCTTGCAATTGGTCAGCAGAATCCAAATTTGCTGCTGCGGAGAAATGCAGAGTGGGAAACCTGATTTCTTAACTCAGAAAAGTTGCACCTTGGCTGGATAGGCTGGGGTAGTTTGTCTTCAGCAGTGGTAGTAAAAGTCCAGTTAGACACAACCAAGTGTCCCAGGACCTCAGGAATAGCACCTGGGTGTCAAGACTTACACTAGCAGAGGCCACCAGCAGGGTCCAGGACAGGTCCAGTTGATATTAGTGAGCTGAGAATTTCAGGAAAAGGCCTCTTGCAGCTTTTGATAGCCATGCAGTCACACAGGAGGTCATCCATTTTACCCTTGAAGATCACTTCTTAGTCCTAGGAATAAAGGGGAGCTGGTCCAGTCCTTCAGGGCTCCTCTCAGGTCACAGACATCAAGTCCAGTCCACTTCTGATCTTCCACAGTTTCATAAGGTGTTTTGAAGAGTGTGCCTCAGGATGCCACATTGATGCCTGACACTTGCTAATGGGTGGGGTTGACTCCTGGCTCCTCCCTAACCAATAGGGTTGACGTTCCCAAAGGCAATCCTATGCACTTTTGAAGCAGTTCCTATTAGCCCTATGAAACACAATTCCACTGTTCCCCTCAGTACTAAAAACCAAGATGGGAAAGCCCTACTCCCTTTGTGCAGAGTCTGTGTGCCCACCAAGAGATGTGAGCAGGTTATACAGCAGTGCCCTCGTCCTTGGTCACCTCATACCAGTTCTGGGGGAAGCTGTCCTCCCACTGGGCTTGGGGACTGTCCTACTGGGAAGACAAAAGCTGGGGCCTTTCCAATTGTCACCTAACATTTGCTTGTGACAGGAAATGTGTCTTTGCAGTAAATTATAATTCTGGGTACACCCAATCTGGTCCTTCTGCCAGGGGAAGAGTAAGAACCTCCCCATACCATATACATTTTTTCTGGTCTGGAAGCAGTTTCATCACCTCATTAGGGCTAAGCACTCACTGGCTACTTTTGGAGAACTAATGTGAATTAGACTTCAGGAGCTTCAGGCAGGTAAGAGGTAACCTTCTAAAAGTTTTTTTTCTTAATATTTATCACAAATTAGACTTCATGGTTGAGTTGGCTTTTTAGTAACCCTTAAAAATAGTTGTTTAATCATATAACTAGCTGGTCCCAATCCAGAGATAGCAGAATTAATATTACAATTGTGTCTCAGTATTTCTCAATTGGTCCGCCATCCTTTCTGCAGTGAGAATAGGTTATGGGTGCTAGCCACTGTAAGGTCAAGTTAACTTTAAATGTCTAAAGGTCCTACTTTTCAATAACATGCACCCTGCCTTGTGGACTATAAGGCTTACACATTGGTGACTTATTAATATTCAAAAAGAAGGTTTGTTTTCTCCTGTCAAAAATGTCTTATTTTGACATGCTCAGCTGCAATCTTTAAACTGCAGCTGCCAGGCTACATAGATAGGTCTGGCGTCGTCTTTTCCTGGCCACACTAGTGGATAGCACAGTACTGCTGTAGTCCATGTATGACATTTAACTTTCATTGCATGGGTATATTTCGGGCACCATATGATATTGCCTTATATGACGTTTAGATGTACCCTAGTACACAGTGTCCAAAAATAGGAGCATCAGTCCACAAGAAAATGGGTTAACCATGCAAAAAGAGGCACTTTCTCACCGTAGCCCTAACTCCAGCCTCCTCAACGCAGTATTTGGTTCTCCTCCAGCAACAGGAATTCAGGCAATACAGTTCCAGTGTCTAGAGAAGCTGTCCTCGCCTTCCATCTTGTGCCACGCTAAACCAGAGACACCCAAAATGGACCCTATTGGTGTCAGTATTTAGATTTATAATTCCCTAGAGCTTACTATATACTCACACTCACTTGACATATACTCAGGATGTCAGCACAAGGTTCAGCAGAACATAATGCAAGGGGGGTTGGTAGACCACACTTTTATTTACACAGATAGAAAGGTCTTGTCCTACTAAGGATTCACAAAACACTGTATGCTCCTACTCTCGCTTTTTTTGTTACATCGAGGGCAGGGACTGTAGTCTTCTGTCCACTATTAGCACACCTTGTTGAGCCCCTCCAGGTCACAGGTCACGTTTTGGATCTTGCAATGTCAGGGATAGGCTGAGTTCTTTGGGCATATGCTAGATTAGAGTGATACCAGGGCAAACGTAACAGTCAAGATACCAGATTCATATGCAGTTTGGCACTCAGGGCAGGGGAATGCACCCGTACACCGAGAGGAGCTCCAACAATTAGACAATAAAGATTTACTGGAGATTATTGAAAAACAGATAAAGGAATTCAGAGAAAGACCATATTTTGAAATTAGGGAAGTATACTACAAACTTTATATGAAAAGTAAGCTTATCCTTAGCTCAAGTCAGACTACTACTCTAAAGTAGAAAACAGATAAATTTACAGGAGTACCAAAGACGAACCATACAGTACATTAAGTTCTCAGAATCCTCTTTCACACAGTCTAGTATAGGGCAAACTCTACAAGCTAGCCAGTCCTCCCCAGGTCCAGACGATAGGACAGAAACGTCTTGCCCCTATTTTTTATTGAGCAATCCTAGTCAAGCAATGGGTAGCTGCGGGTAAACATACAAATCTGGATAGATCATGGCATGACCAAAAATCTCCAGGAGTTGAATAAAAACAACCCAATATTTTAACTGTCAAAACAACTGAGCGAAGAAGAACTGAAACTACTGGCAACAGGACTCCAATTTGTTTCTTCGTGATTGAACTGTGAGTCTTTGCAATTCATTTTTCGCAAACTTAAATTAAAAATGGACTTCCATGAGAAAGAACACAAGGTCAAGAAGAGCACAGAAGTCTAAAAAATCAAATTAAAGTTCATTCTACTGTGTAGGTAAATGTCACCCCAAAATTGTGACAGTTGAGAAGACTGTGCTGGCAGATATAGATCATTCAGGAGCAAAAGGAAATATGCTAAACCACACTTACCCAATGGTCAATTCCAGGCAGTAAAAACATTTAAAACCAACTCTTCACTGGTACCTAAGTCACCATTCAAAAGAGGCAACAAAGTGCGGTAAAACAAGGCACATCATAAATCCTTTAAACTACAGAAAAGAAGAAGGCAAACCTATAGAGGAACTCCAAACCTAAATCAAGTTAGGTTTCGATAAAAGAAAAGACAAAAGCTGAATCAATTAAAATGCCATATTTTTTTTTATCTAGGATGACTCTGCTTTCCTGTAATCTGTTTACTCCCTTTGGGCCATAAATTCAAGTAAAACACAAGAGAGGCTGAAATACTTATTAGAATGGCTACACCAACACCTCCTAGACTTCTACTGTGTGATATCTGGCTCTAACATCATGGAAGTTATTTGACCACAACTTTACATTAAAACTACAGATAAAACATCCTGCTGCACTATCCGAGTTCCCCCTTAAAAGCTTGTGAGACATTGTACCTTTCTAGCAGCCATGTAGTGTCTGGAGAAACTGTTCTGAGAAATAAATACTACTTTTAAAAACCTGATATATAGATTGAGACGCTAAAAACGAGGATTCCCTTAGAAACATTTGGAGAATATTAGATACAATGTGTGACCCAAGAGTGGAGGTCCTCAAATGAAACAAAACAGAGACAACATTAGTATGTACCAGAACGTTTAGGTCTTGCTCTAATGATATCTAATAAATTTAGCATTTCCCTTGCCAATGTTTGCAGTGTAAAAGAACCACAACTTAGTGAGTTAATGGGAGCATACACCTTGCCAGACCTGTTAACAGCTTCAAATATATTACAAGTGTGAAATCTGCAACTGCATGTTTATAACTTTTCAGTTTGCAGTATTCACCTAGAGGCGAATTTGTTTGCCAAGAATATGAAACACAATTTAAAAACCTCAACAAAAGTAACGCTAAAAATATAATTTATGGAATAGTTTGCCCTCGTCTCCTACATTTGAAAAACATACCAAGAGCTGACGAAAAGAATGATGCAATACAAATAAAAACACAAATTGCACCTTTGATCCACCATTAGCTTACAATGTCTCACGTCCCGTTTCTAGTGGGAGCTACAGAAAGAAAACAGTGTTCATAAGGACAAAGGTTTACCTACTGCTCTTGGCACTGCTTTTGTGACCTCAAGGGAACCAACAGGTTGTGCAATGGGAGTTCTAGGAGCAAGGGCTGCAATCTCTGGTAGACAATAAATGACATCCATACATCAGATCAGCCCCTGAAGGAAGTGTGACACCAAAACCACTTCTTATTGACATTCAGAGACACAAAAATGTTCATACTTGAAGATGCTCCTTTGCAACATATATGCCAGCATTAGGACCTGCATGATGCAGGGACGTGACATCTAAATTAGGAATAATGCTCCGCACTTCTAAGAAACTCTGTGCGCTTCGTGCTGCAAAACTAAAGGAGCCAAGAAGATAAAAGTGTGATGGCAATTTGTTTGACAGTCATGGTTAAGAATGCTAATCACTCCTTAGTCAGAACATGTACAACAAGAAAACGTGGATTTTCACGCATGAGATTTTTCAGAACCAAACAAAACTGTTTTTTTCCATAAATGAAGGACCCTTTAAAACACGCCACATAATGAAGATAAAGCTGCCACGAGGTATGTGGAGTATATAAAAAGGACTGATAATATGAGCCTCTTATCTAGGGCAGATAATATTGACTGGATCTGTCCTTTCGTATAATTATTTCTTTTAATAAAAAAATACACATCGTATAATAAAAGGGTGCTAATGTAACACTTTATACTGGTAACTCTTAGTATTACAAAAGATCATTAGCCTGAATAATTGAAGGTCTTGTTTTTAGGACTCGTGGGAACCGGGTAGACCCTCTCTACCCTGTGATGTGTCAACCTCTTTATAGGTAAACTACGCTGAGATAGACAAGAGCCAAGTGAAAGGGGGGGATTAAGAAACTTTCCAATTTTGCGCTCTCTTTCTTTATGGATGCCCTGAGATGACACACACATATATTAAGTAACAATGCTCTAATCTGACTTGAAGGGAACTATAACACAGAGATCTACCATTATTCTGCTAACCTTTCAGCAGAAAACATAGAGTTATCTTCTCAAGTTATGTGAGTGTGTTGTTAATCTCCCTGGAAAAGAACGGATTATTTTAATGAGACCTGGTCTACAATAGCAGACAATTAGCAAAGTTGATGAATTTGGTTCCAATATTTACCCATTTCAAAAACAGTAGACATATCTTTTCCTCTAGGCTACCGACAAAGGTTCCTTAATCTAAGAGCAGTCAGTCCGCTATTGTGCTACAATCCCCAAAAGCATACCTTTCAGCAGACAATGAGTGACAGTCCGAAAGACTTCCCTCAACAATGACTAAAATTATTCAGACGGTGCAGGTCACCATACAGGTAATAATCTGTTGCTACATTACCCAGAACAATAGTTCACAACAGGACACCAGAACCTAAGTAGAGATAAATTAGTTCTCAAATCCTCATCGGTAAAAAATCATCAGTTTGGTTTCTGGCTGAGAACTGAAAACCACTCAGAGTGATTAAAAAATTAGACCCATAATTTAAGTACACAGTGTCACTACACTGGACGCAAATGATCTCAAACTAAACTCAGAAGTGGGAGAAACATCCAACAAAAAAACAGAACTCAAGTATGTGGAACAATTAACCTGTGGACGATGGCAAGACTGAGTGTTTGCAGAATCCGTGACACTATCTTGTCAGTGACTGCAATCATGGAAAGGAACCAAAGAAAAACGAACACTCACTACAAAACTATGCTAGGAACCCAATAGTGTGGAGTTTTTAAAGGCAAGCACAACACCTGTCTTTCAAGTGACTTAATTTAAATAATCTTAATTCCGAGACACTCACAACAGTTTCTGACACGCCATTTATACAATTCACCACAGCGAGAAGACTGGAGAAGTGCCAGACTACACTTCTTGATGGGAACCTTGAAAAGTACTCAAAGCAACCCAGAATGGAAATTAAAAGCCAAATTCTGAAAACCATAATACACTACTTGACTTGCAGACAATTTGTCTCTGACGGCCAAGGTCTTGCTAGAAGACCACAGGAAGACCACTATAAAAAAAAATAGCTGATGGCATTTATCCTCAATTATAGATAGCATGATACAGGTAAATTGAGATGTAGGTTTGCAGACTCATTATTTTTCTTCCCATTACAGAGGATAAAATTAGATTTCACTATTAAGTAAGGATTCTAAGAGGAGGCCACTTTCTTCACAGGCCACCACATCCCATAGAATCTGAAACGATGGACCCAGTCCTGAAGACGTCTCTTTACAATGACGCAACTCAAGGTTGACATTTGTTGAGATGTTGTCCACGAAGAGAGAAACACGTAATTGAGAAGATTAAATCCCAGCTACCATTTAACAGTTAACTGATCTACTTAGCCCCCCTTTGACCATCTCAAATCAGGCAGCATAAAGACAGGATAATCAGAATATTGTGACCTTAATGCAAATTTTTATTTCATGTAGGGATTTTTGTTCTTCGCAGATATTATTATCATCACCATATGAATACATAACTGCTTTATCATCACCATCTGAATACATTACTGCTAGCGCTCTTGGTATAGGAGTCACTTACACTATGATTCTGCGAAATGTAAAAATAGGATTTTTAGATTTCATTGTGTCAGAGTATAGGCTATGTGTACAATTTGTTTCACAAAAGAAATGTTAAATAACATCAAGAAACAGATCAGCCTTATACCCTACCATACGATCTGATGTTTTCTCTAACATCATTCAAGGCATTACTTAACCTGTTGAGGCCCTGTTACGAGATGCATGTCATTACAGATATGCTGTATTCCAAATGTAGAGAACAATTTGTTAGGAGGCAATCCTTGAAGCAAGATGATGACCTGAAACAATATACTGCTATGTGCTGGCTAGATGGCGAAGGGATAGATCCCTTCCTGCTGTGGTTCAGGGATATTGGAAGACTTGGAATCAGTTGTCTATAAAGTATGGTTTGTTTTGCAGGGTCTGACATTTTGGTGCCACCTCTATGCCTATGTAGAGTGCTGGTGGCTTTGGACCTTAGTGAGTATTTAGGAATGCCTGCTAAATGATATTGAGAATATTTGTGATGGCCAAGTAATTATACTAAAATTGAGTTGGTTTTGAAAGGTTGGCTGGTGGATTAAGTTCCATTGGTTTTGAAAGGTTGGCTGGTGGATAAAGTTTCATAATGCATGTGGAGCCTCTCACCTCCATGGTAAACAATTCCCAAATTCGTCCGCTTGCACAATTATATACCAGTATGCTGCCAGGTTATTTTTCTAGTGGTTGAAGTGTAGTTTGTGTAGCATTCCCACATGTAGGCGGTGATTCATTTTTTTTTTTTAATTTGATACTATTAAAAAAATTCAGGCATAGTTCATCCTTCACACACCATTGAACCTTCCTCATGTTATTGGTCAAGCAGAGAGGTACTATCATGTTGCAAAGAAATGTCTGCAGTGGGCAATGATATCTGATGTGTAAGCAATTCAGGTATTGAAATTCATGTTTGAGCATACAGGATTATTCCACATTCAGTCATGCAAGTAACAAACTATTTTCTGTAGACTCTGCCAGGCATCATCGGACCTGTGTCTAGCATGTGAAATTAATACTTTACTGGAGAATAGGGGTGATATTTGTAAATGTCACCATTAATCAGGATCAGACTGGAAGCCAAATAAGCCCTGGCAAAAATGTTCAAACCAGCCCAATGCTGTAGAAGGTTATGAGTAGAATGGGGCACATGGAGCATGGTTGGGTCATGAAAGCACTTCCTTCTCAGAAAGCAGCCCAGAAAATAGGAGATATGAATTAACCTTGTGGAAACGGAATAAGACACACTGTAAATTGAAAGATAACAGAACTTGGATAAATTGTATGTGTCCCTGATGAAGCTGTTAATATTGTGAAACACGTGTTGGCCAATCAGTATTTGGCAATTAAGAAAAGTGCCTCTTACATGTTTTTTGCATCTCTTTGAAAGTTCTCAGAGCATCAACCTATTCACAAGTTAGGTTCATATTTAACACAGACATATGATAGCAGATGGTAGCATCTTGAGTGTATTGTCAAACTTGCAGAGGGTATGTGTGGCACAGAATGAAACTTCTAGGTTGTTCACAATGGTTGCTGGTCCAGCAATGAGTTTGTGAGGTTTTAGTTATCCTTTTTTTAAGTCATAAGGTTTATGTTGCAGGTGAATCCTGAAAGATTCCAGATGAAGAGTGAGTGAAGAGAATGGGCCTGGGAAAGCTGTCCCACTGGTTGTAGGTTTTTCTGAACATGCTGCACAGCAAATGGAATTTGGTGATGGCCATGTAGCCACAAGCACAGGTTGTGTGCATACAGGCAGGCCTACTAAATTCCTTTAATATGTGCTGTATGTTTAATTCATGTGTTAGTGTTTGTGACATCACTAGCACCAGTATTTTATTGTATTTTGATCATGTGAAAGAAAAGGAGGTGTAGCATTTGTTTGGCTTTGACGTGCATAGGAATTCCAGGAGAATTCAGGGGCGTAGACTGGTTGAGATTCCGTTTTTGACAGTCAGAACTAGTGCTTTAAATGGGTAAGCAGATCAGAGGTAGGCATGGGCAGTGTGCACAGCCGCACAGGCTCCCACTCCTTAGGCCCTGCACCACAACACAGCCTTTAAGAATATTCCTGTGTCTCGAGGCCAAGGGAGCAGTGATCTTGCAGCACTGTGAGACCAAAGAGAGAGGGCACTCTCCCCTGGGCCTCGCAGGTATGGGCTGAAAGGGCTTCATAAATCTAATTGCTGCATATGCATGATAACCTATGCCTTTAAAAAAAGTCTGATTTAGAGCAGGTGGTTGTGGAATGAAACACAAAAAAATGTATTCTGTGGCTAATAGTCCCCTAATAACAATAAACATCTTATGATGTCTCTGTGCGCGCAAAGTGTCCTTAAAACTGATATTGGACAGTAGACCCCCCTTCAAGACTTAAGTGATGCAAGGCTTATGGAGGGGGCTAGGCTCAGGTGGGAATAGTGGCGAATCCACAATTGACCGACAGACCTCTGGCTGGACCAGGCGGTAAGAATATTTTTTTTATTACTGTCGATAAACTGGGCTTCTTGTTTGGACTGGCTTGTCCGCTAATGAACAACCAAAAAGGCTGCTGCATACTTGAGGTTAATGCGCACAGAGTCAGTCTGACTCTCCTTGCAAAACCAGCCAGCTCATTGTCAGGTGAAGAATGACGTAGGACTGGCCTGGGAAAGTACCGAATGATGTGCACCTGCTCCCACTACACATAATCCCAAATCTTAGGGAGTGACAGCAACGCCAGGGGAAAAGGCTGCTTTTCAGGAGCACTGTTAGAATTGGCCTCCTTTGGGAGGTGAGGAGACGAAAGGGGCTGTAGGAAAGGAGGGCATCTAAGGAACAAGGGGCAGCATTCCTTAGAGTACATCAATGCACATGGAGTGATCTGTCAAACACTGAGCCTAGGTGAGTAGGCAGCCAATAGTTTCAGAGAGGCAGATCTTGCATTTGAGGCTGGAAGACCAAATATGTTTGGTTGGCTAGCTAAGGATAACTGGAGTGACCTATGGATGATGGAAATGGTCCCTGCATTCAATTATATGTTTTACCGAGATTCAATGGATTTACCTGAGGGCAGGCACAATTTGGTTATTAATTCTTTGGTTAAATATGAATTGAGTGGCATGGTTCTGACCCCTTTGCAAATTGGCAAGTGTCTCTCAGAATTGAGGGACATATGACTTTTTAACTGTAATTTCATGATATGACTTTAGTTTTATTTTGCAAGCCAAGCACCAATTACCCCAATCTACCTATTCGACCTTGCTACATTAATTTTACATTTAGCTGTAAACTGTACGGATTCTACTGTAGTAAGCTGTTTTTGTTTTGTGTAAGGTGTGCGTGGAAGACTTGTTACCTTGAGGCACTGCTATTTATGGCTCTGGTTTAGATAGGGAGATTAAACAACAAATGCCACACAGTGAGAGTGGTGGGAGGCTTCTAGGGAGGGGAGAGGGGCGTATCTCTTTAGGGGCTGGCTCCCAGTAGACCTTTGGTAGTCTTTTTCTAACTTGGCCACAAACTGTTTCCCTTTTTAGCCATCTCTTATGCACATCTTTCAGTTAGTTCTGCTCTTTGCATCTCTTAAAAATTTAACTTGAGAGTAATTTCTGTGTTTGGGCACTCAATGTGCAGATGTGGTCCAGCCTTTGGTGCTTCTGCCAGCCAATATATTAGCCAGCCCACCTGTGGATGACATTTGTGCCATTTCCTCTTCTTCTCTTTTGCAATCTGTGCTTTCTTCTGTTTGCTGCAGCTTTTGAAGGTCACTCACCCGATCTAGCATTTATCTGTTGCTATTGATCCTCCATGCCTTCTGAAACCCAAATGCCTTGGCTTGAACTTCACTGGTGTAAAGCAAGGGCTGGGGAGCTACTTTAAGTCTTGCTGCATATCTCTGCAACAATCTGACTTGGAATTTTAACCATGCACTAATCAGGAAACAATTAGTGAGCAATGGAGTGATCATATCTGTTTTAGAGAGACCAAGACCTAGCTTTTTCAACCAGTCTGATTAATTTAATGTGCTTCCATGTAATACAGCTTTAAAATGTATGCACTTATTGTATTTGGATTATTATTTACATATGTAGCCGTTTTAGTGATATCCACAATAGGTAAGTAGTTTCTTGCAAAGCTGCTTCAACAATATACCAGAAAATCAGTGTCAAATCATGTCACTTCCTATGATGTTACATTAGAGGGGCCTCACAAGTTCCGATTCTGCCCTTGGCCCCACACATCTCAGAACCACCCCTGTGGGTAGGTAGGGTCAGGCACTGAGTAGCTGCACTACTTTAATTTTAAAAAAGAGAGTACCTGTACTCCTCAGCAGGGGCTCAATACTTTTAATGAGGGCGTACCAGTACTTCCCAGTGACACAGAGGTACTCAGGGACAGGGAGTACCTACACTTAGGTGGTTTCATTTCCACCACTGTATGGTGTTGCTGCTTGCTAGCAGCAGAATGTGTGAGGTAGTCACCTATGATGTAGTACAGAATGTGGTAGATGAGAAGTTTCTTAGGAAAGGCAGCTGGAGGGTAAACTAATACAAGGAAGGTGTTGTTTCCCTGCTGTGCCATTGATACTGCAGACGCAGGTCTGCTCTTTACTACACACTGGTTGGAACTAACTTGTGAGTATGAGGTCCTGCAGAGAGTCTTTGAAATAAGTAGGTTTTTCCCACCTTCTGTTGTCAGCTATGGTCCTGGTTTAAGAAAGGCATCTCACTAGTGTGGATCTGCAAGATTAATTAAGGCTTTAGTTTGGTGTTTTAGGTACTGAACGAAGGCACTCGTTTGATTGAGGTAGGCGTGGAAGACTAGTTATTTTAAAGCACTACTAATTAAGTCTCTGGTTTAGACAGGGAGATTTAACAATAGGCGCTACAGAGTGAGAGGTGGTGGGAGGCTCCTGAGGAGAGATGAGGGGCGTAGAGCAGAGTAGGTGCCACGAATTCTGGCAGAGGCGCGAATCTACTATGACTGACTAGGGAGAAGTCTCAACAATACGGCTTCCAGCAATCTGCAGAAACATGCACATCCACCAGTGACGAAAATAAAATGAACTGAAAAGTGCAAACATATAACCGCCATTAGACCTATTGTTCGCACAACTTTGTGTTAGTTCCATAAGCCATCTTATTGAGCCAGATAAATAGTGAAGGTAGCCATAACAGCAAACTGAGTGAGTGTGGGTCTCGCGGCCACAATGGGCTTTCTCCTGCATCCTCTCAGCGCCGGTATGACTGCTGCCATTCGGGCCGGAGACCAGTCCTTCTTTTGTGTCTGAATGGGAGTGGGCTGGAAGCGGGCGCGGCGAGGCCCGGCACGCACCTCCCTCTTATCCGCCTCTGCAAAACAACCCCGCCCCGCTGCTCCCTCGCAGGACCTCAGTACCCCGAGCGATGTTGCTGGTGTTGACTGCTGGCGGTTTGCTCTTTCCCGGCCTCTTCGTGCTGCTGAGCCGGGTGACAAGGAGAGCGCTGCCAGGATGGAGGGAGGACGAGTGCGCGATCATCGCGGCCAGGTAAAGGGAGGCAACGGTGGGCTCTGTCACCATGCAAGCTCCATCCCTACTCGCCCCTACGCTCTTTCACCCGCTGTCATGCTCCGCCGCCCTCTCTCCGCTCCATCAGACAGCTCCAGTCCGCTGCCCCCTCCTCCCAAAATTCACCGGCCACAGGCATCGTTATCCCCCAAACCTCTGTGCCACCCACCATCGATCCCCAACTGACGTCCACTCAGGCTTCATCACTACTTCCTCGCCGCCGAGCCTTACTTCCCCCCCTCGGGCTCTGTTATCCCCAATCTCTACTCCGTTAGCGGACCGTCCCTGCGCCCTGTATCCCGACATGCTTCATCACCCTGTTCTACAGGTGGCCCTCATTCAGCCAGGTCCAAGCACTATGCCAATTACACCAACTTGGCCCAGGCTCCGTCAACCCCCGTAAAAATACGTAGCCCATTAGGGCATCATCATAGCTCCTCTAACGATCACCAGAATCTCCATACTCCATCACCGACACCTACCCTTATAGGTTGTCTCCACCCCTCCCTCCGGCTGTATCACCCCTCTTAGCAGGGCCCCCTCTAGAGCATTTCCTTCTTTGAATTAAAGGACCCCAAAAGCCTACATAGGGACCCGAGCCCCACGATAGCAAGAGTTTGGAGCCCGCAGCTTCAGCTCCTGGCAGCATTCAGAGCAGTCACTCCCCCCAAGTGTTAGCACTCACACTGTTTGTAGTACATCATATTTGGTTTGCTGTATTATGTGTTTAAATGTTACATTATACTTTGGTATTGTCATGTGCACGCTCCACGCCCGCCATTGGAGTGTGGAACCCGTTGTAGTTGGAGGGTCAATATGCTCCTTGAAAGGCTTCATCCGGCTTCCCCAGAAGCAATTTCAACCCTCCTAATCACCCCTTCATACTGTCATCCCTCTCATGCCCCACCACAGCCCTTTTCCCAGGCGGCATCATGGTTTCTGGCCCTGAAATGATTCCAGACTCATCCACCAGTGGCAGCAATACCCTCCCCTCCCTGCCACAGGCTCCACGGCTTAAAGTGGAGGTACCTCGTCCCCTTCCCTCACTCGGGATGGCTGTACGACCCAATCGCCCCTGACACCACCCTGGTCTCCGTAACTACCCCCTACTCACTCTCCACCACTCGCTTACCCCATAATCTCCAGACTACACGGGTCACGGATGCATCGCCAGGACTGATGTAGGTGTCAGCAGCAGGTGCTTAGCTCACTGAGCTGTTACTGAGCTTCTGCGGGTCCCTGCAACATTTAATGCAACAAGAACGCATGAAAGCCTGCATATGTTATGTTTACAAGGCATCCTCGGCCTGCCGTGGAGGGAGAGAATTAGAGTTCCAACTTGTTTATCTGAAATAATTCTTTTTGCTGGAATTTAAAGTAATATATTGACGTTGTCTTGCTTCCCTCCTCCTGCCCAGACTCGTGTCTTCCTTTCAAGCTGTGCTAGCAACTGCCTCCGGACTGATCATCATAACGTCATGCAAGGATGTCAAGTATGACA
Organism: Pleurodeles waltl; assembly: GCF_031143425.1. Lineage (NCBI taxonomy): Eukaryota > Metazoa > Chordata > Amphibia > Caudata > Salamandridae > Pleurodeles > Pleurodeles waltl. The sequence continues at coordinate 1,979,525,176 of NC_090440.1, read as the reverse complement.
GGTATTATTAGTAGATCTATCTATATATATTTTTTTTCAAAGTGACATCGCTAATCAGTTTGCAGACCTCACAATCAAACAGTTATTTTACTGATGGGTTTAACCGACTCCTGGGAAAAAGTAAACGCAGTTTTATTCTTTCCACATTTCAGTCGATCTTCTGGCCCGCGTGCCCGATCTGAACAATAAGTCAACCCATGAGGCCCAACTCGGAGTTAGATTTACCCCTGGTCACGTGCGCGAGGGGATTTCCGGCCGCCTCGCCTGTTCTTAGAGTGGCACGAGGCAGACATGGAGTGCATAAAATGCCATAGACTCTCGAGCATAGTTACCATTTCACCTATTAGACTCATGCATTTGCTCGTTGAAAGCTAGGACGTACTTTTAGTTTATTTGAAATGTTTTCAATCGTAAAACTTTGCTTAGACTTACAATGACGCCTTTACTTACAAACCTTGTTGTTAAATTCTTTGTATTCCTCACATATTTTAATTTCAGTGTTTTTATATTATTTTGCCTTTCAACCTCTTCAGGGCTCTTCGAAACCCCATTTGTAGTGAATTGGGAAGGCAGCAAAGATAAGGAGAAGGGTGAAAGCAAAATAAGGAAAGGGAGCGATCTGGGGAGAACAGATGCAGACGGGATTAATGGAAGTAAACAGTAGCAAAATTGTGAATGGAGGAAAAAGCATGGTTGTAAATGTATGGTAAAGAGCAGTAGTCGAAGTGCATTAAATAAAGTATGGGAACTGTGATGCTGCATGCAATAGGGCGGGGTCAGTGAGCGTGCGGGCGGGGTTAAAGGTGTGGCTAAAAAAACAAAATATTCTGTAAATATTTTTGGTCTTTCACCGTCAGGTTCCTACATATAAAATAACTTGCAGCTTAAATAGAAAAAAAAAGTCGTAACTCAGTGGGTAAGGCACTATGGTACATTATGAAACCTCTATTAGTTAATGCACTGCAGAGGTCTCTGTGTAACCGGAGAGCCACACAATTAAATCATGGTTGGTGCAGTGGTGAACAGTGACTTGTGTATTGTTAGTGCTACAAGGTCAGAGTCTATGTGAATATGTAAGTCATTGTTTTAAACTTACATTGCACACAGTATAATATAGACTGCTACAAAATCCACTAAAAGGTTTAAGATAAAATAGTGCTTCCAAAATATAGATTTTAGTAATACCCAGACTGTACGTAATGCATTTTTTTACATAACTGTCCCTTCAACGCCTCTTCAGGGGTAGTAAGTGCTATATAAATACAGTTTCAATTAAAAGCAGGCACTTCACAGCTCAGTTATTAACTCTTTGCTCTACCCCACCCAAAAATTCTTTGTCATCCAAAGCTTTGAGTGATTTCATCAATTAAAGCCAGTATCGGCTCCCAAGTGTTCTTTACATTTGCAGATTAACTTGTTGCGCACATTTGCATTCCTTCATGGAAGCAGGGACCCTGGCAGGCTTGTTTAGCTGTCTGTCCGGCTTTGCTTCAGTTTCACAGCACAGGAGACTGCATGACGTTTCAGCTGAAGCACATTTAAAATAGCGGAATAAAAGTTGGGGCACAAATTTTCATTAATCAGAAAAGTAGGGGCATATCGTATCCCTCCGATCCCACCCGCGTCGACCACTGGTAGAGAGGAAAAGGAAAAAACACAGAAGTACAGATGGCAGGAGAGACATTAGTGTGGTGACGTTAGAATTAGAATTAAATGGAAGGTAAAGAGCGTGCCAACAGTAAAGAAGGCTACACAGGGTTGTTTTCTGAGGAAATATGGGAGAGTAGGAAAGAGCAGATAGCAAGAAGAGAAGGCACATGCGTGATATAAAAGGTTTGGAGAGCAGGACGACTCCACAGGGAGAGGATATAGATAATGGTGAAAGGTTAAATGGAGGGACATAGCGAAGGCTCGAAGTAATGATGGTGAGAGATGTCAAACAGTGTATATGGAAATATGTTGAATTAAAATACGGACATGAGATTGGAGTGGATTGAATGGTAGCAACGATGAGAAGATTGGGAGTGGAGACAAATTCACCTTGATTTCTTAGATAAGGTACTTTTCATCTAATTTAATTTAGTGTTTTTCATTTCAAGTTCAAGTTCCTTTTCAGATTCCAGCTCGAAATATATGTCTTTTATTTAGCAGTTAATACTTTCAGTCAGACTTGTCTCACCTTGCTTCTAGTGCATATTTAGTTGTTTGCTGGCTCTAAGTTATAGATACATTTGGTTGAAGGTTCTTCCTTCATTCTGGCCAATGCTGTTTGTTTTGTTCTGCCTTTATTCTGGCAAAAGGGTTCTTGTGCCTACGCTACTCTCAGGACTTTCATTTTTATTCTTGAGGCTACCAATACCTGGATCTGCTGGCGTGGCAGTTCTTTGTCCAGGAGAGGTGCATATTGGCACTTATGGCTTGGCAGAAGATAAGGGAACACATTGAGGCAGTTGATATGTGACAAAGATTACTAGAGTGCAGAGATGAGGTACCAGTCAGATCCAAGATGACTTTCTGTATATCTCAGGTGATGACATTGTCCATCACAGCTAGTGCATTAAGCATTGCCATGGTGCCATGATAGCTCATTTAGGACACACAAGCAAAAACACTTCTTTTGTTTCATGTGGTGGCTGCTTATTCCTGAGCTGGTGAATTACTGTAGACAAAGGTGGAAAAGAAAAGTGAAAAGGAAGCATCAACGGGTGTCCTCAGCTTCCCTCTCCTTGCAGGATGATTGGAGCAGAATGTGGCACAGATATCTTGTTGGCTGTACTGACTAAAATTGACCAACCAAAATAAAATAAAAGATGTGAAAAGAGAGACTTTAGCACTGTGTGATGATTTCAGGAGATCTGAAGGAAAGTGTCTACCTGGACCTTGGAGCTTAGGAAGAGGATTTATTTTGCCAGCATTACCAGACTTCCTCCCACTGTTCGTCATTTCATGCAGCAGTGAAAAATAATTGTGTGGCTTTAAGTATATGAAAGATTTTGGGCTTACAGAAAACTGTGAACATGCACGTTCTCTTCTTTTAGCAAAAATAGGTAATAATCTTATTGAAGACCCATGCAGATTATTGTGCCCCCTTTGCTGTCGGCATTTTGCTGTGGAATATTATTACCTATTTTATAAAATACTCAAATAAAATGTATTTTATAGCTGCCTTTTAGGTGTTACCGTCTTTGTCTTTGCCCCACCTGGCATACAGGGTCGCCAACAATCTTGCACACTGGCTATGGCCTGCTCGATGCAGTGACAGGCTTCTCCAGCCATAGTCAATCTACTGTGGCTCTTCCTGGCATACGGGGTCATCAGTTCACTCCAGCACATGGTGACTGCTGAATTGGTGCTGGGAGCATGTTTCTTCCAACTTGGTCCCAAGTTCATTTCTTGGTGGCACCACCGACCCGATCAGTGCAATGAGTGGGTTTCTCCCACTGTGCTCCTAAGTTTAGTTAGTGGCGGTCCCTCCTGGCATACGGGGTCGCCAATTCAGTCTGGTACACTGGCTATGGCTTGACCAGAGCAGGGATGGATTCCTCACAAATTGCACAGGTAGTGCTCACGTCACACCTCCCTCCCGGACCTCGCTTCCTCCAACGCTGTCCTCTTCCTCACGGACACAGTAGTCTTGGCAAGCAGGTCGGTGCTGGTGCTCCAGGGCAGGTGATCTTGACTTCCCTGGGTAATGTCCCTTCACCCAGCAGGGAGATTAGCTGGCTTGAGCCCCTTGTCCTGGTTGGGGTTCTGCGTCTTTGAAATGGACATCTCTCTCCTTTCTTCTTCCTCCTGAAGGATGTCTGTCATAGCAGGCAGGACTCCAAAGCTGATTAACCCACACCAGGATTCATGGGAGTGACCAGAGTTCATACCTGGATGTCAACCCCAGTGATATGTGCATCAAAAGGTTGATCCTGGGCCCTCAGCCCTACTCTTTATGATCCCCTTATCAATCCTATCTCTCCCTTCCTGACATGTGTCCAGACCCCTTCCTTGTGATCGGTCACTGAATCAAAGAGCCCTTTGAAATGCACAGGGAGAATCTGGCTCCTCCTCCATCCAGTGCTTGTCCTGTCCAGCTTACAGGAATGCAGCAATACACAAATCTTTCTGGGGGAGTCCTCTACTCCTCATGTTTCACCAGGCAGGCCTGGGCTTCCCCAAATGGAACCCATGGTCCTCCATGTTATGTGCTAGTGCAGGCACTTCTGCACTCACTGTACATCCACAGCACACTCGCTGCCTATTACTGTTATCTTCATGTATTATGCCACCACCAGCATTCCCACATACACCACACACACTCAGTCTTCACACAATGTCAATACTACAGCCTCTCTGTACTGTATCAGAGTGCGTTATTTTTAAAACACACACGGCTTAGCACACATATTTACCTTGTGTGCACCGTACCACACTTCACCCTTTTGTGTAGTGTATTTATTGCGAGCGCACATGCATTCAGCACATGTTTCTTCCACGCATGCGCTTCCATATTAACCTAATGTATGCCAGGGGTGAGTTAAGCACACTACAGCTGAACTTTTAAAATGGTGAGTGAGCCTGTAGGCCTCACTCCTTTGGCACATAAAAAAGGACCTAGTCACTTCTACTGATCACTACACGGTATGCTGCCACCATAGTTATTGTGCTGCTTAACTCCTGGTGAAGGCAATAACCTTTCACCACCATCAGGGTAACACTTTGGGCGCCCCTCCTCATGCAAAAAAAACACCACCCATTAGACAGGTCTATGTCATAGCACACACGGATGATCTGTGTTCGCCTAGGGCAACAAATCTGCATTAGGGATCCAGACAACAACAGAGTTGGCCACTCAGGGCAGGGGTACACGTCTCTCACTATGCAGAAAACATTTCTGTCCCAACTCAAGGATCTAGTAGGGAGAAGTATTTTCTTCACCACCTGTGTGCAGTTTATTTCGGACCACTGGATACTGTAGGTGGTAAGCTAAGGCTAGCAGATTGAAATACAGGAGGCAAGTTGTACAAGTTATCAGATAAGACACTTAAGAGACCTTTGTCCACCCTTAAACTTTGCTTTTGTGAACCAGTACACCGTTTATGAATATAGATGATAAAGGGAATTATGGCAGCACGTTGTATGTGTGCTGTGGTGTCAAGAGGCCTCACAGATGCCCAGCTTCACATTCCCGATCATAAGTCACATCCATCTAAGCTTTCTTCATTTGAAGTGACATCAGCTCCCACTTCTGGTAGCAGAAATACTAAGAAGTTCTTTCTTTCCTCGACGATTGAGTTGTTCAGCCTTTGTCTCAGGCGGGCGCTCAGTACGCTTTGGAGACTTTTTTTGTAATTCCAAAACGTCCCGATAGACCTCAGTAGTGGCAGGTAGCTGAGCTGTGTTCTTGGCTTCTGTCAACCAACTCATGCCTTTTGATTTGATCTTGTGTCTGTTTTTGAGCAGAGCATTTTGCTGTTTCTGTGCTCGGATAGTAGAACAGCGAGCAAGGTGAACTGCAAAGTTGTAGTGAAGTGAATACTTATTGGCGATCTGTTTGTATTTCATCTTCCCTTCCTCCACCCTAATTCTAGCTTTACTCCCTTCTCTCCCTCTTCCCTTCCTCCATCCTATTTCGTGCTTTACTCCCTTCTCTCCCTGTCAGTCTGCTTTTATCATTTTTGTGCTTTCTTTCGGCTGCGGAGTGCTGCAGGTGCAGAAAACAAATCACACAAAAATGGATAGAGTGAAGAAAGAAAGATTACAAAAAATGGGGTTACAAATACGTATTCGCTTCAATAAATGCTGATATGATAAGGAGGGAATCTGTTGTTTCTGAATTTCAGACGTGTGACCCATTCAGTGAGAGAGAAAGTGAATCAAAGGGAAATTTAGCCAGAATGTTAATGTGCTGTTTAGTACATGAGCGCTTAGTTGCACATTGCTGCTTATTCAGTAACATTGTGTGGTCCCTTAGTCCTGCACATCTGGAGATCCTTTTCTATACTTTGACCTTGATGACGCAGAATGACTGCCATTTCAGTTTCATAAGCGATATAGTGGCTGGCTTAATTTGTATTGTGTACACAATGGAGGTGTAGAGAGCATCGCATCAACCATGCGAAATGTACATGTGCTGTTCTTGCAGTTTTGTATCAGATGGTTGCTTTTTTTTATAGGCAAATAAGAAAGGTATTAACTGGACACCAATTTCGTTAAGGGAGTTTTTTTTTGTATACCACTCATTGCTTGCTGGCAGGGCGTTAGAAAATATAGAAAGTGTATTTGGTCATGGTCAAATGCACTGGTTTGAGACTACAGATGCCTAAAGTACAGTGCCACTTCTCACACTGCCTAATAACACCAGGTACTGCCCACCAGTGTCACGTTCTCCCAGAGCCCATCACTACCAGCTGCTCATACTGCCCATGGACCATGAGTGTTGGCTAATAGCTCTGCTCCACAGTGCACACTGTGGCAACCACTGTGTGCTTTTAACACTGCCAGCAATGTGAGTTTACCACACTGGACACAATTGTCTGCTCTTCACAACGCTGCTCAACACTGTCAGCTTCTCACACTGCCACTAATGTGTGCTAGAGATGTATAATGGGTGTGAGGTGCACGCACAGCGGTGATTTACGGGGAAACCCTCTAACAGGCCCTTGATCACCTTACAATAGATGCTGTTTTCATTTGCAGGCGCCTAGAATTGCAATTCAGGAGTGAGAGAGTCTCATGTCAACTGCTTGATTTCTAAATGGCGGGTAATACATCGGAGGGGCCTTAGGTTATTTAACGTATAAGCGGTATATGTGTATGAGCATGCCTGAGTTATACAAGTGATTACGTCGATGAGGCTACTGTGACCTGGCACTCAGTGTCCACAACCTCACTTGAATGAGAGTTTATTGTTCCCTTCTCACTAAGTTTGGGTGAACGATTCAAGAGGGAGACAAATAAAATGTTTTTTAAATTGTAAAGAAAATGTAATGTGCTGTTTTTTTTTTTTTTTTGCTATCACACTGTAACTTTAAAAACTCTGCACTGCGGAGATTTATTTCACTGCTTGTGAAAATTGAAATTCCAACACCATATTATGACGGTGGCTCCAGGACCCCATGAAAGTCTTACATAATGGGTAGATACCCCTGCACATTGCTTCCGGTGATAATTTGATATCAGGACAGGCAACACATCTCGAAGTCTCTTGACCGCATGAGAACCATACTCACAAAATGTAAAAATGAATCCTTAGTTATGATTTGGCCACAAAGAAAAAGGTAACAAAATATTTTTCTGCAGATGCCAATCAGTGATTCTTGAAGAGGCTAATGAATAAATACATTAAAACTGTAGACCTTTTCAGATGAACTCTTATGCCTAGTGCCTCTAAAGCAGACATGTTTGAGTGCATCTTTCAAGAGATGGAATCCTTGGTAAGTTGCTGAATCCATTGCATAGCCTTATATGGTGAAGTGTCCATTTACTGTAATGGAGGTGGATGAATGCTGTGGACCCATGAGAGGTATGTGGAAGTAGATTCCTTATTTAGTGGATATAAGCATGTTGCTCATTCATTTGAGCATTATATCGGAGTTCTGTGACGTTAATCTTCTATAGTGTCTCCTCTTTAGATAGACACATTTTTATAGTATTTTTCTTAAGCAGGTTATTCTTCTTGTGACATAGGGAAGTATGGTGGAGATTCCCAGGGGACACCAAAACCCTGAGGGAGTAATCAACACACCTATCGGAAGTGCTGGCACAATTCTTTTCCTTCTCTAACCCTCCATATTCAACCCTTCTCCCGGGTACCTCTGCTTGCCTAAGTTTGAGAGGCGGGAGTATAAGCATACGTCCTGGAAGTCTGCAACTTCTGGTGGAGGATGTTTATATTGTTCTTCCCCCTGAGAGGTTCCTCCCCCCCCTTCACTGATTGGACTTGGAGTCTAGGTTTCTGCCTTTCTCTCCTGCAATCTCACAGTATTGGATAATCCAGAGATAGTAGGCTGGGATTCAGGTTACAAGCCCCATCCCCTTTAAAAGCAGCCTCCTCCATCCTTCCCAGGAAAGTTTTGTGCCATGGGAAATGTTACCAGGACAGACCGAAACCTTCCTAGCCTGCGACTACCCCAAAATCAAAAGGACTTGAAAGTAAGTGCGTGACCGGAAGCGGCCTGTGGCTGTCCACCTACACCTTCCATTCTCGTTGTTGAACATACTGCAGGAACTGGCCCGGTAGATTTTAGGCTGTGGTTCACAATATAATCACTTTTCCTACTCTGTGATCCCTAGGAACTGTGTTAGATACTATTTATGCAAATGAATTTCTTAATTTTAGAACAGCAGTCTCTTCATTGCATAAAACAGTGAGCTGTTTGTGCCTCGGAGTGACGTTTGCCGGAGACATAGTTTGATGGAGCCTGGTACATAGTGCCTTAGCACTCAAGTCATGCCCTGTAACGGGAGCTGTTGCAGGATCTTCTTAACTGCTCATGAATATTTATGAAACTTGCTTCTTTGTGTACCCTGTGTCTGCTTCTACTTCTGGATCACCAGCAGCAGACAATGGATATATACTCTCTCCCACTGAGCCCTGATGCGTGGACTGTGGTATCAGATAGTCACTGGTCACCTCTCGACTGTCCACCACCACAAAACCCTAAACTGCCCGCTGTGGCTCCATTCCTGTTGAGTCGCTGCTAGTATGTGCACATGGGCTGGTGGAGGTGGAACTAGGCAGCCAGGGGAGAAGTGGGAGCTCTACACTGTTATGTTTTAAGGAATGGAAGATTTTCAACCAAGGGGCAGGTCGTCCATCCCTAAAAAAATAATACTTAAAGCAAAACATTAAGGCATAGTATCACACGCAAACATATACATTGTAATAATATTGAAAAATGTAAACTATGGTTGTGAGCATTTCAAAAATATCAAAGGATCATCAAAGTCCGTCAAATCGGTTCTTTTATTCTCTAGTTTAAATGAAAAGGATGTTCTAGCCAGCCAACACACATTTTGTTACTTGGAAAAATACAATGACTTTGGACATTTCCAAATGTTAAAACATGTGCTGGCTAGCTAGAACACGCATTACATAAGAAACTAGAGAATAAAATAAAAAATGATTTGATGAACTTTGATGATTCTCTGATAGTTTTTGAGTGCTCACATCTGCAGTTTATGTTCTGGGAATTCGCATTTCCCTACAGAGGGAGCATTAGAGTGGCTGATTCCTCACTTTTTTGAGCACCAGAAGAAGGATTCACAAAACCTGTTGGACATTTTATTAATAGGATACAAGTGCGCTGACAATACCCTGGCCACCATAATTAACATGATTGAGAAATTATTTGCATTCCCTTTTCGATTTTGCACGATGTAAACACATCCCTCAAAATGGCTCTTGAATTTCCTTCCACTAGTCCAGAAGCTGTCTTTGTTCCTGACTGGCTAATAGTTGTGGCACCCAGAAATACAGTGTTGGTGGGAGAGCTCATGATAGTCGCAGCTCTGAAGTTTATTGACTTGGAGTGAAGTTCAGTTTGAAGGAGCTCCAGCTAATCTGATATTCAGTTATTCATTAATATTTCTCTTTTAGTCATAGCTGCCAAGTAACACTATGGTTGTGTGACACCTTCAGCCAATTATGGTGTCTTATCCATAAACACTTTGCATTCTGTGACCTGAATTTCCGCAAGTATAAGTAAAAAAAAATCCCAGCTGGCAAAGTCACACTATTTTCCACACAGAATTCTCATTAGATTAGAAGGCGGGTATAGGGAGTCTTGAGGCAGCAGTCTTCCCTGTTTCTCCAGAGGTGGTGCACCCAAAAGGCTGATGGGTGTCAGTGGGCGGGCGTCTTTCCTCTTTGTGTTCATGTTGTGGGTTTCTCCCTCTGTCGCCTCCTGCTAGCTGCCATCACCTGATAACAAAGAGTGTGTCTGTTTTGAATAGTTGTCATAGCATCTTTTTATGAAGGCAAAGTGCTGATTGAGTACTTCTGAATTCTGAATCTCTAACCCCACACCACTTCACTGAATAAGCCTTTGACTGCTCATCTCCCTGCCCTCAGAATCAAGTGCTAATGTGGTGTTTTTGGTGTTGAGTTATCAGTGCCCATAGTAGGCCGTGCCTAGGGAGCCGCATTGGTAAACAAGCTCAACGTACATAGTGATACTGGACGCTATCTGTGCTTTGGGGTTGATCAACGGAGCTCCTAGCACCATCACACTTGCCTCCTAACATGGTTCAAACACACTTCTGCTCCCTCATACACACACAGACACCCGATTTCTTTCTCTGTCACACACATACACACAGAATGAAGTTTACAACCATAGGTCAATAAGTGATGAGAGGTAGCTGGTTATTGGATTGTACTTCTTTATGATTTAGTGTTCTTCACAGAGGTGTGTCTTCAACACCTTTTTTTTTTTTAAATCAGAGCAGCTTTGGGTTGATCCTAAAGGATACAGAGATGTTGCTCCAGATTCTGAGTGCATAGTTGGAAAAGGCCTGCTGCCTTATTTTTCTTTTTTGCACTTCTTAGTCTCCACACTGATGGTGGCCTGGCTGTGTGACAGGGATATTAGAGAAGGTGAGCTTGTCTGTAAGATAACTGGCGGTGCTGGTGATGATGGCTTTGTAAATGATGCAACTAGTTTTGATGACAGTGTGCGCTGGCAAGGGGAGCCAATGTAGTTCCATAAGTATGAGAGTGGTGTAATCATGTTTCTTCTGGCCTTTGATGAGATGTGCTGCAGCGTGTGGGATGCCCTTAAGAGATCGCAGTGTGGAGTTTGGGAGGCCATGGAGCAGGACGATACCGCAGCTAGATGCATGAGTATAAGGGCTTGAACAGAAATTCAGAAGTCACTTTTTGGAAGAAATGGTTTCATTTTCTTCAGAAGAGATAGTGGGTACCAAGTTGTCTTTGTTTTTGGCAGTGCGTTCCATGAAGGTGAGGTTGGTGTCCAAGGTAAATCCGAGAGTCTTGGTGTTTGGTGAAAGTTAGGAATTCAAGCCAGCAAGGTGCACGTCATTAAGTGAAGATTATGCTATTTCTTGCTTGCTCTTCTCATCAAATAACAGTCATTCTTGCTTGGTTGGTGTAAGAAATTGGCTAATTATTTGAGGTGAGTGACTACCCTCTTCAAGAAGTAATCACAAACTTTGTCTTAGTAAACCCTTAAAATCATTAAATCAACCTGGGCTCAACCCTCTGGTAGCTGTGGCACAGAGCAGACAGGCTTAATTTTGGGCAATGTGTAAAGAATTCATGCAGTACCAAAACAGTAATAAAGTCAAAATGCCAAACAATAAAAATTGCAAACCAAATTAGAAAAATAGGGTAAGATCTAGCAAACAAAACAATATTAACATGACAAAAATCCAATAAAGAGAATCAGAAATAGAATTATTTAAAGTTGCAAGTAGAAATAGCACCAAAAAGCAAAAAGCACCAATTATAATCAGTAGTTGCGGTAGACTGGGACCTAGGCGCAATTTGAGTCTGGCTGTGATAGACCGTGAGTCACAATACATCAAGCAGGTTCACCCTGGTCAAAGACTTTACCTTCTGACTTAGTGCCTGAGTTAGAGTTTGGCAGAGGGGGTTACTCCATCACAAATTTGACAGGTATCACAAAAGCAGGGGTCTTCAGGAACCAGACAGGAGATCCACAAAAATTGTGTAGGCATCCTGTTCTCTGCCTTTCAAGTGTGCCCTACGTGTAAAAAGTGGCTCAGCAGACCTGTCAGGCAGAATGTGACATTGTGCTGTCTAAAGGATACCCACAGCCCCTACCCTGCATATTCTGTAGGCCTCAAGGAGTACCCTCTGCCCATTCAGGACAGCCTATTGTTTGCTCCTGGGAAGCATTTCACACCTATTCAAGACTCATCACTGGCTGGGCTACTGCTTTAGAACTTATTCATATCAGCCTGCAGAAGCGTCAGGCAGGGAAAAGGTGCTGTTCTCAGTTACTTTTCCTTAATATTTATCAAAAATCCGACTTCACAGTTGAATTGGATTTTTAAAAAAATCATTAAAATATAGTTGCTTAATTATATTTCTATCTAGCCCCTTTCCTGAGTTAGCAGTATTATTAGTATTTTAATTTGCACTCTGTTTTTCTACATAGGCCTGCCACAGTGGGCCTTGTCACTGTAAGGATATGATAATATGAATTTTCTACATGTCCCACTTTTAAATTCCATGCATCCTACCTTGTAGTTTACATTACAAGGGTCATTTTGAAGGATTGTGCTTTTTGACAGATTGTGCTGCAGGGTAATGACTGCCACAGTTAAGCTGCTCAGGGTAGACCTGAAGCCTTGTTTACTTTGTCCCTGTAGTGGATAGTACTATAGGTGCTGTATTCCACAAGCAACACAAAATTTCCAGGCCCTGAGGACACTTTTTATAATGTATACTAGAGACTTATCAGCACGTTAAACATTTCAATTTGCAATAAACCAATTCATCCATGTTTAAAGGGAAAGCACAGACAGTTTACTATGGGCTAGGAGGGGTAAAGTGGAAAAGGTTATAATACCAGATTACCAGATAAGGGAAAATCTGGAGGGACATCTTGCAAAAGATGGTCATTTCCTACAGCTGGCTTGAGCTTCAGGGGGGTGTTGGGCATCCAAGTCTGGATGAGTTGCAGACAATGTTTAGGCGTTCGATATCTGGGACAGAAGTGAGTTTCAGGTGTCATCAGCATACTGGTGAATCTTAATGCTGTTATCTGTGAGTAGAGACCCAAGGAGCTTCATGTAGAGAATGAAAATGGCAGGAGACTGTATAGAACCCTGGAGGACTCATGAGGTGATAGGGATCTTTTGAAACCTGAAGGTGCCTATGTGAGCAAGCTGGCGTTTATTCCAAAGGCAGGAGGACAACCTATGGAGGACATTGCCAGTGCATCCCATTTTCAACACAAGGCTGTGGATGAGGATTGAATTGTTGAGTGCATCACAGGTGGTGTAGAGGTCTTGTAATAGAAAGAGACGGGGATCGTCTTCATCTGCGGTCAGAAGCGTTTCATCTATAATGTGTACGGCAGTGATCTCCATGCTGCAACGTGATCAGAAGCCATATTCAGAATCATGCAATAGATGGTTAACACTGAAGTGATTTTGGAATTGAGAATGGGTTTCTTTCTATGCTCTTGCCGATGAAGGGTGGGCGAATGATAGACTGGTAGTTGGTGAGGTCATCAGAGTCTGTTGTAGGTTTCTTTAGGACTGGGAGGGTCTGGCCTGTCTTGAGAGCTTCTGGAAAGATGCTTTGAGTTAGGGAGGCATTGACAGTGGTTAGTAGGTGTGGGAGAGTTTGCCTGGAGAGAGCTTTGATGAAGGATGAATACAAAGACTTCATCTTCATAGGAAGTGGCTTTGAGGCAGTTGAGTATGTTGGCAAGATCTGAGACAAGACTTTGAAAGATGACCATTGTGGGATTTCACTAGAAGGAGTGGGTGTAAGAGGTGAAGCGGGTTTGGTGTTGTTGATGTGCTATTGGATCGTCTTCATATTTTCCCTGAAAAAGAAGATGATGGCATTTCACTTGTTTGTGGAGTATGACATAGATGGGTCAGGCAGGATATTGATGCAGTGCTTTATTGTTTCGAAACCTATTCTGCTTCTGGCTTTATTAATTGTGTGGGTATAGTACTTTGCTTTGGCTTCTGTTATAAGATGTCTGCTTGTTGAACAGAGTAAGATCATTATCATTAGTTCATCAGTGGTTTTGATTTTCTTCTATTTTTTTTCCTCTCTGAATGGAGCAAGATCTTTAGAATACCTGGGTGCTGACGTTTCTAGCTTACGCTTGCAGTTTTTCTTTTGAGTGTAGGTCTTCATATCGCTTTTCAAAAAAGTGTTGAAGTTATTTAGAAGGTTGTTGGCATGAGACGTGAAATTGGCAGGAAGAAAGAAGAGTCTATTCATTAGATTATTGATGGAGACGTCTTTGAAGGATCTGAAGATTTATCCTTCTCTTTTGGGTTCACCTTAATTTGTTGTTAGGATGCTGAGCTAAAAGCTTAGGATTGTGAGGTCATTGTTTCAGTCCATGAGCATTGGTGGTTTACACTGAATTGTTGGTGACTTGTCGACTCTGTTGCATGCAGTAAGATGTGCCACGTCAATAGCACCATGGAGGTGAGTGTCATTAGCTTGCCTATGATGCAAGATGACAGCGAGACCTCCTCCCATGTTATGTGCGTGGTCCACGTGATGAATGCTGTAGCCTTTTGGAAGTAAGAGTTATAGAAAATGTGAGGATGAACCATGTTTCCGTGATGAAGAGGATGTCAAGCTTGCAGAAGGTGATAAGGACTGTGATACCTAGTGCATGGATTACTGCAGAGTGAGTACCAATGAGCTAGAATGTGTGTTCTATAGTTTGAAGGTGTGTTTTAGTTAGTGGGTTGTATACATGGTTGGGGCTATGTGTTGGGCGGAGGCTATGTAAGTGTCTTGGTCTGGGTCTTATTGTGGGGATTGGAATTATGGGGTACTCAGTGAGGCACGTGATTATATCTTACCTTGGACGTTCCATTGGGACAGGGGTTCTTGTCCAAGGCCCTGTCTGGAGCTAACAGGTCCAGACAGGCAATGACCTTGTCTATGTCTACCATTTTGTTTGGTTATTGAAGTAAAAAGAAGGCAGGAAGTGAGGCCACTTCCTGTGTAGAAGTGCTCTTGCCTGACTTCTATTAAAGATGGCTTTAGCAGTGATGTTACTTCCTCTGTGCAGATGGGGAATGAGGACCTTGGAATTATTTCTTACCATACTGTACCTATATTTTGTATTAGTATAGCTTGGCAAAACCCTTTTTAACAAACAACAGTCAAAACTATTGATATTGATAATGGCCTTCTTGTCTTCAGCTGCACCCATCAGTTAGTCTTCTCCTAGCTGTCTGTTTTGGGTGAAAACTGGAATATTTTGTATGGCTAGAAGACTAGGCCACTGATGTGTCTTTCAGTGTTATAGCTATTCGAAGTTTATGTTGGTGGCCATTTATTCAGAAAGTTTAGTCTGCAGCTTTCTCACTCCATGGATACGATATCCAGAAAATAAAATGAATGTGTACTGCCATCCTTTACTTCCTTAAAAATAATGCATGGAGACACTGCTTGCCTTCTGAACCCCATTTGAATTGTCACCAGTTCAAACAACAGCATTTCTGAACTGTCATTAAGAGCACTACATTTCAGGAATGACCCATCTCTTTAACCATAAAACACATTTCTCTCTCAGCCTAACGTGCACATTTGTCTCATCAGGGCAACGTAGGGTATATTCTTCCCCACTTATCTGTGCATCTCCTAAGAAAGTTAACCTTACCCTGTGTATAATCAGTTATAGAAACTGATTGTGTCCTTGTTGTGGTAAGAAATAAATGTGCCATCCCTTTAGGAACAAGCATTGACACTGCCAATAAGTCTGGCTTTATGTTGTATGGTAATGTGAAGCAGGTAAATAGCATATGCATATGTGTTAAAACAAAGAACTGTAGAATAATATTGGTGTAGGTTAAAAGGTCAGGTGACAGTTGCACTGTCAAGCCACACCTGTGTGCTTGTGGAAGCACACTGCATCTGGCCAATCAAAACATGTACTCCTGACTCCCAACATGTGGGCAGAGCCAACGCTCCTCTCTGTTGGTACTCACATAATTGTCTTGTGACAGCTGCACTGTCAAGCCAGACCACAGAAACATTTTACCACACTAACCATTCTTTAAGAAATTGCTAACCTTCTTCTGGTGTCAACAACCTCATAAACTCTGGAAAGTATGAACAATCTCACGGCAGGAACAGAACTCTTGCAAGGCAATACTGTTTAGTGACCCATACTTCTCATAAGAGGATTGAACTGTAACACCACATTTGATAAGTGTAGTGTGGTATATTAAAACACAAGCAGTTTCCATATACAGTCCCTGTCTCTTGGGGCAGTTACTCAGATGGCTGGATTGAGACTGTCTAAAAACCATTTGCTAGGGCTGATATATTGCCAGGCTACTAAAGTGCACCTAAAAATACCCTAATATTGTAAAGCCAACTTACTCTGTGGTAGCTCTAGATAATCCACAAGTGCAAGAGGTACGTATAGCACAGGTGGTATAATCTGTGTACACCTTATTATAATCTGTGTACACCTTATTATAGTCATTGCTACTGTGCAAATTGAATTTCTAATCCCTCAGGATTTTATTTATCATGCCACCTTTCATTAGCAACATTTCTAAACCTTCTCACCTATTACTTGACCCCACATTGGCTGCAGTAACAAAGCCATCACCTTCAAGTTTGTATTCTGAAATGTCTGTACTGTGTAGGGACCATTGTAAGAACTTTATGGCTTCAGATGATGTGTGGTTTGACCCACATTAACTGACTATACCATCGGACTCACCCATGTATGAATAGCAGCCTTAAAATCTAACTTGATTATCACCCTGAAATGATTGTCTGTCATTTTTGACCAGTGCTGACTTTTGAAAGGGAAAGTCATAGATCTGTGAGGGCCATCTGGTAGATTATAATAGTTCAGGAATCCTTTAAAAGAAGAAATGTACGCAAGGCTTGTGTTCAGTTGCTCATTTTCATGCATTCATATGACGAATGTCCATTATCTTAACTCCATAATCCTTGTGGTAGAACATTTAAAAGATACTTCCCAGAAGATGGAACCCAAAAGAACCACTGATGTATCCTGAAATCTCTGAGGGCCTGATTTAGAACTCAATGAACAGGTTACGCCGTCATAACGGTGATGGATATCCCGTCCTCCAGAATCTATATCCCATAGGACACAATGGGATTTAGATTTTGGCGGCCGGATATCCATCACTGTTGTGACAGAGTAACCCCTCCGCCGAGTTCTAAATCAGGCTATAAATCGCCACATTTAAAATACATGGACCCTCATTATGAGGTCTCCTTTATCTCAGAAATTAGAACCAGATTTAACAACACCAGCCAATATCTCCCCATTATATAACAAGGATTACTTGTCTCCCCCCAGAATGGGGAATAATGCGCAGACCCAGTAATACAGGGTTCAATTCCTTCCAAGGGAAATATCCGGCCCAAATCTCCAATCATTTACCACCTGCTTGTCTGAGGTGTTTTTTCTTCTTGGTTGTGGCCTTTGCCTGTGTGCAGGGGGAGCAGGATGACAGGTCAGAGTTATTTTCCCTTCAACTGGGGAAAGCTTGTTTTCCTTTCCCCAGCTGAAGTACGATGGGGCAGGCATAGCAGCTGCCCTCAACTCCTCTGAAGTCTTTGGATCCAGTGTCTTGAGACCCAGAATTATCAGCCCAGAGTTTGAGAACCTAACAATACTAGCCCTGGAGACACTGGAAAACGTGTAATTGCCCAGAGTCCTTGCAAATTGTAATGAGGACCTTTGAGAGAACTTAGCTTGGTGTGTGAATTTGAAGACTATTGGTTACATATAATCCAATTAAGGATTATTGTTGCACAGTAGAAGACACTTTTATCAAACCGAGCTACTCGGTGTTTAGTTTAACCTTTCTAAATCGTGCTAGAATGTTCATTTCATTCGGACGTTTTGTGGTAGGATGTGTAGAGGACCAAACCACTTCAATGCACTTTAATTCCAGTCTTACCAGACAACAAGTAATGAACATTCTAAAAAGGAGTGTAGACATTCTCGAAGCACTGTGGGTGGAGAATGAATGACTGGCCCTAGATCATGCTAGGAATTCATTCTGCAGTTCTTTTGAACACAGTCATCACTTCCCTTACTCCCATTACCTGGGTCATTACTGCTCTTGCATGATAGGAGATGACTGCAGCAGTAATTATAAAAAAACATATTCTCATACGACACAGAGTCCATTTCATTAGAATATAAAGAGATAGGTGGATGTTTAAATTCATCTCCTCCACTGGTAATTTATCGGGGCTTCACTCTAATCACTGATTTTGTTTACTGTGCCACTGCTTCCAGGGACCAATAAAGATTCAGAAACACGTTTTGTCCTTGGCCTAAAAGGATCAGATCAGCCGAACCATGATTAGGACACGCTCAATCTGTAGGTAGCGTCAGCAAGTCCAGACCTGTTTTAGCCTCAGTTCGACCTCATCATTGAGGCCCAGGGTATGGGCGCAAGATTTTAGGGAGTGGTTCAGGCATTGTGTACGGTCTTGGATGTGGGTGAGGCACTAACATTCTGGTAGGCCATGCCAGTGGACAGGAGCCATGTAAGAGGTTGATTGACAATAATGATGGAAATAATCTACAAAGCTGTGGCTTTTGAGCTCTTTTCCTAATTCCTAGAGAGATGTAGTAAGCCTGATGTGAAGATGAGTATTGTTCTATGGCTCAGAGCTGACATCATTAAAGATGTCCTGCTGTCTTAAAGCTGGAGTCTTGCTCTGCTTTGGATTTTGGTGCTGAACTGACTGCCAGAGATGCCCACTTATTCTGTAAGGTACCCTGTAGTTTATAATCACAGGTTTGTTAGCAATGCACTGGGTTTTGAAGAGCATTCAGGTTTGCAGGGGTTAGTATCCAGAAGAGGGCGATCGGAGCATTTATGATGCGGTTGAATTTCCATTGTTTCATGATGAGGCAATTGGTTGTTTGTAAGATTTTGTTCAATGTAGCTGTGGTGGGTTCGGTGAGGATTTGTGAAGACCAGCTCTTGGATTGTATTATAAAGTCTTATTCCAGTAGGTAAAATTTTACTTTGCAAGATGAAACTGTAATAAAGTAGTCACAGTAGCCAATGTAATGTGTGAGATTACAGCACCTGTAAAAATGCTTTTCTCACACTGAATCACAAATTATATTTCCATTCTGTTTTCAGATTGCCTAGTCCTTAGCTGCTTGATTGAGTTAACGTGCTCCTAGTCTCTCAGACGAGAGCCTTTAAAAGTGGTGCCATAAAACTACTTACCTTTGAAATCTTTTTTTAAGTATGTTGCAAGTATGTTACTTTCCTCTGGTACTAAATGTACATCTCTTTTTACTGAAGCTATATCCGTCGAGATTGTCATATACCTTGAGATTCCTCACGCAAACTAGGATATCGGCTAGAAAACATAAAACATTGTACAACAAGCATTGGACGACGGCAGACACTGAGAACAGTATGCAGAAAATGTGGGTAAACTGGTATATGCCTCCTAGTGGTATTAGATTCGTGGACTCTTGCACTACTGAGAGTGAAAAGCATTTAAGATATGCCTGACAGGTGACATGTATCAACAGTACCCTTTTTTATACCTCTCCAAATCATTGTTGTAGTGCCCTTAGGCCTGCTTGTCAAGGCTGTGGTTACACCCTGCCTGCAGACTTTATTGGCTCAATTTATCTATCGCGACTACAATAAGCAACGATCTTAACTCAAGGTATTATACTTCCTACATTCGTGAACATGTGAAATAGCTTCTCCTTCAGGCTTAGTTGTGTGCACAAATCCTTTAAGCATGCCAGTCTTTTGTTCAAAATTCTATCAGTAATCCATGTGAACCAAGGAGCCGTGCTCCTTACCTATGTAATGCCCTGGCAACAGGTTGTTGTGACCAGGAATCATTTTCACTTGTCTTGGGTATCACCATTGCAGAAACAAAATTCCATGCCAACCATCTATAGCATACCTATACATATTACCATTGCCCCTTACTGGGTTATCTTGCTCACATGCCATGGCAAGAATGATTCCTGAGCGAGAGAGTACCTGAAGTATGGACTGTAGTAATCACTCAGACGAGTTGTAAATACATCTTCATAACACTTGGCTTTTCCGAAGTGTGGCTTGTTGAGGAAGGTGTATCCATGTGCAGTGTATGTTGTCCCACGAAAGTTTTCAGATTCACTATGTCATAACTATTTCTGTTAATTTGTTCCACATTTTATCTCAGATTGCATGTGCTTAGTATCTTGTCACCGTGTGCTTTACTGCAAGCAAAACACTAATTACTGACAGTGTAACATTGACATGAATACCAACATTTGTTAATTCCTCTTTCAGTACTATATCTGGTATATTGGAAATAATATTTTTAGATGGTGGAATTTAAACGTCCATTTCAATTCTTTTATTGTTGCTGTTAAGGATCCTGAAATGTTAAGCAGTTCTTTCAGGGGAGCCTGGTTTGGTTTTTGCTGGTAATTTATGCTAACAAAATTTCTCAAAATAAAGGCCTGTGGGTAAATGGGAAACCTGAGTAGGTAAGCATATTGCACTTCAGGTTTGAATCACACAGTATGTGGCACAACTGTTTTATTTTATTGTTAATTTAGGCATTTATTTGTATGTTTAAGTTATTGTATTGGTTTGTATAATACTGTATTATGCATGAAGCCATTAGTCTTTCAAAAGCCGGTTGTTTTTATTCAGGCATGCACTTGTTCATTCAGTGACTGGTGACCATTTGTAGCGTCGGTATGACCCTCTAGGATATATCTAGGATATATTTTTTGCCATGATGTCCTTAGTGAGTGTGCTCCTCTTATTAGAGTAAGGAGGTAGTCCATATGTTGTCTAGTGAGGTAGGGAAGGCATCTCTGAAGAAGATTATTTATGGGGTCACACGAGTAACCTCTCTTCTGTAAGGATCCTGTACCTTATACAGTTCGAAAGGGTGCAGCCCAAAAAGTAAGACGGGGAACGACAATCTGCTGTCTAAATGGGACTTCGGTATATGTGGCAACAATAATACTGTATCCCAAAGCAAGATCTGATACACATGGAAGATTATTTTTTTCAAGTAAACTGATGGCAGTTTACAGTTTTGTAAATTATTTCCATCATTATTGCTTATCAGACACACGACCTAACATATTTTTTTCAACCAGTGAATTGGTGACCGAGCATAAGAGAAAATCTCATAGTTTTTAGAAGGCCATGACGTTCTAAAATAAAGACCTCAGTTTTATCCTAGTTCATTTAATCCACCAGGAAACCGAATGAAGTGCCACTGAAGACGTGAAAAAGTTACACTAGGGGCTGCTATCCGACGGGTACACCTGTGTGTCATGAGCCTAGCAGTAAAAGCACAGGTCACGGGTCCACAGCATGTCCTTGAAGAGTGTCTTAAAGATGTTAGACAGCACATGGACCAGGGGGCGAGTCCTGTGGAACCCCCGCACCGCGGTTACAGCTTCTGTCCCTGGCGAAATGAGGGAAACCTCGAGAGCTGCTCAGTATTCTGGACAGTGATAGCAAGAATGCTGAGCTGGGGAGCATTGTCAACATTGTCAAACTATGCAGATCTAAAACGAGAAAGAATAACCCCTCCCTCATCTGCCACTTTTAGGATGCAACTAGTGAGGCCTGTCAGGGCCGAAATCCTGACAGAGGAAGATCCAAAATACACTTATCTTAAATGAATACCTATGGTTAGTCCCCTACCGTTTCATCCTTACCTGCAACTTGAGGGTAACCCAACGATGTGTTCAGATCCAAAGATGGCGTCTTCAGATGTGAGATCAGCATTGCTAGACAGTACCTATGCTGAAGGACGTATTTATCACACCTTACCTTTGTGTTCGCAGTTTAAACCACTTTTTAAATCCGGAATTGATAAATGACTCATACAGTAGGGACAGGAACAACTGGATAATCTTAATTGCTTCAATTATAGCGTCATCTTGTCTTAAGAAAACTTTCACAATGTCTTCCCATGATGCTGTTCGGCAGAAAACATGATTAAGCATAAAAGTGTTTTTTTCACTTTTGTTTGAGACAGAACTGTCATTTAACTCCAAGAGGTCGCAGGCCCCCCTTCCCCTTAGTGGACCCTTCAGAAAACATCTTGTGCATGAATTATCAAGTGAATAAAGAGAATGCTCAGACCAACGTAGCAATTCTAGCTCCTTGAAAAGAATGAGTATATTTCTTGGAAAAGATGCATCCAAGCATTGACTTCTCTTATAAATGTGTTGTTTGGATAGGAGGGCTAAGTGAGCGAACTATGTGCTAATGACAAGCCAACACAGCTCTATAACAAGGAACATTAAACCTATAATAAAATGCTCACATAATCAAAGCAGGTGAAGGGGAAGGTTTCATAAAGCTAGAAAATCTGCCAACTTCTGCTACATGTCGGCCAGTAGTAAATAAGAGTTTGATTGTCATCGGCACATTACACCTTGCATTTAAAGCAAAAGGTTTTAAAGCTGTAATTTTTCAACACTGAAAGGTTATTTTGTAATACGAATACTACTTCGAAAAATTACAACCGCACTGCCTCCTGTTTTTATTTGTCAGATAAACAGCTTAGTGGTTTAGCCTAATGTTTTGTACTATAACAAGACTGCAAACATCTGTCAGCTATGTCTTTCAGAAGCAGGCAGTCAAGCTCAATGTTTAGTAACATGGTTAAGTGCAGCATTCTGCAGCACAGTCCTGATGTTAAGTAATCCAAAGCTGCACTTTAGGCACTTAAGGCCAGATGTATCAAAGCTTTTTGCATTCGCAAACGGTGCGAATGCAAAAAGCCATTTCGGAATGTATCAAAGGCATTCTGAATGCAATTTTAAGGAATCGCTAAAATAGCGATTCCTTAAAATTGCGACCCTGTTTAGAGAGTCGCAAATTGTTTGGGGTGCAGCAGAGGGGGCCTTAGGCCCCCAGCACCCTGGGGTTATGCATTTCCAAAATTGTGAAGGCCCATAGGTGCGGATGGGGCCGATATTGCAATTTGCGATTCGATAATAGCATTTGCGATTTTTAAGAAATCGCTATTACCGAATCGCAAATGTGATACATTGCATTTTGCGAATCAGAAATAGCAATTTCTTAAAAATCGCTATTTCCGACTCGCAAAATGCATTCTTGATACATCTGGCCCTTAGGCACACGAGTACTCTGTCAAGCTGATGGCGTACCGCCCGCCGTATTTAGATGTATTGCGGCTGAGTCGCCGACTGCCACAAAGGAGTGCTCTTCCTAGCTGTCAGGCTGGCGGGTTACCGCCGACCATAGTTAGATGTAACAGGTCTACAGGTGGTGTACTGGCGGTGGATTGCTGGCGTGAGGAGGACGTCATAGGACCAAATGAACATTGTAGAATAGCAGTGGCTGTGGAATAGAGTAAAGTAAGACACACACACTGTACCATAGCCACATGTGTTTCCGCTGCACAACACACTACACATCACACCACATGCACACTATTATCCATTGCATTCCAACACAACACAAGTACATGCCGAAAACACACATTGCCATACATCTATGACACAACATAAACACATTGACACTACACGCACACACAACACAACCACATCAACACGCTGATCTACACACACACACTCACACAATATCACAACTACACACATCACAACACATCACACAACAACGACCACCACAGAACGACACTCACCTGAATGTCACACACAGCAACACAACACACAACCAGACATACACAACAGCAGACCCATATGCAAGTGGTGCACAGTCTAACACAACCACATCACCCACTACAGCTCCTTCTTCCTCACCCAGTTAATCCATTTGCACACACACACACATACTGACTCACATACACAATTGGTAGCACAACATTACAGATACAGGTCCCCTTGCAATGGCAATGAATACTGACACCACAATGACAGTTGTGTATGTGTGCAATATGTGTCATGCACCAGTGTGTCCCCATCCATATTTTGCACAGTTGTGCTCCCGACATATGCATGTCACAGTAATTTTAAAGAATTACTGTGACATGTATATGACTGCAGTGGTCCCGAGCTCATGTGCAGTGACCACACAACGTACACAGGCAATGGGCAGGCTATATTTTCACTGTGGTCCAGTGGCAGCAGCGACAGAAGGTTTTGTCCAGATTTGTCCATTTGAAAACAGAAGTGGAATCGGGGAAAAAAGGTACGTTTGTTTACCTTATATCCCCCCAATCCTCCAACTCAGGTGTGAAGGTCACACCGCCATAGTTGGTTTGGCAGTAAGGCCCATTGAGATCTCTTTGGTGGTAAGAGTGGCTGGAGTCCCGCTAATAGCCTCTATTTTCAGTAGCGCCGTCGACACAGATGAGGATTCCTCGCAGAGACGGCGGGACTCGGGTGGTCTATTGCCTATGGGATCACAAACATCTAAATCGGGTTCCGAAAACCAACGGCAGGACTGTTACCACCAAGGTCTAAAACAAACCCTTAATCTTTTTTCCGCCTCTTTTATCCACCCCGTCCCTGCAGGCTTGTTGGAAATATAATGATGTGGTCTTTATGCAGAATGTGGAGGACACATGACCTTCTTGTTGAGAGTAGTGAGCTCTTCACTTGACTATACTAATTACCAGTGACACTTTTGTTGAGTAGTGTAAATTAGCAATACCTTGCATATTTCACAGGTTTGATATATTGTGGTGTCTGCACTGAAGGGAATGGTATTGTCATGACCTATGCCACTACAGGCATCAGTAGGCTTATCATAGGTTCTATGTATTTATGTGTCTTTTTTTAGCTTTAGGTCTCACGTGCACTCAGGATTTGGCAGCAGAATTGGTGTACCCTGCATTTGGGAGTTGTAGTGTTGCTAATTGTAAGTGGTATGTATTTACATCCTTCTCCTAAAACCTAGGTAGCAACGTGAACCTCAAAAATGTTGTGCCACTATTTTAGATGAAAAAAGGTCACTGAAATCCAAGTGAATGGTCTTTTACTCATTCCAGCAATATGCCAGCAAAGCTCAAGGTGACACCAAAAATACATGCACACCACTTGGCAGACTCATGAGCTCTCATCGCCAGTACATACATAAATATCAAGTACATGTTTGTTATTACTCTTCTGGTTTCCTTTTGCTTCACTAGTCTTATGAACACTCCTCACCTTGATTTTCTAAGCCTTACTAGCATGCCTGTTTCCCACTGTTTCTGTCTGTGGCTACTGTGGGAGCACACACTGAGGCACTACCCCTACCACTGTCTCACCACACCTAAAGGCTTGAACACATGAAGACAACCCTGTTGACAAATGCCAAAGGGTTTTTTGTTGTTGACAATATGTTATTGTTTTTTGCACTAACCATACACCAGTCATCACACAGAAGATGGCCCATCACAACAGTGAAACTGCTAGTCCAGCCCCTCGATTAATGTTGCATCGTAGTGAAGGTATGCATAAATTGAGGCACATGGTCTGCCCCTCCATGAACTCTCCCAGCAGCAGCAGACACCCTTTCCCCACTTTCCTCATTCCAGACCTTTAGAATTTCAAATTCAGCTATCTCTTCCATATGACCGAATCTCCTCCAGAGAGCACAACGATGCTCATATTTTATAGCGTTTTAGGGGGTCCCTTCTGTCCTTAAATACAGGAATTTCCAACGGGGGGAGTCGCTGTCCTTCCAGGCACTAGCGATGTCCCTTTTCGCTGTCACCAGCCCCATCCACAGCAGTACGATATCTGTTGGCATCCAGTTCTTATGTCATGTGCAGGAGAACCAACTTGGGGTCCACTCTGGGCAGCACCCATCCCAACACTTTTCCCTGGCACGTCAGCGCCCCCTCTCAGAACGGGGCCAGTCTCCCCTTCCCAACTGGCATCTCAGGCAGTGGTGTGTGTCTACTGTCTTCATCCTCCACAGCTTCTCCTGGGTGTAGTAAACTCTGTGTAAATACTTCCATTGTATGGGGCAGAAATGTGAGCCAATAGCTGCCTCTCCAGGGGAGAAATAGGCCTTCCTCCAGTCATCATCTTTCAGTCGCCCCTGGTCGTCTGCCTAAGCCTCTCTCAACTGATCAAATGTGTCAGGGGTATTAATCACTAATGTTCGGTACATCCGGGAGACGTTGTGTTCAGTTAGCTGTAAGTATTTGTGCCTCCATGGGAGTGTATTCTGGTATGTCTGTGCATTCTCTAAAGTATGGAGTTAGATTGTGTCTTAATTGTAGGTATCTGAAAAATTGTAGGTCATAGTCCACCTGTAGTTCCTGAAATTATTTCATATTGGACCCTGACATGTCGTGTCCCATCTTTGTGATACCAATAAAATCCCAGGACCTAAAAACTTTGAGGGCCGCAACTTGTCACAGTCGAGTCTCAAACCATAATGGGGTTTACTTTGTCAATCATACCTTTCAGCCAAAGGCTCTGTGAGAGTCCACCCGCGTCTGGAATGCCACCTGGGTGGCTGCTGGGAGTTGCACTAATGGAGCTCCTCCATACAGCAGATTTAGGAGAGGGGTCTCCTGCGTTGCCCGCCGTTCGGTGGTGAAAGCAAGATCATCTACACTGGTGAACCACCACTGGTTGATGACAATAAGGTGCGAAGCTCTGTCCGGAGTGGCAATTCCACCGTCATATGTGGATTTGTAGCACTTGGAGAGAGCAATCCTGGGGGTGCAGTTCCTCCACAGAAAAGCTCGCAGCAGGGATTCTAGTCTCTTAAAGACCGAGATGGGGAGTGGGAAAGAGTACCTCTGCAGTTGATATAGCAGACGGGGCAGTATGACCATTGTATTCATAGCTGAGCATCCAATAATAGATAATGGCAGTGTCGCCCAATAACCCAGATCCCGAGTCGCCACAGTCAAGATGGGGTTGAATGTTCCATTTCCAGGCTTGTGCAGGGTTGCCAGTCATGTACACTCCCAGGTATTGGAAACCCTCCCTGAGCATCTGTAATTCTGTCACCCAATCTAGCTCCCCAAAGTCACATGCCACAGGATACACTGAGGATTTGTATTTGTTAATGGTGACCCTGGAGTACTCATCAAAACCCCCCAGAATCTGTAGAACTGGGGGACCCAAATTAAGGGGGTCATCTAGAAACATCCAGATGTCATTGGTGTATAGTGTGATCCTTTCTGAGATCTCTGGCTTCCACTCCAGGCCCCTCAACAAGGCATCCACCCTCACACATGCCACCATGGGCTCGATTACAATTGTGAACAGCAGGCGTAACAGGGGACAGCCCTGTCTTGTCTCTCTATGTCATGGCAAGTAGCTGGAGAGCGAGTCTCCCACCCTCACTCTTGCCCAGAGGTCGAGGTATAGCAGCTGCACCCAGGAGATTAATTTAGGCCCAAAGTTGAGCTTGTGCATTGAGCAAAGCAGATAGTCCCAATATACAGAGTCAAATACCTGGTGAGAATCCACCAACAGAGGTGTGTGGGATCCAGGTAGTTTGTGGCCTACTACCAATGCATTGTGTACCTGTCAAATAGTGTGCCATATGGCTTTCTTAGTCATAAGGCTAGATTGATCTACATGGACTAAAGTGCTAATCACGGAACGTAACCTGTTGGCCAGGGCCTTTGCCCAGATTAGCCTCAGTGTTTAACAGGGAAACAGGACGGTACAATGAACAGCCGTCTGGTGGATGTCCCTGCTTATGTATGACAACTATTTTGGCTAGATTAAGGTTGGGAGGAAGCTTGCCTTTCTCTTGGGCCTGCTCAAATATTTTCCAGAGGGAGTCAAGTAGTAATCCTCTATATACCTTAAAGAACTCTACTAGTAGGTCATTGGGGCCAGGGGTTTTGCCCGAGTGGAACTGCGGTAAGGCCTTCCGCACCTTTCACAAGTGATATCTCTGTCCAGATAGTCCCGGTCTTGATCATACGGGGGATGCATGAACGAGTTTCTCATAAAATCTCTGAAAGCCCTGAGATTTCCCTTTAGTGGTTAATCGTATAACAGTTTGTAGTAAGCAGTAAAGCATTGGGCAAAAGCTGCAACCCCTGTGTGCCTGACTCCCATCTCATCCACTATGAATGGAATACGTATGCGATTTGCAGTGTTGGTACATAGGCAGTGCAGGGTCTTACTGGTCTTGTCATCCCATTGATAGTTACGGGTCTGTGTAGCGAGCCAAGCCGCTCTGGTGTTATCCATGAGCAGCTGACAAAGTATTTCTTGTTGATACAGTGAGTTCCGCATGAGGGTAGAGGAGCTGGACACCACGTGGACGCCTCCAGCTCGGCTATGTGGGTCTCTAGGTCAGTCATTTCTAGTCTGTGCTTCTTGCGTCCACCGGATATACATATACATTAATGTTGCCCCAGAGTAGGGTCTCCCAGAAAGTCTCTAGGTACTCTACTGTACCCATATTGATGTCAATGTATCCCTTAACAGCGGTATGGATGTGAGTGTTGGCCTCACCGTCTTGATGCCACCAGGAATGTAGAGAGCAGCCAAGCTGTGAGTTCTGCGGTCCAATATATGTCCGCAATGGAGAATGGTCTGAAAGACCGCAAGCATGGATATGGGTGTTTTGCACCTTGTGGGACTCTGACATAAATATAAGGAAATAGTCAAGTCGGGAGATTACTTTCTGGGCTCCTGAATTGAAAGTATAGCCCCATCCCCTTGGATCTAAAACTTGTCACGTATCTACCAGGTTCATGGCATTGAAAAGTCGAGCCAGGGGGTACCTGCTGATCAGCGCCCCCTGTCTTCGAGGTCTGGTACAATCTCCAGTCAGCTACCCTGTAAACACATCAGCCATGTAGCGTCTAGACCATTTCATGACCACACCATGCTTGACGGGGTCTAAAATCCCATTACCATTCCATAACAGAAGGTGAATAGTCCTGGTATTATGTGCATCAGGCTGTGCTGCCATTAGGGCTGTCAAAGTGTTGTCTAAGGTTGGGTGAGAAGGGCAGTCGGGGCTCAGTGTCAGACTTGTCCATGTACGTCAGTCCCTGGTGTAGGTGCAAAAAAGACAACAGAGCAGAACCATAACCAACCCTCTCACCCCCTCCCTATACCTTTTGAACATGAAGTACCTGTTGTGGGATAAACAAGGAAGTGCTGCCAACTGGGCAACCAAACCCTAACAATGTTCCACTGTACCATTCTCTTGCCAGCCCCAGACGATTACCCACAAATGTGAAAAGTAAACAAAGAAAAGAAACGAGAGTCCACATGGTCAGCTGTATGCTCCCTCCGCTTTAATGTCTGGAGTGAACTGCCAGGATAGGCCCTTTTTATTAAAGCGTTGTCAAGGGGCCTGAGTCTCTGCTAGAGCTAGGATGCAATAACCCTATTCCCCTGCCCCTCCCCACACACCAAGATCGGATCCATGGATTTTAAACAATGGCACTCTGGATGGTCTGATAGTCCAGCTGCAGAGTTGCGCCTCCTCCACATGTGCCGAGAAAGATGTGACAACTGCCCCCATCCCCAGTCCAACTCCACCAACTCAGAAGCATGTGGGTGAAGAGGCCACAGCCTGGCAGGGGGCGGAGGTCTTTCCTCTAGCCATGTCGAGGCTGCTTCAGGTGCCACAAAGAAATGAATTTTATTCTGGTAAAGCATGTATTGAATCTGGAGTGCTCGTAGTTTATGTTTGACTGTTAGGAAGTTGCACCTATCTCATTGAACTTTGAGTGTGTTGTCAGGGAAGACCATCACATGGGTGGACTCGCATATCAAATTCTTCTGTAGCCAAGAAGCCTTAAGTATCTTGTTGCGGTCAGCAAAGTTAAATATACAGGAAATGATGGGGCGGTACAGGGCTCCCAGTGGCAGCCTCCGCACCAGAGACCTGTGTGACCTCTCCATCGCAAAGCAAGGACACATCTCCTCCTTCAGCACCTAGGTTTTCAGCCAGTGAGTCACAAATTTAGTTTTGGAGGACCCCTCGACATCCTCCAGGAACCCCACAATTCACATGTTATTTTATCCTGAGCAATCTAATACCTAAAGTGTAATCATAGCATCACTTTTCTTTTTTTTGGATGGTCAGTTTATTCGTGGTTTGAAATTCTTTGAAACACAAAATGATCTTTTTAATCATGTGAAGTAAAGCTGTGCCTGAATTGGACTTCTTTTTCCAAAAAGAACCCTTATTTTAGGTTTATGTTATAATATTGCATGGCTTGTCACTAGTTAGATGATAAGTAAAGTCTTGAAATTAAAGTAGTGGCAAAATAATTCCCAAAGTGGCATCCATGTATTAATCAGATTTCATATGGCTACTATTGGTTGGCACGGTCGCTGATGTATCACACACTTCAGACAGTGACCTTGCCTAGGCATGAAGACTGGGGAAACTGTTCACAGAAACCCTTCCCTGCCTCACCCATACAGTGCAGAAAGAGCATGTCGTTTCTGACGACACTAAATGTTGCACCTCACATTACAACATAATTTTCAAACCTTCTTTTCCGCTGTTTGAAGCTGTTGGGTAATAGTCTGCCTTGGACGTCTTCCAGTAGTAGGACTATTTTCACAATAAGAAAGGCCTAGAGGCTTACTAAATCAACAGTTAGAACAGTTTACAGTATGGAATGCAGTACATAGCACAGCCCATACAGAACGCTTGCCCAATACCCTGTAACGACAACCTGCAAAAGATGCAAAGAGGACCTTGATAAAATAATGCCACCATGCTGGGTACTGCTGCAGCTACACAGACAAAAGGCTGTGTTGCAAACCAAAATCTGCCATGCACAAATGTTCAAACCTGCCCCAAACTGTAGGAAGCCAGGACTAGGATTGGGCTGGACAGACCCTGGTTGGGTCTTAGCAGCCATTCCAACTCTGACAGCAGCGCCTTAGCCTTCACCCTACCAGGAAAATGCCAGAGTAGCAGAATGTCTAGCCTGTTCCTGTATGATGGACGTGATGAGAAAATTGTGATGACCAATTCCCAAACTAGATTAGTGAACTGTACACATGACGTGTGCCCTACCGTCTTCTCTTTGCAGCGTTTTCTGGGTTATGTGATGAGGTAAACACCTGAATGCAAAAACAGATGGACTAGTGTCCTGTTTGATGATGCTGGTTCTTTTGACCCGCTTGTTTAATGCATCCACTGCTGGAATCCATGTTTGTTCTAATGGTCACAGCTCATAGTCGTCTTTTCGCCTTCAATAAAATGAGCACCATTAAGATGGGTGACAATGGCTTCAAGAGTTCTCTCCGGGTGAACATGTGCTTCACAAATATGTAATGTTGCGCTCTTTATTCTTTCAGAGTTTATCCCCATTGATCTGGTCTCTAGGCTTTGTGTAGTTGCTTATGCACAAGAGCAAGTGTAATGTTGCAACTGGTGTGCATGTTGGCATGTCTTGAGTCACTGACGTTGGTGTGCAAAGTGAGAAACCAGCAACAAGTTAATGGGTGTATGAAGTGCGCTCTCCCTTGCATGCTATGATGATATGTACCCTTCCAGTGATATCTCAAGCATCAGTTGTGGTCTGTTGCAAGTACAGTATTGCATAGATTTTGTGATTCCTTGCTATTAGTGCCTTAAAATGCTCCATTTTACTTTTAGCCACTTTTGACTCACTGCAAACTCACTGAAATGCAAAGAGAGCAAGCAGGATTCAGAAAATACAGACACTGATAGCATGTTGAGTATGCATCAAACATGCTTTACTGTGGTTGCCTCAAGCTTTACCACTGGCTGTGAGTTGTAGGTCTTTAGAAATAGTTTCTTTCTCATCTACCACAGTTATTGTCTATTCCACACTCTAGCACATAGCGTTTGAACTTCACTATATTGTGGTTACTTTACTCACCTTAATAAATGGAGTAATAATTCAAAAAATGCATCTTACAGTGCTGGCACTGCAACATATCTAGTGTATGTTATCCCGAAGAATCTGTGCTTCATATGAAGAATGTAAGAATGACCAGAATGGAAAATAATTGGGCACTTGAGGAATTAAAGATTGTTGTCAAATGATGAACAGCGGTCAACCTGAGTACAGAATAGTTCCCTCCACTTACTCTTGAATAACGTCTTAGGGCCTCATTACGTGTTTGGCGATCCTAAGACTGCCAAGCTCGTAGTGGTGGTCAGACCGCCGCACTCCTGGCAGTCCGACCACCAGATTATAACCATGGCGGTCAGACCGCCAGGGGACGCCGCCACCGAAAGGATCATTGATGCCGATGGAGTGGCAGCAGTTAGTCATGGTCAGCCACTGTGGCGCTGAGTTCAGCACCACCGTGCTGATCACGAGTCCATTTTCCGCCAGTGGCCAGATCTGTGGTTGCCATCCTCCCCATGGGTCTGACGGGCCCACAGTCGGCCCACCAAGCTTGTACTTAGGCCCTTGTTCTTTAAACTCTAGTCATACCCTAAAGGAACAGTGCTGCTAAGAAGCTCAGCCTTCCTCTGTGATGACTCCAACTGCTTTTTTCAGAAAACTCATACATAGAACAGGTTAGACATCACCCCGGACCATCAGCAAAATCCCTTAGACAGTCTGAACGTGTGCACAGAATGTGAAAGATCTTTGAAACAAAATGAGATGGCAGAGCATAAATCATACAAAGGCAAAACTACAGGAAGTGGATCAAAGAATTGTGAATTAAAATACACACTACACATAATTGTACATTATATGTACAACACCACCAATGATAAGTCCTAGGAGAGTGTTCTTCAGTTCACCAGAATGTGCTTCATTAACCTCTAAAGATACAACCTGGCCAGTGGCACTAGGCATATTGTTGCCGCTAGATTGCCCTTTAACCAGCAAGATGCCTTTGGGGCTGATTGAGATAGAAGATTGGGAATGTGAAGCTGGATCTTTTCAATCCTTTCCTGCTACACAAGAAGTGAAGCTTCTTCTTCCCTTGTGATTGAAGTTAGAAAATCTACTTAAGGGTATTCCTCTGTCCTCTCCCTCTCCTGTGGTCATCACAATATCTCTGCCAGGCTCAGGGATGTTTGTCTCTCCCTGAGAGCCTGAGAACTTTCAATTTGAGAGAAGTAGAAGCTGCCCATCAGACTCTAAAAGTCTTCTTACCACATAAAGATTTTGATCAGGGCAGACAGTATAAGAGCAAAAACTTATATCCACATGCTGTGGGTCCAGATCGCTTTCATTTATGAAGATATCAGACAAGGGGCCAGATGTATCAAAGATCTGTTTTGCATTTCTTAAATAACTAATTTTAACAAATCGCTATTTAAGAAATGCAAATTGTGATGTATGAAATTTGCGATTCGGTAATAGCGATTTCTTAAAATTTGCAATCGCTATTACCGAATCGCAATTAGAGAATGGGACTCCATTCACCCCTATGGGTCTGTAGGCCTGTAGGCCCATAGGTGCAAATGGTTTTGCATTTCCCAATTTGCAAGTTCCAGTTAGGAATTCGCACATTAAGTAATGCAAACCCCAGGGTGCTGGGGGCCTAAGGCCCCCTCTGATGCACCCCAAAACATATTTGCGGACACGTGAAGCA
Source organism: Pleurodeles waltl (assembly GCF_031143425.1). Classification (NCBI taxonomy): domain Eukaryota; kingdom Metazoa; phylum Chordata; class Amphibia; order Caudata; family Salamandridae; genus Pleurodeles; species Pleurodeles waltl. The sequence continues at coordinate 1,979,492,006 of NC_090440.1, read as the reverse complement.
AACACATGCCCTAGGGCATGTGTGCGCTACATGTCATTTTTAAAAATGCATTTATAATGTATTTTTATAAATTGCACATGCTTACCACCAAATTGGATTTGGTGGTAATCGCATTTCCTAAATGCCCAATTCGCATTTAGGAAATGCTTGATACATGTGCTTTCGAAATCGCAACTAGGAATTCCCTATTTGTGATTTCCTATTTAGAGAATCGCAATTTGCGATTCTCTAAATGGGGTCGCAATTTTAAGGAATCGCTATATTTGCGATTCTTTAAAATTGCACAGCGAATGCCTTTCATACATCTTGAAAGGCATTTTTGCATTCGCAAATGGCCGAATTTTGCGATTTGCACTGTTTGTGAATGCAAAATTGCTTGATACATCTGGCCCAACCTCTTTCTGTGGGCAAAGAAGACGATTGTCTCCATATCTGCAATGCTCATTCAAGAGATAGCAAATACCCTGGTGGAGAATTTAAGCTTGGAGGTTCCTTCCTCAGTTATCTATCGCTTCCATCCAACAACCTTTTCACAGATAGTTCAGAGGTGGGGCCGTCCTATGATAGACTTGTCTGCTTGCACACTGAACACATTGGTGGACAGGTTTTGTTCAAGGAGAGGGAGGAACAAGCCTAGGTGCTGGATGCTCCTTCTCTACATGTGGTCTCATGGTCTTCTGTAGGCATTTCCACTCTTCCCCTTAATTGTCAGATTTCTACTCATGGGCAGGAGGGAAAATGTTTGTGATCTTGATAACGTCACCCTAGCCCCCCTTGAATTGGTTTCCTCTCCTGATAGTCATGAAGTATGTAGTGGATATTTCCTACAAATACCTTCCCACTAGTTTTTCCAGAGTTACGGCAGAAGGTTCTGGTGGAAACTCAAATTAGCAGTTTGGAAGTTGAGAGGTTAGGAATGAAAAGTAGGGGGTGTGGGAAGATCTGGCCACTAACCTGCAGGCATCTAAAAGAACCTCAACTCCCAAGTCGTATGCTAGGCACTGGGGTATCTTTAGTGAATGGTGCAGAGTTAGAGAGTAAGATCCCAGAAATATTGATCTGATTCAGGTGATGTCATTCCTTCAGAATGGTTCGAATTGTGTCTTAGAGTGTCCACATTAAATATTCAGTTGGCGAGAATTACAGCCTTTATAGTTTCTTGGGGGAAACTTACTGATATTGAAGGGTTGGTGTTACGCCCCTTTAAGAGGTTAAAATATATCCGTCCAGGTCCATAATGGCCGTTTCCTAGCTGGGATCTGTTAGTAATACTAGATGCATTGTATGGTCCCCTATTTGAAACACTTGATAGAGTAGATATTAAGATCTTGATCCTCAAAATGTTCTTTTTGGTTGCAATTACATCACCAAAGAGACCAAGCAAATTGGGGTCCTTATTTTCTCTGCATCTTTTTTTAAAGATTTTTGAGGATAGGATGGAACTAAAGCCATGTCCTTTCTTCATTCCTAAAGTTTACTCCTCCTTTCATAGGGAGCCAGAAGTGATTTTGTATGAATTTGTTACTGATCCCAAGACGAAGGAGGAATTTGGATTCCACAATCTGAATGTAAGGAGGGATCACCTTTATATTAACAGACTAGCTTAATTTAGAATCTCTGAATCTATCTTTGTAAATTTTGCCCAGGGAGAAAGTCAGCAAGCCAACAATTTCCTCTCTAAGTAGGTTGATCAAGTCTGATTTCTTTAGCTTATAGGGCAACAGGCAACTATTCACCAGTAGGAATTCAGGGCAGGTCCACAAGGGGAATCTCTATGTCTATGGCAGGGAGTGAGGGGTCCTCAGTAACAGAGATCTGTAGGGCAGCCTCCTGGGTTTCTCCCTCCACTTTGATAAACCACTGCAGGATTTTTCAGGAGGTTGAGTTGAAGAGTGTATGTGGGTGTGGAGTGTTAACTTCTATTCAGTAACTGATAATATCTCTGAAATACCCATCACTTGTTAATAAAGTACTGTCTTTTCAGCATGTATGTTAGTTGCCCTGGCACTGCTTTGTAAATCTAACTCTGTGAGGAATTCAAGCGAGGGAGGGAAGGTTAGTTAATGCCCCAATTACTAACCGTTAATTGCATTACTCAGTCCTACTCCCTCGCTTCAATTCATTACATCCCTCCCGCGCTCCTGGTCATTCCAGGCCATTCATGGTTGTATCTGTGCTTTTAAGCAAACAGGAGGAACGGAGGGGGATGTTAATTACTTGATGATTGGCGTCTGGGGAGACGGGACTGCCTCATTCTGTAATGAATTAAAGTGAGGGAGCGGGACTCCGAATAATGCAATTTCTGGTAAGTAATTGGGGCATGATACCACGTGACCGGAATGCGCACAGTTTATGTAAACTGCAAGCAGTGCCCTATGGCAGAGATAAGTGAAATATGTATAGCCTCGCTTAGCGTGTGGGACTTGCTGTGCACAGAATGCTGTATTATAGGGAGGAGTGAATGCACTAAGCCTAGTTCTGGAGTATGCACAGAATGCTGTATGACACACATATGTGCAGTGGTCTTAAATGCATTAAATATGTTAGGATGGGGACGAGTACAATTGGATAGAGTGTACTGGCTTGGGTTGAGAGATATGGAAGCAGACGGGCTGCCTTACATACATGGCGTTGATAATGGGAAACCGATACATGCAGAATTTTGGGGTTTTTTAGGAAGTACTCGGGTCTGGCTGAATTTAGCTAGGTGTGTTGTGGTGCTGTATTTCCCCAGAGTGTGTTTTGGGAAGTCAGTTATTTGAGCTGCAGAACGATACTGAACATGAAGCTACCTAGTGACTAATGGGACATTATTTGTACCTTACTACCTGTAATAGGAATCTCCCTACTTGAACACTAGAGTCTACACTTAGGGGGTTATTGTAACTTTGGAGGAGTGTTAATCAGTCCCAAAAGTGACGGTAAAGTGACGGATATACCACCAGCCGTATTACGAGTTCCATAGGATATAATGGACTCGTAATACGGCTGGTGGTAAATCCGTCACTTTTCCGTCACTTTTGGAACGGATTAACACCTCCTCCAAAGTTAGAATAACCCCCTTAGTCACAGTCATATTAAAACAAAAAAATACTACCTAAAACAGCAGAACAAAAGAGGCTTTGTGTCTTCTGTTCAACCGCGCTGCACTAATATCTGGACCAGAAGTAAACATGCTGCATTGGCCCCAGTGTTGGAGGAATTACACTGATCTTTGTCTGCACGACAGAGCCCTGCCCAGAAGTGGTCCCTAATTGTGCTTTTAGGTTTCGCCTGCACAGCGCTTGTGCTGTCCTTGTGAAATCTATTGTATTCAATATAAATCTTGAAAGGGGCTTACATCCTGCCCTCACTTTTCATTGGTTGGCGTGCTTGCCACTTACTTTTCCTCCTTTTCTATTAGCTGTAGCATACTATTTGCTCTCTTCGCGAGTCTTGTGCTGGAGTGTATACCGCTGCACTATGCACTGCAGTGCCAGTCGCCGTGAGACTTAGCAGGATGTACTGCCTGGTATACAAAACATGCTCATAAACCCGAACTTCATTCCCACAAGTCATTCTTTCCTTTTCACTACAATGAACCAGGGCGTGCATTCCTGCTCCACTGACGAAGTCTTTTAAAAATGAAGCATACTTTAAAATACTCTGGGTCGCTAATGTAAATGCAAACGTCTGACAAGGTTAAATCCAGTGACAATATTGTTTTTATTTTTTCTTGAATGGATACACTGAGTATATACCTCCCACCAGTATTCTGAAGAATATCTGTCGTGAGGTCGCGTCATTAATCAACATCAGCTGATGACTTCAGTGCTCGAGCTCAGGGCCATATGGCCACCACGGCGACCTGGTTTCATCATAACTCCTGGTCATGTGAGCAACAACTAGCTAACGGTCATTGCTTCCGGGACAGCAGGCCCCTCTGTTCCCACCCCTTCTACTTCCTCCCCACTCTCACTGACAGCCCTCCCTTCCAGAATCTCCCCTTCCCCCATCACTTGCCATCTGATCGGTAAAGAGTCCCTAGGGTGGGGCTACTCACATTCCAGAACGTGCAGGCATTTCTCTCTAAATCTTCAGGTTTCTAAAACAATCTGCCTTCACAGGACTTTGCTTAAATGTGGTTTGCCCCCCCAAAAAAAAAAACTCTTTACCCTGCTTTTCTCACCTCCCTGCCTCTTAACTTGTTATTAATCCCACAGACGGAACCTAATGTTTTTACCAGTGCTTGTTTATATGTTTCCAACCCTTAGCCGCAGCAGGAGGCGGCTGGTTTTCTTCCAGCTTTGCTTCTGCTCGGTGATGTTATCGCACACAACGCTTGATGCCCCGGGGGACCGAGAGGAGGTGGACGGGGGAAGTAGAAAAACGTTTTCTACTTTTCTAAGGCTAAACCGTGGTAAAGTTTGAGGTGTAGTCATGTCATTAAGACGAAATGGAAGACGGCCAATCAAACCTTGGTAATAAGTAAATGTATAAATATGTGCCTTTTATTAAAACCCCCAGTGTACTGCGTACTCGGCTGCCCTGTTCACAAGGAACACAGGTCATCCTTTTCTCAGTGTTGCATTGTCGGTGTTTCTTTTATCCACCGTGCACCACGGCGCGGTCTTCCTTTGCCACGCTAATGACATTTCCTTTCAGCTTTAGTACCATATCTCCTGTGGGCATTCACATTGTTTGAGCCTTCCGGAACACGCCAACCGCAGAGCCAAGCTGTTCCGGCTCAAAAGAAAGGCTAGCGAGGTCACATGCAGATGAGCAGCACTCCGTGTCCGCCCTGATGTCTCGATGTAGACAAATTGCGAGCATGACTGCTGGTGTGATTTGCAGCCAGAGTGATAGAAAGATTTGTGGCAGGATACGCAGCATTACCACATTCTTCATCGCTTATTGTGTTTTGTAGCTACTGGCAATTATTTCAAAGATGCAACATTCATGCTTGAGTACATGCTCATCCAGGCCACATATTGTTTTACCTACATATTTGTAACCACCTCCTTTTTAATTAACTGTACAAGTAGGAGTGACGCACTCTCTAAAGATTTCACTGCAATACAGCTGATCTTGCGGACTAGTTTAGGATTTCTCTGCAGTGCCGCTTGTCTAGGTTTCACTGCAGTATAATTGTTGATCGTTGCCATGGCAGTTTAGGAATTCTCTAAAAGCTGATATAACTTTACCTTCTTAAGTGTTTTTGCATCCACATCCAAGCTCTGTCAATAATGCAAAATCGTGTTTTAGCCGAAAAGCCTTAGTGATTCTCTGAATGACCGGTGATTGAAATACATTATGTTTGAAGAGGTGGGACTAGGGGAGTACCGTCCAATTTGTGACACCTAGCTTCTTACCTTGTGACACTCTCACCAGGGCAGCGACCCTCTTGGAGAGATGTTTGTAAAAAAGGAAAACAAAAACCATTGAAAAATGGCAGCCGTGCATTCATACTCACAGCCAACTTTCAATGTTTTTTGCCAAAAAGATGGCAAAAACAAATGAGCGTCGACAGTCTATTGCTCTGCTTCCCGGTGTCCTAGGTGAGACCTTTTAGCTTTGCTACTGCTTGTGTGTGATGAGTGACTCTATACTCGAAAGGAAGTGGAACTCCCAATGCCTGAATTAGCCTGGTCAAGGCTAATGATAATTTTCAGATATTGACAAATTGACCTCCATGCAGAGACCGTCCTGCTCTTTATAGCTTAGAGAAAGAACAACAGGTTGTGGCTTCGTTTTTGGTAGTCATTCCAGAGCTGGGGCCCTGTTACAACAAATGAGGTGGCAGGGTAGCTGCTGGTCCTTTTGTTTCCACACACTGCCCCAGCTCTTGCGTCCCCCATGCACTCCTTCTTATCTGGGTAATCCACACAATACTGGAAACTGTGCTTTCTCAAAAACTGAAGGCCCATTAAACTGCACCAGCAACACAAACTATTTTAGATGGGCACCCAAAGGCCACCTGCTGTAAATGTGGGTCTTGTATCTACTTCACATGGAGATGGAGAATTTGCTTGCAGTTTCCTGTCCTAATATTGTCTGCGTAACACATGTCTGAGGAGTTCTTTGCACAGCATTTCTAAAGTGTTGGGCGACCACTGGCACTGAATGTTTGGTTCTGTGTGCCCTGTGTTAATTAAAGGAGGTTCACTCACCTCTCGCCTCTAGCCTGTTTCTCAAATCACCAGATGGAGTTGAAGTTCTGGGAATATTTAACACGGCCTATATTTATGCTGGCAGTTATAAACATTACTCAGAAGTCTTACGACACTCTGTAGAGAGATCCTACATAAGGTTCATTAAGCTCAGCATTGCCCAACCCATGTAGGGGTGTAACCTATCCATTCCTCAGGAACATTCTACTCAGCTTCGTGACTCTTATTCACTGATGTATGAGGGCGAAGCACGGGAGGTCATCTAGAAATAGAAGCCACCAGGCATTCGCCTGAGGAGATGGCTGAACACGCAGAGCACCAAGAGGAGCAGGTTTGTGTTAGAGACAGCTGAACACGCAGAGCATCCAAGAGGAGCGGGATCATGCTAAGGAGACAGCTGAATACTCAAAGGACTCAAGAGGAGTGGGTTCATGCTAAGGAGACAGTTAAACATGCAGCGCACCAAAGACGCAGTTTCATGCTAAGGAGGCAGCTGAACACGCAGAACACCAAGAGGAACGGGTTCATACAAAGGAGACAGCTGAAGACTCCACCCAAGAAGAACGGTTTCATGCTAAGGAGACAGCTGAACACTCGAGGACCCGAGGAGAGCAGGTTCATGCTATGGAGACAGCGGAACATGGAGAGCACACAACAGGAGCGGGTTCATGCTAAGGAAACAGCTGAACACTCAAGAGGACCCAAGAAAAGCTGGTTCATGCTAAGGAGCCAGCTGAACACTCCACCCAGGTTCATACTAAGGAGACCACTGAACACTCTTTGCACCAAGAGTGGCAGTTTCTTGCGAAGGAGACAGCTGAACGTGCAGAGCACCCAAAAGGAGCGTGCTCATGCAAAGGAGACAGCTGAACACTCTGAGCACCCAGAGGAGCGTGTTCATGCTAAGGAGACAGCTGAACACTCAGAGGACCCAAGAAAAGCAGGTTTATGCTGAGGAGACAGCTGAACACTTCACCCAGGTTCATACTAAGGAGACAGCTGAACACTGAGCACCCAGAGGAGCGGGCTCATGCTACAGAGACAGCTGAACACTCCTTCCAAGAGAACCTATTTCATGCTAAGGAGACAGCTGAACATGCAGAGCACCAAAGAGAAGTAGGTTGATGCTAAGGAGACATCTGAATACGCGGAGCACCAAGAGGAGTGGCTTCATGCTAAAGAGACAGCTGAACACTCCGCCCAAGAGGAGCGGTTTCATGCTAAGTAGACATCTGAACACTCAGAGCACCAAGAGGAGCGGTTTCATGCGTAGGAGACAGCTGAACGCGCAGAGCACCAAGAGGAGCGGGTTTGTGTTAGAGACAGCTGAACGCGCAGAGCACCAAGAGGAGCGGGTTTGTGTTAGAGACAGCTGGAGCCTCAGAGCACCAAGAGGAGCGGGTTTGTGCTAAAGAGACAGCTGGAGCCTCAGAGCATCAAGAGGAGCGGGTTTGTGCTAAAGAGACAGCTGGAGCCTCAGAGCACCAAGAGGAGCGGGTTTGTGCTAAAGAGTCCTCTGTAGACTCCACCCAAGCAAAGCGGGTTTATACCGGAACCCTACTCAAGCCTGTGCCACTAAACCAGATGGCCTGGCCATTTCTTGGTTAGATGCTGTCATTCTCAAGTGAAAGCCAAATACTGGGTGAAAAGGTCACCAGCTCGCAAATCTCTTAAGGCGATCTGTTGCTGGGGTGGCGGGAAACATCTCAAAATGCTTGCCTCTAGCCCATAAGCATGCTAACAGGTCTGTTTCAGTTGGCGAAGGCTTGCAGTTTACTAATTTCTAACGTGTTTCTGGTTTGAAAAAGGCTGTGATACAGTTGGGATAGAGGTGGCACAAGACGGGGAACGTGCAGCAACACGCGGCATGATCTCGAGAGGTGCAAGCTGCGGAATGTACCGAACCCCCGCCTGGGCACAGTCAGACGAGATGAGTGATGCAACGTCTCGTGCATCATCACATCCCGCATGTTTATGAAACGGCGGCGCGTGAGCAGCGCCACACTGGCGGATTCCAAGCTTTGACTGAGTGTGAAGGTGTGAGGCTCGGCCGTGGCCTGCGGACTGCCTGATCTCGGCGTGGACGGTCACTCACACTTATTCAGTATGAACAACACACTCCGCATTTCTGTTTGCCGTTTGCCAGTTAAAGCCAATGACAAAACAATAGACGAAAACCACCAGAGGAGGTGTGGCACTGGTCTGTAGACATTGGCGCGTGAAAAGTATTTTCTGTGGTTTCGTACAGGAACGCCAGGCCTTCTTTTATTGCCGTTGATTAGGTTGCGTGTTCGATTCTGCGATAAGTACGGAAAGATTTCAGAATGACAAGATCGTGCATTTTTATTTTGTTTTATGTTATTTTGGGCTTCACGTGTGCCACGTGTTAAGTTTTATAATAAGTATATTAAGCTGTTTATTAAGTAAACTTGTAATGGTCAGCTTTAGTATCTCCCAACTATTTGAACTTTAAACATCTTTGGAAACGCCTACTAATGTCTTTTTTCCAAGTTTGAGAGCCACTATCTAGGATTCTTAAGATGTCATTTTTGTAGTTGTCTGTACAGGTTGAAGTTTTGAAATTTTGTTTTCTTTGTAATAGTCTTTCGTTTTCACCAGTTCAACAAGCCAGCAATACGGCATACCACCAAGAGACCTTCGGGTGCTAGTCATATTTTGCAAAACAGCTCACGAACACAGACTACAAATACGCCATCCAAGATGGATAAGAGGTCAAATGAACTGTTGAGCTCCCGCAAAAAAAATGCTAGTGCTGTTAAAAATTGAAACTGCTAAAGATGGCACTGGAATCATATATCGGCCTGGGAAGAAAGTCTGATTGAAACGATATACGTATGCCTCCGTCAAACGCTAAGGCCTCGTTTAGCCGCCAGCATGCAGATCCAGCATTACCTCCCGTCCCTCCCTCGCCTTCCTTTCAAACCAATGAGGCCTCCCGCCTCCCCCCTAGACCCTCCCTTCCCCTTTTAAACCCCCCCCCACCCCTACCCCCTCCTGTTCTTTTGTCTAGCCCACGCTAGACGTTTCCCTTTTCCTTACCTTCACGGCGGGGCCTGGGGGTCATCGTTGGAGGCACTCCTCGGGACGCGGAGCTCTGAGAGGAGTGCTACGGCCGGGTGCGTCTTTGATGAGCAGGCGGGGCTGCTCGTACGGCGCATATTGGGAGGCGGCTGACGGGGTCAGCCGGCTCTCTGTGGCTGGGGCGTCGTGTTCCGGATTTCTGAGCCGCGGGGAGATGCCGGAGTGCAGTTTTTGGGTTCTGTGAGGTAGGACGGGCGTTCTGCCCGCAGTTTTATGGACATTGCTTATGGTTTTGACCTTTTAAGGGATTGGTGGATGGGTGTTGTGGGAGGTCCAGGGCACTATATATTGGGAGTGTTTTTAGGTGGATGGCAGTGTGTTTTGGATGCTATCATGCCTAAGGCTCCGGCTAAGAGACGAAGGATTGTGTCTTCTTCTTCCTCCTCCTCAGAGGAGGGTGCTGCTGGCGTTTCCACCCCTGGGGGTTCCCAGTTTCAGGATGGTAGTTCTGCACCCCTCATGTCCAGGGAGGAGGTGCAGGAGATGATCGAGGTGGCTGTTTCCAGGGCTCTTCAAGCAGGAATGGCCAGGCCTGATCAATCTAAAATTGCCCATACTTCTGCATCTGCAGGGAAGTCCTCCTCAGATAGTGAGGGAGGGGAGGCTCCATCTACGTCCTCTGGGGGTAAATATGTCTCTAGAGAGGAGATGTGGGAGGTGATGGCACATGTTCGGGACAATTTGGGTTTTCCGGTGTTTCAACCTTCAAACTCGGACTCTCACTTATTTCCACAATATCAGACGCCTTCTAAATTTGCCATGCCTTTTCAGGGACCTGTGAAGGATATGGTGTTACGAGAATGGAAGGATGTGGATAAGGCTCAGGTTCCACGATTCCTGCAGAAACTGTATTTACTTGAGGGTGAGGAGGTATTGCCTCCTTCGGTCTGCCTGGATTCAATTTTAGCTACCCTGATTGGCAAAACGGCAGTCAATCCTGAGGATTGTGTGCCTACGGATGCCACGGACCGTAAAGTGGATTCAGGGCTTAAGAGAGCTTTTGCAGCGGAGAATCTGGCGCTAAGGGCAGGTATATATTCTGCTTATGCGGCCCAGTCGTTGGTGCAGGACTTTGATAAGCTGGCGGTGGCTGTTCAGGAAGGGGCGGAATGTTCGGAGCTCCTGGCTGGTATGGAGCAGCAGGCCAGGTTGTTGGCAGATGTGTCTTCAGATGTGGTCCGTACTTCGGCTCTGGCCTCTGGTGCTTTGATTGGGGCTCGTAGGTCCCTCTGGTTACGATCCTGGAAAGCCGACCCGGGGGAGAAGGCTGCCTTGCTGAGACTGCCTTTTGAGGGTCGTAGCTTGTTTGGGGATCAATTACCGTCCATGCTTTCCAAAGCATTTAAGGAGCGGAAGCATGCCTTGCCTTATAAAGGGGGATCGACTTCGGGTAAAGGGTGGAAGAAACATTCCCGCTCTTCTCCTAAAATGGATGCCAAATCTTTTTCGTTTAGGAAACGTCGTTTTCAGCCGCGTTTTTCTCCTAAGAAGTCTGCTCCTTCGAACCGGGGTGGGTTCAAGAAGGGGTCCTGACAATCACTGTGGGCCTGGCATAGGGCCGGTTGGGGGAAGGCTGAGACACTTTATTTCAACTTGGGAGGAGAGTGTCAACGATCATTGGGTGCTGGACATTGTGGCCAATGGTTATGTCATCGATTTTGTGGTGGTGCCTCCAGATTCTGGGGTACGTCCCACCCCTCTGCCTTTAGGAGGGTCGCGGAGAAAGGCTTTGTTGGACGGAGTCCGGGACTTGCTGGTCAAAGGGGCCATTTCCTGCCTTCCGCTGGACGAAAGGGGTCAGGGCAGTTATTCGGTCTTGTTTCTTGTTCAGAAAGTATCAGGGGGGTTTCGACCAGTGCTCAATCTGAAGGACGTGAATGCTTGGATCAGGACGGTGCATTTCCGCATGCTGTCTAGTCAGACTATCTTTCCATTAGTCAGTCAAGGGGACTTTCTGGTGTCGCTGGATCTGCAGGATGCTTACCTGGACGTGCCTGTGGCAAGGTCTTCACAGAGGTTCCTGAGGTTTGCTGTGGATCAGGAACACTATCAGTTTTGCGTTCTACCTTTCGGCCTCAAATCTTCTCCTCAAATTTTTACGAAGGTGCTGGCCCCCCTGGTGGCTTTGCTACATTCAGAAGGGGTGTTTATTCATCCATATCTGGACGACATCTTGATTCATGCTCCCTCGCGGGTCCTGTTACAGAGGCAGGTGGCCCAAGTTCTGGTGGTCCTGCAAAACCACGGGTTTTTAATCAACTGGGAAAAATCAGATTTAGTTCCGTCACAGGATCTGGTTTTTTTAGGGGCTCGGTTTCGGACTCTTCTTGGCTTGGTGACAGTGTCAGAAAAGAGGTTAGGTGTACTCCAGTCCTTGGTGAGGAAGGTAGTGTTACAGCCTGCCCCCGAGCTCTTCTATGGTTACGTCTACAAGGTCATTTGGCGTCTGTAATATTTCTGGTCCCTTGGGCACGTTTCCATCTCCTGTGCTTGATGACATGGTTCTTGAGAAGGTGGGCGCCAGGGTCCGGTTCTCTGAGGGCCAGGGTACAGGGGTCCGGATTGATTCGCAGGGAGTTGAGATGGTGGTTGGATGCAGATCATCTTCGGGTAGGGGTTTCTTTGTCGCCTCTGCGCCCCGTGGTGGTGACTACGGATGCCAGCCTCTCCGGATGGGGTGCGTGGATGGGGTCGGCTCAGATTCAGGGGTTCTGGTCCCCTCTGGAGGCGAGTCGGTCGTCAAATTGGCGCGAGTTGAGAGCTGTCTTGTTGGCTCTGATCCATTTCCAGGTGTCCCTGAAGGGTGCGGCGGTTCTTGTTCGGACGGACAACTTAGTGGCCAAGGCTAGTGTCAACCGGCAGGGGGGGGACCAGGTCAAGGGCTTTGTTCGGTCTGGCCAGGAAGATTTTTGTGTGGGCTCAGGAGTGGGTTCCTTCTCTCAGGGCTACGTACATTCGGGGGGTGGTCAATGTTCGGGCGGATCTGCTGAGCAGGGTGATTCCTTCCTCTCAACTTTTCTCCCTCCGGAAGTCTCTGTTTCTGCATCTGGTTCGGCTCTGGGGGCTTCCAGTGCTGGATGTGTTTGCATCCGCAGAAAACGCGAAGTTGGATCGCTTCTGCTCCCGGTTTCGGTGTCCCCAAGCCTGGGAGGTGGACGGGATGTCATGTCCTTGGCCGAGGGGCCTTTTGTATGCGTTCCCACCGTTTCAGCTACTCAGGTCTTTTCTGTTGCGGGTGAGGGCTCTGGGGGCCAGGGTTATCCTGATTGCGCCACTTTGGCCGCGGGCGAATTGGTTCCCGTTGTTGAGGCTGATGGCAGCCGGGCGGATGTGGCCTCTGCCTCTTTGTCCGTCTCCCCTGGAGTTTCCCTGCCTCCCGATGGGGTCATTGAGAAGGTTACACTTGACGGCCTGGAAGTTGAACGACAGGGCTTGACGGGTCTGGGGGTACCTGTGGCTTTGAGTTCTACCTTACTGGCTTCCAGGCGGCGTTCCACTTTACTTTCCTATGGTAGACAGTGGAAGGTTTTTTCTTCTTGGTGCTTGAGTCATGAATTGGATCCTACCTGCGCATCTATCTTTGAGGTGATGCAGTTCCTGCAGGACGGTGCACAGTTGGGGTTGTCTGTGGCGTCTCTGCGGGTACAGTGGGTGGCTATTCAGGCCTTTAGAGGTCCGTGGCGTAATCTTCCAGATGAAGGGCGTTTGATGCCTAGATTTTTTCAAGGGCTTCTTAATTTGTTTCCTCGCCCTGTATGTTCTTTTCCTTCATGGGATCTTTCTTTGGTTTTGGATGTTTTGATGGATGCCCCTTTTGAACCTCTGGGGGACTGTGATTTACGCCATCTGTCCTTGAAGACGTTCTTTTTGGTGGCCATTACTTCGGCTCGCCGTTTAGGGGAATTGGGGGCCTTGGCCTGTTCTTTTCCTTTTTGTAAGGTTTTTCAGGATCGGGTGGTTCTGGTTCCGGTCCCTTCCTTTATCCCGAAAGTCAATTCCTCTTTCCATGCTCGCCAGGAGGTCATCCTTCCTTCATTTTGTCCGAATCCCTCCTCAGTGGAGGAGGTCCGTTTGCATTCATTGGATGTACGCAGGGCTTTGTTGGAGTACCTGCGGGTGGTGGCTCCTTTCCGTAAGGGTGATTCGCTTTTTATTAATTTCGGTCCGGCACGTAAAGGGGAGAAGCCTTCCACGGCTTCCTTGAGTCGGTGGGTGAGATCATTGATTCTGTTGGCTTATTCCTTGAAAGGGGTGGTTCCTCCTCAAGGGATTCAGGGTCGGTCTACCAGGGGTATGGCTGCTACGGTGGCAGAGCTTCAGGGGACTTCAGTGGTGGAAATTTGCAGGGCCGCCACTTGGGCTTCTCCTTCGACGTTTGTTCGACATTATAGGCTGTCGGACTTGGGTAGTGTGGAGTCGGTATTGGGTCACCGAGTCTTATCCTCTATGAGGTAATAGGGGTGGGGTTTTTGGTGGCCTTTGTGCAGGATAATAATAAACTTCTTGCAACTCAGTGTCGGTCTCCTGTGTTTTTCTTGCTATGTCTCATTGGTTTGAAAGGAAGGCGAGGGAGGGACGGGAGGTAATGCGTCCATTTTCTTGCAATAATGGCATTACTCCTAGTCCTCCTCCCTCGCCTTCCTTTCCGTTCCCTCCCGCCCTCCCGGTACGGACTGTCTGAGTTGCTGCTTGGGCTTGGTTTTTGTACAGGAGGGGGTAGGGGTGGGGGGTGGATTAAAAGGGGAAGGGAGGGTCTAGGGGGGAGGCGGGAGGCCTCATTGGTTTGAAAGGAAGGCGAGGGAGTAGGACTAGGAGTAATGCCATTATTGCAAGAAAATGGACGCATATTTGAATTCACTGCAGAATAGGAGGGGAATGTTTACCGAAAAGTGCACTTGTTTACACAGCGAAGGGCACTTTTGGCGAAACTGTCAATGCTGGCCGAGCCACCCTATCATGGCATCCTCTTCAACATTTTTATTTTATTTTACAAAACAAACTTCAAAAGCGGTGGTATGTTCATGCAAAAAAAGGAATTAAAAAAAATATCCATGACAACCCTAGAATTTTCACCAAGTATATTGGTGATATTTTTGCTGTTTACGATCGCCACGTCTTTCATGGTGATTGCCAGTAGGAAAAGCAAACATTGACAAACAGGGGAGTAGCTTCAGGTGTGGGTGTGCAGGGTGGTACAACCCCCTGATAAATTATTTTTCTGATAAATAGTTGGGTACAGATGCTTTCAGTGGGGTATGGGGAGGTGTCTGCCGGATTTCACCAGGATTTTTTACATTCATTTAGACAAAAAACACACACACTATCCCCCCTCAGTTTTTAAAGTTGTCAAAAATATTGACAAATTTACAAAATATTGTGTTTTCTCTCTCTTAGGGCCAGATGTACCAAAGGATTTTACCCATTCTGTGTCTATGGGAAAAAGCTTTCGTACATATGGCCCTAAGTACCTTTACCTGTCTGCATTCTCCTCTATTTCCACTGCCCCTTAGGCCCCTCCCATGCACCCTGCTTGTTGTAGAATGTATTTTTACATTATATGCTGGTCTTATTGTCGGAAAATCTGAAGCTCACACCCAGTCTTTCTGACCAAGCTACACCCCTGTTGGTGAAGCCTATAGTTCTCGGCTTCAGAACCTATGAGATTTGCCAGTGTTTTTAGTCACGTTGTACAGGATCCCTGATTCAGTGCTGCATGGCTAAAGAATAAAAAAGAAGCCTTTAACACAGCCACCTGCGTCATTTTGCAGGCGAGCGCCAACAAAATGACATGGGTACTTTTCTCTGTTTGGTTACCAATCCTAGTTGGATTGGTAACAAAACATTTTTAAAAAGTGCCAACGTTTTTGTTTTTAAGTGGGTTTGTTGGGAAGCAGCATGAAGGACAGAAGCTATCCTAGGGGTGGAACAACAACCAATCAATCAGCAATTTGTATAGTGCTGCTTATCACCCATGGGGTTTCAAGGAGTTGTCAAAGGGGAGAGCCAGGTCTTGAGGTCCTTCTTGAACTGATTCGGCGAGGGGGCCTGCCTGTGGTGGGTGGGTAGCATGTTCCAGGTCTGTGCTGCGAGGTAGGAGAAGGATCTGCCTCCCACTGTGCTCATCCTGATCGTATGGGTGATGGCGAGGACAAGTTGAGATGATCGGAGTTGTCTGGCGGGGTGTAGAAAGATAGGTGGTGGTTGAGGTAAGCCGGTCCGATGTTGTGCAGAGCATTGTAGGAGTGAGTCAGGAGCTTGAAGGTGATGGTTTGTTGATGGGGAGCCAGTGCAGGTCTCTAAGGTGGGCGGAGATGTGGCTGTGGCAGGGGATGTCTAGGATGAGTCTGGCTGCTGCGTTCTGAATTCTCTGGAGTCTTGCTTGGAGCTTCTTTGTGATTCTGGCGTAGAGAGCGTTGCAGTAGTTGAGTTTGCTGCTAACGAGTGCGTGGGTGACCATCCTTCTTGCCACAGTGGGGATCCACTTGAAGATTTTCCGGAGGAGGTGAAGAGTGTGGAAGCATGACGATGAGATGGCGTTGACTTGGCGGGTCATGGACAGTGTGAAGTCCTGGATAATTCCCAGGTTGCATGTGTGGTCGGTGGGTACGGGGTTGCTTCTGAGAGCAGCTGGCCACCAGGAGTTGTCCCAGTAGGAGGGTGTGGGAACCAGGATGAGGATCTCAGTCTCGTCCGAGTTGAGCTTGAGGCAGCTGTTTTTCATCAAGTCGGCGACTGCTTTAATTCCGTTGTGGAAGTTGTTCTTAGCTGTTGATGGTTCGTTGGTGAGCGAGAGAATTAGTTGTGTATCGTTGGCTTATGAGACTTTGTTGAGGCCATGCTGTCTGACGATTTTGGTGAGTGGAGCCATGTGGATATTGAAGAAAGTTGGGCTCAGGGAGGAGCCTTCGCATACTCCACAGCGGGTTTCTGTTGGTTCCGAGACGAACAGTGGGAGTCTGACTCTCTGTGTCCTTCCGGTGAGAAAGGAGCGGATCCATTCGAGGGCCTTACCGCAGATGCCGGCATCATGAAGTCTGGTGCATAGGGTGGTGTGGGATACGGTGTCGAAGGGGCAGAGAGGTTGAGGAGGATCAGGGCAGCAATGTCTCCGTGGTCCAGTAAGGTGCAAATGTAATCCGTGGCTGGGAGGAGGGCGATATTGGTGCTGTGGTTGCTCCTGAAACCAGATTGGGAGGGGTACAGGATGTGGTTTGCCTCGTGGAATTCCGTGAGCTGCGTGTTGATGGCATTTTGGTTTACTGGGCTGGAAAGGGGAGAAGAGAGATGGGTATGTAGTTTTTCATATCTCTAGGATCAGCAGTGGGTTTCTTTACTAGCAGGTTGATCTCGACGTGCTTCCAGTCATTCAGGAAGGTGGTGGTTTCAATGGAGCGGTTGATTGTCCGGCACAGCTCGGGCAATGGTGGTGCTGGCTTGGTTGAAGATGTGGTGTGGGCATGGGTCCAAAGGTGTCCCTGAGTGGATTGAGTTCATGAGCTTTTGGGTGTCTTCTGTGGAGATGGGGGTCCTTTGGCTCAGAGTCGGCTGGGCAATGGGGTCTGTGATTTTGCTGGTCTGAGGTGAAGTTGAGATTTGGCTCTCAAACCCTTTGTATATGTCCTGGATTTTAAAGTGGAAAAAGATGGCGAAGGTGTCGTAGAGGTCTTGAGAGGGGTGATGTCTGTGGTGTGCATACCAGGGTTTGTGAATTCCTTGACTATGCTGAAAACATCTTTGCTGTTGTGTGTGTTGGTGCTGATGCGTTCCTGGATGGCAGCCTTTCTGGAGGCTCTGATGTGCTGGAGGTGCACGGTGACTGCGTCTTTGATTGCTGTGCGGTCTGCCATGTTTTTGCTGTTCCTCCATTTCATTCAACAGGGAGGGAAAAGCAATGGGCAAGCAGGCAATGGGGCAGTACAGGGTGGGGAGGCGAAGCATCTGATGAGAAATGTGCATGGGTGGAGTAAGAGACACAGGGTGGGAAGGAGACACTATGGGCAACACCAACGAGGAACGGGTGGGAAAGAAGCACATGAGCAAAAAAATAGTGGGGAGGACACAGGAGAGCTAGTGCAGCATGGAGGTGGCAAGCCAAACCACACAAATGAGAGGGAGATACATGGCATGCAGGGATATAGTACACAAGGGAGGCTGCTGAGAAAAACATACTCGTATGGAGTGCTTAACCGAAGGAAATTGTGCTCACTCTCCTATCTGGGGACCCTCCTTTCCCTGACTCCTGTTTATGATTTTCCAAGAAGACAAATCGAATACAGTAACTTAGCAACATAGTAGTTCACATCCATGTATTGCGTTGTACAGACAAAAAAGACCTACATACTACATAAATTCCATTTTACATTTTGCAGTTCGGTCAATTTCCACACCGTGTTTCCCTTACATTACAATTACCATGGTTTCACAAAATGTCCTCCTTTCAGAAAAAACAACAGACAAATTGGCCACTATTTACATATCACATGATCCCACTGCGAACCTACAGGAATAGTAGTTCTTTTTGTTTACCTTTTTGTTACATATCCTTTAAAATATACATAGTGAGTTTTGGCTCCACCTAGAGGAGTTTTTCTCTCTCGTTACATGTGAATTTCTGTTTGGTGTTTCATTCCACCTTCTAAATCATGCTTTAATTGTAATACATGAGGACGATTTTACATTTGAAAACTGCCATGAACCATCACATTGCTTCCCACGTTCAGTTCTTTATCTTCTGTGTGCATTATATAAAGATTTTCCCTGGTATTGTCAAAGCCAAAAGGTAAGTCTGCGCTGCACAGCATTTGTGCATTCAACATATGCTAGCGCCATTTAGGGATGCCTTTGTTAACAACCATCACGTTTTGAAATACAGCACATCTTTCCCTGATGTTAGAAATTCTTAGAGAGGTTACTAGGTTGTTCCACTAGGTGTTTTTTACTGGCACAGTAAAACACAGATGCTTTCTTAAAGACTACATTTGAGTCTGCAGTCTCTTGCCACTAGCTGTGAGGTTTTGCCTTATGCAAAACTGATAGGCAGCCTGACTGTCAAATCCTTGAACCTGCTCCTTCTGCATCTCTAAAGCCGAGCTAGAGGAAAAATTATCTATGTTACTAGATCTACCATGACATTCCGGCATGGTGATCCTGAAGTCTAATGTGTTATTTCTATAGATAGACTAACAAAGTGGGGGATCAGTTTTTAGGAATAGCTTAACTAATCCCATGTGCATGGGGCAGCTTGAGTGAGAGGGTGGTGGGGGATGGACATTTCTGGAGTTTTACTACAGGGGTGACCATGGTTCACATGGCGATCATTGACAGGAAAATGGCATCAAGAATGTCATCTGGGGGAGGTGGACGCATGCTCCTCCAAAGGAATTTCCACCAGGGTCCGCTCCACCAAAAGGCGATTTTCAGCAGCAGATCTGCTTCCACCACTGGAACCAACCTAGTCCCTCTCACTCTCAGTGAAGCAGGCCACAGAGAGACATGCAAATGGGATATTGTTGCTGGCTGCCCCGTTACTACCCTTCTTCAAATTAGGCCCTTACTTCAAACGTAGTATAAGACCACTTTGTACATTTGACCTCCGTCAGAGTTTTGTACAGATGCTCACAGTGAACGTTACATTAGACTAAGGCCCTCATAATGAATGGCCTCTTAATTCCAATGGAGTCAGTAACAGCAGTTACCAGCCTCATTCGAATTATGATAACCTCAGATATGTACGAAATATTTGTCTGACAATCTAGGGAGAAATGAAGAATTACAGAGAATATTGGACCTGGAATCAGATTCTAGTATTTTTTGCATTTCTAAGGAGACCATCATAGCCCAACTTGGGGTTGTCCAGATTTTTCCCACCCACTGGAGTTACCGGTAATCCTTCTGTAACTCAGAGATTGGGCAATTTCCAGGTCCATTGATAATGAGGGCCTGAGCCTAAAGATGATTTTTGATTCAGCAAATGTTCAGTGTTCTCCTGATCAGTTTTATTGAGCCAAAAAGCTTAATTTCCCACCAGAATTGAATGAAAAAAGTTATTTTCCCAAGAAACATACTGATCAGCACTGTATGGTCTAGAGTCTTGTAAGACTTTTACTGAGGTGGGTCCCTCTACCCTCACAACCAGCAGTAATTTAAAACTGGCATTGAAATGGGTACCTAGTGGGCTGTGTGCATGCTCACAAATATACAGGTACAAACACTGCTTGATTTCTGAACAATGCATGTAAAAAAACATTAAGGTAATCCAAGTCAGCAATGAAGCCCATTCCCTAACAGTATTTGTTTTTTTCCAGGATGTTGTGTTTCTGCAGGGTTTTTTTTGTTGCAGCATATTGCTCCTGCATAGTGCCTGAGCTGCCTGTAGGCTGCGAGTGGGTGTTTATGACAGGGCACGATTGAAAATTCTGAAGCGGAGTCCAAATTCAGTGCAGGTTTCTCAGTTGTGCCCGGGAGTGGCTCATAAAGGAGTGCAGAATACATGGTCATGCAATCTTTGTCCTCTCTGTAGGGCGCACAGAGCAGTGGTCACGTGTGGAGAGTGTGTTAAGGAGGTGCACCATTGCTGGAATACCGACAGGACGAAACTTAAAGAAAGTAGTGTTTACACACTGTGCGTGTGTGTGTGAGTGTGTGCGGGGGATGGGGAAGTGTAAGAAAGTAGGTGCAAAAGGGAGTGAAAGAGGGTGCTGGAGAGGAAAGGGACGAGGTGTGAGATATACTGATGAAGGATTTCAGAACTACATGGGGAGAAAAAATGCGCAAGTATTTAACAGGCAGCAGAGGAAAGCGCTATGAAGGAAAGAACGAGTGTAACTGAGATTCGTAATGTTTAACTCACAGTCTTATATTCTTATAAATGAAAAATGTCTAGTACAAAAAATCATTGTGACTCATTTATCGTATACAACTAATACCTATTGGCAGAGTAATAGCTCTGGCTTGTTCGAGGCACATGTCTGTTGTGTTATATGTCTAGATGCAGTACCCGCAGGCCCGCAAAGAGGGACTGCAGTACTGATTAAGTGGCATGCTATGGGAACAACAGAAGTTTAGTTCAGATGTTTTAGGCTGCACCCCTTTTAAAGGCCCCCACATTTTCATCCCATATAAAGCCCACACCTAAATTATAACAGGAAAGAGACTTGGGGACACTGAAAGTAACGGTCTGCAAGCTAAGGTCAAATCTAAGACAGAATGGACGGATCATTGTCATCCAGACCAGTTTCTGGGCTGTGCAGGGCTCATCTCATAAGGAAGCATCATTGGTGGCCGTGTTCGTGCCTGCACCCCCTCTTCCTGCTTCCCCAGCCCTCCCATATCTTCTCTTGAGGGTTTTAACCTACAAGGCGTGACCGCCCCTCATGCAAGGAAAATAATAACAACTATCTTTATGCGTTTAAATTGGAGTAGCCTGTTATTTGGGCTTAATAAGTACCGCGTAGGTTCCAAAAATAACGTTCACGCGTAAAGCTTTGGAGACAAGTGAGACCTTTCGTTACGCAGAATTAAGTGCTGGCTAGGTGTATGTGATTTAAAATGCCTATCTACACCATACAGAATTCTTAAATGTTACATAAAACTTTTTATTGAAAAAAAGGTTTGCCGACTTTGTGCTTGACCAGCTTTGTGCCTTTTGATTGCAGTAGGCATGAATCGAGACTTTTCATTTTGTTGGGTGTAACCTCTCTATGTAAGAGGATTTGTTCACTCACGCTTAGCGGAGCGCACATCACTTCCCAACTGTTCATGGACGTCATTTAGGGTTCGCTTTGCGACCCCTGTCCTCAGAGGCGGCAACTTCAGTGCCAGGAACACAGAGGCAGCTCGTGCTTATGGAGCTCAGTTGGGCCTCCAGTCTCCTTGTTTTCTGTCCATTTTTATTACAAAAATAGTGAACAATAACATATCATTCAGTATTAGTCTAATAAAAATGGGGTACACTTAGCTGGAATATGCCCTTCTATGGCAGCTGAGGTAAGTAAAATGCTTTAACATGTATATTGTGTGCGTGCTTGTGGGTGAGAGTGTGGTTACGTGTGTGTGTGTGTAAATGTGAATTAGTGTTTATGTGTAAGTATTTGTGAGTAAAAGTGGCGGTCTAAGGGCGCCTTATGTTACTTCGGCTACCCCTGGCATTTTGCTGAACTGACGTCATGCAACTGTTCAGTGCTGGAAGGCACACAAAGCCATCATTGTTTATAAATTAATAAACCAATGTTTTTTTTATTTTTTATTTGAGGTTGGTAGTCCCAGAGGTATCTTTTATTTTCGGAACAATATATGCTGAATAAGGGCTATCCCGCTTAGTGATCGCTGATTCTGTAAAGTTTTAGGAGCTCTGTCATAAGGCACTTTGTGGCGGACAGTCCAGGAAACTGCTTGTTTGGTAGAGGAAACACCTCCACTACCTCTATAAATCGTTTGATCTATCTAGGGTTTCTGTTATGGTTTGTACTTGTAGAATTGTAGAATGCTTAATGATGACATAGAGGAGTTAGACAGGGATGTGTGTTGGCCCCTACCCTATTCCTACTATTTATCAACGCTTGCATCCCCTATCTAATGGATTGTGACAGTGACGCCCCCAAGGTTGTGGGAGAAAGGGTACTGTGTTTGTTCTTTGCTGATGATACTTTGTTATTATCGCAAACCGCCTCTGGCCTAACAAAATTGCTACATAAGTTCACATGTTTTTGTAAAGACTATGGTTTGGAAATAAATTCTTCCAAAACGAAGTATATGGTGTTTGGTGACCCTAAACAAAAGGCTAGGAAAAAAATATATCTGGAAAAAGAGGCCTTAGAAAGAGTTCTTGATTTTGACTATTTGGGTCTTAGGTTGGGGAACTCTCAGAAACGGAAGGCACACTTAGCTAAGTCAGTTGTGAGTTTAAAACAGAAATCGGGATGCATTTTGAGATATGTTGCCAAATCCCCTAGTTTTGCAATCACTCCTCCACTAGAAATGTATAAAGCCCAGGCCAGGGTTGGAGCACTATGTGGCGCAGAGCTATGGGGTTATTGCATTCTAAACGATCTGGAGAAAGCTGAAAACTCCTTTTTGAAAATGCTATTAAAAATCCCTGCAAGCTCTCCAACCTTACCCATTCGGTTGGATTTAAACCTCTATCCTATTTCACATATTGCCGCCTTACGCCCGTTGACTTATGGGCTCAGGCTATGGTCCTCGGATAATTTTGGCCCATATAGAGCTGGGCTTAGTACTTTAGTTAGCGCGCAAGCCCTGATAAGGGTCAGGTGGTGTAAATATGTGAAAGAATCTTTCTTCGCCCTTGGATTGAACAGTGTTTGGTTGGATCCTACACAACTCCCAAAAAATGCTGTCCAGCTTGTGAAGGATGCGTATTGGTTAAAAGTGCAACTGGAAAAACTAGCAGAGGTTCCCTTACCCAGCTTAACTAATAGTTTTTTATCCTTGAAGTGCCATTACGAATTTGAGAATTTTATGGACATGATTGTTTCTCCTTTTGCACAAGCTCTTTTTATTAGATTCAGGTTGGGAACACTGCCACTTTGTTCGCTTATTTGCAAATGGCCCAACTCAGGTGTTAACAGTGATTTATGCCCAATGGGATGTGGAGTCGTTGAGTAATTAGCGCATGTACTATTCTGTTCCCCAGTGTATCGTAAGCAAAGAGCACGATGGCTCATCCCATTTTTTAGATCCATGGGCTTTGCGAGCGGGTTAGCAGCTTTTAGGATTCTTAAATCAAATGCCCATTGCGAAGTGGCATGCCCATTGGCGAAGTTTCTGGAGGCCATATGACCAATCAGACATAAATCTTTGAAGCCAGGAATATGCCATCCAATTTAATCTTACTTCGCTATGAGCTGGTAATAGCAGTTGATGCCAATCATTTGTGCTGAGATTCAAATTAGTTTTATGTGCCGGGGATTATATTTATTTCATTGATGTTTTTATGTATTTTATTATTTTTTCTCTTTTTAAATGTAATTTATGTATCCCAAATGAGGGTTGAGGTGCTTGATGTACTGTTTTGTGTCACCATTTTTATTCACTTATTTTAAGACTTCTTTAATACCATGTATTATGTTCTTATCTGCTTTGATGGTATTATTTTGCCGAATAAAGCTACAGTACAATGATGACATAGGGTTAGTATTGACATAGGTAGATTCCATGGAAGGGTTCTTGATTGTGGTGATGGCTGTGAGACTGGGCGGACCTGTTTCCTCTTAATGGAGTTCTTGTTAAAGAAGAATACATTAACTACTTGGAGGTTTGTGTATTTAATGGAGGAAAGCAACGCAACAAATTGGCAACGAGTTAAGAAATGAATTGTGTGTACCTAAGGCAACCTCTTCTTAAAGATTACAACCGTACGAGATGAGGGAAAATTGAAGGAGATAAATTGAGTTCAAGTGATGTTTTTCCAGCACGGAGGATACAGAAAACATGTTTGTTTGGACTGGACAGAAAAACACTTGCGGCAACAACAGCCTGTAATAAACTCAATAATATTATCTTAAATAGATAAAACGTCGCAGGTGCATCTTTAAAAAAAATATTGCATCCGTTGGAGCTTACTTGGTGACGGTGGGGAGTGCGAGCCTATCTAAGCACACAAGATGAAATTGATGTGTCTCATAAAGCTTTCTGTAAGGTACGCGCTGCACCATCACAATGCACGCAAGCGTCTGGTCACGTAACGTGACCCTGGCAGCCATTTTTTTTATCTGCACGTTAGAAAGGTTTGGCAAGTATATCGGAATGTGTAAAACAGGTACAATAGAAAGTTTAGATGACAAGAATCCATCATACATGCGGAGTGGATTTACTAATAACAGGAAACAGGTGAGGATCAAGCACATTTAGCAGTGTTTAATTTTTCAACATATTTTGTATCTGGAGAAGCAGTGTTTTAATTTTGTGAAGGAGTGTTGGAAACTTTACAATGGCACAACAGAATTCTCCATAAGCCCTCCACATGCATTCTAGGTATCCTAAAATCAGCCTTCCATGTGATGGGAAGAATGGAAGGAATATTTCCGAAATTATATTGTGGCAATCGATGGATCAAAGAAAATGTCATAAAAACAGGAAAAACAGATTCTTTTACATTCTTTGGGTCCCGTAGGTCTGAAAACGTACAGTCGCATGCCAAAAACGGCGATTAGTAGGGATATTGATGTGTTCATAAGTGCTTTACAGGATTTGGATAAGCACTTCGCACCTAAGGTGTGTATAGGAATCACTAGATACTAATTCTTCCAGCGAAAGCAAGGTAAAGGGGAATATGCTGATTATGTTGTGGAGCTAAAAAAAAATTTGCCATTGCTTGCATATTCGGTAATCTCCATGAGGATTTAATTGGCGACTAGTTGGTCATGCATGCTCATAATCCAGCTGTACAAGAGAGACTATGGGTAAATGAAGACTCGCCGTTAGAGGAAGTTTTGGCCATAGTGCGCAAAGCAGAAATTTCTGGGAGATGTATCACAGAACAAAAAAAATCAGACATGGAACAAAGTTATATTTGTAAAGTAATACCTCACAAGACTGAATATAAGTAGAAGAGTAATGACAAAGACAAAAATGGTAAACACGATGATAGGATATGTTATCGTTGTGGCGATAAGGAACATTTAACATATTGCAAAACCTGCCCAGCTCTTACATAGAAGTGTAGGAAGTGTAGCACAGTTGGGCATTATGCAAAAGTGTGTAAAAAATGAAATAGAAAGTGAACTGTATTTATGAAGGAAAAGGTTAGTGTGAGAGTGAAGATGAAGAGGAATCTTCGAAGATTAGGGATATCGTAATGAATTTAAAAGAAAAATATATTCTGAACATAGATGAAAAAAGTACAAAAGGAAAACCAGAATGCAATATTTCAGTAGGTGGTGTTTTCATAAGAATTTTTGCAGATTCAGGATCACCCTTTGCAATAGTCAATGAGGAAGTTTGGGGAAATATATGTATACAAAAAGTTGGCACGCATCTTTTTTTGTCTGATGTTAAACCAGAAAGTTTTACAGGAGATACCATTTACATTTTAGGATATAGATGGTTAATCTTTTGTTTCAAGGGCAGACATTGAAGGGGTAAACTATATATGGCTTAAAACGGACCGAACATCTTAGGATGGCAGGATCAGGGTAACCTCCATATTGTTCTGGATCCGAACAGTGCAGAGAACGTTTTGGTAGTTGAGGATGGAAACTCAGTGAAGTCATAAATGGTAAAGAAGTTTCCTAAAGTGTTTGGTAAACAGTTGGGTTTACTGAATGGGTTTGAGCATGACCTCGTACTCAAGAGCAATGCAACTCCAAAAATCTGTAAAATGAGGATGGTACCTATGATGATACACGAGGAGGTACAAAAAGAAGTGGAAAAATTGAAGGAATTACATATCGTTGAACCAGTGGAATGCTCTGATTGCATTTTCCCGGTAGTTATTGCTCATCGGAGTAATGGTAAAATCCGTTTATGTGTAAATCTAAGGCATGTGAACAATAATATCCTTGTAGATTAGTTTCCCTTACCAAAAATTACGGAGATGGTGTCAAGTCTAAAGGGGGCCACGTGGTTTTCAACTATTGATCTTTCCAGCGCATATCCCCAAGTACCAATTACACCTAGATCCAGGAAGATAACTGCGTTCATTACACTGTTTGGATGTTTTCAATTTAAACACATGCCATTTGGGCTGGCATCAGCCGCAGCAGTTTTTCAAAGACTCATGCACAGTCTATTGGGGAAAGAGTGCAAAGTGTTTTTTTTTTCCAAGATGATATTTTGGTATTTGGGGAGAACAGAACGTAATGGAAAACTGGAAAGAATATTATGTATTTTGGAAAACATGGAGTGTGGAGTGTGGAGTTGAGTAAGTGCAAGTTTGCTGAGAGGAATGAAACCTATTAAGGATACGTGATTGGAGAAGGAGGGGTTAAGCCAAAACCTTATTTGATTAATGCCATAACTGGAGTACGTGCTCCAACTGCTAAGAACAAAGTTAGATCCTTCCTGGGTATGGAAGAGTATTGTGCTATGTTCATTCCAAATTTTGCAAGAAAGCTAATCGATATTAGACAATTGCTGAAGAAAAATGTGATGTTTTGCGTGGGGCCCTTTGTACGAAGAAGAGTTCTGTTACTTTAAAAGTTACATAGAAAGGGTTCCCAGTTTGAGTAATTTTGACCCTACTTTGGAATGTTATGTGACAACCGATGCTAGCAATAAAGGGTTAGGAGCGGTTCTTATACAGAAGGATGTGGGAGGTAAAGAAAAAAATATTTTATTTGCATCCAGTTCTTTATCCCCTTAAGAGGAAAAATATCCTGTAATAGAAAAAGAGGCATTAGCTTGTGCATGGGCACTTGACCATTTTCGTGCCTTTGTGTTGGGTTGACGAATTGTGATCTGTTGTGATCTTAAGCCCTTGGTCAAATTGTTGACTACTGAAGGAAGTGTCTCTACATCTGCTAGAATAGCCAGGTTATCAATGCGAATGAAAGATTATATTTATAGCATTGTATACGTTCTGGTTAAGGACAATTCAGTGGCAGATTTATTTATCCAGAATACCGTGTTCTTTTGAAGTGTGTGAGGATTATCCGTGGAATGACTAATGTTGCTTTAATTCACGATTTAGGGTCACCAGCTATTAAACAGAAAGAATGGGAAGGTTAACAGAAGGAGGATGAGATTTTGCAAAAGATATTGAAGTATATGTTGAATGACTGGCCAAAGAAAGAACTCATACCAGAGGAATGCAAACCATTTTGGGAGATTAGATGAGAGTTGTTTATAGACAGAGAAATAGTATTTAGCGGTTGCAAGGTTCTTCCTCCAGTTGTGGTGAGAGACATTATTTTGGAACTTTGCCATGAAGGCCAATTCAGCATAGCAAGCACAAAAGCAGTGGTAAAGGGGTCATTTTGGTGTCCCAGAGATGATAAAACAGTGGAAGATACATCCACAAATGTAGTATTTGTTCCTTATCCAATAAAACATTGGGTACCTTACGACCACCAATGAGTGAAGGACTAATTCCTGAACAACCCTGGGAATGTGTGGCTGTGGATCTCTTAGGCCCAGTGGGAGAAGCACAGGAGTATGTGATTGTATTAATTTATCTTTTCACAAAATGGCCAGTGGTGGAGGTATTGGAAAAAGCTGACACTGCACAGTGTTAGAATTTTTGGACAGAACATTTTGGTCGCAGAGGATTCCAGCTGTGCTTTTAAGTGACAATGGAGTGCGTTTTGTTTCCAATGCAGCTAAAATGTATTTTGAAAAGGTAGTCATAAGACATAAGACTACCGCTCTTTATAGTGCTACCGGTAATGGCACAGTGGAGAGATTCAATCGTGTGATCAAAGGAGTTATTCATGGTGCTAATAGTAATGGAAGTGACTGGAGGATTGCAACAAAAAAGTGGCATGGGCATATAGAATAACCAGAAATGAGGTAACTGGTATGTCTCTGCTCATAATGATGAGTGTGAGGATTCCTAGATGCAAATTTACTCCAGGGTGGTTGTTAGAGAGTACATTTGAGAAATGGTCACCTGAATTGATAAAGAAAAGGTTGGAGAAGAAATGTAGGAAAAGCAAATAACACTATGATGCTCATAATAAGGTTTAATCTATTTGGGTCAAAGTAGGTGATTGGGTGAGAATTAAGAAACCATTTAAAGTGCCTAAGGGTGAGAGTCAATTGTTTGGTCCGGAAAAAGTGGTGAAACTTTTAGATAATGCAATTAAACTGGGAAATGGAAAAGTGTGGAACTTGAAATGTGTGGCTTTGTGTATGGTGGAAAGACAGAGTGAATGTGAAAACACAGAAAAGAGGAGTATGATGGATCCCCTATGGTCAGAGAATATACTTGGCTTGCCAGAGGAACGGACAACAGTACTGAATGGTGGCATGAATAACATCCTAGCAGAGGAGGACAGAAGAGAATCTAGAGGAAACTAGAAAAAGATGCAGGATTGTGGTTCAGGAAATGGTCTACAGAAACGAGAATTACCTGGGTGGTTAAAGGGATTTTGTTGTGGATTAATGGAATGTATATCATGGTTTTATTATTTTGTTTTTGTTTTGTTTTTTGGTTTATTTTTGTTTCTGTTTTAGTAGGACAACGGGGGTGGTTATCCCAATGTGGTTATCCTAATGTTAACTGTTGTATATTTTAGATCTAGTAGGTATAAATAAAATGTAATTCCCCTTCTTGATTATTATTAGGAGAGAGGATGTGTTATGGTTTGTACTTGTAGAATTGTAGAATGCTTAGCAATGACATAAGGGTTAGTGATGACATAGGTAGATTCCATGGAAGGGTTCTTGATTGTGGTGATGGCTGTGAGACTGAGTGGACCTGTTTCCTGTTAACGGAGTTCTTAATAAGGAAGAATACATTAACTATTTGGCGGTTTGTGTATTTAATGGAGGAAAGCAACACAACGGTTTCCCAACAGAATATATATATATATATATTTTTAGTAGCAAGATGTAGGGCTTTTAAGGGATTAGGGTGGCAGACATTTAAAAAGTAAATATTTTATTTTAAATTCACTGTTAATTATTTTAATGGCAAGCAAATTAATATTGTAAAAATGATAAATCTTTTTTTTACATTCATAATGTTTTGTAAATAATAGTTTAGGATTATGATGTGTATATAAACGTCTTCATTTTATTGTAAATATTAAAATAAGTATTTAAATTATAAAAAATGCTACTATATCAAAAATAAATGTAATGTAAGATATTTGTATTTTTTTTTAAATATGCTAAATATTTTTTTTCGTAAATCAATTTTATTTCAAAATTCAAATATTTTTAAGGGTATTTTTTAATGTGGCAAATTGTCATTGTCTACAAATTGCTTGAAAAATGTTTGATTTTTATACTTACATTTATTTAAAAAAACCAATGAAATGTCTAATTATATTATGGAAATAAAATAAATATATATCATTTATAATGTATTCATATTTTGTATATTTATATGTTATACGTTTATTTTTGGTAACATTAAACAAAATTGGTTTGAAATATTTAATATTGGAATACGTTCTGTTATTGGGAATATATTTTCTAAAATGTATAAATTGCATTTATATTCCATTTGAAAATAATTTTTAGTTTTTTATTATTTTATGATTCTTATTTTTGGAGTATGTTTTTTTATCTTATGTTTCAAAGTTTAGGAACTGCATGAATATTAATAAATATAAAATATTAAACGTGATCAATTTTACTGCGCAGTAATACACTCCTTTGTTGTTTACGATGGGTTTGCCTTTAAATTGTAGCATGCTATGTTTGGGTGCAATTTGGTTTACAGATTTCTCCATTCATAGTTGTTGGTAGCTTTGCTCTTTTTGCAATGCTTCTGTAAATTTATAGAGGGTAGGTTGGGTTCTGTGTAGTGTAGATTGGAAGGCATTGAGGCATCCTTCCTCTACGTTGTACGTTTCGGCTTCCTGTGTCAAAGTACTGTTATAGGCATTCTACCATTTTGGTTGTGGGCTTCTGGGAGCTAATCCTTGCCTCTCTTAAATCCTGAAATACCTCCCTTGCTTCTATTTCTGTCACATATGGGGGTTGTTTGTGTTCCATTACATTAATTACAACATCATCTTTTGTTGTGGCTCTCCCATAGCGTGCATTAGAATAATATTTGGTACATTTATTTCCCATTCACATTTTCCATCAATTTTCTTTCAAGGTTGTAGGATTAACCCATGTAACTTAGGGGTTCATTATGAGTTTGGCGGTTGGAACATCAGATCGCTAAAACCCACAAGGGTGAGACTGCCATCCTAACGGCAGCCTCACCCCTGTCGTATTACGATGTTTCCACCGGGCTGACCAATGGAAACATCCTTTTACAACGTTTCCGCCAGTCAGCCCGACAGAAACAGTGCCACAGCATTGGCCTTGGCACCTTTAAGGGAGCCGAGGCTAATGCCATCACACAACACCACCCTTGGAATGTATCCGCACTGTCTTCAGGCCAGACAGTGAACATTCCTAGGGTGCTGGCAGGGGTGCCCCTGCACTGCACATGCCGTGGACTCCCCTGTGGCCCCCAGCACTGGCCTTCAGCCAGCCTTTCATGACAGAAAGTGGACTAGTGATCAGCATGGCTGTGCTGCCATGGGCACCAGCGTGGCCGACCACGACTCCGACAGCCGTCATCTGGGTTGTAGTCTGGCAGTCCAACCGCCAGAAGTGCAGCAGTTCAACTGCCACTGCGAGTTTGGCGGTCTTAAGACCACCAAACTCGTAATGAGGCCCTTAGTAATTGCTTTTCTCTGTGGAATGTTATGTATCTTGCTCTTTCTGACATTGTGGCAGAAATGAGTGTAATACCAGAAATAATAAAAATGTTTAAATGTTTATAAGTTTATTATTTACTTATAAAATTATGTAATTAGTTTTATTATTTATACTTATATTTATGTTCTTCTGAGATGTTCCACACTTCTTTCCAGATTTCCAATTAGGAGTATTGTAATGTGGAGGAGACACTTTCTTATCTGTTGGTATTTAAAAAAAGAGTGCCACTGTCTGTTTAAATGTTTATTTGTTAGTAGTTTGTAGCAGTAGAGGTTGTTAGGTTTTTTTTAATTACTTTTGTGGTTAGTTTCTATGTTATAATACTTTATATATACATTTTTATGTCTTTTTTCTGGTTTGTGATTGGTATTGTTTCTTGGCAGGCTAGACTTTTCTAAATAAATTGTAATGTTTTCTCTTAGTAAGTACATGTAAAGAGATACAAGTTAAATAGTGTTTTGTTAATTATTTGCTTTTTTACGTTTATGATTTTAATTATAAGTATGTTTTAATTTAAATATAAGTTTTACTTACTTTGCAAGATAGTTGTCGAGATGTATGTTTCTTTTTCAAAGGTCCGCTCAGAGAATTTGTCAGAGTTTTTTCCTATTGCAGCGTTTCACGTTTTTTAAAGTATTCAGTTAATTACATTTGTGTGCCTTTTATATTCTTGATTTATTTGTTTGTGTGATTTTATTGGTTGGTTTAGTTATAATTCAGATTTTTTTGATCAGTGATGTTCCTCTGTGGTAAACGCTACTTTAGGTTTTCTTTATAATGTTTAATATGTAGTTTAATAGTTTTGAATATTATATATATATATAAATATATATGTATGCATTAGCTATTGGCGGTTGCTACTCTGTAGTTATAGTTAAGACCAAGGGCCAGATGTAGGAAATTATTTGCGACTCGCAAACGGCAAAAAATGCCGTTTGCGAGTCGCAAATTGCAGTTTCCGATGCAGAAATGCATTTTGCGAGTCGGGACTGACTCGCAAAATGCATTTCCGAATCGCAAATAGGAAGGGGTGTTCCCTTCCTATTTGCGATTCGCAGTGGTATGCAATACCATTTGCGACCGCATATGCGGTCGCAAATGGTGTCGCAGTTACCATCCACTTGAAGTGGATGGTAACCCACTCGCAAATTGGAAGGGGTCCCCATGGGACCCCTTCCACTTTGTGAATGGACCACAAATTATTTTTTCAGGGCAGGTAGTGGTCCAAGGGACCACTACCTGCCCTGAAAAAATACCGAAACTAAAGGTTTCGGTTTTTTTTTTTAAGTGCAGCTCGTTTTCCTTTAAGGAAAACGGGCTACACTTAAAAAAAAAAAACTGCTTTATTTAAAAGCAGTCACGAACATGGAGGTCTGCTGACTACAGCAGGCCTCCATGTTTGCGAGTGCCCATAGTCGCTATGGGGCCGCAATTTGCGACCCACCTCATTAATATTAATGAGGTGGGTCTTTGCAACCCCATAGCGACTCGCAGACGGTGTCTGAGACACCGTTCTGCATTGCAAATTGCGACTTGCAATTTGCGAGTCGGAAGGACTCGCAAATTGCAAGTCGCAATTTGCAATTTTGCTACATCTGGCCCCTAGTTTCTATAGAAAAAAAAGTGTTTTTTTATTTGCCTATATCTGTGGCGCCAGTTGGTGAATATTCACAAACGTTTCCAAAAACATTTGACGCTCACGTCAGTTGCTCTCTGGAAAGTTTTGGGGTTATCCTCCAAGAGGGGGCAAAGTAAAAGGGGGTAGGGTCCCAAAACATGTTTTCCCCATGTTAATTCTCATAGGGTTTTTGAACAGGTCTACAGCCCAAACTGCTGGACGGAATTTCAACAAATTTGGCAGAAAGGTAGCTTTTGTTACAGAAAGTATCCTTTTAGTTATTTGGTGTCAATCTGTTCAGTAGTTTTTGAGATATTAAAGAAAATTCAAATTTGTATATAAAGGGATGCAAAGTCTTAACGAATCTTCCTGATCTCATGCTGAGATCTGATTGGCTGACAAAACTTCAACAAGGAAGTGTTGGCAGCTATCTTGGGACTTGACCGAGCCCCAGAGACCCCATCTTCCTAACATTCAGTTATATGTGGGGGACGGATTCCCCAGGGGCTGCCACCTCCCTGGGGCTAAACATTAAATTAATGCAGGGGGTGTGAGGCCCCCTGCAGCCCTGGGGACCACCACCTCCCTGGGGCTAAACAATTAATGCAGCACCTCCGCGGGGTTAGTCATTTAAATTAAGTGGGGGCTGCGTGGCCCCCACGGAAGCCCCAGGGACCGCCACCTACCCAGGGCTGAACTAAAATAATGAAGGGAGTCCATTGCGGACTCCTGGCCCCGGGGATCACCACCTCCCTGGGGATGTTTAAACATTGGAGGGGGGGATGCACGGCCTCGTGGAGCCAATAATGGCCCTGGGGACCGCCGCCATGCAAGTCTGTCTGTGTGCTTTGGGTGGGTTGGGGAAGGGGGGATTTGGACTGGGAAGAGGAAGGTGGAGGGGAGACAGAAGACAAGGGGTGACAGGATGCCGTCAGTGTGGAGGCCAGAGACTGAAAAGATCTCTGTATGCCAGTCATTGCACCGCGAATGCCCTCCAGGAACGCATTGCTCTGTTGGATTTGGGTTGCAAGTCCCTGCATGGCATTCACGATGGTGGACTGACCCACAGAGATTGATCCCAGGAGGTCAAAGCCTCCGCACTGAGGGCAGCAGGGGTAGCAGGGGCTGGGGAAGAGGTGCCTGTGGCAAAGGAGACGCCCAGCCTCTTGGGTGAGCGGGCACGGCCAACTGGTGGGGAGCAACAGGGAGGGTGGTGACAAAACGGGGGTGCTGGACAAAGATGGCACTGGCGTGGTCCCCGATGGGTCCGTCACCACTAGGGAGTGGCCACTAGAGGAGGAATCTGATGATGAATGTTCGGTCTCCCCCCCGGCACTCCCCTCGCCCTCCAGGCCACTGGGTCCCTCTGTGTCAGTGGTCTCATGACCGGAGGTCCCATGGCCAGATGCTTCGCCACTCGGTGCGGCCCTGTCTCCTTCGCCTGTGATGCTGCCAAAAGAAAGTGAAGTAAAGTCATGACATGGACATGAAAACACTTCAATCACAACTCTGAGAGACACAACATACCAGCATGTCAAGTGACCCCTTGCATGAAGTGCCAGTAAAGTGGCACCATCATGTGCCAAAACCAAACCATGCATGCTATCTGGAATTACAGAGGCAACACATTAGAAAAATGCCCAAAATGAGTCCAGGAGGTAGTAGCAAGGCCACTCAGATGTCCCCCACATGTGGTGTTGCAAGGAACAACAATGAAGTCAGGTCCTAAACATCATGGAGAGATGTCTCCTAAATACACACAAGAATGATCCTTTAAGGCCCAAGATAGCCCCCACCAAGGTCTCACACCCAATCCCATGTTTACTCCTGAGAGTGTTTGAAGTAGACAACTGTATCATGCAGGAAGGAGGGACTCAACCCTTGCAACCACTAGCTGAAGGGCTCCAAAGTGTTGTACAATGAGAAGCTACATCACCACCCACATCTCAGACGTGGCAAAAATGTTATCTGTCTGTGTCTACACCCCCCCCAGCTCACGCCCTGCGCTGACCAGGTAAGCCAACTGTGATTTATGTGGGACATGAGTTAGCCACATTACATTGACCAGAAACACAATGAAAACATCACACAAAGTGGCAAGTGACATGTACACCACCCAGCAAAGAACGTGCATAAAGATCCACTAACTATGAATGTCAGCCGATGCGTACATTCGCTGCCGGTCACAGCCATCCTAAATACTGACCCATTGTGCTTGGACCACAGTGAAGGGAGTGACATGTTGAGCACAAAAAGAGTCAAGCCTGTGCATGTGTGGCATTTGCAGATACAGATGCAGGCACCTGCTACTTCAGGGGGTGGTGGTCTTTGTGTCACATCAACATAACAATACACACTTCAACATGTGTGTGTTTCCCAAAACCTAGAGTACCTTAAGCGAAACCTGGCCATGCATTGTACATGTCTAGCTTTATGTCCAAACCATAGAGTCTGATATCATGACAAATCAGCTCACAACACACTGTTTGCAGATGTGCAATGTCCAAAGTGCAAGGACACATCAGAGCTGGATGACAACAGGGTTGTGGGATCAAGGGACCTGTCAAGGCTATGTGACATACACCGTCAGAGTTGACAAGAGCACATCATTCACAGATCGCCAGTCTACCCAAATGCAATTCCCATATTAATCAAAGGACAGAGGCTCAGTAAGCTGCATATTGGCAGTGAGGCATGATTTAGCAACAGCACATGCCGTGCAGGGGTACAGGGTGTGGGCACAGTGTCACACTTGCATTGCAAAAGGGAATCCATACCAGACCAGATTTCGACTTTTGCTGTGAGTAACAATAGACAGGCCTCGGTCTCTGCAGGTTACACAAAACACCATATCTGACAAATCACATGCATCACAGTACATCTTGTAGCCTACAGCCAATTGCCATTGGTTGTCCATGTGCAGAGCTGAGGGGCATTGTGAGTCATTACCTAGCTGCAGAAGAACAGAACAACAAGGCCAGATGCGGCCAGAGATCACTGTGCAAACACAGAAAGAGCTCAAATAGTGATCAACGGACACAAACAACATGCTTCCACTCCTCCTGCTGTCATGCAAGCACAAGTGACCGCACATGAGATACATTTTATGGCAAGAGTTGCCTGGGAATGGCTGTCATGACACCTCATCTAGTCTTATGCAACCAACACAATATGGGTTGGGAACACCCAGTACACATTCACCACATTATCTCAGGACTCCAAACCTGTCACTTGACATAGATACATGCCCGGGACTCAATGATTATTACACACTGTCAGCACAGGGCTTTGAGGACACAATCTGACAAACTGGGCCTAAGTCCAGGCTGACTAAAGCTAACATGAGTAGAGGTACATAGAAAATTGTGCACATTGGGCATTTACCTGCTCCTCTGGTGCACCCTAGAGCGGCCCATACAGGGTAGGACCTCATCCACCAGCTTCTCAAGTTCTTCTGGTGAGAAGGCAAGGGCCTTATCACCTGTTGCACGAGGCTCCCAGAGGCGTTACACAGCAGCTCAGGCAGTAAAGGTCTTGCTGGCAGATGTGTCAGGAGTCAAGTGAGAGATTCAGCTAAAGATGT
Source organism: Pleurodeles waltl (assembly GCF_031143425.1). Classification (NCBI taxonomy): domain Eukaryota; kingdom Metazoa; phylum Chordata; class Amphibia; order Caudata; family Salamandridae; genus Pleurodeles; species Pleurodeles waltl. The sequence continues at coordinate 1,979,456,209 of NC_090440.1, read as the reverse complement.
TGGTCACATCTGCCACATACAGCAACATCACCACCTGCGGACACTGCCATTGGGCCAAGACCGCCACAGGCAGCACTGTTATCCAATAGCAAGGTTCGCTGCGCTAGCATCTGCCTACCCCAATGACGACTTCTGCCGAAGGTCATGGGAGGTTCCTAATGTCTAGTGGAGTATGTCAGGCAGCCGCCATTTTAGAGGCATACAATGTAAGATAACGCAATTTTAGATGCATCACAAGTTTGAAAAGTGATACCCTGGCGAATCTTGAGTGCAGGCCTTGTCCTGTTTTGTAGGCCAATCGTTTCAGTGTACATATGGGTATGTGGTCCAGCACGTATGACAACATAATTGGGGGAAGCGCCACCACCATCTCCTCCACAGGCATTTCAGGATTTTGGGCCTTGATTCACAGTCAGACTTGCAAGTTTGATGCACATATTGTTGCTGTCCAGATAGAGGATGGGTACACATATGTTCAAAAGCAAGGGGATAACCTGTTACAAAAATGAGACAATGCTAGGCTAGGCTTGATGAGTATTGTGTATTATGTTTTCAGTGACTCACATGGCATGTCACAATTCGTATATGACATGTATAGTGTAATATGCAAGGTACACAATGAAAGATATCCACAAGTTCAATTTTCCCCACATAGTTACCCTGGGAGGAGAGGGGTCTGATAACCTCCTGTGTACCATCCACTAGCAGACTTGCAGGACAGACACGTCATCCAGATTTACCACCTGGATAGCCAGACAATCGTGGATCTTTGTCATCAGTTAGAGCCAAATCTGATGCCAGCCATCCATCATCCAAGTAGCTTATCACCCATTGCACAAGTCATGTCAGTGTTGCACTTCCTGGCTATAGGATCCTTCCAAATGACAGTGACCCTAACTGCTGGGATGTTGCAGGCTATGTTCAGTATGGTCTTGAAGGATGTTCTCTCAGCAGTGTTGAAACACCTGAACAGCTACATCCGCTTTCCTCAACGTGAGGATTTTAGCCATGTGTAGGGCAGAGTTCTATGGTTTGCACACATCCTACATGTTGTGGGAGCCATTGATTGTACCCATATAGCCTTGGTTCCACCACATGGCAATGAACAGGTCTATCGTAACAGGAAGAACTACCATTCCATCAATGTCCAAGTAGTTTGTCTGGCAGACCGCTACATTTCCCAGGTGTGAACCCGGTACCTGGGTTCAGTCCATGATGCCTTCATGATGTGGAACAGCACAGTTCCCAGAGAGGGCCTGGCTAGTTGGTAAGTAACATATGTCATGTGTGTTTGTATACTATGTCTGCAGCTAGTGAGACAATCCTTTGGACTAATGGTAGCACATATGTCGCATACCCAAACTGTCCCTGGTTGTTGACACTGGTGAGGAACCCAACTACGCTAAGGGGAAGTCCACTTCAACGAGGCACATGGAAGAGCACAGCACGTCGTAGAACGGACTTTTGGGCTCCTGAAGGCAAGGTTCCGGGCCATTGACAAGACTGGTGGAGCCCTCCTCTACTCACCCGAAGAAGTGTGTAAGGCCATTGTGGCTTGCTGCTTGCTCCACAACCTTGCCCTGAGGAGAAACATTCCATACATCCCTGACAAAGGGGAGCTAGCAGTGCCACCAGGTGAGCCTCCTGAAATGCCAGGTGAGGATGACAGTAACAAGGATGAAGGTGGGCGTATGCGGGCAGATCTCATCAATCAGTACTTCATTTGAGTGTAAGTATGTGATGTTCTGTGATTAGTGTGACTGCATGGGGTACTGTAGTGGCCACTAGTTGTTGAGAGGGGTATCTGTCACCATGAGACAGGTTGTCTCATGCTATGCATCATACAGCCCTGGTTTGCTGGCTTGATCCGGCTTGAAGATGCAACTCTCTTGAGGATCTCTTTTATTTGGGGCAGTTACACTGCATTGTCTGTGAAACAAGTGTAGCTTGAAATTAGGTTTGTGTCTTCTGTATGCCTTTACCTGCTTAAACTCCCTGTATGTCACTTAGTCCTTCTAGGTGTCTTTACCATGCCATTCTCATGTAGGCATTTCAGAGTTGTGCTACTGGCAGGTGGCTGTTGCTGGTCTGACATGTGAAGTGGACATGGATTGATCCAAGCACTTTTGGTCACAGTTTGGGGTGTATGAGTCCTGTGGCCAGGCTGCCTGGACAATGAGAGGGCAGGAATCTGAGCTACACAATAGACCTGTTTGCCGTGATGTGCTGGCCCAATAGTCGCATGTGTGTGATCACGTGGCCTTGGAACATGTTAACATGTCATCCTGTTCAATCCATTCCTTCTACCTTCACATTGTGATGACATTGATCCTTTCTGACCTGTTAGTGGCTGTCAGTGTGTTTCCTCATTGCAAGCCAGTGTGCCTACGCCACAACACTAAAACAGGTTTGTGACATTCCACCAGGTGCTTGCTCATTGTTGTGGTTAGGGCCTGGGCTTAGGCTCTATTGTACTGCCCTCTGTCTGTGCCATGGCGTATGTTAACCTGGCAGACCTGGTTTTGGTATATGATAAGGGTCACTCTGGAGACAAAACCCCAAACTCTCTGTCTAGTCTATGGGTCAAGGTCTTACAGGCCCTTTCTGGTGCGGTCTGGTGCACGATTTGTGTTTGGATATCTGGCCTAACTCCATATCGCTCGGACGTTCTTGGCTACGACTGTGCAGACATTCTTCACAGCTTATGTGCAATACAGTACAATAAAACGTTTAATTTGACCAGACACCTCTGACATTTTTGTTAGTCATCCTCAGCATGAAACTACCTGAGACATCTCCCTCCGTCCATTGTCCCCTAATGTATAAGGCATGCACATTACGTGTGATTAGCATTCAACATTCCAAACAGATAACAAAGAGAGGCAGTAGGCAGTTTTTTAGTGATGGGTGTGTTTATTTATATTCAAGCAAAAATTAATAGTGATACTAGATACAAAAAACTATACTTCAGGTGAAGGGATCAATCACGGTGGATGCAATAAATAGAGTAGAGGCCACAGCATTTGGGGTCCAGAGTTCAGTGTCCTACTAGAATGGAATATGGAAAGTGGTTAGGTAACAGTCAACAGAGTGAGTCCATGGCACACAAAGGAGTGACATCAGGAAGTGGTCACTTGCTGGCAGTGGTTGATGTCTTGCCACTCACACATTCTGGATGCTTGGCTGGGTGTCCCTGCTTACGGGGAGGTTCAGCAACGACAGAGGCAGGGGTGTCTGAGGCGGGTGCTTCCCCTGGCAGGGCCTCCCTTCCAGTGGTTGGCACCGATAAAGGGCCTGGTGTGGAGGCATCAAAGGAAGGGGTGTGATATTGTTGTCTATCCCTGCCCTTGTTCCTGTTAATGTCCCTGTTAGGGAGGCCATGTTGGAATAATAGTCCTCCCACTGTTCCCGCATCTCATGATGGAAAGCCCTTTGTAGCTCCTTGATTTCCAGGATTTCGTTCAGTACCTGACCCATCACGCCTTGGGAAAGTTGGTAGGCAGCCAAGACCTGTCTGGTGGGATCCTGGCCAGGGGAATCACCAGCAGCCTCTGGCTGCTGGGCCACACCATCCCTCCCACGCAATCTACCCCCATGTGCCTGTGCTCTTGGTGCAGCCTGCCCCCTTCCACTGGTTCCAGGTCCATCGTTGTCAGGGTTGGCAGGTTGAGACTCTTGAACCTAGACTGGAGAGCACAGGATGTAGGAGACTGTTGTAGGGACACAGGTCTGGGGGCAACTGGCTGCCTGGGATGTTGAGGACCTGGGGCTGGGAGGAGTCAATGTGATCAGGCTGAGGCTGACCGGTGTCATCTCCCCGTGTTCGCCGGATGGGCCAGAACCGTCCTCCATATCCAGCGGTCAGGAGTGTTCATTTCACAGAGGGCTCCATCCATCAGGGTATTGGCAGTCTCCTCTGTGGTGTCGGTGATAGCATTCCCAGTTACAGTGGCAACACAACTTGTTGATGTGAAGAGATTATGTTAGTGGTTGTAACATGACATCTACCTCCAACAGTTGACAGTGACATTGGGCTAGGGCCATCTTCACATTGTAATTGGTGATTTCCCTCATGTGACATGTGCACGTATTGTTGTTTGTAATGAGCTTACATTGTAGCCACATACTAATTCCTGTTCAGTGACCCAGCCCCAGACTGTCTGGAATCCTTAGCTTTTGGAGGGATGGTAATAGACTCATGTGTTGCCAGCAGTGCAGGTAGGACATTGGTTGGGCAGGATGTTTTTTTGAGTCATCTTGAAAGCTATTTGTTTGTCATCAGGCATTGTCGGGACCTTGAATGATGTGTGATAGATGTCATCCTGTGGTCAGTGCATTTTGGGCTGCCAATACCATACAACAGGCACATTTTGGGGCCTTTGATCTGTGTAGGAAGTTCCAACCAGACGTTTTCAGCTGTCCTTCCTGTCTACACTATTGACATCTTGGCATGTCAGCTCTAGATGGATTTGAGTGTGTTGCCACATCACATGGTGTACCTTGACCTGTATCCTTGTCCCTTGCAGGTGTATCACGTTCAATGTGAGTTCAGGGACTGTGGCACAATATCATCTGGACAGTGATCTGGTGTTTGGAGTTGCATGTCCTGGCTCATCTTGAATTTATTCTGCTCTTGACACCACTCACAGTTCACATTGTCCGTCCTCTGAGGTGTGTGTACTTACCAACAGGGATAATTGACCATATGCAGAGTGGTTTGGGTAATTGGATTTCGTAGACAGAGCCCCCTGATCTCAGCAGTCATGTGACTCCCTCTACATGCAGTTTTTCAGTTAGACTTAGGTCCCAGGTGCATACACATCATGAGTGTGTTTTCAGGTTAAAGTATTTTTACAGTTGTACAGTGTACTGTTGCTTGGATTGTGAGTGAGGGATCCTCCTATGAGTACTAACCATTTCAAACTCTGTATGCCACACCCTGTAGTTATTCACCTGTCAGGTGAGGACAGTTGTATGACTGACTAGATGTATATTGGTCATAGTAGCAGAGCACACAGTCCTGGAAGAGTGTAGTGAGAGTCTCAGTGTCTCCTGGCCTTAGCATTCCATTCATTGCCTGTCCTACCCACACACTATACAGTTGTGATACCCTCAGGTGAGTACAGTTGTATGGCTGACTAGATGGAAAATGCTGATAGAAGCAGAGCACACAGTCGTGAAAGAGTGTAGGTAGAGTCCCAGTGCTTCCTGGGCTTAGCATTCCTGTCACTGCCTGGCCTACCCACACATTATACAGTTGTGATCCCCTCAGGTGAGTGCAGTCGTATGGCTGACTAGATGAAGAATGGTCATAGTAGCAGAGCTCACAGTTGTGGCAGAGTGCAGTGTAAGGCCCAATGCCTCCTGGCCTTAGCAGTCCTGTCATTGCCTGTTCTACACACACACACACACACACACACACACACACACACACACACTCTACTGATGTCATCCTCTCCGGTGGGTACACGTCAGGGGGGTTTTGACAAACAAGGTAATTTTGATTATGCTACACTGTTCTGGTTTTAGTGGTGTGGTACAGTGCCTGCTGGGTCTTGTAGTGCTGTCAAACCCTGTACTACACCCACTATACAAAGATGTTGTTTACCCAGGCGAGTCGTCTTGATATGTTGGAGGCCATACAGGGATCTATTGACAGATGGACACTGGACTGTTGAGTGGAGTAACATAGTAGGTGGCAAGAGGTGATGAGTGAGCATGCATGCCAACACATTTTGATGCCATTTATAGGCAATTTACCCTCCTTTTTCTGTTTCGGAGCAGTGACCTACTACTATATAGTTCCACTTTGTGTTCTCTATCTGTTGCTGTGATGGACTTTTCTTTCCATTTCTTTGGTGGTCTCTTTTCACTGTGTGCGTATTTTAGACTGGTAGCTGCCTGCGTTTAATTGCAGCATTCCATTCCTCCCATCTCCTCCCATGTTGCTGACATTTGTTTTGGCTTTATTCCAGTGCTGTTCTTTTCGGCTCCTAAGATAAACTTATTTTATTTAACAAACACCATATGTCCTCCCATCGCATTGTGTCTCTATCTGGACCCCTCTCTGCCAGCACTCACGACATCTCACACAGAGCATTGCTTATCTTTATTGGGGCCATAACTTTTCTCAGGCTGCTCTGTTAACTTCATTGAGCTTTGTTGAAATGTGAGGCAAAAAAGCTTGTTTTAAAAAGCATCTACAACATGTGAAAGTTTACCCTACCACACAACTGCACTGTTGTACGTTAGCCCCAAAATGTTCGAGAACTTATTCATCCTCCCTGGCAGTAACTTTCCAAGAAACCCTGTGAATTGGGGACATTCAGAGGTGAGACAGAAGAGAAACCATAAATTCTCTTGATAGATTGAAATACCCAGACGAATGTGTACTGTAAACACAGCCACATACACCGAGCAGAGCTTTATATGGCAGAAAAAAAGATACAGCCTTAGAAAAACTGCCAGAAGACCTCTTTCCTAGCCCCTCAGACGCTGGCCCAGCCAGGGATGTTTGTGTTTGAGTTCGAGGAAGAATGGAGAAGTGAGACGCTCACTGACCACGCTTCAAACACCAGCTTCCATTCTTTTTTACTTTTTTAAACACGCTGTTATTGCTCAAAGATGTTATGTACGTTGTTTAAGTGAGAGTGCTCACTGCGATGTCCACACGAAAACCAAGGACTACACTCTATCTATGGGGAAACAAACCTGGCCTTCAGTGGCTTGCAGTAATTCACAGCTTTAGCATTTATGGCATGGGGATGTCATATGGGATATGTTATGAGTTATGAGTAAATATGAGTTGTGCTGGGTTATATTTGCTCAGTTGGATGTGCAATTTGTGATGTATTGTTTAGGTGTGTTTTGAAAAGTTGTGTCATGTAGTTTAATATATATTGGATGTGTTGTTAACTGTATGTGTTGGGTTATGTGTGACTTGTCTTATATATGTTGTGTTAGAGACATGTTATATATGTACAGTTGTTTTACACATTTTGTGCAATATGTGTCATCTGCGTGTCATTCTGGACAAAATCACTTCAGCTCTATATGCATGAAATTGTAAGTATGAGTAGTGATAAAAGAGTGTAAATATATGGTAAACCATAAGTTCTGTGAATATTCCTAGTATTTACATAGCATTAACGCAGCATCACTGAGCTCTGTGGGCCCTATAATACAGGTCTGGGATTTCCACTGACCAGTTGTGTGTGGTTTTGTATGGTCAGTAGAGGTTGGTTAAATGTCTAGTTTAGTAATGGTTTGTGATGGAACTCACTGTCCTGGTTTTGTCCCATTCATCACCAATGAAAGCACAGATCTTTGCAACCATCCACCACTATGATCTAAGGTACTGCTGATATGGATGCATGTTTATTCACGGAGAAATCCTCTATTTACAAATAAATCCAAATTATTTATTTTACATTATTTTTTAGCTCAAGCGTTCAAGCGCTCTGACATGTTATAATCTATCTGTGGGCTTTTAACCACGCCCACGCAATGCCCATCACTATCACTCGCTTGCTTTTCAAAAATGCTTTATCAACATTGGTAAATGCTTTACTTTTGTCCCTCCTTGGGACGGTTTTGTTAAGACCTTGGCCATCGACCCTGTTACATGGCTAATGACACTTTTGCCGATTTGTTTGACTTCGAGCAAACTTCTTTTTCTTTTTGTGTCTCTCCTTCGCGCTAACGCCCATGGCAGCTGTGGCACTTTGAATTGGCTTGCTTATGTCAACTGTTTTACTTTTACTTTTCAATGTATGCGGCAAGAAAAGTCCAGTTAGGAATTTACAACGCTAATAGATTTAACTCGAGCAAACGCGAGACCCATTACACTGAAAATGCTTGTTTAGTGTTCAGACTTACCTGACTCCACTCCCCCAGGTATTTCTGTCAAGCCCTCCGGATGCAGGATGGCCAAGACCTTCTTCTCCCATGATGTCAGTTGTAGGGGAAGAGGTGGGGGGCCACCACCAGTCTTCAGGACCATAAGCTGGTGCTTCGACACCTTGGTGCGAACCTTTCCCCTGAGGTTGTTCCATTTCTTCCTGATGTTGTCCCTTGTGCACGGGTAGCTGCCTACAGAGTTCACTCTGTTGACTATCCTTTTTCACATTTTTATTTTCCTAGCGATAGTAGTTTGCTGGACTAAGGCTCCAAATAGTTGTGGCTCTACTCTGACGATTTCATCCACCATGACTCTTAACTTGCCATCTGTAAAACGGGAATGTTTCTGTGGTGACATGGTGGTGGAAATGGATTTAAAAATAGATTTACTGGTTTGGTGCTGTGTAATGAGGAGGTGACGGGGAGTAAATAGAGTGTAGAGGTGCAAGTATGTGTGGTGGGTCTGTGTTGAGGGTGTGAGATACGTGCTTAGTGTGAGTTAGAGGGGTCCCTAATCTATGGTTGCTGAAGTTTTAGGGCAGTGCTCTGGCTTTTGGTTGGCGTGGAGATGCAAAGGATTGTGGTGTGTGTGGAGGGGTGTGTTATATAGTGTGGTTTGTAGGTGTGTCAAGTGTGTGCATGTGTGTCAACTGTGTTGTTTTAAAAGCAGCCAGTGTGGTGTAGTATATTGCTGTGGTGACCACCGACCGCGCAGTGCCACCGACCGCGACTGCCATTGGAAGACCGCCATGGCGATTTTGTAATACGTTTGGATGTTGGTTGACAGGCTGGCAGTGCTGGTGGTCAGCCCGCCTATTTTCCGCCCTCCAGAGTCCTGGCAGGGGTCGGATTTTTGGCTGGCTTTTGGAGGGCCTGCCTGTGAAACTTGTAATATGGCAGTCTGTATGACCGCCAACATGGCGGTCGGCAACCTGGCAGTCCGACCACCAAACTCTTAATGAGGCCCATAGTTTTTTGTCCTTTTGGGGCCACATATCATGACGTGATTTTTGTTGATTCACTGTCAGGCAAAGACTGTTCATAAAATTAGTAAAAGAGCGCAATAAAATTTGAAGGCCATTTACCTGTGGGCGATAAGAATAAAATCAACCGCATATTAGAGTACGGGTACAGGATGATTCCGGAGGATGGGCATATCTTTTAAATTTTGTACTAATTCGCTAACCAGGCCTTTAATACAAAATAAAAATAGGGTTAAATTACATCCCTATCTAACACCTCAATTCGACCTAAGTTGAGAAGTGCATTTACCATCCTGGCTATACTGGATCTTTACAACCATTACCCAATGTGCATGTTTAATCAAATCCAGTTGAACACACAATGTATTTATCAATTCCCATAACTTCTCTCTAATCATGTCAACAGCACAGAAGCATTCCATAAAGGCCATGTGTAGAGGATCTATCCTGGCTTTGACTTATTTCCCAATCAAGAGGGACATATTTAATGATTGTTCAGCAGTGCCTACACAAGGGCGAAAACCAGAGTGGATGTCCAAGAAAAAATATTTTGTTCAAACCACTCCTCAAGCTTTTGAAGAATAACCCTTTCTAATATTTTTGGTGTAGAGTCCAAGAGGGATATGGGGTGATAACAGGACGGCTACGCCCTGTCGCCTTTTTTAAAAATTGGAACTATTATCAATTCCCTCCATGAATTAGGCAAATCACCCTTTATTGCAGCCTAAAGAACGTTGGTAATTAACAGTACCCAGAAAGAAAGGTTCTGCCAAAAGATATTAATAGGGATTCCATTAGGGCCTGTTGTTTTTACGAGCAGAACGTCTTAAAAGGACTTTTGACACATCTTGAATACTAATAGAGAATGTTGGCACCCTCAGAGGTAAAAATTGGGAGTTCCAGTTGGTCTGCCTCAGAGAAAGTATCAGTTTTAGACTCAAATACCCTAGAGAAATTAGTTACCCACTGCTCCTCTGAAATATGACATCTTGGGTCTGTCAATTCTGTAAAATGCAGCCGATTGCCAACTTCCCAGAAGGCCTTATTCTCCCTCCTATACATTGCTATCTCCATGTCTTCCCAGGCCTTTTTTTCTGATTTTTCTCTCTATGCTCTTCCAGTACCAACTTATATGAATGTCTGGCCTTTGTAAAATCTTCTGTTATGTGGAAAGGCTTTGGATACTAATCTGAGGGGTTTACGGGCTGCTCAACATGCATAGTTAAACCTTCTATAGATGGAGTATTCTTGTGGGCTTTATTTGAAGTTAACAAAGTAGAAATTGAGAAACAAATCCCCTCGAAACTACTAAGGGCCTCATTTCTGCTTTGGCAGACCAAGCGACGGACCCCCAAAGCCGCGGGGGTGAGACTGCTGTGATAATGTATTATAATGTTTCTATGGGCTGACCGGTGGAAACATCGTATTACGATGTTTCGGCTGGTCAGCCCGGTGGAAACAGTCCGACGGCTTGCTTAAGGGAGCTGAGGCCATTGCCGTTGCACACTACTACTCTCGGGATTACACTGTCTGCATAGCAGACAGTTTGCATTCTGAAGGGTGCTGGCTGGGTTTTCTGCACCCCCCTGTGACCCCCAGCAGTGGTTTTCTACCAGCCATTCCATGGCAGTGAAATCGCCATGGAAGGGCTGGTGGAAAGTGAAGTTGTGATCAGCACGGCGATGCTGCAATGGGCATTGCTGTGGCTGAACACGATTTCGACCGCTGCCACCCCATCGTGATCTGTGATCCTGGTGGTGGGGGTGGTCTCCTGGCAGTCTGGCTGCCAGAATTGTAATCTGGCAGTCGGACCACGAGTGTGAGTTTGGCGGGCAAAAGACCACCAAACTTGTAACGAGGCACTAAGTACTTCCTTTGGGGTGGCAGATTCAGAAAGACAGCTATCAAATTTTCCTTTATTTTTGAGAAATTCGTCAGGGTCAGTTTTGTCCGATTTATTCCTATGTACATGATAATCAAGGCTTATTAACAAAGGGTTATGATCACTAAAACATGTGAATAGAACCTGAGAACCTAAGGCAAATGGAGCAATGTCTCTGGAAATAAAATAAAATGTACTCCCCCTCCTGGTTCCTATATATGTTGGAAGTGAAACAGTACCATTTTGAAAAAAGTTGAAGAAAGGTTAATGATAAGTCGGTTCAGTGCCTCCCCATATGGTGTGTGGTTAAATGCGAGGTGTCCTCCCCCTTCCAATCCGTAACATCACCTATGTGATTACCACAATTTTGGCACGTTTTAATACTGAAATATACAGCCCATATCAGGACCGAGTGTCTTGGGCATCTTGGGCAACTGCTCAGGCAGACCTTAAGAGAGTTTTCTAGATCATCAATTACATTGGTAGGCTGTTTCGAGAAAAAGTTGTACTAAAAATAATTAACAATACATTAAAAACCTGGTAGAAGCAAGTGCAACATTTGGGACCATGGTGTATTAGATAACATTGCAACTTTTCCATTAGAATTTTTAAGAGAGATTAGCACTGCTAATCCCCCTTTTCGGCCTGCCAGATAAGGCCTGGAAAAAGGCCCATAGAAAAAAAAACCATAGAAAGAGCTTAGACCTTGCTCTTAATGTTTCTAAATAACGTAAACGCTATAATAGAGTGCTTGCCAACCATGGATTTTTTAAATTAACAATGATTTTTTTGGGTAATGACTATCCAGTTAACTCTCCAGCAAATAAGTATATGGTCCACCAAATCATCGGGCAAGCCAGAGTTCTTTTGACATCAATGGGTCATCTTAAGCTTTAAGTCGAGCCAGCTCTCGTGTGAATTTCCTCTTAACTTTGGCACCCCTCCAAAATGATGACATATAGTATGCACTCATGGTGTAACTGTATATGGTGCAACGGCCCCTCCTCCTTACTCTTCTGTGTTTGCTAATTTGAGAGTTGACGAGGCAGATGTTATTAGATGTTAAATTCCGATTAGGATTATCAGATGTAGCTATTGCGGGCTGTCAATGAGATGGAGGATTATCACAGAGATTCTGAGTCACTGAGGGCTCACTCTGCGGGTTCGATGCATTCCTTGTCTGAGGTGGGAGCTGATTGCTTCCGTTTTGTACGTCAAGCACATTTTGAACCTTGTGCTCCAAGGATTTGATTTGGCTGGAAATCCACTAGCGAAAGTCCACCAACAAGCCCTCCATTTTGCTAAGGAATGATTTGAAGGTTTCTTCTGCCCAGGCTTGTGAGATATTGACATTGTTGGATTTAGAACAGCTACACTCAATGTTCAAACTAGTAGGGACCTATGCAAATGTCTTTGATGTTAAACTCTCTGTTTTTTTCCCGCCCTCGTTTCCGTTTAGATGGTGGCGGTTTAAGTATGCTATGCTGAGTGTCTTTTGAAATTCTTGTAATTTCATTAATAAATGAGTCCTGAATAATGCAAGGGTTATTTATCTCAGGAGTAACTCTGAAGGCAGTTTTTAGGTTGAGGCTAGGCAGTGCACATGTGCTGTCTCTTGACATGCTGTAGTCTACTTCTGTAGGCTTTCACTACGCCCATCACCCCCCCCATGACTTTCATTCATCCTTGGTCTGCCTTTCAAAATTCCTTTGGATTGTTAGGTGAATGCTTAAGGTTTGTTCCACCTTGAGGCTTTTTTGTTGCCGCCTTAGAGACTGACCCTGTTACATGGATTATTGCACTATGGGACATATTATACCTTAGTGTCGGCGCACTACATTTTTCTTTGCCCTCTCCGCTTTGTGGAGGTATGTTGTTTCTTCATCTGGCATCTCGCTGTTTCTTTGCAGTGTCTGCAGCTGCCAAAGGCTGCAAGCTGGAGCACTTTACATGAGCACCAGTTAAATTTGCAGCCCCATTCCTAAATTCTTCCCAAGTTATCAGTTGAAAAATATTCAAACTGGTGCCTTTTAAATAGAAAAAAACAGAAGGGAAACCCTCAACATGGCTCTCCCCAGCATAGCAGGAGACGTGATGCTACAATATTCACTGCACTCAGGAAATTCGCCCCATAATGCTTCGTGGGGCATTCCTTTTACAACACATTTTTGCCCATAGCTCAGCCTGTGGTGGTCCTAGGACAATGGGACCACCACCAAAACGTTCAGCATGACGTCCAGCTCATCTTCTGGGTGCCCACACTAGGGTGGGGGACCCCAATATCATAACCTCTCACACCATTCAATGTCTTTTTAAGCTCCCTCATGGCAGGAGCTTTTGCTTTACACCTGGGAGTAGTTTGTGTTCTAAGGGCCTCGTTTGTAATAATATTCTAACAGGTGTGCTAGGTCTGAAAGATGTGTAATGCACTATCCCGTCTAAGACCTGAATATATGGTTACATTTCAGTGCTCTCTGTCATTCTTTTTTCATGTGGTTATGCCCTCTAGCGGTTGACTATATGCTTAGAGGACCATGTTGCTTCCAAATGCTGTTTTTATTGTGGTGCCCTCTAGGGGATCATCTGACCATTACAGCCTCATGCCAAGTGTATGAAGGAATGAATGCACAAACAGTTTATTTCTGATAAAGGTTCTATGTGCTGCATGACTAAATACTTATAGGGTCCTAAAGTCGCCCTCTAGTGTCCCTGGGTGTCCCGGTCATTCACAAGCCAAAGGCTGGCTATCCTCAGAGCAGCAGAGAGTCCACTGAGCACTGCACATCTGAATCCAGGTGCTGGCTTCACCCTCCTCCGCTGCACCGGCAGGGAGTGATGCAACCAACTGACTCTCACTGTGTGCATCATGCCACATTTCCCAGAGGGGAGTTCCTGAGTGTGTAAGCACCGTGCGACATCTCTCTAAACCAATCCTGATGCTGCTCCTGGTGCTACAGCAGCCCAAGGATTGGCTAGGGCAAGCGACCTCACCGCTCACTACTGAGACAGGGGGCTCCGCCTTTATGTCTCCCCGGCTTACTAATGCAAGACTGTAAGACGCCTTTAGTGCGCATGACAGTCTGAATGGTGAAAGGGATCAGTCCAAACTGACATGCTCACTTGGGCCCATTTGTGCTGACTACTTAGAACTATGGGTGTGTATATCAACATTGTGAAGCCCCACCCCCTCAGGCCTGCGCTGCCTTCTCCAGGACCTGTTTGGAATTAATTGTCCCCATTGCCTACTCTTGGCCTGGTCTTGGCCCGGGCACGTGCTCAGGCGCCCCCCTACAAAGCAGGAGGCAGCGCTAGATTTCAAAGTGCACTTTGGTGCTGCCGGTCTCCTCCCCTCATCATCACAGCCTCAGGAGATTCTGGCCTTGGAAGTAGTAGGGCCTTTATCGTTTAGTGCATCCAGCACCACAGGAGGCTGCGCAGGATTTCAAAGTGTTTGACAGCATCCCGGTCTCCTCCCCTCCTTGTCAGAACCTCAGGGGATTCTGGCTGTGGACATCCTGGGGCCTCTCTCCCATAGTGCATCCCACACTGCGGGAGGCAGCACAAGATTTCAAAGTGCTCGCCGGCAAGGAGCATGTTTGCAAACATGAAGAATAAAAATGAAACCTCTATTTTCTAGCTGACCCTGCCAGTTCAAGCCCCCACATGCTCAAATTCCTGCACCTCTGGACCTTGGATGAATCAAGGTAAATCACTCCTAGTTCCCCTGCAGGGAGATAACTCTGTTATTAGTTGGCAATCTGACATTCTGATCCGCCATCTTAGTTTCAAATATCTTTGTGCTCATATAGTGACGGTGCCCGAACTTACAATCTTTGTCAATCTTACTCCCCTCCTCTGGACAACTAAAGCCAGATTCACTTCCTGGTCCTCTCTTCCTCTCAGCATTCTTAACCATATTGCCCTTATAAAAATGATGGTACTCCTGCTCTTCTTATACACCCTGCAGAACTTTCTTATTCGCTTTGAGGGGTAGACCTCCACATATTTCTCTTGTCAAATGTTGCTGCTCTGTGAACGATGGCAGCATGGGGCAGTTGTTATCAGACTGTATTACTGGGCGTCCTAACTTTTGGCCATCAATGCTTGGTTGACCCGAGGTTGGAGCAACCCGACTGGAGTTGGCCTGTCTCGTTTGAATGGGGTGATGCAATACCTTTACAGCAGACCCGGTCACCTCTGTATCCCAGAACTTACTAGAACAATTTTTCTGGTGTGGCAGGCTACCAATATATTTCTCTGGCAGGAGCATTGTGATGTCAGAATTAATTGTAATAACCTTATAATAGTTGAGTTCTGAAGTCTTTTCTTTATAATCGGTATTTGGTGCATCACAATCACGCCAAATGTAAAGAAAATAGTGACTACAATTTATACACGGAGTTCAGATTCTCTTGTACTATAATGTATTTGTTTTGGCAATATTATTGTAGTCAATATTGTGTGAGGTGATATTTTTGACATATCATATATTAATCGAAATGTGACAATGTTTTTTGTTTCCTATACTTGTGTTTGCAATACAAGTAAAAAGCAATATTTTTAACCATATTTGCATTCTCAATAATTGTGGTTTTATTAGTTAAGTATAGGAGGGCAACATTTTTGTTATTATTTATTTTCTGATATTTGTGTGTCTCAATATTTGCCTTGTACAGAAGTCTTGACTGATAGCTGACTCTCTTCAGACACCCAAGCCTTATTAGGTGGCCAGGCCCTTACAACCCACAGGCTCGTACAGAAGTCTTCATGGATAGTCCACTCCCTGTACACAGCTAGGACCTGTTAGGTGGGCAAGCCCCCACTACACAAATTCTTTGTTCTGTATCAGACCCTTTGCAGGTTGGTGATCTCTCTAGTACAACAAATGAGATATGAGTGACCAACCCTCTATTATGCACAGCTTATGCCTTGTACAGATGTGCCAATGGAGAGCCAAATCCCATCAGACACCCACGCTCCCCTTAGGTGACCTAGCCCCTAATAAGTACACCGTATCCTTGTATAAAAGAGCTCATGAAGAGTGCACTCCCTCCACACCCCCATGTCCCATTAGGTGGCCAAGGCCCCACTATGCACATCCTTTGCCCTGTACAAAAGTCTTTACGGAGAGCCAACTCCCTCCAGATACCCTACCCCATTAAGAGACTAAGCCTCTACTAAACACAGCCTTCATCTCGTGACATCAAAGCTTCATTAGGTGGCCAAGCCCCTATTACACATATCCTTTGCGTTGTATATAAGTCTTTACAAAAAGCCCACTCCTTCCAGATACCCAAGTCCCATTTTGTGACCTAGCTTTATTACGCACACACTTTACTTTGTACGGAAGTCTTCATGGAGAGCTCACATGCCTTCAGATACCCAAACCCCATTAGGTGGCCGAACAACTACTATGCACATCCTTCACCTCCAGTTATGCAAGCCTTGTTCTGTGGCCAGGCCCCTACTACACACACCATTTGTGCCAAGACACCCAAGTCCCATTAGGAGGACAAGCTAATACACACACCATTCACCTTGAACAGGGTTCTTCACAGAGCACCCACTCCCTCCAGTCTGCCAATTTTCATTAGGTGGCCAAACCCCTACTAAGTACATCCTTTGCTTTGCACAGAAGTCTTCACAGTGAGCCCACTCCCTCCAGAAAATCAAGCCCCATTAGGGGCCCGAGCCCCTAATGCACACACTCTTCACCTTGTACAGATGTCTTCATGGAAAGCCCACCTCCTTCAAACACCCAAGCCCCATTAGGTGGCCATGGCCCTACTATGCACACTCTTTAGCGTTTACAGAAGTATTGATGGATAACCCACTCCCTCCAAAACCCCAAACGCCATTAGGTAGCCAAGCCCTACTAAGCACACCATTCACCTTGTACAGTGGTCTTAATGGTAAGCCCACTTCCTCTACTCAGCAAAGCCCCATTAGGTAGTCCAGCCTCTACTAATCACTCTCTTCACCTCCAAATACTCAAGCCCCATTAGATGGCCAACCCCCTAGAATGCACACCCTTCGCCTTGTACAGAAGTCTTTACAGAGTGCCCACTCCCCCCCAGACAGGCAAGCACCATTAGGTGGTTAAGCTCCTACTACAGACACACTTTGCCTTGTACAGAAATCTTCATGGACAGCCCATTCCCTCCAAAGAACCAAGCCCCTTTAGGTGGCCAAGCCCATGCTACACACACACACTAATCTGAAGGAGGTGCCGGGTTTTGCTTCAAATCTATGGCCCTCACTAGGAGTTTGGCAGGCGGGAAAGGCTGCCCGCCCAATTCCCGCAGGTCTGGAGACTGCCAGTGTGGCCTCCTTCCCGCTGGCCCTATTATGAGTTTCCTACATGCCCAGCGGGAAACGCACAACAACATTGACACCGGCTCGTAATACGGCCAATGACAATGCTGTTGTGCGTCGAGTGCACCAGCACCCATCGCGCAAATCACTGTTTACAAAGCAGACAGTAATTTGTGTGATGGGGCTGGCCATGGGGTCCCCTGCACTGCCCATGCCAAGTGCATGGGGAGTGCAGGGGCCACCCTGAGGCCCCTGGCATCATGTCTCCGCCAGCATTTTAAACACCAGTGGAGAGAGGGGTCGTAATCTCCTGGGCATCGCTGTTCTGGCGGATTGGGATCACCAGCACCGCCAGGCCGACTAGTAGCGGAAAAGTGGAGGTGCTGGAGGTCCGACCATGGCGCTTTCACCACAGTCGTAATGTCGCGATCAGACCGCCACTTTGGCATCGGCCTTACCGCGGCTGTAAGTAATCATGGCGGTCTGGTGACCGCCTGGGTCATAATGAGGCCCTATGTGTAAAAGTGATTGTAGATATAGATTTGCATCAAAATTCATGAATGGATGATTGACAATACCTATACAACACCCATGGAGCAGCCTCTTGATGCTGAGTACTTAGTGCAAGACATTGCATTGCACTGCATTGCATAACTATTAATTATAAACCAACAGAAAAAATATTTTCTGTAGATTATAAAGAGAAATTAAAATTTTATATCAGGTTTGTATTACTTACAGAAACGCAAATCTGATGCAATCTTCTTCAAAATGTAAGATACATCTATTCTTATAAGTACTTAAGTTTTATTTCAACATATATCGTAAGACTTACCTTTTATTAAGAATAGTGAGCTACTGCAGACTATTAGGATATACAAAATTAAAGACACATTTAAGAAAGTGGTTTTGAAAAGAACTATTTGCTTTTTTGTTTTTCTTAATTTTTTTTTATCATTTCAATTTTTGAGAGTTCAACTTAAACACAACAAGGGCATCTGAACTTGGGCATTGAACAAAAAAAACTCCTTCTGCTGCTGGCACTTGTGTCCCTGCACCAGCTTTATACACGCAGATACACTAGCTTGGAGCAACGGCTGCATTATGTAATCATGTGCTGGTACTCTGGCACTGTGTCCCTTTGCTGCTACAGGACTTGAGATGGGACACTATCTCCTGGGCCAACTGATGGTCCAGTGCCAGATATTGATGCCTCTTCTTTCTCCGCCTCTTTTCGGCGCTCTGCAACAGCAAAGTGCCTGGGATGCATCGCTCTCATATGCTTCCACATTCCCAACATACCAAACAAATATTGTTTAGCAGTCCCCCTACTAAACTGCTTCTGGCAAAGTTCACAGGTTACATACTTTTCCCACACCACCTTCTCTCCAGGTGGTATTGAGAAGAGTTGCACCTCACTCACTTCTATGGTGTCCTTGTAGTCTCCTCTTCTTCCTCCATCTCTTCATGTCTGTCCTGACCAGATGCCAAAATCTGGCCAAGATGAAATTCTCCCAAAAAGTTAACACTTAAACTGTTTTTTTTATGAAACCTGTGCTTTATCCTCTACCATGCGTAATTGAACTATTAATAAACACCTGCTTCATCCTCCACCATGCTTAATCGAATTACTAATCAGTCCTCCCTCCTTTTGTTGGAAGTTGGCTGTATATCAGTACATCATTTACATCTAGTATGCTTAGCACTAGAGATGCAGAGCAGGTTCTCAGAGTAGGCACCCTTATTCGCATTCTCGCTACAGACTGCTCCGGCTATCTGTCAGGAGACGTATTGTATACCATACTCCAAAGAGCCAATCTTAACACAAAACTGGATAGCTTTCATATCTATTGCTGTTTCAATTGCCACTTTCCTCACTTTCTGTGTTTGACCCATCAACAAGAGCATTTTGGTTTTGACATCACTAGATTTGTCATTCTTCCTGCTCCGAATAGAGCATTACAAGCAAAGCCACTTTTGAAATAACACCAGTTTGCTGGTTTTCAGTGCCAGTTATAGGTCACCTGAAAAACTGCCGAAGTGTGTA
Source organism: Pleurodeles waltl (assembly GCF_031143425.1). Lineage (NCBI taxonomy): Eukaryota > Metazoa > Chordata > Amphibia > Caudata > Salamandridae > Pleurodeles > Pleurodeles waltl. The sequence continues at coordinate 1,979,437,083 of NC_090440.1, read as the reverse complement.
CGATACAACCTAAATCTTGACAGCCTACTATAAACAAACATTGGCAGTGCTAATTGGTCTCGCTTGTGTTTATAACTAAGTGAGACCCAGGTGTGTAGCTCGGTAAGATTGGAGGGGATGTGAGCTTCACATTTTCTGACAACCAGACTGGCATATAATGTGTAAAACCACTTATTCAACAAGCAGGGTGCATGAGAGGGGCCTAAAGGGCAGCAGAAAGGGAGAGGAATGCAGATTAGTAAGAGTACTAAGAGAGAAAACAAAATATTTTGTAAAATAACCATTATTTTTTAGGGCTTTCAAAGCAGAGAGTGAGCAAGTATGTTTGTGTTTTTTGTCTGTGTGTATGTAAATATTCCTGCTGATATCAGACTGACATCTCACAATACCTGATTGAAAGCACCTGTACCCAACTACTTATCAGAAAATACATTTATTAGGGGGGGGTGTACCACCCCACACACCCACACTGAAGCTACGTCCCTGGTGAGACCGATTGACATTTCCAATGCTTGTTTTTTTGCTGACTTCTCATTCCTAAACAGTTTGTAGAAAAGTGAAAGTGGAAATAATTTTAATTTTTAATATTAAAATGTACGTGTTTCTGTGATTCATCTGGCTGGGTATTAATCTGAGGTCATGAATCTACAAGAGACATCCTGCGTGGAGAACTTTTGCATTCACTACTTTTTGGAAATAAGATACCGCCACTTCAAGAAAACTCTGGAGTGCTATTCTTTCCCTCCACAAGTTATAAAGTTGAACTGTATGTTAAGAATTAACGATTATTAATTGAATAGTTTATTGTACAGATAATAAAAGTCCATACAATTAAAACAAAAAAGAAACCATCAATAATATATTTGCAAAAAATAAAAATAGCCCCATCTGCACATACAAACCAATGAATCAGACATTAAATACATACTAAAATACTCAATACTTTTTATACGCAAACTTCAGTAAAAGCATTCCCACAATGGTATTGTAAAACCTACAATTAAAAAAATAACCGGACCTCTACAAACCAGAACCCCACATGATACATAATAAACAGTGAGGCCCACAGTGCTCAAGGCCCTAAAGTGCTTAAGTGCATTGAATGATCTTAAGTTAGCTACCAACAAAGATCAAAACCCATGATACAAAGTTGAAGCTCAACGACTTGACAAAATTGGTACAAACCCAAATGTGGCAAGAGCGGGTGAGAATTTCAAAAATAATTATCCACTGCTCATAGTGCCCCTAAATTTGGTCTGAGCAACTTTAAGAAATTCGGTCAGTAAAACATTCAATATTGAATTCACAGGATCCAAAGACATAATAATAGCCTGCCGACAGGAGCGCATCCCCAATTCATTCCAATTACTCCGAAGCAGAGATCTACTCACCTTAAGCAGGGCTGGACATAAACAAACCACATGTTCAATTGTTTCTACCCAACAGCTACAACCCTTGCACATCACCCCCTCCTCCCAAGTTAATTGCCATGTGAGTAGATGTTTTAGAGAACCCCAGTCGCCCATCCTTAAGGTCATAAATGCCTCTTTTAGACAGAACCCGTAAGAGCAAGAAAAATAGCCAGCTGGAGTATCTGGCTTAAATTAATTAATTACCGACGAGGCATGCTTGCGTTTGGCAAGGAGGGTACGATTCGAATGGTACGAGTGTAACTGTATAATCTTTTTAACACCCAGTTTGAAAAGAGAATGAGGGGAGGGTTACTTGCCCAGAGGTCCTCTGCTTTTAATCGCCGTTTACAATCAGCCAGAAAGTGAAAATGCGACCCCTTAGTTTTTGACGTACTCATTTCCAGCCACAGAACTGCCTCCAAGGTACCTCTCTTGGCCCGGCGTAACTTATGACTAAGCTTTAAGAAGGCACCAGCACCTACTGCCTGCTAATCCAAATGCCCAACTTCCAACCTTACCTGCGCAGGAGAAGCAAGTTGTGGTACGTGGAAAACTCTCTTGTAGATCTTATTAACCAGCCTATTTAATAAATAAGAGCCTTTACCCAGCAACATTTCCTGACCATAAGACAATGAAAGGATAATCTTTGCTCTCATAACTTCCATTAGGGAGAGGAGATTCAGCCCCTTGCTAATCTGTTACTCGCTTTCTTTAAACTCTGAGTTTTCCTAGAAATAGCAAAGGGCAGAAATGAGGTGCAGTTATGAGCGGGTTGATGAAACCATGACTTTAAGAAGGAATAAAATGTATCCCATAACTTAATTGGGGACGTACAACCAGATCCTTCAGAATCAAAGAAATTAACACATTCAGCCATTACTGTACCACTAATAAAAGGGTTCCATTTTATATGTTTTAGTGACTCAGAACAAACGCTGCCACCCACAGCCTGCATGACATCATGGAAATGAAAACTAGATTTTATAGTTACAATTTGGGGACGGTGATCACTTTCGCTCCGGGTGGAAAACAAAAACTTCTCAATAAGAGGAAACGATTCCATGTTACAAAATGGTATAGTCCAAATAAGAATAGGATTGGCCGTCTGATCTCGTCCAACAATGAGGAGCATCATTGTACGAACGGCCATTCAAAACTTTGAAGCCCATACTATTTAAATGAATTACTACGTACTCTCCCAACGGACAGTGTGGGCAACCCTGGGGCCTCAGTTGTTCAGGAACAAATTACAAGATTACAAAGATCAGGGCATTCAAGAGCTTCTGCAGCGTCCTGAAACAAATTAAATTTAAAATCCCCAGTTATAAGGTAATCAGAATGTGGCTATTCCCCAGTTACATCATTCAAAATCTGCATTAGTCGGGACAGCCTTCCCCTTTTTTCCTTTGTCCCAGGGGCGATATAGACAGTAATCACTATGAGAGTTTGCTGCAAGCTCCAGTTCCTAATCACAATCCCCTGAATCCAGTTGTCATCTCAAGCCAGTGGCGAAATACACCCTTTTAGTTTGACAGTGACATAAGTAGCCAACCCACCCTTAGCACGGCCATTCTTACTCTTTCTATGGGCTGGTTTCCATATTTCTAAATACCCCAACAACAGGCAACTGTTCTCAGCTCATGTTTCCTGAAGGTTGATCAAATCATAAGTGTTTGAAAAAGATGAAATCAACCGAATCAAATTTATGCATAACCCCATTGATGTTCCAGGAGCATAAGGACAAATGTTCAAACATTGGCACTACGGCCCCCACTCCCAGGGGTCATTGGCGTCGCCCATGCAAAAGAGCAGAGGGCAACCAATCCCAATTGATCCCTTGCTAGCAACTGGCACCTGTGCTACTAGTGCTGTTGATGGAAGTGGCACTGCCCTGAGCACCTTTCAGAATTGAAAACGGCTTCGATGCTATAGGAACCATTGAACTTTGGGATTCAGATAACAGCACAGGGTAGCCGGACTCCTTATAAGGAATAATTATAATACCCCAAGAGTGGAATATATCTTTCTTGGTGAGAATGGACTGAGCTATAGGGACGGCGATCAATGGGACCAAGGCGGATTCTCAAGCTTGAGACCCCCTTGAGACAAGAAATTCAATAGAGACAATGTCACTAGATCCAATGTTACTCATTTCCGAGATGGCTTTGAAGAGTCGTAAAATGTTCCCTCTATTTAAAATATTCTGGGCATCCTCCCTCCTGCCCCCACCCCCCCCCCCCCCCCCCCCCCCCCCAGGTTAAACACAAGTTTGGTAATTGCACACTTCGATGAGGCCTTTGCGGGGCACATAATTGAATTTGGAAGATGGATTGTGATATCTCGTGTACGGGCAGCCCTTGGTGACTCATAAACAGGGCAGCCCTTGGTGACTCGTAAACACAATGCCTCAAAGGCAATAAAGTAGGCTGTTTGAGTGCTTCCATTCTTATGACTTTACCTGGCATAATGACAGGATTGTAATATGTTTTTGCTTTCTTGCAGACACTGGCTGGCCACGGCATACGTCTGGTTTTTAATCCCTTACATGGTCTACGACATCTATGCCATGTATCTCTGCCACTGGTACAAATGCAAAGTGAAAGGCGACTTGGATGCTAAGAGGCATTTTGTGACAGCAATGAACAGTTTTCTGCAAAAAGACTTTCTCATGTGCGTGCATCACGTCGCAATTCTATCAATCCTGGTCCCTATTTCTCTGGTGAGTATTCACTATTGATTCACGCTTTCCATTCGATGCAGCAGTTGCTCCGCACCAGGCAGAACTTCTGAAGCGGCTATAGGAGTGAAAGTAAGAGGTTTCAGTAAGGTTTCCCCTGGGCAGTTTTAATCTAGGATTGGTCACTGTTCTTTGCTCTGCCTCCTCCTCCTACTCTCTTGGCAGTAGTAAACCTGATGTTGGTTCTTCGGGTGATTCTTAAGGGGGGTATGCTGCCGGGCCTATTTCCTCTCATTACCTATTTGTAGTCTAGCTTCCCACAGAGCCATAATAAAACCCTTCAGATCTGCAGTCTGTGAGAACAGGTTTTAAGTTGCTGTGAGTGGGGATTGTAGTGCAGCACCTCCCGGAGTACTGCTCTCTGGAGACATTACTTTAGTAGTTACATTCTGTGCATTCCTGTTTAAGAATGTGCTTCCCTGAAAACCCAGAGCACCTTGGAAATGTAACACTGTAAGCTTAGGGCGTGCACCGTTCCTGAAAAGGTATTTGCATTTCCAAAATGCTTCTCTTTACAGCAAATCACTTTGTTGTGCAGTGAGTTATATGCTGCCCAGCGCACACATCTATTGTGGTGATGTTGCCATAGTTGAAGTTCATGTGAAATGTTTAACTACTTTCCTACCGCCCTATTGAATACATGCACGCTAAAACACTGTTTTCTCCTAAATACAGTGGATGTGGAACATTTTATTTTGAAACAGTGAATAAAGAACGCATTGCTAATAGATGATGCAACCATAGCTGTATGAAAGGAGCGTTTTCTCCAGACCACTGCAGTATCGTAGCTCACATACCTTCCCCAAGAAGTTGAAGAGTGCTTTTCTGAACAAGCACTGGCAAAGTCAATATGTCTAGCTTCTTCGAGATCAATTGGTTTTTATCAATGTTTGTTAGCCATGTTGCACAGCAGAAGGCTGTATAAGTTTATATACTGGTCTTTACTAGGCTAGCAAAGCTTAAAGTAAAACAAAAGTGCTATACCTCAATTAGAGTCATAAGAGTGCCTGGACATCGGCGTCGCTCTTCATGTGTTACCTCTATGCATATTTTTAGACCAGCAAAACCAACTTAACCCTCTAAGATAGTTAAAGCCAAAAAGTAGTTAGTTTCCATGTGCTCACAGTAGTACCTTGCTCATTCTTGTTCAGCCAGTTGCCCTCAAGTTTACTAAGACCACTTCACTTTTGTGGACCCCCACTGAAAAACTATTGGAAGGCAGAAATCCCAGCTGAAGCAATTTCTATGATTCGAACCTCAAAACACACAAAACTACAGACACGTGTATCACACAAATGCACAAATTAGGGCATATTTTATTTCATTCACAAACAAAAAATATAAAAAATTGAAAGTTGAATTTTAATGGGAATGTTGGAGCTTTTAAATAGTGGTTTTATTTCTAAATGGTAAAGCAATATACTATGCTTTCTGTGGGAAGAGTACATTCTTTCACCTTGCAGAAATTAGCAGGAGATTAGAATGAGTTAGAAGGGGATTAGAATTTACTTTCTGCTAAAATATATTTAGATTATGAGGTAAGAGAGGTATTTGCATACCTTCCACCCTTCTGTTTCTCCTTCCTCCTGGAGTGATAATCATTGGGAATGAAACTGGAAGTACTATTGGAACACGTACGAAAAGTGTTTTTCTTTGAAAGAGAGAAAGTGGTAAGCCTGGGGCAGGGATACAGTTCATGTCAGACCAGATCAGGGATTATTTGCCTTTGATGGCGAGGGGGCTGCCCTGCCATGGCTGTGCAAAATGGCCAAGTTCAACCCCTTCAATACTTGACTCAATGGTAGCAATGGCTTTCAGTCACAGGCATGGGGAGAGTTTGCTGGAAGCTTAATACTCAACAATGTCCCAGTATCGCACAAACAGAATGTCTAACCTAGGGCTTCACTTTGTTAAAAAGTACACATTACATACTGAAATCTCAGTGCTACACACCACTGGTAGCAGATATGAATGCTTCACTGTCAAGGAGGAACTGCACTCGGACCAGTATTCTTCTCCCTTCCCCCTTCTTCCTCACTCTGCTTTTCCCTGCTTCAAGTTCTGTCTGGGGCAGTTTTCAAGCACAGGTGCATGCATTTAGCATCCCTGGGTGTTATTTTCTCGCCACAGTGGAGTATGTCAATGCCTCTTCCTTGGCCGGCAAAGACCCATAGCATGCCTGTAGCTTACTTCCTCTTCTGTGAGGAGACGAGTTGGCTGAAGATGCTCTCATGCCCGGGTCGCAACCATAGCATGCAGTAATGGAGGCCACCACCAGGAGTCTCTGCAGGTATCAGTATCAGCACAGGTCTTGTGCTGGTGATAAGCCAGCTTCTGCTCTTCTGATGATGTGGGGCCTTTTGTTGTGTGGTCACATAACATTGGCAACTCTGTCAGAAACCACCTCCTTAGGAAATCCTACCCTGGTAAAGATACCAATTAGGGCCTTGGCTACTGCAGGAGATGTAGTAGACCTAAAAGGAATTGCTTCAGGATACTTGGTAGCATGATCAACTACTACCAATATATATTGGTTTCCTGAGGCTGTGGGTGGCTCAAGTGGACCCACTATGTCACCAGATTTGGTTTCTCTGGTCTCAGTGTACAGGAGTCCCTCCTCCCAATAGACCCTGTGGGAGCCACTGACATCTCCTTTTTCCTGTGCAGCTGCTTGCTGTCACAGGCCTTCAAGAGTGGGGCAGGTCCTCTGTCCCTGGCACAGCTGTTCCCTAGAGGGTCCCCCGGGCCCAAGAACTCAACCAGGTAAGGGTCCAGTTCCATGGGCTCAGTTCCCTCTGGGGTTGGTAAGACTTCTTCCTGAGAAGAGAAGTCTTGTGCTTTTTGCTGTTCAGAAGCTGGTCCCCCAGTCTTCTTGCCTTTCCTCTTGGAAGGGTAGGCCATTACTCCAGGCCCCAACAGTTCTTTTCACCCTTTGCTCAGCTTTGCCCTCTAGTCTTTAAACACACCATCTCAGGGATTTCCAGCATGGCTGCATGGGTATTGAGCTCTACTTCAGCCCATGCTGAGGACTCCAGATCATTCCCTAGCAGGCATTCATCTGGGATTGCAGAAGAGACCACTACCTGCTTCAGGCCAGTAACCCCTCCCCATTCTAAAGACACCATAGCCATGGGATGTATCTTAGTTACATTATCAGCACTGGTCACTGGATATGTTTCTCCAGTCAAGTACTGCCTTGGGGAAACCGTTTTTCCTGTCACCACGGTGACACTGACACCAGTATCCCTCGTGGCTTCTATCCTAGTACCATTAATCAAGGGATGCTGTCTGTTTTGTCCATATTAGAGAGCCAGACAGCAAGAGTGGCAGCATTGACCCCACCCTCAGAGATTAAAGTAGCTTCAGTGTGAACCCTTATTTTCTCTGGGCACACTGTAGATCCCACCTCGAGACTGGCTATACCAGAGCTAGCTGGTGCAGTACTAGGGGGATTCTTTGTGGGACAGGCTGAGTGTCCAATTTGGTGTCCATTCTGTTGAAACATCATACCATTTTGGGATCAAAGTTCTTACCCTTGTACCCATGAGAGGATTGTGAAGAGATTTGGGTCCACCTTCCTGATCAAGTAGTTAGGGGCCTTTACAATACTCTTTACTTTTATCCTTAAGGGTCTCACCCACTTTTCTCTGGGGTGGCTTAGTAACCCCTTTCTTTTGATCATCCCCAGTGGTTGTCTTGGTCACCCTAGTCTTGACCCAAGGGTTTGCCTTCTTTCTCAATTCTCAGGGAGAATTTGGTCCTAGGTCTACCAGATATTGATGTAACTTTTAATGGAAGCAGTTACTCAAGATGTGTTCTTTCATAACCAAATAATAGTGTCCATCATAATTGTGCACTTCATTTCCAGTTAACCAACCATCTAGTGTTTTCACTGAGTAGTATATATAATCAACCCAGGACTGGCTTCAGGTTTTGTGACCCCCCCCTGAACCTAATTCTAAACTCCTCAGTGGTTAGTCCGAAGCCCTCAGTCAGGGTAGCCTTCATGAGGTCATAGGACTCAGCATTTGCACCAGTGAGTGTGATGAGTGTATCCCTTCGTTTACCAGTGAACAGTTCCCAAAGGAGAGCTTCCCAGTGAGTCTTTTTCAATGTTCTTATCCCAAAGGCCCTATCAAAGGCGGTGAACCACTTGGGGATGTCTTCACCATCCTCATACTAGGGGATAATCCCTTTGGGGATTTTAGGGCCATCAGGTTGCTGTCTGTCCCTAGGTATTATGTTGCTGCCACTATTAATGTGTACTAGGCCCATTTCTGATCTCCCACTATCTATGGCTAGGAGCTGTCTCTCCAAAACTAGTCTTTTGACCATCCTTGCAAAAAAGGAGGTCCTCTTCACTGGCTCCAGACTCACTACAGGAGGATAAGCAGTCCTTTGTGTCAGAAGAAGGGCACTGCCTATTCAGGTGTGTCAGCTCCCCCTTCTCATTCTGTCCAGGATGACCCATCAACATGCAGATGGCCAATCAGTCACACCTAGCCTTCCTTTGCTTGAGGCTGTCTAGAGGGAATGCAGAAAACCAGCTGTCACCCCAGCCCAGATGTGTATTAGAGACAGGCTGTAGGCACACAGGGATAAGAACAGGAAAATACCTACTTTCTAAAAGTGGCATTTTCAAAATTGTAAAGGTAAGTCCAACGTTGCCATTAAAGATGTTTTATCATTACAATTCTTTAGGTACTAAGCACGACAAGGCTACTCCTTCTTAATCAGGAATTACACTTTAAGGAATCCCCAATGTTATCTTATGAGAGGGGTAGGCCTCACAGTAGTGAAAAAACGAACTTGAGGGGTTTTGCCTACCAGGACATGTAAAACTTAAAAGTATATATCCTGTCTTTTACTTAAATAGCACAATGCATGGCCTATGGGCCACCTAGGGCCTACCTTAGTAGTGACTTATTTGTAATAAAAGGGGAGGCTAAGGGTTGGCAAGGGGTTTCATATGCCTAGTCAGCATGGTAGTCAGACTGCATACACAGGCTCTGCGGTGGCAGGTCTGAGATATGTTTAAAGGGCTACCTAAGTGGGTGTCACAATCAGTGATACAGGCCCACTAGTAGTATTTAATTTACAGGCCCTGGGCACATATAGTGCACATTATTAGGGACTTAGAAGTAAATTAATTATGCCAATTGTGGATACACCAATTTTACCATGTTTTAGGGGAGTGAGCACATTCACTTTAGCACTGGTTAGCAGTGACAAAGTACCCAGAGTCCTAAGGCCAATGATTATAGATCACCAAAAAAGAAGCAAAATAGGGTGGTCTTCCCCCCAACCCTTTTGCCTAAGGCTAACCGGTCTAACACTAATAAACCCTACATGCAAGTTACGTTACTTATTGCTCTCATGGTATACAGCATAGAAGTAGGTTTCAGGGTGTCAGGTTGCTAGATGACATTTAAACTATGGTGAACATGTTAATTTTGTTTTAATATTGTTATTCGCAGCATGCATTAGTACTATTTTAATAATATTTTGTGTGGTTATGTTAGATGTGCTAAGCAACCGGATGAGACTGTTGAAATAAACACTTTTAAGCATAAAGTATCTTATTGCAGTATGTGATATTGTAAATGTAAGGAAATGCCTATTTTTGTATGGCCACCCTTAAGTCTTTAGACTTATGCTCCTGGTTTTCCAACTTTGCAAGTGCACTGAGGCCTTCCAACCAGACTTCAGGGCCCTGACCCAAAGAAGTGTATGTTAGAGGGGCTGTACCAGTTGACATAAGCTAAGTTACCTGTAAGTCCTTAGTACGTGGTACCCAGGGCAGGTAGGTTAGAGAGTTACCACAAGGATCTGCAGCACTGGTTGTGCCACATAAAACAATGGCAGAACCAAACATCCCTCTACAATATGTAAGTCACCCCCTACGGCAGGCCTACCAAGCCCTAAGGCAGGATGCAGCATATTGCATGGCAGACCATGTCGTTTACATGTTCTAGCAGTAAAAACCCCAAACTTGTTTTCACTGTGAAGAGACTTGGTCGTCCCATTGACGAGTTTAGGGTTACATGCTGACACCTCAGTTGTGCTAACTACTGAACACCACCACCAAAGTTGATACTCCAAGGTATCAAACATTCCATTACATAAAGCTGACCTGATTCTCAAGTCAAAATTAATGTAACAAGTAATAATGTACAACGTTTACAAAGTTGCCACTTTGTTGTCTTCAGTCTCCTGTGCCTTCAACGGGTACACAAGGAGCTTGAGCCCGAGACAGCTTTCTGCCCTCCTAGGGAGACGTGCTAACTCCCAGGAAAGGAGAAATTAGGGGCCTGCACTGTAGAGAGGTATTACCTCTGTAGTGAGGTTATGTAGTATCTTCTTGTTATTTTGGCATTAGGCCTGCAGCCTGTGCTCTTTAACCTAGGTACATTTCATTTTTTTTTTTTTAGCAGAATCTCTTCTCTGCGGTGATGTTTTAGTTTTCATTATCTCATACTTTCAGCACAGAAAATGTTTTCAATCTTTTCACTCTGATATTCACACTCTGTGCTCTGCTCAAGGCTGTTGCCAATATGTTGCTGTCACAAATTGTTCTATCCTGATCTCTGCCACTTCACAGAAACATATGTATTGTCACGTGAGGACATCTTTCCTAGAACATCAGCTGTTTTATTATAAAACAGCCCTTTGTCTCCTATACGTTAGAGGGATGGTTCCAGCCAGAAGGCTTGCCACCGCCTGCTGTCATACCATTGCAGCTGTCTGCTGAGACTTCATGTGTTTTTCCAGCCACATGGAAGAGGCCTCTCAGTAGACCAACAGCCCTCTTCACTACTACCACATTCAGGTATGGGGGATGGTGTCTTCCCAGGGATCATGAAGGGCTGATCTGGCTAACACTGCCGTGCTCTAATAATACTTTAGTGGCGTAGGTAGGAATTCCAACACCTTGCATTCTGACAATATGGTGGAAATGTTTTTATGTTTTACTTTCCCTGTCACCGTATTTTTATTATCAAGTGTTATCATCTTAATCATTGCAGTGTATGCAATTTTATCTGGAGTGCACTTGTTTCAATAATATTTATTGAACCAATTTCTGCTTCTATTTGTCTGCATGCGTGAAACGAATGTAAGTGAGAGAAAAAAATGGGATCTGTTCCACCACGATTTCTCCTAAGAAATCAGAAATGCCGTGTTCATGGCTGCCACAAATCACTGTCATTTCTAGGTGCCGGTGAGGTACTGCTAGCTGGCCAAAAGGGTTAGGCTGACAGTTATCACAAGGTGTGGAAATGGACTCAGCTCCCCACATCCTAGTGGTGCAGCCGCCTGAATCCAGCAGTCTCATTACTATAATGAGAGCCAACACGTCACCTCTCTCCTGCAGGAAGCTTTACGAGAGTTGGCCCAAAAGGTGAGCTTCAAAGATGGAGCCGCCTTTGAAGAGCAAATGTGGAACACTTGGGAGAGGGGCACTCCCATGGACAAACCAGCTGGCAACCAGGAAGGAGAGGGGAAACACGTTATCAAACCATTTTTTTTGCCTTTTTTCCCGCCGCTGCGTCCCCTGCGGCCCCTCCCACCTCCCTTCTCACCGTTCCTTTTGCCTTTTTTCCCGCCGCTGCGGCCCCTCCCGCCTCTCCCCTCCTTCTCACCGTTCCTTTTACCTTTTTTCCCGCTGCTGTGGCCCCTCCCGCCTCCCCACTCCTTCTCACCGTTCCTTTTGCCTTTTTTCCCGCCGATGCGTCCCCTGCGGCCCCTCCCCCCAGCCCTCTCATTCGGCAGGCCCTCCCGTCTCCCAGCTGCCACTCCCACCCTCCCCTCCTCTTATGGCAGCTGCGGCGCGGCCGCGCCGCTGGCGCACCGAAGGCGCACCAACGGCAAGCCCGTCTGCACCCGTCCGCGCTTGGACCGCGCCCAGCGCCAGGACCCCTGGCCCAAGCAACAGCCACCCCGCCAGCATTTGCTACAACGCCAACACTCTCAGTGCACTCAACACCAGCCGAGACACCACCTGCCTCCAGGCCTCTCCAAAGAGCACGCACGGACCCTTCTCCTACCACAACTGCAGCTTCACCTGCAACAAGGCCCACATACCTCCAAGGATCAAGACCAACCACCTCCGTTGCATACTCCTCAACACCCGCTCAGCACGCAAGCACGCCATCGAAGTCTGGGACCTGCTCGACTCCACCTCCCCGGACGTGGTCTTCCTAACCGAAACCTGGTGGAACGACTCCTCAGCACCCGGCATCGCCATAGCCATCCCGAACGGATACAAAGTCGCTCGCCGAGACCGCATCAACAGAACCGGAGGAGGCATAGCCATCATCCACAAAGCCACCCTCGAAGTTAAAACCACCCCGGACGACTCCTTCAGCGCCGCCGAACTCCTTCACTTCCAAATCTGCACCGACCCCAACACCACGCTCAGAGGAACACTCATCTATAGACACCCAGGGCACCCTTCAGCAACGCCATCGCCGACCTGGCCAGCACCCACGCACTCGCCTCCACGGACTACATCCTCCTCGGGGACCTGAACTTTCACCTCGAAAACAACAATGACACCAACTCAACCACCCTGACCAAAAACCTCGCCAACCTCTGCTTCACACAGTTCGTCAACACACCCACCCACACAGGCGGTCACACTCTTGACCCCATCTTCTCCACAAGCAACCACGTCACCTTCAACCATACCACCGAACTCTACTGGACCGACCACCACTGCATTCACTTCACCTTCAAGAAACAGACAGAACACCACCTCACCGAACAACCACCACGCCGCCGATGGGGCAATGTCACCGAACTTCAACTAATCAACGCCCTAGCCCAGAAACTGCCCGTCAACCCCACCGACCCTGACATCGCGGCACACAACCTCAAGCTATGGATCACCGACTGCGCCGACCGCCTTGCTCCACTCAGAAAACCCTCCAACAACCACATCAACAAAAAAGCCACCTGGTTCACCGACGGCCTCCAAACGCCACTGCCGAAAACTCAAGCAAATATGGCTACTCGAACGCACTCCAGACAACCACACAGCCCTCAAGGATGCCACACGCAAACACCACCAGCTCATCAGGCTAGCAAAAAGATCCTCCTTCAAAACCCGCCTAGAAAACAACGCCCACGACTGCAAAGAACTTTTCAGCTCCGTAAAAGAACTCTCCAACCCTAACGCCACCGTCAACGACATCACCCCCTTCCAAGAACTTTGCGACGCACTAGCATCCGCCTTCCACCGAAAAATCACGGACATCCACGACAGTTACAACTCCCCTCACACTCCAGACGCTCCTACCCCACCCACCACGAACTCCACCCGCTCCAGCCGACCGACCTCCTGGACCAACATCAGCGACGATGAAACCCGCAAGACCATGAACTCCATCCACTCCGGATCACCATCAGACCCTTGCCCACACCACATCTTTAACAAAGCAAACACGGCCATCGCACCTCACCTACGTAAAGCCATCAACATCTCCTTCTAAACTGCAAGATTCCCGGACAGCTGGAAACACTCCGAAATCAACGCCCTTCTCAATAAACCAAAGGCGGACCCCAAGGACCTAAAAAACTTCCGGCCCATCTCTCTGCTCCCGTTCCCGGCGAAGGTCATTGAGAAAATCGTCAACACTCAGCTCACTCGGTACCTCGAAGACAACAACATCCTCAACCCCTCCCAGTCCGGCTTCAGATGCAACCACAGCACCGAAACCGCCCTCCTCGCCGCCAGACTGCATCAGAAGCCACCTCGACAATGGAGAAACATCAGATCTCATCCTCCTAGACCTATCAGCCGCCTTTGACACCGTATGTCACCACACCCTAAAATCCCACCTCCACGCAGCAGGAATCCAGGACCAGGTCCTCGAATGGACCGCATCCTTCCTCACCGGCAGAACCCAAAGAGTCCGCCTCCCCCTGTACCAATCCAAAGCCTTCAACATCATCTGCGGCGTACCCCAGGGCTCATCCCTCAGCCCGACGCTGTTCAGCATCTAAATGGCCCCCCTCGCACAAGTGGCCCGTCAGCACAACCTCAACATCATCTCCTATGCCGACGACACCCAACTCATCCTCTCCCTCACCAAGGACCCGCACACTGCCAAAACTAACCTCCACGAGGGACTAAAAGCCATCGCCGACTGGATGAGAGACAGCCGGCTAAAACTGAACTCGGACAAAACAGAGGTCCTCATCCTTGGGTGCACCCCCTCCGCCTGGGACAACTCATGGTGGCCGTCCACGCTGGGTCCCCCACCAACGCCCACCGACAGCGCACGAAACCTCGGCTTCACCCTCGACTCCTCACTCTCCATGTCAAAGCAGGTCAGCGCCTTCTCCTCCTCCTGCTACAACACCCTCCGCATGCTTCGCAGAATTTACAAATGGATCCCAACAGAAACAAGAAAAACAGTAACCCAGGCCCTCGTCAGTAACAAACTCGACTACGGCAACGCCCTCTACACCGGTATCTCATCCAAACTCCTCCAATGCATCCAAAACGCCTCCGCCCGACTCATCCTCCACATCCCTCGCCACTGCTACATCACCCCCCACCTAAGAGACCTTCACTGGCTCCCTGTCAACAAGAGGATCACCTTCAAGCTCCTCACCCACTCACACAAGGCACTCCACAACACCGGACCATCATACCGGAACAACAGACTCAACTTCAATACCCCCACCCGGCATCTCCACTCCGCTAACCTCGCCCTCGCCTCCGTCCCCTGCATCCGACGCAAATCTTCCGGCGGCAGATCATTCTCTTACCTCGCCGCCAAGACCTGGAACACCCTCCCGCTGGATCTTCGACAGACCCAGGAGCTTCTTTCCTTCAGAAAACTGACTTGGCTTTCGAGCAGTAGCAGCACCCCCCCCCCCCCCCCCCCAGCACCTTGAAACCCTCACGGGTATGTAGCGCGTTTTACAAATTAATTGATTGATTTCATGGAGCTCTGGATACCAAACAAGGGATTCTGCCATGTTGGGCCTGGGCAGAATGGGATAGCCTGATGCCACACAGTGGTCATCAGGAGGGAGGGAACCTGGTAGCTCATTGGCTACCAATGACATTCTACCCTGAGTGCATTTTCTGAGCATAAATAGGACACCCCTGGAATACAGAACTCAAATATCTTTGTGACTGGAAGAGAGGAACGAAGAAGGCCTGTCCTACTGCATTGTTGAACTGGCAAAGAGAGGCTGCACTGGCTTGGACTGCACCCGACGAACCTGGTAGCTTGCAAAGAAGAGGGACTGTGCCTGCTGTGTCCTGCTCAAGAAGAAGTCATCGGAAGGAGCCCAGACAAAGCAAAGAAGCTTCACTGGCCAGTTGGCTAAGCTCCTGTTCACAGCACAGGGCCAAACAGCAGAGAAGCCTGGTGGGGCAAGTTGGTAGACCAGAATATTCACACCACTGTCAACCACCGCTTTACAGCACCAAGGACCAGGACCTGACACTCAAAGTTGCACCAAGTTTGCTTAAGGGAGTCGTAAGAGTTAGCTTGGTCATCCAGAAGGCAAGTTATTGCCCCCCAGAAGGATATGACTGTGATCGTTATATACTGGCGATTGGTAGCCTAGTGGGGACTGAACTTCTACCAGCACTGAGAGAACTTGAGGAATGTTGACCATGTGACCAATACCTCCACTCCTCCCTCGTGGAAAGAGGAGTAGCTGCAGAAAGACCCCCATCGACCGCATTACATCCACAGCATCCTTCATCCCTTGCATCAGGACCACTTCCATAGGAAACCACTGCAATGGATTGAAGTGTCTGGAACTGACTGAAGATTGCCACACCTGCTGAGGTAACTGTTTCTGAGGACCTTGCTGGCCCCCTACTGGAGTCTTTTGCCTAAAGTGACTCTAGGGGACTGCATTATAACTAGCCTAATTTGTCACCTAAAGTGACTCTAAGTGACCGAATTATAACTAGCCTAGCTTTTTTGGTGAAATGTTTCTGTCAGGTTTATTGAATTTGCCAATGCTGCTTCATGGTTTAGTGAAATGCTTTGATTTGCCATACCTTGTCAAATTTATATATCTGACAGATACTTCTTGCTGTAGATTCCTTAACTTGGAATTTCCCAGGCATCAGACTGGATCAGGAAACTTCTGCGTGAGCAGTGCCCCTGCATGCCACCAGGTGGTTTTATTTGGTTCCACGCAGTCACCTACATAGGCGCCACCCAGGCGTGCGGACATCAGTTATTTTCTTTCCACGCCAGTTAGTGCTGATCTGGAGAAGAGCGACTTATCTGTCTCTTTCTGACATATTTTTTTTAAAAAACTTTTTGTTGACTATTTTTTAAAGTGTGCCAAAGTATGTCTTCCAGCAAAGCAGGTTTCAAGCTGCGTGGCACCTGTCACTGCTGCATATCGGTAACGGACCTGCGAATGTGTGTTTGTGGTGTCTCTAGCACGACCACAATTCTAAGTCGTGCTCAGAGTGCCAGGCTATGCCGGCGAAAGCTTTGAGGGAGTGGTCCCTAAAATGCTTGGGGACAGTGAAAGACCTAGGAGGTCTCCGTCCCGATCGAGAAGGAGGTTGCAGGACTGCTTCAGAAGCCCCAAGTCTTCTTCCTCACACTCAAGGCCCTCAGGACACTTGGGTAAGAGGCACAAGAAGAAGTCTAAATGAAGTTCAACTTCATTTCGTCTGTCAGCTGACATGACGAGTGAGGAACATAACGTTCCAGGCACGGTTCTGCTGAGCTGTTGCCAGGTTCAACTCTGCACCTCCCCCCGTTCCCGGGAGCCAAAGGGATCCCTGCTCAGTTGAACGACTTCTACGAGGCAATGTGCCGTGTATTTGAGTGAGCTGACCCATCCAGAGTGCCTTCGGGCCCCACCGGATAGGAGGAGGCCCCATCACTTTCCACACCAATGGCTTTGGCCTTGGCTCTGATGGGGTCTCACAGTTCCAGATCACCACCGTTTGTGTCAACACGACTTTTTACAGCACCGATACTGATGCTGATGCTCCCAGCGCCTACCGGAGGTGCCAGCCCCATTCTCATCCCCAACGACTCAAAGTCGGAATGGCACAGATTGATGCCGATTCCAACGCCAGCATGTCCTATTGGTCCTAGGCATTGCCTGAGTGTTTTCTGGAGCAGCCAGGCATGGGGGAAGAGTGGGAAGGGTCACTGGACCCTTTAGAATACCAGTTAGAGACTTCAACTTCATTGGACTAGTATGAGGAACTAGGAGATGCCAGTGAACTGGCCTCCACCCCAGATACTGGCTTGCTATCTCTTCTTACCAAAGCTATGGAGGCAGGAGCATCTTACGCAATGATGGTGAAGAGTGCAGCTTGAGGTCCTTGACCTCGAACTTCTCTCAGTGGCAGTCACGACCAACCTCTTGGCGGAAATCCTTCAGCCTGAAACTTCCTCATTTGAACCCCTATTGCCCTTTAATGAAGCACTAACTGATGTCCTGTTGGGCATTTAGTCCAAGCCCAGCACAGGGGCTCCTGTGAATAGGACAATTGCCCGCCGCCATCGCCCTGTCCCGGGTAATCCTAGTTTCCTCACCCAGCACCCCACCCCTGAGAGCTTGGTAGTCCAATCCTCAACTTCCTTTGGTGCGTTTCCTGGTGCTCCCCAGACAGGTAATCCAAGAGGCTGGATAGCTTAGACAAGAAAATGTTTTCCTCCACCAGACTAGATTGTGGTCGGTGAACACCATATGCTGGTTGGATTGTTATTCCAATACCTTGTGGGATACAGTTGCGCAAGTGCTGTCACAGGTCCCAGAGGAGTCCCGAGCATCCTACCAAGCATTTAAGATGGGAGGGATGCAGCAAAGTTCATCTGCTTCAACACCCTGTGCATGCTACACAAGACTTTCAAATGGATTCCTTTAGAAACAAGAACGGTCACCCACGCCCTCATAAGCAGCAGTCTGAACTATGGCAACGCCCTCTACGCAGGGACCACAGCCAAGCTTCAGAG
This sequence comes from Pleurodeles waltl, assembly GCF_031143425.1. Lineage (NCBI taxonomy): Eukaryota > Metazoa > Chordata > Amphibia > Caudata > Salamandridae > Pleurodeles > Pleurodeles waltl. Next base: position 1,979,418,967 of record NC_090440.1, on the reverse strand, counting down.
AAAACTCCAGCGCATCCAGAACGCAGCTGCAAGTCTATCCTCAATCTCCCTTGCCACAAACACATCTCCACCCACCTCAGATCCCTACACTGGCTGCCCATCAACAAAAAAATAAATTTCAAAATCCTAATCCACTCTTACAAAGCCCTCCACAACACCGGACCAGCCTACCTCAACGAACGAATAAACTTCCACAACCCGACTCGACAGCTCCGCTCCGCCGACCTCGCTCTCGCAACAGTCCCCCGCTTCCAAAGCACCACCTCCAGCGGCAGATCCTTCTCCCACCTCACCGCCAAAACCTGGAACTCCCTCCCACCAACCTACGCAAGACCCAGGACCTCCTAACTTTCAGAAAGCACCTCAAAACATGGCTTTTCGAGCAGTAACTCCCCCCTCCGTACCCTCTCCGTGCCCCCAGCGCCTTGGGACCCTACCGGGTGAGTAGAGCGCTTAAGAAATTTGGTTGATTGATTGATTAGATGTTGTTTGGACACAACTGACTGACTGGGCAAAGAGGTGTCCTCGGCAGTGGACTTGAAGTGCCACGACTGACTGAGAACATCTGGCTTTTCAGGGGATGTCCAGGCCAACCTTATGGATATGCCCTTCAACAGGACTCATCTTTTCTGAGAGAAGGCAGACTCGGTGCTGGAGCGTCTCAAGGACTTGCAGGCTTTGGACAAGTGCTTGGACCTCTCAGCGACAGCTCGCCCCCAGTCTGTCTTTCACCCCTTTCGTGTCTACAGAAGAGGTGTGCCACCACGCCAGCCATTGTCCTGCGCAAGCATCCCATGCAGTGCATTCCGACTATATGGGTCTGGTAGCCAGAAGTCCTCTGCCACCAAACCCCCAGCAGCTGCAGCCTCTAAGCCCACCAGTCTAGACCATGGGTGCCCAGTTGGAGGGAGAATCCAATATCATCTCCTCCACTGGCAGCCTATTACATCGGACAAATGGGTCTTGCAGATCATTCAGAAGGGCTACTCATCCCCTTTCCAGTCTTTGCCTCCCCCAGTACCACCAACACAAGAATGGCTGGTGGAGGATCATCTGTCCTTGCTCAGAGAGGAAGTAACAGCTCTGATGGCCAAGGAAGCTACGGAGAGGGTTCCAATATCAGAAATAGGCAGTGGTTGTTATTCCTGCTACTTTGTTGATCCCCAAAAAGAACAAAGGTCTTCGCCCTGTTCTAGACCTTCGAACCCTCAATCTTTTCCTCAAAAAGGAGCAGTTCAAGATGCTCACTTTGGCTCAGATCTTGTCTTCTCTAGACCAGGGAGACTGGTTGGTAGTGTTGGACTTGCAGGATGCGTATTTCCATATCCCCATCCAGACTGCCCACAGGTGTCACCTGTGGTTCAAGGTAGGCCACAAGCACTTTCAGTTCATCGTGTTCCCCTTTGGCCTTAGCGGTGCCCCTCTGGTGTTCACCAAGGTGATGGCGGTGGTCGCAGCTCATCTGCGCAGGTCAGGGGTTTCAGTCTTCCCCTACCTCGACAACTGGCTGTTATCTCTCACCTTCAGACTACGGTGGATCTCCTGCATTCGCTGGGTTCACTGTAAACATTCCAAAGTCACACCAGATTCTTTCTCAGCTGCTCCCTTTTGGAGCTATTCTGGAGATAGTGTAGTTTCAGACTTATTCTCCCGAACAGCAAGTCCACGATATTCAGGGTATAATACCGATGTTTCAGGCTCTGTTCTGAATTTCGGTGAGAATGACTCTGAGGCTGCTGGGCCTCATTGGCTCCTGCATCCTGCTGGTGAATCATGCCAGATGGCATATGTGGGCTCTGCAGTAGGACCTAAAGTTCCAGTAGTTGCAGCGTCAGGGGAATCTCTCCAACATAGTCCAGATCTCAGGGGGAGCTGCAAAAGACTTGTAGTGTTGATTGATGAACTGCGATTGGGTCAATGCAGACTCCTCTACCTTCTCCAACCAGACCTGACAGGAGTGACAAATGCATCACTCTTGGGATGGGGTGGCCATCTGGGAGAGATGGAAATCAGAGGACTTTGGTCTCCAGCCGAGTTCGGGCCTCAAATCAACATATTGGCGCTCTGTGCGCTTCAGTTGGCACTGAAAGCATTTCTTTCCTCTGTCAAGGGGAAGTTAGTGCAGGTGTTCATGGACTACACCACCACCACCATGTGGTACTGCAAGAAGCAGGACGGGGTGGGGTTGTTGCGTACGTTCTTATTATCCTAATGACACTACTGGATTCGGGCGGCAGAATCGCTCGTCTTGTGGGGGACTGAGTCAGAACCTCTTTCGGCCTAATCTGGGTTTTTTTCCGGCTAGCTAGCAGTGCCTCATCTCCACCCAAGAGCAGGGATGATTGGGCAACCGGGTGGATGACACAAATGACTCCTCAGGGAAATCGTGGTCACTCAGGTCTCATCCGTTTCTCTCAGTTACATTAGTCTCACGTACGCAAGGACAATCAGAGGCAGAGTATAGTTCAATAAGGTTTTATTGAAGTAACTGCACCTTAGATAATAAAGCATGTATTGTAATACCTAGGACGATGAAGCATGACAGGATTAAAATTGTGACAAGGAGAGTAAAACATACAAATAACGCTATCATATTGTCACTATGGGCTTTTAGAATAGTTACTACCTAGACTATGTTAGAGCACATCATGTTAAACTCTAATTCTGCCCTTCAGGTTCCCCTGGGAAGACATCAACCCTCATACCTGAGCAAGAGGCCTGTAGTCTACATAAGCAGCTGCAGCGAAGCACCCAGCAATCAGCATACCGTCGTGGTCATCTGGCTGGAATCTCCCTCTAACATACATGGGTCAAAGTAGTGTTTTTATAATAAAACAACTAATGTTGCAAGAAAGGAGCCCCACATAAGAGTGTGTATGTTTCTGTGAACATTAGAGACAAAGCGTACCACTTTTGCCGGCAACCTATCTTACTGCAGCCTTGAGAAAAGCACAGAGTGAAAAAAATGTCTTGTTTAAGAATGTAGTGCTGGCCTAGGCAAAGAACAGCTAGGTAGAGAAAATAAAACAAGACCGCAAATGTGGCTAATGTTAAAATAATATAACGAAGCTGAATCAAATATATCTAGGTTAAAGTGCACAGCGGCAGGCCTAGTTTGCTAAAATAACATGTATGAAGCTATAACTAAAATGGCTACACAACAGGGTCATGAAGCCTATGTCAAGAGGCCCTGCTTCTCTGGACATGGCTGGAACAGCCGGGCATAATCCTAGTGGTTCAACACTTGGTGGGTTGTCTGAACCCCCGGGTGGACAAACTCAGCCGTCGATGCCTAGTGGATCACTAATGGAGGTGTGGCAAGGACTCTTTCACCAGTGGGGAGAGCCTTTGATAGATCTGTTCACCTCCAACGAGACCGTGCAGTGTCAGCACGCATGTCTTGAGTGGAGTTCAGGCCTACTCTGCGTCTTTCTGTCCATACCACCTCTGATCAGAGTTCTCAAGAACATCAGTAACAACCATTACCAAGTTATCCTTATGGTTCCGGACTGTACATGAAGAGTCTGGTATTTTGAGCTTCTGAAAATGAGCCTCGATCCTCCGATCAGGCTGCCCCTTTGTGAGGATCTTCTGTTGCAGCAGCAGGGGTGAGTTCTCCTCTCGAACCCTTCAACTCTTTGCCTTGTTGCATGGAGATTGAGCGGCTACTGTTGATAGCATTTGAACTTCCTCCTGATGTTTGTAACGTAATCTTGACAGCCAGGCATTCCTCCACTAAAAAGGTACATGCCTGCCGATGGAAGAAATTAGTAAAACATTGTGCAGAAAAGTCTATCAACACTTTCTGTCTCTCTTTCTGATATTCTTCTCTTTATACTCACCTTTGCTCGGGGAGCTCTGCTCTGGGTACTCTTAAGGGTTATATATCTGCTCTAGCAGGCTTCCTGTGGCTGCCTGACCAGCCCTCTTTATTTAAGTCTCCTGTTTTAAATAGTTTTTATCAAAGAACTTGTACGTATGTTTCCCCTTTCGCCCTTTATCATGCCTCAGTGAGACCTTAATTTAGTTCTCACCTATTTCATGTGTGCTCCCTTCGAGCGGCTGCACACTTGGATCCTCTGGCTCCTTACCATCAAGACAGCCTTTCTAGTTTCTTTCATCTGATTGGCAGGTGAGTGAGCTGCAGGCTTTATCATCCAAGCATCCTTATCTTAATGTGTTCCCTGACAAAGTGGTGCTTCACACCCGTTCCTCTTTCCTCCTGAAAGTGGTGACCCCATTCCATTTGGGACAGTCTGTCACCCTGCCCATCTTTTACGCTCCTCTACATCCCTCTAACGAAGAGCAGCAACTCCACCATCTGGACCCAAAGAGAGCGTTTCTGTTCTGCCTTGACCATATAAAAAAGTTCTGGGTGGACGACCAACTCTTCGTGGGCTATGTAGGAGCCAAAAAAGGTTGGGCAGTACGGAAATGAACCATTTCACACTGGGTCATTATCTGAATCAAGATCTGCCACGCCCTGGATAAAAAGCAGCCTCTGAGAGCTTAAGGGCCCATTCTACTAGAGGAAAAGCTGCAACCACAGCGTTATCTCGTGGAGTCCCAGTAGTGGACATCTACCAGGCAGCAACGTGGGCATTCTGCACATATTTGCCGAACACTACTGCCCGGACAGTCAGGTCCGCAGGCATGGGCATTTTACCTGTTCGGTCATGCAGAACTTTCTAGTTAAGAATATTTGTCTGCGGCCCACGGCCAAGAGGTTATGGCATGGTTATCCATTCAAAGGTAAGGAATCTGCAGCTAGAAGTCTCCATCAGATAAACAAGTTACGGTAACGCATTACCTGGTAGAGGCTATATATAGCTGCAGATTCCTTACACCCACCCATGCCTCCCCGCTCTGCAGACAGATTTCTAGGGTGAGGGTTAACCCCTTTCAGGACCCTAGTTTGGACACACATTTGTCAGTTCACTTAATGGCTCTGCACTCCTAGCATGAAAAGTTTTGAAAAGTTACTGACGTCTGTGCGCCTGGGTGGCGCCTACATATGTGACCGCGATGTCACCACTGGTGCCAACGCTGTCATGCAGAACCGAACGAAGCCAGCTGACAGAGCGCAGGGGTGGTGCTCACTTACACAATGGTTTCCTGATCCAGTCTGACGCCTGGGAAATTCAAAGGTAAGAAATCTGCAGCTAGATATAGGGCCTCATTATGAGGCTGGCAGTCTTGAGAACGCCAGCCTCGTAGTGGTGGTCGGATCACCGCACTCCAGGCGGTCCAATCGCCACATTTGCCAGGGTCCGCTGTACCCGCCAGGAACATGGTTCCTGATGTGCTGATCATGAGTCCCCTTTCTACCAGCCTTTTCATGTTGGTTTATCTGCCTTGAAGGGGCTAGCGGAAAGGAAGTGCGGGGGCCACAGGTGGGCCTCTCCACTGCCAACGACCATGTCGACATTCCTGGCAACCTGAAAACAAAGAAAGCAACAATTCATTATCGCCTCTGGGTAACTTGCTGTATGCTATCCACTTACATTTAATAGACACTTATGTGATTTGTTTATGTGGGTGCATTTTCTATGTCACAGGCAACCTTTATGAAGAAAACACAAAGACAATGATTAGTGGCATGGTATTGGAGACATTATGAATTAAGCAACACTAACAAACTACATTAAGGGCCAGATTACAAGGCTGCCAGTCGGACCGCCGTATTTGTGGTGGTCCAACTGCCACATTATGAGGTTGGCGGGCAGAAGTGCCAGCCTACTGCCGATCCCGACCGGCTGACGGCGGTACAGGTTGTAATCAGCGCCGCCCTGCTGATTACAGCCTTGTTCGCTGCCAGCCTTTTCATGGCAGTTCAACCCTCATGAAAAGGCTGGTGGGGAACAAGTGCAGTGGGAGACGGGGGGGTACTGCACTGCACCCTCGAAATGCTGGGCAGACAGTGTGCATTTCGATAGTGCTGGTGCCCCCTGCATGCTGCAGAATTGCAGCCGGCTCAGTTACGAGCTGCAGCACCTTTCCCACTGGGCTGACCAAGATTCACACCCGTCAGCCCAATGGGAAAGTCAAAATAGGGTCGGCGGGGAGGTCGCCAGGAGTGCGGCAACCTCCCCATCAGGAGTTTGGCAGACAGAGGTTTCCGTCCGCCAAATTCCTAATCAGCCCCTAAGTCAGAGTCATACTCATGCCACATATGCAACAAGCCAAGTTTGACATCTATTTTGATGATCATGCACTGTTTATCATTGGATTTATTTTGAGGCATGAGGGAATGCATAATATCTACTGAAATGTAAATGATTTGTTGTCATTATGTGTATGTTACTTGCAAGTTCGGTATTACTCCATGAAGCTTAGCAGACCACAGGAGAGGTACACTAATTTCAAAGAAATTTTTATATTACTTGTATGAGTCTTATTGTATACTTAGTATCACCTTTAGGTTCTTGTGTTATAGATAGGAAGACTGTCCTAAAGTGCAGCACTAACCACCCACTCAGACATAGGGGGAATGATTAGGTATTTACACTACATAACTCCAGGTTCTGTCTTGTGTAGGTGAAAGTAAGATATTTCAGTACTCAACTCTACTGTCTGTCTCATTACAGGAGAAGATAGAGAGGACCCAGGGTGAATCAGGCATATATACTCACTTCTCTACCATCCCCTTATCCGGGTTGGGCAGGGTAGACCTTGACGCTGTTGGGTCTTCTTGCCTGACACGGAGGTTGGGAGTATTCCTAGTGGCCGGCCATTTCACTCCTGTGAAAAAAAAAATAGGGGAGGTCCTGACACTCTGAAGTCCAACGCTTTCCCTACTGTTGCACAAACTGGAGTGGGAATAGTCATTTTTAACCCTCCAGAGTCCAATGCTTTCCCTACTGTTGTACAGACTGGAGTTGGAATAGTAAATCTTACCCCACCAAGGTCCAACGCTTTCCCTAATGTTGCACAGGAGTGGGAATAGTATATATATTGCTCTCAAAATTTTAATGATATTGTTTAAATATATCCATTATTATTTGTTAATTTTTTAATTTTTAATTAGTTCTTTATATATATAATTTTTATGTTATTTTACGTAAATGTCTTTTGGTTTTTTTAACATTTTTTTATATTTTATTAATTTCATAATTTATTTACTGTTTTACAACTGATTTGTTAATATTTTTTCTGTATATATATATATATATATATATATATATATATATATATGTTCGATGGCATGTGTAGCTGCAGATACACATGCTATGCACAGGTCCTGCCATCTAGTGTTGGGCTTGGAGTGTTACAAGTTGTTTTTCTTTGAAGAAGTCTTTTCGAGTCACAGGACCGAGTGACTCCTCCTTTTCGGCTCCATTGCGCATGGGCATCAACTTCATCTTAGATTGTTTTCTTTCCACCATCGGGTTTGGACGTGTTTCTTTTCACTCCGGTTGTTCGAGTCAGAAAAATATCACAAACTCTCTAAATTCGTCGGTATTGTTTTTGATCGAGTAACATCTATCATCAACACCTCGGTACCGGTGGACACAGATCTCTACTTGCCCTTCGGGGCACCCGTGCCCAACTTGGGCCTGGTCGGCCCGACCAAAAGTCTTGTCGAAGCCTCATGGACCAGGCCCCGTTTAGATTCTGCCCTCAGTGCCACGCCAAGTATCCTTACACGGACCAGCATCTAGTTTGTAACCTCTGTCTATCTCCAGACCACTGAGAAGATACTTGCGAGGCCTGCAGATCCTTCCGCTCGAAAAAGACTCTGAGAGACCGAAGAGTCCCAAGGTTAGAAATGGCGTCCAGAAGCACCGAATGCCTCAACGCAGAAGAGGAGGAGATGATCCACACCACAGTCTCCGTCCGGGGGTCCGACTCCGAGCACGAGTCCGACAACGATTGACCGATAATAGCAGGGCAGCACGTGAGTATGCTTGCCCCGACCCAATCCAAGCCCAAATACAAGGCCTCTGGGACGCTACTGCCAGAAGGCCATGGCTCCACCCATAAGAAAACTATCGGTGACCAAGCAACATCTTCGGCACTGAGAAAGGCCACAACAACAAAGCCTTCGGACTCGAGCCGAGGCACAGGCTCCGACATTATCAAGCACCGACCCATCGAGTCGAAGCCCCGAAAGTCACTCTTGGAGCCGAGGCCAACAAGTACTTCAGGCTTTTCGATCCCAAAGAAGCCGGCTTCGGAGCTGAAAAAACACACATACACAGAGAAGCATGGACTTTCCAAGCAATTAAAAGAAAGCCATAAATTTGCGGAAGAACTTCTGCAAATAGAGGATTTTGACGAGAAACCGGCCAGAACACAAATTCATAAAGACACTGGCAAAATCCTCACTGCACCTCCTCTAAAAACAAAGAGGAAACTGGCCTTTCGTGGACATTTGAACACTGATCAGCCACTGGCTAAAGTGCCAAAACCAAGACCAAGATCTCCGCCCCCTCAGTTTTCACCTCACCAGTCTCCTCCTCATTCTCCTCACCTAACTGTCTCCCCGCCTGCTACCCCCCCCCTGCACAGTCTCCAGCACACTCTTTACAGTCACACCAGGATGACACTGACCCATGGTACCTTTGTGATGATCCCATTTCAGATAACAGTCCAGAGTGCTATCCATCAAAGCCATCACCCCCAGAGGATAGCACCTCATATACACAGGTTCTGGCCAGGGCAGCAGCATTTCACAACGTAACCATGCACACAGAACCTCTTGAGTATGACTTTTTATTTAACACATTGTCCTCAACTCACGCCACCTACCAGAGTCTACCCATGCTTCCTGGCATGTTAAAACATGCACATCAAATCTTCCAGGAACCAGTTAAAGCAAGAGCTATTACTCCAAGGGTAGAAAAGAAATATAAGCCACCGCCTTCAGACCCAGTTTTTATTACCCAACAGCTACCCCCAGATTCCGTAGTGGTCAGTGCAGCAAGAAAAAGGGCTAACTCCCAGTCCTCTGGGGACGCACCCCCTCCAGATAAAGAAAGCAAAAAATTTGATGCTGCCGGTAAAAGGGTGGCATCACAGGCAGCTAATCAATGGCGCATAGCCAATTCCCAGGCACTAATGGCCAGATACGACAGGGCCCACTGGAATGAGATGAAGGACATTTTCCAGCATCTCCCAAAGGACCAACAGAAGAGAGCCCAGCAGGTATTAGAGGAGGGACAGGCAATTACCAACAATCAGACCAGGTGAGCGTTAGACTCCGCAGACACAGCCGCAAGAACTATTAACACAGCTGTCACCATTAGGCGTCACGCATGGCTTAGGTCGTCAGGCTTTAAACCTGAAATTCAGCAGGCTGTTTTGAACATGCCTTTTAACGAACAACAACTATTTGGCACACAAGTTGATACAGCCATTGACAAAATGAAAAAAGACGCCGACACTGCCAAGGCTATGGGGGCGCTGTATTCAACTCAATACAGAGGCTCATTTCGAAAGCCTCAATATAGGGGAGGCTTTAGACCCCAACCATCTGAGCCATCTACCTCCCAATCCAAACCCTCTTACCAGACACAATACCAAAGAGGGGGGTTTCGGGGAACCTTCAGAGGACAATTTCCCAGATCTAGGGGAAAATAGCCTTCAAAGCAACCCACACATACCAAACAGTGACTTCATCCACATCTTCCCTCACCACACTTCCCCTGTGGGAGGAAGACTACAAAAGTTCCACACCCACTGGTTACCCATCACAACAGACAATTGAGTCTTATCCATTATCCAACATGGTTACTGCATAGAGTTCACACAAACTCCTCCAGATATTCCCCCAAAACCACACAAACTCTCATCTCAACACATTTCAATGTTACAAACAGAGGTACAGGCACTATTACTCAAACAAGCCATAGAGCTTGTGCCACATCATCAAAAAGGAACAGGGATTTACTCCCTGTATTTCCTCATTCCCAAAAAAGACAAAACATTGAGACCAATACTAGATCTCAGAACTCTCAATCTCTACATCCGATCAGAACACTTTCACATGGTAACACTACAGGATGTAGTCCCACTGTTACAACAGCAAGACTTTATGGCAACACTGGATCTAAAAGATGCATATTTTCACATACCCATCCATCCAGCGCACAGAAAATATTTCAGATTTGTAATACAAGGAAAACGTTACCAGTTCAAAGTGTTACCTTTCGGGATAACAACAGCTTCCAGAGTATTTACAAAATGCCTTGCCATATTCGCAGCATACATAAGAAGACAACATATCCATGTCTTTCCATATCTCGACGACTGGCTAATAAAAGCCAACATCAAAACACAGTGCCAATATCATACACGTTATGTAATAAACACCCTACACACATTAGGGTTCTCAATAAACTACTAAAAATCGCACCTACAACCAGCGCAAATTCAGCAGTATTTAGGAGCCACATTAAACACCCAAAGTCTTGCAAGCCCAAGTCCACAAGGGGTACAATCATTCCACAACATATTGCCAAAAATACAGCCAAACCAACAGTACACAGTCAAATTTGTCATGAAACAGTTGGGCATGATGTCATCATGCATTGCCATTGTCCAAACGCAAGATTAAACATGCAGCCCTTACAACAGTGCCTTGCAAAACAATGGTCGCAGGCACATGGTCACCTTCAAGATCTAGTGTTGATAGACCGCCAAACATGCATGTCCCTTCAGTGGTGGAATTCCACAAATCTAAACAAAGGGCGGCCATTTCAAGACCCTGTGCCTCAGACCATAATTACAACAGATGCATCAATGATTGGTTGGGGAGCTCACCTCAACAATCACAACATCCAAGGACAATGGGATACCAAACACAAACAGCACCACATAAATCACTTAGAGTTGTTAGCTGTCTTCCTAGCACTCAAAGCTTTTCAGCGTCTTCTCACACAGAAAAATGCACTAATCAAAACGGACAACATGACAACCATGTATTACTTAAACAAACAAGGAGGGACATATTCGTCCCAACTCTCCCTTCTAGCCCAAAAAATTAGGAAATGGGCAATCCATAACCAAATTCACCTGTTAGCACAATACATTCCAGGGATACACAACCAATTGGCAGATATTCTCAGCAGAAATCACCAACAAACACACGAATGGAAGATTTACCCTCAAGTACTACAAAAATACTTTCAACAATGGGGAACACCAAACATAGATCTGTTCGCCACAAGCGAAAACTCAAAATGCCCAAACTTCGCATCCAGACACCCACATCCCCCATCCAAGGGCAATGCTCTATGGATCAATTGGTCAGGGATATTTGCTTACGCTTTTCCCCCTCTCCCACTCATTCCTTTTCTAGTCAACAAGTTGCATCAAAACTCACTCAATATGATATTCATGGCACCAACGTGGGCCCGCCAACCGTGGTACACAACATTGTTAGACCTGTCAGTAGTACCATACTCCAGGCTACCAGACCGACCAGATCTGTTGACACAAAACAAAAGACCAATCAGGCACCCGAATCCCAAAACACTATATCTAGCGATTTGGCTCCTGAGGTCATAGAATTTGGATATTTACAACTCCCATCAGAATGTATGGAGGTTATTAAGCAAGTTAGAAAACCCACTACTAGACAGTGCTATACTAACAAATAGAAAAGATTTGTATACTACTGTCAATCTAAACAGATTGCCCCTCTTACAGCATCAATACAAGAAATTGTATGCTATTTACTTCATTTACAAAAATCTAATTTAGTATTCTCTTCCATAAAAATACATCTTACTGCAATGTCTGCATATTTACAAAATATACAGCACAACTCCTTATTTAGAGTTCTTGTTATTAAAGCTTTCATGGAAGGTTTAAAACGCATCATTCCACCCAGGACACCTCCAGTTCCCTCTTGGAATTTAAACATAGTGCTTACACGACTTATGGGCCCACCATTTGAACCTATGCACTCATGTCAAATGCAATTCTTAACATGGAAGGTTGCCTTCCTAGTCGCGATTACATCTTTACGAAGAGTAAGCGAAATACAAGCCTTCACTATTGAAGAACCGTTCTTACAGGTACACAAGCATAAAGTTGTACTTAGAACAAACCCCAAATTTTTGCCAAAAGTCGTTTTGACTTTTCATATAAATCAAACAGTGAAACTACCAGTCTTCTTCCCACAGCCAGATTCTGTGGCAGAAAGAGCTCTACATACATTAGACATTAAAATAGCTCTAATGTACTATATAGACAGAACAAAACCATTCAGAAAGACTAAACAACTGTTTGTAGCTTTCCAAAAACCTCATACAGGTAACCCCATATCAAAACAAGGGTTGGCAAGATGGATTGTAAGATGCATCCAAACATGGTACGTTAAAGCCAAAAGACAACTCTTAGTTACTTCTACAGCACATTCTAAAAGGAAAAAAAGGTGTTACAATGGCTTTTTATGAAATATACCAATGGCTGAAATATGCAAAGCAGCTACTTGGTCAAAACCACATACAGTCACTAAACACTACTGTGTAGATGTTTTAGCAAGACAACAAGCCACAGTAGGTCAAGCTGTACTCAGAACATTATTTCAAACAACTTCAACTCCTTCCGGATGACCACCGCTATTTTTTATGGGAGGACAAACTGCTTTGTAGTCTATGCACAGCATGTGTATCTGCAGCTACACATGCCACCGAACGAAAAATTTCACTTACCCAGTGTACATCTGTTTGTGGCATGTTCTGCTGCAGATTCACATGCACCCTCCCACCTCCCCGGGAGCCTGTAGTCGTTTAAGTTAAAAACATATGTACATATGTATATATGTAGAGAGATTTGCATTAGCATGGACATCTCTTTTCTTTTCACCTATATACTATATCACTCCTACCTTACCCTCTGCGGGAAAACAATCTAACATAGAGTCGATGCCCATGCGCAATGGAACTGAAGAGGAGGAGTCACTCGATCTCGTGACTCGAAAAAACTTCTCTGAAGAAAAACAACTTGTAACACTCCGAGCCAACACTAGATGGCAGAAGTATAATGCACAGCATGCAAATCTGCAGCGGAATATGCCACGAACAGATGTACACTGGGTAAGTGACATTTTCCAAATATATATATATATATTTTCAAACAAGAAAATCTGCAGCGTCCAGAGCCAAAATATAACAGTGCTCCAGGCGTTTAAAGACAAGTCTCCATCACTCAAGAGATTCGTAATGCAGGTATTTTATTGGCGAAAAACCCAACGCGTTTCGGAAATTTAAAATTTCCTTGTTCACAGGTAACAAAACACGCATTTACTTCGAGTTTAAATACATTCAATGCCAAGAGTCAAAATATAAACAAAATAAAGAAAGGACTAACAGAAAACCCTCCCTGTTTCCCACATAAAGTGTGTCGGCCATTTTGAAATGACCAACCTAAACAAAAACAAATACAAATAAATCTTTGAACTTTTTAAACAAGAAAATATTGATAATCCGTGAATAACTCATCCTTATATATTTCTATATTCACATAACCGATACCAAAAAAGTATTAGCGCTAAATCAATCAAGTTTTCGTGACCATTTGCATATATATATATTAATTTATCTGTAATGTGCCAAATCCTAATTATTTATATATTCATACTAAAATTATATGAAAAATGTAATACATAATGTATGGAAATGAAACACAAATACATATTTGATTATAAATAATGCCAAAAAATGGTATATTGAATATAGCTAAACTGCATCTATGCTTTAAATGAGCATAGTCCTTATTGAGAAGCCCAATACCTATGAAAATTCATTGTTGCAACTAGAAATATACAATAAATACTATATGAAATCCCAGAGAGAATATACTACTGAATAAGCTGTTTCTACACAAAAAAGGATATAATAGCTCTTTTGCGTTTTCCAAGATGTAACAAAACATCAAGGATCTTTCTTGTTGAAACATTCATAACTACACCACCTAGGGAAAGAAAAAAAGAGTGATGTCATACCCAAAATAACCAATACTACACTCTATAGCAAAATCAGAAAAATAAAATATATACATATGTATAAAATGAGAAGGGAAAAGCAGCCGAAGAAATGTTCTAGTATATGAAAACTATTCTAATAAAAGTCCAAAGAACACTAGTTACCAATATGTATTGACAATTCCTCATCCATGTTGAGTCCAGTTGGGTACAATGTACTCATACCAACTATGATTCTAGATTCAAGTCTCCTCAATTCCAACACCCTAGTTCCACCGCTCTCTCTTACAGGGACCTGATCTAAAACAACAAATCTCAACAGGTCAACCCTTCGATTGTGAAAATCTCTAAAATGCCTTGCTACTGGATAACTTTTATCTACATGATCAATAGCTCGCATATGTTCGAGAATACGTTTCTTAGCCGGATGTATAGTACTTCCAATGTAGAATTTATTGCAGGGACAAATTAGAGTATAAACACAATGGTCTGACAAACATGACACATGTTTACGAATTACAAAAGGAGTAGAGACAGTTGGAAATTGGATACTTTTTACATTAGTACTATTCTTGCACGCTTTACATCTACCACAGATGAAAAATCCTTGGACAGGGTTCTCAATTCTGGGTTGTGGAATGAGGCTATTGCAAAGAGAATCATTCAGGGATTTGTTTCTTCTAAAAGTGAAACGCAGGAAATCACCCAAGGCATTTGCAAAAGTTTCGTCAGTTTTTAATACAGGCCAGAATTTGGAAAATATCTTTCTTATTTCATTGCTTCCATTGTTATATGTAGTAATGAATCTGATTGGTTGAAGCTGTTGTGTGTTAGATTGTTTCTTCCTAATCAGTAGATTGGATCTATTGATTCTTGAAACTCTAGCCACTGCCTGATCGAGCACACCTTTGTTGTATCCTCTTTGGAGAAACCGCTCAGTCATAACTTTAATTTCGCCGAAAAAAGCTAGATCAGAACTGCAGTTACGGCGAGCGCGTAACATTTCTCCAAATGGGATACTCTGTATTACTTTCTTGGGGTGACCACTGCTTGCATGAAGCAAACTATTTCCTGCAGTCTCTTTACGATAAAGAGTACTCATCAATTTGTTATTGACAGCACTGATCCGAACATCCAAAACATCAATGGAGTTGGGATCAATCCTGCTTCAAATTCAATGTATTCTCATTCAGCATATTCACAAAAATCTGTGCTGTGTTCTCATCTCCTTGCCAAATAAAAAAAATCTTACCCCACCAAGGTCCAACGCTTTCCCTAATGTTGCACAGGAGTGGGAATAGTATATATATTGCTCTCAAACTTTTAATGATATTGTTTAAATATATCCATTATTATTTGTTATTTTTTTAATTTTTAATTAGTTCTTTATATATATCATTTTTATGTTATTTTACGTAAATGTCTTTTGGGGTTTTTTAATTTTTTTTTATATTTTATTTATTTCAAAGTTTATTTACTGTTTTACAACTGATTTGTTAATATTTTTTCTGTATATATATATATATATGTTCGATGGCATGTGTAGCTGCAGATACACATGCTGTGCACTGTTCCTGCCATCTAGTGTTGGGCTCGGAGTGTTACAAGTTGTTTTTCTTTGAAGAAGTCTTTTCGAGTCACGGGACCTAGTGACTCCTCCTTTTCGGCTCCATTGCGCCTGGGCGTCGACTCCATCTTAGATTGTTTTCTTTCTGCCATCGGGTTCGGACGCGTTCCTCTTCGCTCCGTAATTCGAATAGGGAAACTTAGAAAATCATCGAAATTCGTCGGTATTGTTCGGGACCGGTTTAGTTTCATCACATCGGCACCGACAACAAGACCCCTTCGGCGGTCTTTCTGGGCTTCCGCACTTCACCGAGGCCTGGTCGGCCCGACCACACCCATCGTCGAAGACTAATGGACCGAACCCCCTTCCGTTTCTGTCCCAAGTGTCACACCAAGTATCCTTATACAGACCAGCATCGGGTCTGTAACCTGTGTTTATCGCCCAAACACAGATAGGATACTTGTGAGGCCTGCCGAGCGTTTCGATCCAAGAAGACTTTAAGGGATCGACGCGCAAGACAACTACAGATGGCGTCGAAGCCGAAACAACATCTCGACGTCGAAGAAGAAGAGATGCGGATATCTATCCAAGGATCGGACTCGGATGAATCCGGCGGTGATCGACCTTCGACGGCGGCGCAAAAAGTGAGTACACCTGTCCCGTCCCACACCCAAGGTCAATCCAAAAAACTAAAGACCATGGGGACTCCACTGCCTGAAGGCCATGGCTCCACCCATAGAAAAGAAGGTGACCAAGTAACATCGGCACAGAAAAAGGCCAAAATGTTGCCGAAGACTTCTGACTCCGGTCGAGAAACCGGCACCGAAAAAAGTCAGCATTGAGTCTAGCAAGCCTCGAAAGAGCTTATCGGAACCGAAAAAGACAATTTCAATGGGAATTTCGGTACCGAAAAAAACAGCTTCGGAGCCGAAACGGTCTTCCTACACTGAAGAGCAAGGGCTCTCTCTGCAGCTCAAAGAAAGGCAGAGATTTGAGCAAGAACTGGATTTAGATGAGCATGACCAAACTCAGCAAAGGTTAGAAATCCAGAAAGACACCGGGAATATACAAACCATCCCTCCGCTCAAGTCAAAAAGAAAACTGGCTTTTCATGAGACTGAGATGCAACCAAAAGCCATATTTCTCACCACAAACATCCCCACTCCAATCACCACAGTTGTCACCAGTGGGTACGCCAATGGCACAGTCACCCACACATACTGGGATGACTCAAGACGATGCGGACCCCTGGGATCTATACGACCCACCTATATCGGACAACAGCCCAGAGTGTTATCCAACAAAACCTTCACCGCCAGAGGACAGTACGTCCTACACACAGGTACTGGCCAGAGCAGTAACATTCCACAACGTAACAATGCACTCGGAACTGGTGGAGGATGACTTCCTGATTAACACTCTGGCATCCACGCATGCATCGTACCAAAGTTTACAAATGTTACCGGGCATGCTTAAACACGCACAACAGGTCTTCCAAGAACCTGTAAAAGGGAGAGCTATCATGCCAAGGGTTGAAAAGAAATATAAACCGCCCCCGTCAGACCCAGTGTTTATTACTCAACATCTCCCTCCGGACTCAGTGGTTGTGGGGGCTGCAAGGAAACGGGCAAATTCACAATCATCAGGGGATGCGCCACCCCTTGATAAGGAAAGTCGAAAATTAGGCGCAGCAGGGAAAAGAGTGGCATCGCAAGCAGCCAATCAGTGGCGAATTGCCAACTCACAAGCCCTACTTGCCCGCTACGACAGGGCGCATTGGGACGAGATGCAAGACATCATCCAGCAATTGCCCAAAGAACACCAAAAACGTGCCCAACAAGTGGTCGAAGAAGGACAGGCCATATCAAACAACCAAATCCGGTCTGCCCTGGACTCTGCTGATACAGCAGCACGGACTGTCAATACAGCAGTAACAATTAGAAGGCATGCATGGCTGCGAAGTTCTGGGCTTAAACCAGAGATACAACAGGCGGTATTGAATATGCCGTTTAATCAACATCAGCTATTTGGGCCGGAAGTGGATACCGCAATAGAAAAAATGGAAAAAGACACAGACGCGGCCAAAGCCATGGGCGCGCTCTACTCCTCCCAATACAGAGGAACATTTAGGAAACCACAGTTTAGGGGAGGGTTTAGACAACAACCATCAGAACCATCCACCTCCCAAACAAAACCCACCTACCAGTCTCAGTACCAGAGAGGGGGGTTTCGTGGTTCCTACAGAGGACAGTTCCCAAGAGGAAGTGTGACATTCCAGCCTGCCAAGCCCTAGCAAGCAGTGACTTCAATGTCACACTTCCCAAACACATATCACCGGTGGGGGGGAGATTAACCAAATACTACCACAATTGGACACACATTATCACAGACACGTGGGTCCTATCAATTATCCTACATGGTTACTGCATAGAGTTCACAACATTCCCTCCAGATGTTCCCCCAAGACCGCACAAAATGTCTCTACAACACTTAGACCTATTACAAATAGAGGTCCAAGCACTGCTAGCAAAAGAAGCAATAGAGCTAGTACCCTAACAACAGAAAGGAACAGGTGTTTACTCCCTGTATTTCCTTATCCCGAAAAAAGACAAAACGTTAAGGCCTATCTTAGATCTCAGAACACTGAATCTCTTCATCAAATCAGATCAATTCCACATGGTAACACTTCAGGACGTAGTCCCCTTACTAAAACAAGGGGAATACATGGCAACACTGGATCTCAAGGATGCGTATTTTCACATACCCATCCATCCATCCATCTCACAGGAAATACCTCAGGTTTGTAATACAAGGCAAACATTACCAATTCAAGGTGTTGCAGTTCGGAATAACAACAGCCCCCAGGGTATTTACAAAATGCCTAGCTGTAGTAGCAGCTCATATAAGGAGACATCACATGCACGTATTCCCATATCTAGACGATTGGCTAATAAAAGCCAACACTCAACGACAATGTCACGTTCACACGCAATACGTAATAGATACTCTACACAAACTAGGGTTTTCTATAAATTACCAAAAATCACATTTACAACCATCCCAAATACAACAATACTTGGGAGCAACACTCAACACACAAAGAGCAATTGCCACTCCAAGTCCACAAAGCATGCAACCAAACCAACACTACACAGTCAGGTTTGTGATGAAACTACTAGGCATGATGTCCTCATGCATAGCTATTGTCCCAAACGCAAGGCTACACATGCGGCCCTTACAACAGTGCCTAGTAATACAATGGACGCCGGCACAGGGTCAACTCCAAGATCTAGTGTTGATACACCGCCAAACACACTCTTCGGTTCAATGGTGGAACCCTGTAAATTGAAACAAATGGCGGCCTTTTCAAGACCCAGTGCCTCACGCCATTATCACAACAGACGCCTCCATGATTGGGTGGGGAGCACACCTCAACAATCACAGCATACAAGGTTGATGGGACAGTCAGCAAAAACAACTTCACATAAATCACTTAGAACTGTTAGCAGTCTTTTTAGCACTAAAAGCCTTTCAACCCCTTCTAGCCCACAAACACATTCTTGTCAAAACAGACAATATGACAACAATGTATTATCTAAACAAACGGGGGACACACTCGTCACAGCTGTGTCTCTTAGCACAAAAAATTGGGCATCGGGCAATTCACAACAACATTCGCCTCATAGCACAATATATACCAGGCATTCACAATCAGTTAGTTGACAATCTCAGTCGAGATCACCAGCAAACTCACGAGTGGGAAATACATCCCCAGATTCTACAAGATCACTTCCACCGCTGGGGGACACCAAACATAGATCTGTTTGCAACAAAAGAAAATGCAAAATGCCCAAACTTTGCGTCCAGATACCCACACCCTCAGTCCAAGGGCAGTGCTCAATGGATCAGCTGGTCAGGGATATTTGCTTACGCTTTTCCCCCTCTCCCGCTCATTCCTTATCTGGTCAACAAACTGAGTCAAAACAAACTCAAACTAATACTTATCGCACCAACGTGGGCTCGGCAATCCTGGTACACAACACTGTTGGACCTATCTGTGGTACCCCACATCAAACTACCAAACAGACCAGATCTGTTAACACAACACAACCAACAGATCAGACACCCGAATCCAGCATCGCTCAACCTAGCAATCTGGCTCCTGAAGTCTTAGAATTTGGATATCTAAACCTTTCCAAAGAGTGTATGGAGGTCATTAAACAAGCAAGAAAACCCACAACAAGACATTGTTACGCTAACAAATGGAAAAGGTTTGTTTGCTACTGCCAGGCTAATCAAATTATGCCATTAGACGCCTCCACACAAAACATTGTAAGTTATATACTACACTTACAAAAGTCCAGTCTAGCCTTCTCTTCCATTAAAATCCATCTCACTGCAATATCTGCTTATCTGCAGATTAAACATACAAAATCGCTTTTTAGAATCCCAGTTATTAAAGCCTTTATGGAAGGACTAAAAAGAATCATACCTCCAACGACACCACCAGTACCTTCGTGGAATCTTAATATTGTATTAACACGACTCATGGGCCATGAACCATTTGAACCCATGCATTCTTGTCAAATCCAATTTTTGACTTGGAAAGTAGCCTTTATAATAGCCATCACTTCACTTCGAAGAGTTAGCGAAATACAGGCGTTTACTATTCAAGAACCCTTTATACAAATACATAAACATAAGCTGTTTCTCCGTACAAATCCACAATTCTTACCAAAAGTCATATCACTGTGGAACTCCCAGTCTTCTTTCCACAGCCAGACTCAGTAGCAGAAACGGCATTACATACTTTAGACATAAAAAGAGCGCTAATGTATTACATTGATAGAACAAAACAATTTCGTAAAACAAAACAAAACAATTGTTCGTAGCTTTCCAAAAACCTCATGCAGGTAACCCTATATCCAAACAGGGCATTGCCAGATGGATAGTCAAATGCATTCAGACCTGTTACCTTAAAGCTAAAAGAGAATTACCCATTACTCCAAGGGCACACTTCACTAGAAAGAAAGGCGCCACAGTGGCTTTTCTTGGTAATATACCAATGACAGAGATTTGTAAAGCAGCAACCTGGTCTACTCCCCATACATTTACTAAGCATTACTGTGTAGATGTGTTTGCAACACAACAAAACCACAGCAGGACAGGCTGTACAAAGAACATTATTTCAGACAACTTCAACTCCTACAGGCTAACCACCGCTTTTGGGGAAATTACTGCTTTGTAGTCTATGCACAGCATGTGTATCTGCAGCTACACATGCCATCGAACGGAAAATGTCACTTACCCAGTGTACATCTGTTCGTGGCATGTTGCGCTGCAGATTCACATGCGCCCTCCCACCTCCCCGGGATCCTGTAGCCGTTTTAGTTGCATGTAAATTCTAAATATGTAAATAAATATTCCCTTACTACACACTATGTACATGCATATCTACTCCATTGCATGGGCACCTCTAGTATCATTACTTCACCAACTCCTACCTCACCCCTTGTGGGGAAAACAATCTGAGATGGAGTCGACGCCCATGCGCAATGGAGCCGAAAAGGAGGCGTCACTCGTTCCCGTGACTCGAAACGACTTCTTCGAAGAAAAACAACTTGTAACACTCCGAGCCCAACACTAGATGGCAGGAACAGTGCACAGCATGTGAATCTGCAGCGCAACATGCCACGAACAGATGTACACTGGGTAAGTGACATTTTCCATATATATATATGTATATTTATATTTATATATGTGCTTTTATAGTTGTACATAAGAAAAATAACTAACAAATCCAAATAATGAAAAATGTTTTAATAATAGTGTTACTTTATATATGAATATATAAATATACACACAAAAATGTGTTTATATTAGTATATTTTATATAGTCTTAAATATTATTTAAATGTATTTAATTTGCTTTATATTAATTTTATATATTAACATATTTAAGATTTACAATTTACTATTTTGAACTATATATATATTATAAGACAATATTTTTGTATTTTCTGGAGAATATTACTGTAAAAGGATATTTTTTCAATATTTATGTACTTACCGTTGCAAGTATAGGAAAACAATATTTTTGATGCAATATTTTTGTTACAGAATGTTGTTGATTCTGATTTTAAGTCAGTGATCCCAATAAAGCTCTCTGGGAAAGATGCCGCTGAAGCATGATGAGATCGTCTTTTGGATTTCTCGAAAGAAATTGAGAAGTGTTTTTTTCCACACATGACAGCCCAATACATAAAATACTGACTATGTGTCTTCCTCTTCGGATGGAGCCACCTGAAGAGGATTGTAACACCTGGGGAAGCATGTTTGCATCGTCTATACTAACATGAATGGCATTCCTTCATTGGCAGTTCTCCTGAGGTATAAGTACAAAATGAGCACTGGGCTGCTCTAGCTCTGGTCTTAGAAATTAAGTTAATGGGGAACTTCGCCACAGTTTCCTCACTCATCCTGTGCAGCATTAAGGGAGAAGCTTTGGTTCCGGCTATACATTAAAGAAGCAGTTCCAGATCAAGATTGTGTAAATTATTTCAGACGTTTAATACACATCTGTGGGTCATGATGCCTTGAGTACTCAAGCTGTTTAACCACATTCAAAACTAAAAGTGACAGTGGAGGTTCCGTTAAGGAGAAATCTGCAATGGAAAGTGGGAAGAAACCGAGGGAGAGAGAGCAAAAATGAATTGGTTCTATCGTATTTCGGGAATCCAGTATGCGTGGGTATAATTTAAAGCATCACAATAACGTTAAAAAAATGGAATGGTATCAGTATTCTGATAGCTGCCTTCTTGTTCTTTTCAGGACTCTTATGGTAAATCTGCAAAGACAGGAAGTTGACCCAAGTACCAAAGAAAAAGAGTATAGCAGGAAAGGTGAAGCAGGACGAGAGACTGAAGTCAGCATTAAGAGGGAAGAGAAAGGACTGGACTCCAAGACTCCAGTTGAGTAGAAGAAAGTATCAGGGCTTTCTAAGAAACATGCCAAAACAGCTATCAATACTCCTGCAAAACAAGACTTGGGTAAGAGTGGTTCAGGACATGCAGCAGAAGACACAGTAGTGCATCAGACTCTCCAGAGGTCAAACTGATAAGTCCATATGGGTTGAGACTCCAGATAAGCATTTAAATCCCCCTGATGATGTTCATAATATACAGATACAGATTGACGGAGATATTTCTTGCATCGTTAAAGCATTCTTCTGGCTGCATTTATTTGCAGAGCATGATTTCATACTAATTGAAGATTGCTGTCTGTTCCCAAGTTTTTACTACGGAAGTGCCCAGGGTGCAGGAAGTAATAAGGGTAGCTTATTCTCTCCCAGTACCTAAAGAAATCAGGGAGGTTTACACCAGTGATCGGGCTGATTAACAGGCTCTGACCTTATACAGAAACCAAGTGGGTGAGACTATCACTCTATTCCATATGTTATTCCCTTGCTCCCTTTAAAGCCAGAAGCGAAGTGCAATTAAATTTACAAGTCTGAGATTGCCTACCTTAAGGTGACTTTTCTCTGATACAAATTCTCCAATGAGGGCAAGGGTATGGCTTCTGATTTCCTTCAGAAATGTGCTACCTTGCAGCCTCCTGACACATTGAAGATGTTACAATCCCTGTTGGGATTCCTTTACTTAGGACAAGCGTATTTGCCACACTATGCTGAGTGAGTGAAGCCCTTTCATGACTTGATTTCTCCCAAGTTTTGAGCAAAACTGTGGATGGATAAACACACTGATATCTTGTGTGTGCCGAGAGCAGACATGCTAGAGACACAATATTTACAATCTAGGTGTTGTAGGACCAACCTAGTGCCCAGAGTCATACCAAGCTAGTAAGGTTATACCTATTTGATCTACAGTGAGTCACACTTGTATTCTCCAACTGAAGCACATTTTGCTTCCATTGAAAAAGTCCTGGCAGCTATGCAGATAACTATCTTGAAAGAGTGCCCGTTAGCACAGGCAAAACTCATGATTATGGTTTCTCCCATACCACCCCTGGAGGCAGCCACTAAAACCTACACCTGAGATGGGTGCAGTGGGCATCTTCCTTAAATGCAGGGGATGTAAAGTTTCAGTATTATTCTACTTTTGTATACAAGCTTTTCTCCAATATGAACAGAATGTCACTCCAAACGCCTTACCCATTGAGCCATATGAGTGTATATTTTATATGGACGGTGCTGCTCAGCCATAAGTAGGAACAAGATATAAGTAATCCTCAGCCTGTATGGCAGTCCAAGGTGAATTAAAAGATGGTGAATTCTATCCGCAACCACCCACACTAAAGTCTTAGGTGATGGCATTTTGCAACATGCAGAAATTCATGCCCTGAAACTTGCCATACAGAAGGCTGACCCTTCAGATCCCACACTAATAATGTCTGATTCATCCTGCTGTGTCGAAGGATACAATGAGGATTTGAAACATTGGCATCTGAATGAATTCACGGATTCAAAAGGGAAACCTATGAAGAATAAACAGTTCTGGGGAAAGGTAGCTGCCTTACAAGATAAGCTTCCATTAGACTACACATTGGGCCATCAGCATGATGGGATTCATGCCGAGGCTGCACCACAGACTGTCAGAGTAGTAGTTCTAACCAGATCTCAGATGAAGATTGACACACATTTAGTAACAGCAATACATGCAACCACAAAAGATAAAAAACCTCCAATGGGCTTTCCTCCTAAATACTCCCACACCCTAGATTCAGGTAAGACTCCTGTGACTACTATATGAGAAGTGTGAGACAGGATAATTCCTAAGCAACTGCCAGATCAAACTTAATCAGGGAAGCAATAATGGGCTGGGGTCTGCCCATGCAGGCATTAATGCAAGTGTTTCAGTGCTACAGCGACGCTACTGGTGGCCCTGTGTATATAAACAATCTTTAGATTATGTTAAATGGTGCAATATTTATCAATAAATCAAACCTTCTACTGTTAGAAGACCTCTGCCTTCTCCTCTTATAGTCTTCAACATACTGTTCTGGGTGATTTATTTGGACCATATCGGCCCACAGATTTTGTTAGCTACTACAAGTACTATTGGTAGCAGTTGATTCCTGTTCTTGATTCACGTGGGTGTGGCCACAGAGAAATACAAGTGCTTGAACGGTCGTAAATGATTTGCATTATATGGTAGTGAAGGGAGCAGTTCATTAATTTAATTCAGATAATGTTCTTGCATTCATCTCCAAGGCTTACAGGGATGGTATGTCTGCTCTGGGAGTTTGTCTTTAATTCTGCAATCCATTTCAAGCTGAATCCAACGGATTAGTTGAGTTTGCTAATGGCATGATTGAGCAAGACGTGGCTGCTGGATACTAAATTCCTGATTTATTAGGGTACTAAATTCAGGCCTTAGTGGGTACCATAATCTGTATGGAGTCCAGAAAGCATTGAATAACTTGCCTAGACTAGTATTGGGAGGCGCTGTTTGGAGTGTCCATGTACGTATCTAAACTAGTGGCAGATGAGAAAAAGTTTGACCTGAGACAACATTTGAATGTCTTACAAAGAGCCTAGAAGGTCAGAGACAAGCTGGTTAATGCAGAACATTTGGAAGCTGCCACTAGTGAAGAGAGGGTTGTAACTGCTGAAGGGTGAGTCCTTAAACTAGAACATTTCATCTATGAAAAGATCCACAACAAGCAAGCTTTTGGACCATCCTACAGACCACCCGTTCCAATCCTTGCGATAAAAGTGAACTGTCATCCTGACCCCTTTGTCTGGTTCAAAGAGAAACCACATTTTAAAGTACTATGTGGTCGATTCTGCACTGCAGACCATCCTGGACACCAAGAGGAATTCAGAGTAGAACTTCTTAGCCTCTACCTACTCTGAATGAACTATCCCAAGAAGACATCAGTAGCATCACTTGCTTAGGTACGCAGATGGGGATGTTGGAGCATCCTGCATCGCCAACTTTAGACAGAGCAATAGATTCCATGGATGAATCTGATGCTGCCATAACTATAGCTGCAAGTGTTCAGCACAACACTATAGCTGACTGTGAACCACTACAAGTCAACATCAGTCGAGTTGATGCCTATTTAAAGATTCTCATTTTGGTACCTATAGTTATTTTTAATCTCACACCACCCAGTCTTCTGTTTTTCACTCCACCCATTCTGGCAATGACTATCAAAAGATCTCCAGCAAAGAGCCCCCTTGGAGTACTGACCTGACGAGGAGCAGCGCCCAATGATGAAGCATGTCACCCATGGGCTGAGTGAGGGAAATTGTTCTAAATAAACTGATATGTGTTGACCAGTGTCTCCCCACCTCATTGGTTGAGTGGAGTCAATATTATCAGAACAGTGTACTTTATTTTGTAGCTACGGTTCTGGAAGGGTGTACACTGGACTGACCAATTCCTCCCTTTCCCTCTTTTTTTTGTTTTGCTGAACTTCAACCACATCTGCCATCCCAGAGAGCTCAAAGAGATCTATGCGCTGCAAACATCACAGCTTATCCTGTGCCTGAGGACATAGCTTGGGAAAAGATTCCTTATCAAATCATGAGACCGACTGAGACATTGCAGTTACTGTATTTGTTGAAGATTTCTATGAATTATGTGAATATTCCTGGTTCTATTTCAAGTGACTGGGATACAGAGACTATGAAGTGCATTATATCAGATGTGCAAGCTTACAGCATCTTACACAATGAAGACCCTTATGTGCATTTATTGTGTTGTAAAGAAATATTATGTTTTGATCATTATGCACAATATTACATCCATAAAACTAGTTACCATAGGGAAACATACAATTACAAACAGTGGGGACATTGTGAATCTCCTCCTCTTGATAGTAACCCAAATTTCGTGAAGAAATGTCCCTATTTTGAGATTGAGGACAGGTCACATCCCTCAGCTTTTTAGTTTCACAATGTCCACAATGCCAGAAAAATGTAATCATTACTAACAGACTGATTTATTCAAATGAATCTATTCAGAATTCGGCTATAGAAGGATTGCGTATTTGAAAGAAAATATTGATTAGAAAAGTGTTTGTGTAACATAATTTGGCAGGTTCAAGGCAAAGAAGCCTTATTTCGAGCATGCATTATACCTAATGACTTTTCTGAATAAACCTATCCAGCAGATTACCTGTTTGGGATTTGGAACCATGAAAAATCTTAAGAACCCCTCTATCCCAAAAGATAATTAAACCTTGTTCATGAATTGGAAATCACAAATGAACAGTTCAGATTCTGAAATAAATTATATGATCCAGAATGGAACCTATAATACTTCTCATTTCTCTCCTGAAGTTTTCACCTTATGGCCTTATGATTCCAATACCTGCATGTGTTGTTTTCTTTCCAACACCACGGATCCTAAAGCTAATCACCCTCATCCGTGATATAGCACCATCATACCTATAGTTGTTACCACAAACAGTTAGGAGCGCACCTGCCTGACATCCCAGCAATTAATCTGCCCCATTGCATCATGGTAGATGTAGTATCTTCAAAAAACGAACTCCATTAATTTTTAAATATTTCACCTTTAAGTAGGTACAGCCTTTACTGTGCATCTCTGGACACATGTGTTTCTGGGTTAGTCCCTTCTTCAGCAGAGAACATATTTGCGGGGTGCTGGGAATGCTGCCATAAATCACCCGGTTTCAGTACCTCTTCCCTGGCCTGCTGGTGCCTGCTCCAGAGCTCGTCAGCCCAATGTCTCAAGGGAGCCTTTAAAGTCACAAACAGTTAGGAGCGCACCTGCCTGACATCCCAGCAATTAATCTGCCCCATTGCATCATGGTAGATGTAGTATCTTCAAAAAACGAACTCCATTAATTTTTAAATATTTCACCTTTAAGTAGGTACAGTTATAGTTGTTACCATATATAGGCCCTCATTTTAACCTTGGCGGTCTTTTTTGAAGATTAAGCCAGGCCGAAGACCGCCAGTGGTGGCGGTCTCCCGCCAAACGTATCATGACTGCTGGCAGCCCTCCACCCTTATTCGGACGGAGAGCTGCCGGCAGCCATACTGGCTGTCGGTGGTGAAGTGGAGGCTGCTCCACCTCCACCGCCACGTCATCAGACCACCGCCCACCGAATCACGTCCCAGGATTCGGCGTGGCGGTATTTTGGTGACGGGGTGCTGGCGGTGGAGCAGCCCCCATGGATCCCGTTCCCTCCCGTAGGATCACCGGAACAAGTAAGGTGATTGTCCGTTAGGGAAGGGGGATGGGGGATGTTGTGTGCGTGCATGGGGGTGTGCGTGTGAGTGTGTAGTGGGGTTGTGTGAGTGCATGTATGAATGCAGGGGGTCTATTGTGTGTATGGGAAATGTGACGTATAGGTCTGTGTGCATGTATGTGTATGAGCGGTGTGAGCGTGCGTGTAGGGGGTGTGTGTGGGTGTTTCTGTGGGGGGGTGGGGAGGGGGTCCTACCACCTTTGGAGGGTGGTAGGGGGGTCGTGTGTGTTGGGGGAGGACTTGGGGAGGGGGAGAGAGGAGGGGGAGACCCCAATCCGTGCCAGGGAACGTATTCCCCACGAAATCCATGGTGGTATGCGGGGTCCTGATACCGCCGGCAGTCTAGTGACGGCCGCAGGGCTGGAAACCGAAGTCTCCAGCCCAGCGGTCGTCACCACCCTGGCGATCGAAGTGTAAAAGTGGCGGTTTTGCATGGCAGTAACCGCCATAGTTGTAATTCCATTTTTTTTTTCGCCGGCCTGTTAGCGGTATTACTGCCACTTTTACACCGACCGCCAGGGTTGTAATGAGGCCCATAGTGTGGGAAACTTGTACCAACGTTGACTAGGACATTCCAGTCTTTAGGCTGTGAAGGAGAATTTGTCTTTAATTAAAGAAAACATGGATTTTTTTTTGGGGGGGGGGGGGGGGAGTTGGAGGGATTTTCTCTGTGGACCATGCCCCACTAGAAATAAGCGATTCATTCTATTCAGTTAAGAGCCATAATGCAATTAAATTGGGCCTTACCATCTCGTAAATTGGCACATTATGAATAAGATGGCAATTTTAAAACTTTGCAGTCTAACATCGACACGAAAAAGTATGGCAAAAAAAAGAATACACATATACTTTGTTGAGCATAGAACAAATAAAAAAAAAAGATCAGTTAGTGAACATCCACCTGTCACATGGCTAATACAAGGCCTTATTTCCCTGCCTTTTACCACTTTTGGTTTTAATGACTGTCAGCAATACAAGTCCTTACGCTGGTATGAAACAATGCACAATTCACATGTATCCCATTCATGGAAATTTTCTTTTTCATACATATTCTTAAATGAAGATAACCCTGTGTTTTAGTACTTCCAGCTTCAGAAATTCTCTAGGATTAGGGTGACCAGACGTCACGGATTTCCCCGGACAGTTCCGGTTTTTAGAGCACTGTCCGGTGTCCCGACGCTTCTCTTAATTTTAAATAAATGTCCTGGTTTTTGGGACAAAGGCCTGATTACTAAATAAATATCCAGTTTTCTGGGACAAAGGTCAGATCATCTAGGGCAGCATAAATTAAAGACTCCTACAAAGTATTAAATAATTAAAGTAATTTATCTGTTTCTGTCAGGCAACACAGTTCCCTCTCTGCTCCCAGCAGAGCGATGGAGTGGGGAGCAGAGAGAGGCAGGTGGGGGTGGGTTGGGGGGCAGGGTGAGAGGTCAAGCCATAGCTAATTTTATATATGTAGTCTTGTAAATGTGTGTGTGTGTATACACACACACACACACCTATAGGCACACATTCACAAAGCTCTGTAAAAAAACGGGCCAGGCCAGATACAAAAGTGATAGTAATGTCTTTAGTCCTTCTTTTATGTCTGACCTGTCCCGGTTTTTGCTCCTCAAAATCTGGTCATCCTATCTAGGTCTCTTTTATTTATGTGATACAATTTCCTTCCTTGGATGTGTACCGTTTTGATGCCTGGGTTAAGTTGTGTCCCATCTGTTACTCCTATATCACCCATCCCCACGCACCATGTGAATCAACATCAGTTGTTGTTGGTTAAAAACTGGCCAAATTTATGTGATTACGATTTCGAAAACAATACAGTGCTGTGGAGGAACCTTATAACTTCCTCCTAATGAAATCAAAAGTATCCCTTGGCCTTGTATTGATATGAAAGGAATGCATTTTTCATTAAATTAGCAAATTAGTTGCCATATTATTCAGAAAGAAATCCCTTTGACTTCTGTGGCATAAACGTACAACATCTAGACAGCCAGAACTGCTTCGGAGCTTTAGAGGCTGTACAGACTCAATACCCGACTTACTTTGATGATGGAAACTGTGTTCTGTCTTTTTGCAATGTGGGCACAATGAAAATGAGACCTGTGCTCTGCAACATGAACTGGCCAGCTGAAATCATCTTTGATATACATCTGGAGCAGCCCCCCATGGCTTTCCTCAGCACGGAAATACTCCTGCAACCATTGCAATCACACCATAGACAGTGCTAAGAAAATATCTGTCCCTACTGCACAATGCTAATTATAATGGATCAATTTCATCAGTATCGCTTTTTAACGAGATTCCTTACATCTCTCTTGGCATTCAAGCCTCCAAATGAAGTACTCTCACTAACACTAAGTGCTTTGCATTGCAACCACTTGCTGGTCCATCTACTGTGCCAGCGAATGACAATAAGCACTGCCAGAAGAATTTGGCAAAGACTATCAGACTTCTGTGATGCTACAGCATGCTGTTTTGAACTGAAAGATGATACCAAGCCAAGACCAGGAGGAGAGAAACTGCTGCTTTTGTGTGTTTTCCTTTCAAGGGAACACTTGCATCCAACTAATGATAACTACAGTGTATTACTCTAAACAGGTAAGAAACTCTAGATGCACGTTGCACTACTCCATGCTGTCATAGTATAGTGTGCAGTAGTGGCTTGTAGTGTGTTAGGTTTCACTATGGCAGAAATATTCACTTGATTCTTGTTGTTCACAACATGCATTAGTGCTGTTATAATCATATTTTGTGTGGTTATTTTAGATGTGCTAAGCAACAGGATGAGATTTTTGAAGTAAAAACGTTTAGGCATAAAGTAAGAGAGAGTGTGTGTGTGTATATATACAGGGAGTGCAGAATTATTAGGCAAATGAGTATTTTGACCACATCATCCTCTTTATGCATGTTGTCTTACTCCAAGCTGTATAGGCTCGAAAGCCTACTACCAATTAAGCATATTAGGTGATGTGCATCTCTGTAATGAGAAGGGGTGTG
Organism: Pleurodeles waltl; assembly: GCF_031143425.1. Lineage (NCBI taxonomy): Eukaryota > Metazoa > Chordata > Amphibia > Caudata > Salamandridae > Pleurodeles > Pleurodeles waltl. Next base: position 1,979,388,221 of record NC_090440.1, on the reverse strand, counting down.
GTCTAATGACATCAACACCCTATATCAGGTGTGCATAATTATTAGGCAACTTCCTTTCCTTTGGCAAAATGGGTCAAAAGAAGGACTTGACAGGCTCAGAAAAGTCAAAAATAGTGAGATATCTTGCAGAGGGATGCAGCACTCTTAAAATTGCAAAGCTTCTGAAGCGTGATCATCGAACAATCAAGCGTTTCATTCAAAATAGTCAACAGGGTCGCAAGAAGCGTGTGGAAAAACCAAGGCGCAAAATAACTGCCCATGAACTGAGAAAAGTCAAGCGTGCAGCTGCCACGATGCCACTTGCCACCAGTTTGGCCATATTTCAGAGCTGCAACATCACTGGAGTGCCCAAAAGCACAAGGTGTGCAATACTCAGAGACATGGCCAAGGTAAGAAAGGCTGAAAGACGACCACCACTGAACAAGACACACAAGCTGAAACGTCAAGACTGGGCCAAGAAATATCTCAAGACTGATTTTTCTAAGGTTTTATGGACTGATGAAATGAGAGTGAGTCTTGATGGGCCAGATGGATGGGCCCGTGGCTGGATTGGTAAAGGGCAGAGAGCTCCAGTCCGACTCAGACGCCAGCAAGGTGGAGGTGGAGTACTGGTTTGGGCTGGTGTCATCAAAGATGAGCTTGTGGGGCCTTTTCGGGTTGAGGATGGAGTCAAGCTCAACTCCCAGTCCTACTGCCAGTTCCTGGAAGACACCTTCTTCAAGCAGTGGTACAGGAAGAAGTCTGCATCCTTCAAGAAAAACATGATTCTCATGCAGGACAATGCTCCATCACACGCGTCCAAGTACTCCACAGCGTGGCTGGCAAGAAAGGGTATAAAAGAAGGAAATCTAATGACATGGCCTCCTTGTTCACCTGATCTGAACCCCATTGAGAACCTGTGGTCCATCATCAAATGTGAGATTTACAAGGAGGGAAAACAGTACACCTCTCTGAACAGTGTCTGGGAGGCTGTGGTTGCTGCTGCACGCAATGTTGATGGTGAACAGATCAAAACACTGACAGAATCCATGGATGGCAGGCTTTTGAGTGTCCTTGCAAAGAAAGGTGGCTATATTGGTCACTGATTTGTTTTTGTTTTGTTTTTGAATGTCAGAAATGTATATTTGTGAATGTTGAGATGTTATATTGGTTTCACTGGTAATAATAAATAATTGAAATGGGTATATATATATTTTTGTTAAGTTGCCTAATAATTATGCACAGTAATAGTCACCTGCACACACAGATATCCCCCTAACATAGCTAATACTAAAAACAAACTAAAAACTACTTCCAAAAATATTCAGCTTTGATATTAATGAGTTTTTTGGGTTCATTGAGAACATGGTTGTTGTTCAATAATAAAATTAATCCTCTAAAATACAACTTGCCTAATAATTCTGCACTCCCTGTATGTATGTATGAAAAGCCCAATTTCATTCTTGACAATACTATATATATTTCAATAACTACTCCGTCTCTGGATCCGTGATTAGGGACAGTTAGTACCCTAAAAACATGGGCACCATTTCAACTATCATTGAAGGGGGTTGTGTGGGGCTTCAACAACCTGCTTCTTCACATTCAATTGCTCCTGACAGCCGTGGATGCGAAGGCAAACCTTGTAGAGCTAAGCCAGAGTCTTAGTTTATGTAACTGTGCAGTTGCATCAAACAGAATATAGTATAAACAATGGGTGGCTGAGTTGTATTGGAAAAACCTCAGCCTTCCCATTAAAATTAAAATGTATCATTATTATATATGTGAACTAAATGAAATATTTCTACATTTGTGTATTATTGATGAATGATTATTTTTGTATTCAGCATATTGGTTTGAGATTCAAATCTTTGAAATTGCTTAAGCTGCGGTCCGCAGCTTCCTTATGCCTCAGTGTTGGTCCCTGGATTTCCGTAATGTTTCTGTGGTAGTCCCCGGATTCTATTAATGATTAAATGGGGACCACAGAAGTCAAGCGGTTAAGAACCATTGGTCTAAAAGGGCATAATTTTACAGTGGCATACCTTCCAGGTTTGCAATTTTTTCAGCTGATTGCTTATCCAGGTTACCCTTTTCTAAAGGAGGAGAGTTAGAAGAACCTGTAGGGGAACTTGTTTTGTCAACTGGACAGTGAGGCATAGCTCCCAATGAGTGGAAGGCCAGGTAGGAGGGTGATGGTGCTGTCAAAAAATACATTCCTATGTAAACAAGGGTTGCGCCCCCTCCCCCCCCCAAAGAAAATTTAACAGAAGCCAAAATACTTTGCTGGCAAGTCAAAGATGAGATCAATTTACAAGGTGACAGGTTAGGGCGGGGTTCCAGATTGATTCCTCTTATAACATTAAGAGAAAGTATAATTCATCTAGCACATGGGGACAACTTGGTAGACATCTCACCAAGGTGAGAATAAGGAATTGTTATTGGTGGTCTGGAATAGGCACAATGATAGATCACAAAGTTGGAGACTGTATTAGTTGCTTGGTCAGTGATAAAGCCAAAACAATTCCCTTGCCCCTGTAGAGGTTCCTGACTGCTTGTGGTGTAAACTAGCCTTGGATATCATTGGCCCTGTGAAAGGTTTTGGATTAGAAGGAAGATTTGTTTTACTCTTAGTAGACTATTAATCCTAGAGTTGTCAACCATATCACTGCATCTGTATTGATTAAATTTCTTAGGAATACAATCATGGAGGGATTAGTTCCTAAGATGTTGGTCACTGATAATGGAGTACAATTTTCTTCAAAACAGATAGGAGTTCTTGTGTGAATTAAGCGTACGCCGTCAAAAGACTGCTCTTTGTTGTCTGACGGCTAATGGGTTGGTGGAGAGAATCAAGCACATGATCAAAGAATGTCTACAACTTATTTCTGTCAATAGCCAACCTCGGAAAGTTGCTGTCATGATCTGGGGTTATCGCACTACACTACTCTGTTACTCAGATTTCTCCTTTTGAGTCTCTGAAAGGAAGACAGCCCGGAATCAAATACACCACTCCTTGGCTTAAACTTGACTTACAAGTTTATCACTTACATATAAATAAAAAAATACAATACATAATACAAAACTTTGTAAAAAGGTGGAAGAGAGATGTTGGAAAGTAGGATATGTGATTCAACTAAAAAAGTAGAAATTAAAGGTAGTGTGCATTCTACATACTCTTCTCCTGCATGTATTACATGAGTTGGTAAAAATGTAGTCAAACTTGATAATAACCAAGTATGGAGTATGTATCGTATTTGTAAATACAAGTCTAATGGGTCAGAAAATGTCTCTGAACGCATGTAAGAAGAAGAGTAAGGAAACATTTAGAAATAGATCCTCAAAGTTGGGAATGCCATCTAGAATGCTCAAAGATTTTGTGGAGTAGTTTGGATCTTATGGTATATGTACTGTGCTATGACTTGAGCTACATTATTACTTGCATGATCATACTCAAGTCTGTTTTCAATTTTATTGTGAATTATTCATGAGGTTTAGTCTTTATTGTTCATACCTTTTATTATTTTGTCTAATTTCTTAAAGTCCTTGTGTATATCTCTTCAATTCTACTTCTCATCTTCCTTTTTTCTCACCTACTTCACTGTTTGTTCAGTTAACCTTTTTTATTTGTGTTCATTCCCTTGTCTCAACTGCTGTTTCATTTCCATTTTTTTATGTGAAAGGGAGATGTGTTCTAAATGAGTCCGCTATTTTCTCTCTAATGGTTTCAGCTCATTCGTCCACCTTCTTACTTTGTACAGTGGAATGTTCCGATTTAGAATGGTTGAAGATCTTTATACTACAACCATAGTGTATTGCTTTATTGTAATACCCTCCATAAAAGATGCTGTAAGAAGTGATATTAAAGGCAGGAACTTAGAGATTTGTTATTAACACTGCAAGGCATTACTGCCTGGATGTGGATGCCAGAGCTGAGGTGCAAGTGGACAAAAGTGCTCAAAATGTTTCTTCAGATGGAGCATTTCCTGTCTCTTATGTAGGTCCTGCTAGGCATTCTGTTCTAGTAGAGGTGTCAAACAGAGGTATTGACAATTTAAAGGTGCCACAAATTAATTATATGTAGGTTTATTGTGTGTATGTGTATATATATATATATATATATATATATATATATATATATATATATATATATATATATATATATATATAAGATTTCCCCTTTATTTTGACACCTTACTGCGCACTTGTTACCTTCTTTAGCGGTGCTGGTTTTCTCGGCAGGGGACGCCGGATTATGTCCACAAAGGTTTCTTTCCTTCTCTTTGTTGACCGTGAAGGAGATAAAACTGCACTCAGAGGTCACTTTGCTGGGATATGTTTATTCAAAAGTAATGTTCGTTCTGGTGATAAAAGAAAGCTTAACATTTTAGTCTCACCGACCTTGTTCACGAGCATATTTACCCAATCCTCATTTCTTAAACAAACATCCTCTAATTTGAAAACCAATATTGTGCATATTAACTTAATAAAAGTGTAAACATCGACACTCATTTTAAAATGCCTATATGTGGAAACTGCAGTTTGATACTCGTGTTTTTCAGTTGGATTATATCGCATTTCATGTTGTTTTCCTTTCCCCAATATTTAGATCTCTTTTTAGTGCACTATGGGTTATGTAGTCCTGTGGTTTATTTTTTCTTCTGTTATTACAACCCGAAAAGGACAATTGTTTATTGGTGCTACAAAAACAAAATTCCCTCTGTTAGAGAGCACTTTATGTATGTTTTACATGCTCTTTTGTACTCTTATATCAATAGTTTGTAGCCCTCATGCCTATTGTCAATTGCATGTGCTTGTTATTTTATGTGGCTTCTCAGTTACTTAACTATTTCTGACCCCCATAAGTGCCTGATATCTATGTGCAGGTTTTGTTTACACAGTAGTATCTATTGCTGCATTTCTCTGTGACAGACATGTCTTTTGTGGAAACCAAACTTTTTTATATGTCTCATTGTTATTATGAGTTTATCTTTCTTTGAAGGCTGCAGGCTAAAACCAATACTGAACGTTTATATATTTGATATATATATATATATGTATGTATATATATATATATATATATATATATATATATATATATATATACACGCAATCGGTGAGATTCGTTTGCACCATTTGTATCAGCATTTATTAATGCCTGCTAAGGTCAGGCATTACAAAGAGGCTCCTATTGGTTACAATGGGCCTCTGGGTGCTTTGCATGATTATCGCCATAATGTTTGATGCTAATCCTGCAAAGCACCAGACTAGCGTCAAAAATTATGACGCTAGTCCCTCTGACCACGCCATGGTGAGCCGTATTTTAAAAACAGCGCACACATGGTGGAGTTAGGGGGATGCTAAGGGGCGCAAGAAAAGTTTTCATAAATCTGCCCCTAAGTTGAATATGTTGGGGAAAAAAAACAAAGAAAGAAATACCATCGAAAGATACTGACTCAGACTCTCATTTCATTTCAAATTTTATCACAGTGTAAAAGATCAAAGTGCTTGTTTCACAGAAAGTTAAATTGTTCAGAATATATGATGTTTGAGACAATATACATGCAAAACATCGGGCCCACTGTTCATTAGATTCTGGGCTCACTTACTTAAGTTAGGATTTTGTGATAGTTTGCAGACTTTAAAACAGTGGCACCTCTAACCCTTCCTAAATTCTTCGTTCTTAATTCGTTTTGGTTACAGTGATTAGTGAAAAACATAGACCCATATTTACAAGCCCCTTGCGCACCCTTAGCGCCACCATAGCATAATTTATTTACGCTAAGGTGGCCTTTCCCCAACACCAGATTTACAAAGTGGCGCAATGTGGATGGAAATAGGTGTCGGCCCTTCCGGGTTGCGTCCCATTGCCCCCATCCTTGTGGGTTGGTCCGAGGCCGTGGCTTGGTCCACGCAGTGTCTTCAATGCTCAGCTGAACTGTCAGACCAGCCCACAAGAGGTGTGCCCCATGATCACCATTCACACCTCTGGCTTGTGCCCTCAGCCAAAGCATTTGCAGTTAGGCCGGACGTTGTCTGGAAGTGACCCAGGGGCATCAAGGTAGGGTGCGAGGAGGCTGTGATCCACTAACTTAGGTCTCTGGGGGTTGAACCCCTTGTGGGTAAGGTTTTTTTTTTTTATTATTTATAATTTTATTGCCAGTTATTAAGAGTTAACACATTCATGCATGAGTAACTACTTTAACAGTTTGTCTCACTTCCTACTCCACCCTGGTCCCGCTCACAATTGTCCTTAATCCAGAGGTATATGAATTCTCTATTGCCATTCATGCCAAGTTTTTCTATTTGGTTGTACTGGTTATCAATAGAAGAGCTCCAATGTTCCATTTCTGTACACTTTCACATTTCTGCTGCCCATCCGCCCCATATCTTTTCGTATTTCTTCATCTATCCCCTACTCTTGTACACTTCCTTTTCAATAATTCTACGATAGTCCATTCCTGTTTCCCAGTTCTGATATGTAGGGGGTGTTGCCGAGCCCCATCTTTGGGCTATATCTCTCTTGGCAACCATGCAGCCTGTGTTAATGAGTGTTTTTTGATGTTGTGTATAATCTGATGTTTCCCATATACCTAATAATGCTATTCTTGGTGTCAGTCTAAGGATTTTGTCAATTACCGTCGCCAGTGTGCTTTCCACCTTCCCCCAGTACCCCTGAAGGCGTGGGCAGCTCCATATAATGTATAGAAAGGAACCTTCCATTCAACAGTTTCTCTTCCATCCTGTGCTGTTTATCCACCCTATCTTATATAAAAAAGTCAGAGTGTAGTACACCCTGTGTAGTATTTTAAGCTGGATAAGTTGAAAGGTAACTTTTATTGCTACATTCTTTGGGAATTCCACTGCCTCTACCCAGTCCTCCTCTTCTAGGTTCCCTGCGTCTATTTCCCACCTTTTCCATAGTTTTGTCAGTGTGTCTTGTGCATTCCCCATCAGAGTATCATATGTCGTTGATACCAGTTTCTTGTCTACCTTCCCGCTCAGCAGTCTATTCTCTAATGGGAAATTTTCTTGCGTCTCCTTCTCTAGGAGGATTCTGGTTTTCAGGGCGTGAGATAGTTTTCTGTATTGCAGCCACTGAGACCCGGTCATCTGATATCTTTCTGTAAGTATGAAAATGGGACTATTCTGTTTGCATCCCATACGTCAGCCAACGTGGATATGCCAATGTCGTTCCAACCTTTGAATCCCTGTAGTGATGAGACCTCTTTTAGCCTTGTACCTTCCCATAATAGGATTTTGGGAGTTAGTCTCCCACCCCATCCCATCTCCTTCGTCAGTTTCCTCCATGTGTCAATCACCCTTTGTGTCGCCGGGTACATATTCGGAGGATCTCTTCCTCCGAATAGTGCATGCAAATAGCTGTGTGTCCCCATTCCTAGTTTATCACCCCAGAACGCTGGGTTATCTGCCTCCGCATAAGCCCAATCATTTACAACATTGACTTGTGCTGCTTCATAGTATTTCCGCACATTGGGCAGTGCGATTCCCCCTTCAGCCCTTGACCTTTGCAATGTTTTCAGAGATATTCTGGGTTGCCGTCCTGCCCAGGCTGTCTATCTTAGTAACAACCCTATCTGGTATTTTATATGGTGTGTTTTGTATAACGTATAGCATTCTAGGGAGCGCTATCATTTTAAACATGGCTGCCGTCCCTAAGAGGGATAGTGGCAACAACTGCCAATGGTCCACATCTTTGCCTTGTCGTTGAGTAGGGGTGTCATGTTCGCCTCATAACACTCAGCCTCAATGTGCGTTATCCATATACCTAGGTATCTGAATTTGGTTCACTCCACTCGGAGTGGCAGTCTGGGGTGTGTATTATTCGTATCATCATCTTGAAGGAACACAAGCGATTTATCCCAATTAACTGTAAAGCCTGAATACCTACCATATATGTTGAATATTTGTTGGAGCCTGTCCATTGTTTGCGTCATATTGGATAAGAATAATAGGATATCGTCTGCGTATAACGAAGTGCAGTCCTCTGGTCCCTGATTTCCCAGCCAGCACCAAATTAGTGGGTCCACTCATATCCAAGCTGCCAACGCTTCGATAGCCAATGCATCGGCCATAGTGAGCATCCCTGTCTGGTGCCTCTCTTGATAGACTGTTAATCCGCACCCTAGTGGTAGGGCAGTCAAAAAGGAGTTTGACCCATCTTATGTAGTTGGGCCCAAAGCACATTCCCTCCAGAACACCAAACAGATAGCCCTACTCCACTGAATCAAATGCTTTGTTTGAGTCTAGGGATAAAATTGCTTTGCCTGCCGGTGCCTCTCGTGCCAGTGCCATGTTATTGTGAAGGTGTCTAAGGTTCAGCCGGGTCGATAGGCCCGGCATGAATCCATTTTGGTCCTGATGTACTAGTCCTAAGATCACTATTTTTAACCTATTTGCCAATACCCTAGCCAGTATTTTTCTATCCCCATTGATTAACGATATGGGCCTATATGAGTCACATCTATTCGGTGGTTTCCCTGCCTTTGGGATCAATATCACTGTCGCTGTGCGCATGTCTTCTGGCAGTTTACCTATTCTGTATGCTTCCAGCAAGGCCTTCTGCAGTGGGTCCTTCACTTGTGTTCACAGTCTTTTAAATATTCTATTGGGAGTCAGTTTGGTCTGCCTGATTGCATCTGCCCCAAGGCCTGTGTAATTTCCTGTACAGTAATATCTTCTTCTAAAGCTGCTTTATGGGTTTCGCTTAGTTTCTTTATTGGGCAATAAATGCTCAGATTTCCCCTTCAGGGACTGTTACGCGAGAGTCATAAAAGCTTTCCATATATGTGGCAAATTACTCAGCTATCTCTCCACTGGTATGGATCAGGTTCCCTCATGTCTGCTTAATTTCTTTAATCGTAATTTTATCCCTTTCCTTTCTTCCTATCCACACCAGAAGTCTCCCTGTTTTATTTCCTCCTTCATCATTTTTTTGTTTTCAATGTAGGAGGTTTTTGCCTCATTTTTCCCAGCATTTGGTATTCAACTGTTTTCCGGTCAGCTGCATGCTTACTATTGGGATCCCCCTTCTCCAAATATGTCTCATCAAGGTGTTTCATTTCTTCCTCAAGTTTATCCAATGCTGCCCTCCTTTCCTGCCTGTCTTGTATCACCCCAGAGATAATTGTGCCTCTTATCATTGCCTTGTACTCCTCCCATAATATCGTTTCACTTTGCACCGAATTTCTATTTTCCGTAAAGTCGAGCTCCGAGGGTGTGGTCAGGTGTTTGACCTCTTGTTTGTTAGTGAGTCACCATGTTTCCATTCTCCATGGTTGTTTGGACCTTCGGGTTTGGAGATCAAGTGACATCCATAGTTGGGATTGGTCGCTTATACCTCTAGCTAAATATTTTGCCTCCCTAAATCTGTTGAGTGTGTCACCTGTGGTGAAAACAATTGCCTAAGTGTGAGTGCATTGTGTGTGCCCCTGACCTGAGTAGGAGTAGCATGTTTCCTCTGGGTGCAGGCTTCTCCATATGTCCCGTAGTCCTGTCACTTGCCTAAACCCTTCTAGTCTTCCTCTCGTCTCACTTCCCTCTTGACAGGAACTATTTCTGTCTCTACTGGTGTCCATTACTAGGTTGAAATCTCCTCTGAGTACTACCAGGGCATTTGGGGCCTCTGCTAGTATTTCTCCCACCATTATAAGCACTCTGTTTTGAAGGCCTGGTGGGGCATATACATTTACTAGCAGTATATCCTCTCCTTCCAGTTCCCCAGGTATAGTTGTGTGTGTACCATGTCTATCCGTCCAGGTTTTTTTTTTTGTGAATTGGCTGTGATCTCTTAATCAAAATTGCAACTCCTTTCAAGCCAGAGGTGACTTGTGCCCAGCTGCCCAATCTATAGCTCCCTCTACCCATGCACAGATGTTGTTGGTCTAGCAGGTGTGCCTCCTGAAGGAATACTATATACGTTTTTGTCTATTTAGTGCTCTTTGAACAAGGCTCTGTTTAACTCGGTTTCCAAGCCCATTAACATTCCATGTCTGTATTGATACACTTTGTGTCTGCATCATGGTGGATGTAGTCTGTGTGTGCTTACGCGGCCTCCTCTGTGTTTTGGTGTGGGACCATGTTTTGTTTTGTTGTGAGACTGCACCTCTTTGTAACCTGCCCCCTTCCCTACCTTACAGTGCGGTGATTCCTGAATTAACCCCCCCAACTTACGGCATGTGTTATCCCCAACCTTATAACCAAACAAATGTTTGTGCTGTCATCACCTGGGCGTGGTGGCCCCCCATTAACGTCGTGTCTATAACGGAAGGTCCTCAGCTCCTCAATTTTGTTTCAAGCGTCTGTGTGTTCCAACCGGTCTCCCGGCGAAGGTATCGGAGCCCGAAGCCTGATTTGGCCCTTTCCATCCATTTTAGTTCTTGTCCCCTTTTTTTACCCCACGTGATCTGATGTCATAGGCCAGGAAACAGAAGAGGAACTACTACCAGTAGTAAGTCCTGTTACTGTGCAATAAGAGTCGCTGTCATTACTTTTAACTGGTAGTACCCTCCATTTGTAATCCTTTGGGGGAAGCATGTGCAACTGCAATTCTTTGACAACCTTTTTCTGCGTCTCTTTTATCTGTTCTTTAGTTGTTGTTGCGGCACCCCCTTTCTTTGCCCCACTGTTGAATTGGTGCGCGGTTCCTCCCATTTCCTTTTTTTTATTCTCAGTGGTGGCCCTGTTCCCAGGCATCTATCCATGTCCAAGCTTCCTGTGCAGTTTGCAGAAAATATGTTTTCTCGTTTAGTTCCACACTTAGTTTAGCAGGATATATTAGGGAGTATTTTATTCCATGTTGTTGCAGTACTTTTTTTATTGGTACATACTCCCCTCTTTGGTGTTGTACCAAGTTTGTATTAGTCTGTATATATGTGGATTACAGCATTTTAACTAGACCACAGACTGTGTTTCCTCGCCATCTGTAGTAAAACGTCTCTGTCCCTGAAGTTCATCAATCTTACTATTCTTGGTCTGGGGGGAGCTCCTGGTTGCCTAGTTCTGGTAGGGATTCTGTGAGCTCTTTCTACGGAAAAGAATTTGGATGGCTTACCTTGCAGTACATTATTTATTAGCCAGTCTTCCACATATGTTCGATATTGTGTCCTTCTGCTTTTTCCGGTACCCTTACTAGTCTCACATTGTGGCGTCTTGACCTTCCCTCTGCATCCTCCAGCCTGGTTGTTATCTGTTGTAACCCCAGTCCCAGTGTCTTGCATTTCTTTTTGAGGTCCTCTACTTTGGGAATGGTTGTCTCTATCTACTCCTCCATTTCTTTGACCCAGGTTCGTTAATTTCCGATGGTCTTCTCAGAGCACACCCACTTTGCTCGCCACTGCTGCTAGTTGGGTCTCCAAGGACTGTTTTGTGTCTTTGATCGCCTGAAATATAGTCACTGTTTGGGTTTCCATTGTACCTGGTTCCTTCTCCTTGTCTAAATCTGCCGGCCCTGGTGGGATGCTTTTCCCTCCTACACGGGGTCTTACCATTTCGTTATGTGTTTTGTTTGGATATTTACAGTTAAGCCACCTCACGATGTTATGTTTTGTGTAGCGATGTTGCGCTGTTCCCGCCGAGGGTCCTTCTTCCTTCACCGCCGCTGCGCTAGAGGCCTATGCATCCTGTCGGCTTCCTGTTGTGGCCGGGGCAATAACTGATGCGTTTCCCCTGTGTGCCAGCCCCGTACCTTTGGTTTCTTTGTACTGTCGAGGGGGGGCGGAGGGGAGTTCGGTCTCTTGCCTGTTCCACACTTAGTTTAGCAGGTTATATTAGGGAGTATTTTATTCCATGTTGTCGCAGTACTTTTTTTATTGGTACATACTCCCCTCTTTGGTGTTGTACCAAGTTTGTATTAGTCTGTATATATGTGGATTACAGCATTTTAACTAGACCACAGACCGTGTTTTCTCGCCATCTGTAGTAAAACGTCTCTGTCCCTGAAGTTCATCAATCTTACTATTCTTGGTCTGGGGGGTGCTCCTGGTTGCCTAGTTCTGGTAGGGATTCTGTGAGCTCTTTCTACGGAAAAGAATTTGGATGGCTTACCTTGCAGTACATTATTTATTAGCCAGTCTTCCACATATGTTCGATATTGTGTCCTGCTTTTTCTGGTACCCTTACTAGTCTCACGTTGTGGCGTCTTGACCTTCCCTCTGCATCCTCCAGCCTGGTTGTTATCTGTTGTAACTCCAGTTCCAGTGTCTTGCATTTCTTTTTGAGGTCCTCTACTTTGGGAATGGTTGTCTCTATCTACTCCTCCATTTCTTTGACCCAGGTTCGTTAATTTCCGATGGTCTTCTCGGAGCACACCCACTTTGCTCGCCACTGTTGCTAGTTGGGTCTCCAAGGACTGTTTTGTGTCTTTGATCGCCTGAAATATAGTCACTGTTTGGGTTTCCATTGTACCTGGTTCCTTCTCCTTGTCTAAATCTGCCGGCCTTGGTGGGATGCTTTTCCCTCCTACACGGGGTCTTACCATTTCGTTATGTGTTTTGTTTGGATATTTACAGTTAAGCCACCTCACGATGTTATGGTTTGTGTAGCGATGTTGCGCTGTTCCCACCGAGGGTCCTTCCTTCACCGCCGCTGCGCTAGAGGCCTATGCATCCTGTCGGCTTCCTGTTGTGGCCGGGGCAATAACTGATGCGTTTCCCCTGTGTGCCAGCCCCGTACCTTTGGTTTCTTTGTACTGTCGAGGGGGGGCGGAGGGGAGTTCGGTCTCTTGCCTGTTCCACACTTAGTTTAGCAGGATATATTAGGGAGTATTTTATTCCATGTTGTCGCAGTACTTTTTTTATTGGTACATACTCCCCTCTTTGGTGTTGTACCAAGTTTGTATTAGTCTGTATATATGTGGATTACAGCATTTTAACTAGACCACAGACCGTGTTTTCTCGCCATCTGTAGTAAAACGTCTCTGTCCCTGAAGTTCATCAATCTTACTATTCTTGGTCTGGGGGGAGCTCCTGGTTGCCTAGTTCTGGTAGGGATTCTGTGAGCTCTTTCTACGGAAAAGAATTTGGATGGCTTACCTTGCAGTACATTATTTATTAGCCAGTCTTCCACATATGTTCGATATTGTGTCCTTCTGCTTTTTCCAGTACCTTTACTAGTCTCACGTTGTGGCGTCTTGACCTTCCCTCTGCATCCTCCAGTCTGGTTGTTATCTGTTGTAACCCCAGTTCCAGTGTCTTGCATTTCTTTTTGAGGTCCTCTACTTTGGGAATGGTTGTCTCTATCTACTCCTCCATTTCTTTGACCCAGGTTCGTTAATTTCCGGTGGTCTTCTAGGAGCACACCCACTTTGCTCGCCACTGCTGCTTTTTGGGTCTCCAAGGACTGTTTTGTGTCTTTGATCGCCTGAAATATAGTCACTGTTTGGGTTTCCATTGTACCTGGTTCCTTCTCCTTGTCTAAATCTGCCGGCCCTTGTGGGATGCTTTTCCCTCCTACACGGGGGTCTTACCATTTCGTTATGTGTTTTGTTTGGATATTTACAGTTAAGCCACCTCACGATGTTATGTTTTGTGTAGCGATGTTGCGCTGTTCCCGCCGAGGGTCCTTCTTCCTTCACCGCCGCTGCGCTAGAGGCCTATGCATCCTGTCGTCTTCCTGTTGTGGCCGGGGCAATAACTGATGCGTTTTCCCTGTGTGCCAGCCCCGTACCGTTGGTTTCATTGTACTGTTGAGGGGGGGCGGAGGGGAGTTCGGTCTCTTGCCTGTTTCGGAGTCTGTCTTCCTCCGTGGCTCGGGCATATGCAGGGGAAGAGGGAGGAATCCCTCTCCATTTGCCGATGGCCATGCCTTCTCACCTCCTGATTCTTCTGAGACTTCCCCCCTCTGGTGCCCTGTCTGCATGTGGTGCCGGTGGACTTTCTGCCCCTATCCCGCTCCTCCTTCCGTGGCACGGGGAAACAGAACTCCTCTCCAGTTGATGATGGACACCGAGCACTCCTCCTCACCTCCGGGTCTTCCCCCCACAGTCGCACCGCCTGCCTGTGGTGTTGGTGGAGCTTCGCTTTTATCCCTCTCCACCTTCAGTGACTCGGGCATGTGCAGGGGGAGGTGGATCCCTCTCCAGTTGCTGGTGACCGCCATGCGTGTCTCCCACCTCCGGATTGCACAGTATCTTCCTCATTCGGGTGCCTCAATCCGGTTGCCTTTCTGGTTATCGACGTGCCCGTATCCATTGTCGTCGGTTGCTGTTTCACTCGACTCCATAGCAGTGTTTTGGCAGCCGCCATGTTGTTTCCGCCTTGCCAGCGTCTCCGGATCTCGCCCACCGTTTCTCCCTTTTTGTCCCCGGCACCACTTTGTCTCCGTCTAGGCAGCGTGTTATTAGAGGTCTAAATCAATGCATTTAGGGTCTGCTTATCGATTTATACAGGATTTATGAGCCTCAGGCCTCCGTCCCTCCCTGGAGCTCTGAACTCTGCTTGCTGGCCAGATCCCCCTCCCCCTTGTGGGTAAGTTGATCTGCGAGGCTGGCGGTCTCAGCTAACAGCAGATGGTGGAAGATGTCGCAAAACAGTCTTAGAGTGTGACTGCCATTTGATTTTTTGTTCCCCCCACCCCCAATGTTAAAGGTTAAAATGCAAAGCAGGCTTATTTTTTTTTGATGTATGACATCTGACTGCCAAGTATCTGTGTGCAACATGCGTTGTATATCGTTACTGGTACAGTAGCGTACTTCGAGTACACTATTTTTGGTAAGCAGCTTGTAATGTTAGTAAGCTGTCAGTAGAACCCCTGTTCACGTAAGGTGTGCTCACAAGGATGTTGAGATATGATTTCCATTTCACAACTGTAGTATTTTTTTTAACCAGAGTGTTGTTAGCATTGTTTTTTTCATGTTTAAATCACACACATATACATAAATCAAAAGTAATTGTAGTACCCGTTCTTTTTTTTTGTTGCAGTATTTCCGACGAGATATTGGAGATTTCTATGTAGGATGTCTCTTTGTAGCAGAATTAAGTACTCCATTTGTGTCACTTGGAAAAGTTCTCAACCAGGTAAGCTATGAAATACATAATGTTAGTTCCCAACCCCCTTGCTGTCCTAGGGTGCCACCTTTGTTACACATTAACTTAAAAATCATACTAGTCGAGCTGACTTTACTTAGTTATCCTTTCGGCCAGTGTTTCCTCAACTATAGGGCCAATTTTTGGTGGGTCGCGAAAGTCCAAGCGCTAAATAAAGATGCCTTTCTGTATTTACCTTGCCATGTTTGCTGCACTTCAAAGAACGAAATGATATCCAATTTAGTAAAACTATATAAGGGGAGCTGCAAATCTGTTAAGAGTTTAAAGGTTGACAGTGTTCCCTTAAATCCTCTGCCCTTTCCTGAAGAACTTGGCAACAACTGTGAATGTAGGTCCGTTTCTTAGTCTCAGGAGTGAGATTGGAGTACATGATTGTACTTGTGGAATGCTATTACAAACGTGTTAATCGGAGATTTGACAATGATCTCACAATGGAAATTGTTTTTGAATTTCTTAGGGATTTCTTTCAGAGACAACAGATAATCTAATCCAATTTATAGGGGAAACTGATATTATTCATAAGTGCACACTTTTGTATACACCCAGTTGTAATCGTCTGCCAGAAAAGGGTAAACTGGATTTTGTGGGAGTGGGTCAAACAGAATAGCATTAGGTAAAGGGAGCGAAGTGGAGGGTTTAATTGAGGAGAAAATGTGGGTGTATCCCAAGGCCTCTCAGACCACCCCGGGCTGCTCCTTTTGACCAGGTTGCAACCTGTGTTCGCCACTCAGATATCCATACAGGATGTTTAAGTATAAATGCTCTAGAGTTATCAAAAATATGCTACGTAAACAACAATAAGTTAAACAAAGCCAGTAGGCCTCACATTTTAAAGGAGGTAGCCAAATCTTGGGCTTTGCCAGTGCTTGTTCTTGGTGCTGAACATCACTAGCAACAACAAAAAAACACAAGCATTGGCAAAGCCAATAGGTCTGGGCTAATTTAGGTGAAGGTTTTCTTTGTTGTCACTGAAGAACGTTGGATGGCTACATAACATTCTGAAGCTATATGATTCTGGACCTTGCTGAAGGTTCTTCTTGCTTGCATCTGTGCTAAATCTCTAAACAAACAGGAAGCTAAGATTTTTTTTCTACAATTTGTTTACGCAATATGCGTACTTTAGTCAAAGTTTGTATCACCGATAAGGACAGGGCACCAAAAATGGCAAAAACATTATGCGTAAGACTAGATTGCATATATTTTAAAACCAAGTTATATATTTAACTGAAAGTGAGGCGTATTTTTCCAGCAAACATCTTATTAACTAGTATGATAACTCTTTCACCGATGAGGTATAGTCCTGCTTTCGTTCTTCAGCTTTGTAGGACACGTTCTTCTATGAGTTAGGCTTTGAAGAATCCCTCCTTAATAACTTGTTTTGCAGTTAGCTCTTCATGTCGTATTTCTACCAATGTTTAACTCTTTAAGTACCTGGTGTTTTCATTACACAATGTATGCTTCTTAAGTTAGCCGTGGAGTACATTCAGCAGCCACTTCCTGTCTGAACCTGCCCTTCTACCCTTTTATCGTTGGCCCTCTGGTTGCCAACGTGCAGGTTAATTTTGCCACAGCGGCTTGCTTCCCTGAAATTGCGGGTCTACTCGCTGTGTAAACTGCTAGTAATGTGGACGTACTTTCTGCGTAGCCACCTGGGGTCCTTATTTTATATTCCTCATCAGTGCTTGGCATTCATATCTTGGGAGGGCCTTAAACCAGTTTTCCATTTAAAAACGCACTTGGCTGCTGAATACGGGGATATTTACTTCATCACAAAGCATTTAGATATCAGGAACGGGGCAGGCCACTCACTAACTTGAAATAAAGTCGATGAACATTTGATGGCAACTTTTTCATGGTCGATAATAATAATTTGATTTAAAGCTCACACAACTGCTGTTTAAGCTACGTAACAAACACTCCCTACTCTGGGTTCATCAAAAAAGAGAGCTAAGCATTTTCGGCTGTGAGGGCTTATGTTTGTAAATGCTCGTAAATTTCTAACATGATTGTAAATCAAGGAACAGCTTCCCTGCGCTGCTTTGCGTGACAGGGAGAGAGCAGGTATGCGCCATATCTACTAAGGTATGACACCTTCCTGCTCTCTGTCTGCATTGGTGCACTGAGGGCCTCATTTACAAGGATTTTGCACCCCAGCAGCATCATTTTTTATTTTTATTTTTACGCTATGGCGGCGCAAACACTCCTCCACACAGCGCCACATTTGCAAACTGGCGCCAATTTGTAAAGCCTTGTGCCACATTATACCTGCACCAGGTATAATAATGCAAGGTAGGCGTTCCCCCGCAAAAAGCCCCACAGAAATGGCGCAGTGAAATCTACAAGATTTCACTGCGCAATTCTGCTCAGGCACAGCATCATTTTTCATCGCCTGCTCAGGGCAGGCATTAAAGTTATGCTGTAAAGTTTTTAATGGGGCCCGCTTAGCATTGCCGGACTAGTGTCAAAACTTTTTGCGCTAGTCCAGCAATGCTAAGGTTTAGCGGGACAGCTGTGTTAGAATTTCTGACGCAGTTGTGGACACTGCATCGTGGAGCACTGTATGGTAAATACAGAACTCCCATGGCGTTAGGGGGTGGAGGTTGGCACAAGAAAATTCATGCATCGTTCTTGTAAATGAGACCATGAGTGCTGCCACCTTCAGGCCCCTTGCACCATGATGCTTGTACATTTATTTATTTTTTTAAATGGAAATTGGCAACAAGGACATGTCACAGTAAATCTGTTGTAGCTTTCTTAATTGGCCACAAAAAGGCTTCATTTTAAAATATTTTACAGGGTTAACACGCTTGCTGCAGAGATCTTTGTGTGCCCAGCACTTTTGAGGGGATTATAATAGTTGTGAGGTAACTCTAGTGGTTACCTTATGCAAACTGTAATCAAGGGTTTAGATCCTTATTGTTTTTTTTCTCAATCTATGTTATTCTAAGATTGCAAAGAAGGGTTTTTGGGAAGTAAAGTATTGTTAGTACAGACGCCCACAATCACTGTGTTACATCTTACACCCTGATTTTGTGTTTCGTCCGACCAGTCTTATAATAATAGCAGGAAAAATTCAGCATATTTCCCTGGACCGGCCTGATCCCAGATCTGTCCCGATATAGCTGCCGGAACCGCGATCCATCTACTTGCCAGCACTGGTCCCGAGCACGAGGTGGATGCGAGCAGGAGCTGTACTTCCTGGGGAAAAGAGGGTGCTTGACCAATTGCCAGTGCACCTAAAACAGCTAAGATAAGCTGAGGGAGGGGAAGCAGGGAAGAGCAACACTGAAAGCATGCCTTCCAGTGATAGCCGGCTGCTGGAGAGCCAGTACCAGAGCCCAAAGGACACAGAGTTACCTGGCACAGATGGGCTGAACTGTGATGTTTGTGTGTGGTGGGTAAGGAAAGGCACTGAATAAAAACCAGCAAATGACAGTGACAAGAATGCCAACCAGTCATAAGCAAAGGATTGGCGCTAAGGTTTTGTGATCTACAAGAGGGCTTTCGATAGCAGACTGGTTAAACATTTATGATGCAAGGAATAAAGATGGTATGATTGCAAGAAAAAGTGTTAAGAAACCCAAATACCCTATTTGGCTAAACCTCGTTAAGACATATACTTAGCTCCAGGGGTTCTTAACCTTTCGGCTTCGGTGGACTCCCACAAGTCCTCCACCGCTTGTTTGGCTCCACCTCTAACCAAAGCCAGGGTAATCTCAGAGATGACAGTAGAGATGATGCCCAATATTATGATGATGTTAACCTGTTCATGGATTTACAGGAGCCTAGAGGTTTGAGCACCTCCCTTGACACTGAGTTGAGTCCCTTCCACGGCCTCTCAAGAGTGGATCATCATTTTCTGTGGTCATCCGGCATGCAGACAACATTTGGGACCTACAGCTACCATCCACTGAGGTCAAGACCAGTGTGTTGATGGACGTTCTGCTGCTAAGACAAGCATCTATGAAGATGCATCTCCTATTTTAACCCCTTCGCTGCCAGGCCTTTTCCCCCTCCTGTGCCAGGCCTTTTTTTGCCTATTTGGGGCAGTTCGCGCTTAGGCCCTCATAACTTTTTGTCCACATAAGCTAACCAAGCCAAATTTGCGTCCTTTTTTTCCAACATCCTAGGGATTCTATAGGTACCCATACTTTGTGGGTTCCCCTGAAGGAGGCCAAGAAATTGGCCAAAATACAGGGAAAATGTCTTTTTTTTCAAAATAATTGGAAAAAGTGGCTGCAGAAGAAGGCTTGTGGTTTTTCCCCTGAAAATGGCATCAACAAAGGGTTTGCGGTGCTAAACTCAGCAGCTTCCCAGCTTTCAGGAACAGGCAGACTTGAATCAGAAAACCCAATTTTTCAACACAATTTTGGCATTTTACTGGGACATACCCCATTTTTGCAATTTTTTGTGCTTTCAGCCTCCTTCCAGTCAGTGACAGAAATGGGCATGAAACCAATGCTGGATCCCAGAAAACTAAACATTTCTAAAAAGTAGACAAAATTCTGAATTCAGCAAGGGGTCATTTGTGTAGATCCTACAAGGGTTTCCTACAGAAAATAACAACTGAAAAAGAAAAATATTGAAATTGAGGTGAAAAAAACATCAATTTTTCTCTACGTTTTACTCTGTAACTTTTCCCTGCAATGTCAGATTATCGAAAGCAATATACCGTTACGTCTGCTGGACTCCTCTGGTTGCGGGGATATATAGGGCTTGTAGGTTCATCAAGAACCCGAGGAACCCAGAGCCAATAAATGAGCTGCACCCTGCAGTGCGTTTTCATTCTATACCGGGTATACAGCAATTCATTTGCTGAAATATAAAGAGTAAAAAATTGCTATCAAGAAAACCTTTGTATTTCCAAAAAGGGCACAAGATAAGGTGTTGAGGAGCAGTGGTTATTTGCACATCTCTGAATTCCGGGGTGACCAAAACTAGAGACCTAGGGGAATCCAAGGAGGGGTGACTTGCGGGGCTCGGACCAGGTTCTGTTACCCAGAATCCTTTGCAAACCTCAAAATTTGGCTAAAAAAACACATGTTCCTCACATTTCTGTGGCAGAAAGTTCGGGAATCTGAGAGGAGCCACAAATTTCCTTCCACCCAGCGTTCCCCCAAGTCTCCCGATAAAAATGATACATCACTTGTGTGGGTAGGCCTAGCTCCCGCGACAGGAAACGCCCCAAAGCGCAACGTGGACACATCCAAATTTTTGGAAGAAACCAGAGGTGTTTTTAGCAAAGTGCCTACCTGTAGATTTTGGCCTCTAGCTCAGCCGGCACCTAGGGAACCCTACCAAACCTGTGCATTTCTGAAAACTAGAGACCTAGGGGAATCCAAGAGGGGTGACTTGCGGGGCTCGGACCAGGTTCTGTTACCCAGAATCCTTTGCAAACCTCAAAATTTGGCTAAAAAAACACATGTTCCTCACATTTCTGTGGCAGAAAGTTCGGGAATCTGAGAGGAGCCACAAATTTCCTTCCACCCAGCGTTCCCCCAAGTCTCCCGATAAAAATGATACCTCACTTGTGTGGGTAGGCCTAGCGCCCACGACAGGAAACACCCCAAAGCGCAACATGGACACATCCACATTTTTGGAAGAAAACAGAGGTGTTTTTTGCGAAGTGCCTACCTGTAGATTTTGGCCTCTAGCTCAGCTGGCACCTAGGGAAACCTACCAAACCTGTGCATTTCTGAAAACTAGAGACCTAGGGAAATCCAAGGAGGGGTGACTTGCGGGGCTCGGACCAGGTTCTGTTACCCAGAATCCTTTGCAAACCTCAAAATTTGGCTAAAAAAAACACATGTTCCTCACATTTCTGTGGCAGAAAGTTCGGGAATCTGAGAGGAGCCACAAATTTCCTTCCACCCAGCGTTCCCCCAAGTCTCCCGATAAAAATGATACCTCACTTGTGTGGGTAGGCCTAGCGCCCACGACAGGAAACACCCCAAAGCGCAACATGGACACATCCAAATTTTTGGAAGAAAACAGAGGTGTTTTTTGCGAAGTGCCTACCTGTAGATTTTGGCCTCTAGCTCAGCTGGCACCTAGGGAAACCTACCAAACCTGTGCATGTCTGAAAACTAGAGACCTAGGGAAATCCAAGGAGGGGTGACTTGTGGGGCTCGGACCAGGTTTTGTTACCCAGAATCCTTTGCAAACCTCAAAATTTGGCTAAAAAAACACATTTTCCTCACATTTCTGTGGCAGAAAGTTCGGGAATCTGGGAGGAACCACAAATTTCCTTCCACCCAGCGTTCCCCCAAGTCTCCCGATAAAAATGATACCTCACTTGTGTGGGTAGGCCTAGCGCCCGCGACAGGAAACGCCCCAAAGCGCAACGTGGACACATCCAAATTTTTGGAAGAAAACAGTGCCTACCTGTGGATTTTGGCCTGTAGCTCAGCCGGCACCTAGGGAAACCTACCATAACCTGTGCATTTCTGAAAACTAGAGACCTAGGGGAATCCAAGATGGGGTGACTTGTGGGGCTCGGACCAGGTTCTGTTACCCAGAATCCTTTGCAAACCTCAAAATTTGGCTAAAAAAACACATGTTCCTCACATTTCAGTGACAGAAAGTTCTGGAATCTGAGAGGAGCCACAAATTTCCTTCCACCCAGCGTTCCCCTAAGTCTCTCAATAAAAATGGTACCTCACTTCTGTGGGTAGGCCTAGCGCCCACGAAAGGAAATGGCCCAAAACACAACGTGGACAGAACATATTTTTTCACAGAAAACAGAGGTGTTTTTTGCAAAGTGCCTACCTGTGGAGTTTGGCCTCTAGCTCAGCCGGCCCCGGGAGGGGGGGGGGGGGCAGAAATGCCCTAAAATAAATTTGACCCCCCCCCCCCCAACTCCCCAAGCCCCCCCTGCCCCTGCCCGGGAACAACCCCTGCCTACGGGGTCGCTCCCCCAGCATGACATTGGCGCTAAAAAACAAATCCCAGGTGCCTAGTGGTTTCTGCCCCCTTGGGGGCAGATTGACCTAAAATCGGCCAATCTGCCCCCAAGGGGGGCAGAAATGGCCTAAATACAATTTGCCCCCCAGGGGAGCGACCCTTGCCTGATGGGTCGCTCCCCATCTTGAAAAAAAGAAAGAAACAAAAAAAAAAAAACACAACAAAATTTGCCCTGGTGCCCTGAGGGTTCTGCCCCCCCCTGGGGGCAGTTCGGCCTAATAATAGGCCGATCTGCCCCCAGGGGGGGGCAGAAATGGCCTAAAATAAATTTGCCCCCCCCCCCAGCCCCGGGAGCGACCCTTGCCTACGGGGTCGCTCCCCCTGCGTGACATTGGCGCCAAAAAACAAATCCCAGGTGCCTAGTGGTTTCTGCCCCCTTGGGGGCAGATTGACCTAAAATCGGCCAATCTGCCCCCAAGGGGGGGAGAAATGGCCTAAATACAATTTGCCCCCCAGGGGAGCGACCCTTGCCTGATGGGTCGCTCCCCATCCCAAAAAAAAAAACACAACAAAAAAATTTGCCCTGGTGCCCTGAGGGTTCAGCCCCCTCCCTGGGGGCAGTTTGGCCTAATAATAGGCCGATCTGCCCCCAGGGGGGCAGAAATGGCCTAAAATAAATTTGCCCCCACCCCCCCCTGGGAGCGACCCTTGCCTACGGGGTCGCTCCCCCTGCGTGACATTGGTGCCAAAAAACAAATCCCAGGTGCCTAGTGGTTTCTGCCCCCTTGGGGGCAGATTGACCTAAAATCGGCCAATCTGCCCCCAGTGGGGCAGAAATGGCCTAAATACAATTTGCCCCCCAAGGGGAGCGACCCTTGCCTGATGGGTCACTTCCCATCTCTAAAAAACAAACAAACAAAAAAAAAAAATTGCCCTGGTGCCCTGAGGGTTCTGCCCCCCCCCCCCCCCTGGGGGCAGTTCGGCCTAATAATAGGCCGATCTGCCCCCCGGGGGGGGCAGAAATGGCCTAAAATAAATTTGCCCTCCCCCAACCCCCACCCCCCCCGGGAGCGACCCTTGCCTACGGGGTCGCTCCCCCTGCGTGACATTGGCGCCAAAAAACAAATCCCCGGTGCCTAGTGGTTTCTGCCCCCTTAGGGGCAGATTGACCTAAAATCGGCCAATCTGCCCCCAGGGGGGCAGAAATGGTCTAAATACAATTTGCCCCCCAGGGGAGCGACCCTTGCCTGATGGGTCGCTCCCAATCTCTAAAAAAAGAAACAAAAAAAAAAAAAAATTGCTCTGGCGCCTAGAGGTTTCTGCCCCCAGGGGGGGCAGAAATGGCCTAAAATAAATTGCCCTCCCCCCCAGGGAGCGACCCTTGCCTAAGGGGTCGCTCCCTTTGCGTGAAATTCACGCAAAGAAAAAACTCCCTGGTGTCTAGTGGTTTCTACCCCCCTTGGGGGCAGATTGGCCTCATCAAAATAGGCCAATCTGCCCCCAAGGGGGGCAGAAATGGCCAAAATATAATTTTCCCCCAAGTGGAGCAACCCTTGCCTAAGGGGTCGCTCCCCACCAAAAAAAAAAAAAAATGGTCCCTGGTGCCTAGAGGTTTCTGCCCCAGCCTTCCCGAAAATATGCCCCCCCCCCCGGGAGCGACCCTTGCCCAAGGGGTCGCTCCCTTTTGTCAATAACAATAAACCCTCGGAGAGACTTCAAAGGGAAGGAAATACTTTTCCTTCCCTTTGAAGCCCCTCTGGGCCTCCCCAGTGATTGAAAGAGAAATGCTTTTGCATTTCTCTTTCAATCGCGCTGGAAGCAGAGCTTCCAGCGCGACTAGGGAGGCCCCTGTGACAAATCAGCGCGCGCTGACGTCACAGGGGGGGGGTGGGGGGGGTCGGCGGTGGAAGGGGAAGGTCTTCCCCTTCCATCCCGACTTGGGGGGTGAGGGGGGTGCACGGGGGGCGCGCTAGCGCGCTCCCAAGTTCCCCTGTGCCATGGACGAGATGATCTCGTCCAAGGCACAGGGGAACTGTAGCCTTGGACGAGATCATCTCGTCCAAGGCACAGAAGAGGTTAAAGAATCTCTCACTGACATATTAAGGTGCACCTGGGTCAAAACTTGCCCTTGCCTGCCGATGAATAGGTGAGAGGAAAGACACCACAGACTTCCTCCAGTAGACCCTTCCCGCCTTATCTAGCATACTACACCTTAAAGACTGGTTGTTCAAGCCTTTATGAGCTAGCATAACCCACACTCATTTCCTGTGACTCCCCGTGATAGAGAATCCAAATGTACGGAAGCATTCAGAAGTGACATGTGCAGTGCCAATATAGGCGACACCCCAGCATGCTGACCTCAGTTCCTTCTTTTCCCCGCCATTAGTGCTGATCCAAACTAGCTAAATTTTTGACTGAATTTTTTCAGCACTTTTGTCAAAAACTCAGCTAGTGTGCCTTTTATCCTACTTATTGGGGATAGACTATTTCCCCAAAGGAACTGACTGATTTCAAGCCCTGTGGTGCCTGTCACAGGCATATTCGTGTGACAGATCCCCACCTCCATGGCCTACGTGGATTACAGGACCAAGAATCTGAAGGTCGTCCACGAATAGGCCATGAAGCTTGTGCCACTTGGCATGCAACAAGATGTCACTCCAGGTTCCATTCCCAAGGGAGGTCTAGGGACCACTCTTGCCGGTCATCATCATGATCCCGGACTTCTTCAGCTAAGTCCCACAAGAAGAAGTCCAAGAAGTGGAAGTGCTCTTTGGCTTTTGTTTTGCTTTGCTTTTAACTAATGACCGAGCTGAAATACTCACATGCACTGACAAAAAATCTCTGGAATGCACTTCTTAGTCCAAAGAAGACAATTATTATTTCACTATGCAAGGTTCCTAAAAGGAGATTAGCATGTTGAAAGCATACATTTAAAAATAGTCACAACAGTGAAATGAAAACATACACGAATGATTCTCCACTGCAGTATACACAGCAAATATATCTATCTATATTAGAATGCAAAGCAAATAATTAATAAAAATGAATCACTGTAGGGCCTGTCAGGTGCTTCATCTTTCTCCTGCCAGCAAACTGATTACCCCGTTTGACTGAGAGAAAGAGAGAACTCTACCCTCATGAGAAATATATATATCGGGCATCTGACATCTGAATCCTGATTGGGGTCTCTGAATCTCCTACTGTCGATCAGGGTCTCTTTTGTATCTTAAAAAAACCGAAGAAGGCGCTTTCTGGAAATACCCCTCAAGTTGCGCATGAAGTATTAAAAAATGCTGGTTAGTTTAGGTATGCTTTGAAAATAACACGTTGGGATTTGGCCACAATTCCAAGATGTCAGGTCAAAGCAAGGCAGTTCCCTGCTGTCTGAGGTCATTCTTATCAACCAAAGCCCTTGGTGAGAAAAAAGTATGAAAACAAGACAGACAACATGGAAAATCACTGGCAGCCTTTAAAATGACCTCTGTCTAATGTCTAATGCTACGAAAAAGTCAATAGGCAGAATGAAGCTGTAACTGGTGAACACTGGACAGCTAAGCCAAGTGCAAAGTGGTGCAACACGAACTCAGGGGTCAAAACACACATTTCACTACAACTTTTTCACGTCGGTCGCATTCATCAGATGACACAAGGGAACAATGCCACAAATCAAGATCCATTCCGAGGATGTTCCTGTGGAGCTGGCGTCTAGCACTCATCTGCCCCATGCTTCCCCAAGTGTCCCAGAGCCGAAGTGAACCCTCCACCCAATTTTGTGATTTTTGAAGCCGTGACCCTCGTTTTTGGGTGGTTGAACGTCTCTGGAGCGCCTTCACGGCCCATCAGTTCGGAAGAGATCAGGACTGGTGCTATAGCGGTGGGTTTGTCCTCAGCCCCAGTTGGGTCCTTCCAATCCATTGATGGATCATGTTCAGGCCTGGCCGCAACTTCACGGCCTCCTCCAGGGACAGTTCCAGTCGCGCCGTTGCCAGCACTGCCGACGCCCATTGGCTGCTCCGTGATTCCAGACTCCAATACTGAGCCAGACCCGCTTAGCCTGATGCTGGCACTGACAGGCTCACACGGCTTCAATTGAAGCTGGAGCCCTATTTTCTTAACACAAATGTGGGGGATCTGAGAGTCCCTATGGCTACTCTGGCCCCCTAGCATAGTCCATGGCATACAAAACCTTTTATGACACCTCACCAGACACTGGCCTTCTCTCTCCTTCCACAATGGTTATGGAAGAAGGTGATTTATTTGCAGTGGTAGTTCGGAGGGTGGCCGAGGTCCAGGATTGTCACCTGCCCACTACTGAGGTCAAGACCAGTGTCTTGACAGAGGTGCTCGAACCTGGGTGTCACCATCAGAACCAATACTTTTCTTTAATGAAGCCCTCACTGCTGTGAACAGGACTATCTCCCACTGCATTGCCTCCCTCCTGGGGACCAACTCTTCTTCTCCCAGCACCCCACTCCTGAGAACTTGGTGGTCCAGGCCTCAACGTCCACAATAAATCCAGGCACGACCAACGGATAGGAACTCCAAGAGGCTGGATAGAGGATCTTCTCTTCCACCACCCTGTGAACACTGCATGTTTATTGGGTCGTTATTCCCATATGTGTGTGATTCAGTTGTGCAAGTGCTACGTTTGGTCTTGGAGGAGGCCTGAACCATACCTGACAAGGTTGATGCTAATGTGAGAGATGCAGCAAAGTTCACAATCAGATGCAGAATGGACATGACCAACTCGCTGGGCTGAGCCATTGCTTCCACAGTGACATTCTGATGTCACATCTTGCTGAGGAAATCTGGCTTTTTGGGGATGTCCAGGCAGGTCTTATGGAAATGCCCTTTGATTGGACTTGCCTTTTCAGCAACAAGGCAGATTGTGCACCTGAGCATTTCAGAGACTTTTGGGCCACAGCAAGGGGCTATCGTCTGCATTCCTTTCCCCCTAGCCACCACAGCCAGCAGGCATCACAGTCCTTTCATGACCCCTGACAAAGTTCCCACAAGCCTGATGGAACCTAAGCCAGAGGTCGACCCAATCTCCAATGTAAACCCCACACTACTGCAGTTGCAACTTTAGTTTGCCCTCCTACCATCATGGGCACACAGTTGGTGGTAGGATTTGGCACTACTTACACCAATGGCAGAAAATCACCTTGGACAAATGGGTGCTTTAGGTTGTCCAACAAGGTTGTGCCCTACACGTCCAACAGACCCCCCCCTCCCACACCTTTTCCACTGTCCACTGATCAGCTGAGTGCGGAATACCTCTCGCAATTGCAGCAGGAAGGTTCAACATCTGGCAGACTTTCTGAACATCAGAGCAGACAAAGACAGCCGTTTATCCCTTGTGGATGACAAATGGCATCTCCAACCGAAAGGTGGTGCAAGGTCTCTAAAAACTGGGGAGAACCTTGGATTGATCTATTTTGCATTGCCAAGAACGTCCAATGTCAGCTCTTCTGCACGCTGGAGTTTCCAAGGCAGCTCTTGACAAATGTAATTTTGAGTGGAGCTCAGGACTCCTGTATGCCTTTCCCCTGATATCACACATGTTCAGTTATCAAGCTCAAGAACGACTAGGCCTATGTCATCTTTGTGGCCCCGGATTGGATAAGGAGAATCTGGTATCCTGAAGTCATGAGCATCTGTCATCCAATCAGGCTCCAGTCGCAGCAACAAGGCAAGGTCCTGCACACTTACCGCCTACATGAATGGAAGTTGAGGGTATTTGACCTTTCATCCCAAATATGTGATGTCATTCTGGCAGCCAAGCGTCCCGCCACAAAAACGATTTCCTTCTGCCAGTGGTTCACATTTGTGGCTTGGTTTGCTGCCAAATCTGTTGATGCTCTGAATGCACCCTTGTCTCAAGTCCATTTGTTTGTTTTATACCTTGCCAGACAAGGCCTTGCTTTGGGTGTAGTTAAAGCATATCTCTTTGTCATTTCATCCTTCCTGCAGGTGCAGGATCAACCATCACTGTACAAGTCATCTGTTGCGACTTGTTTCCTCAAAGGTTTACAGCATGTTTCCTCCTACACCTTTTATCATGCTCCAGTGGGATCTAAATATAGTACTCACTTTCCTCATGTGTTCGCTTTCTGAGCCCCTACATAGCTGCCTTCTAAGACCACCTTACCATCAAAACTGCTTCCTTATGGCAATATCTGCCAGAAAGTCAGAGAGCTACAGGCACGTGTGTTTATCCTTGTACACAACCTTTTTTCCAGATAAGTTGGTCTATAAGAACCCTGCCTTCTTACCAAAAGTTGTGACACCTTTTCATGTCAGGCAGAGCATCACACTGCCTACTTTCTTCACACCACCTTATCCTATCAAAGAAGAAGAGAGACTCCAGGCCCTGGTCCCAAAAAGAATGTTGTTGTTTTTTATTGATCATATAATAGACTTCAGGGTTGACTATCAACTCTTTGTGGGTTTTCTGGGAGTGAAGAAAGGAAAGGCAGTGCAAAAGAGAACCATCTCCAGATGGTTTGTATAAAAATCTGCTATGCAATGGCCAAAAACCAACCCTTTAATGGGTTGAGAGCTTCATACACTAGAGCTAAAGCTGTGACCACTGAGTTAGCTAGAGGAGTTTAGTTCTGGATATTTTTCAGGCAGCTACATGGGCATCAAGGCATGTTTGCCAAACACTACTACCAAGACAGACAAGTCTGGTATGATGGGCATTTCGCCCGTACGGTCCTCCAGGACGTTTTAGTCTGAACAGTTCACAAACCCACCTCAGGGATGAGATTGCTTTGGTATTTATTCTAAGGTAAGCAATCTGCAACTAGAAGTCCCTATCAGATGAACAAGTTACTTACCTTCAGTAATGTTTTATCTTGTAGACACTGTGACCCAAATTTATACTTCTTTAGGGTCGTATTTGCATCATTTTTTGACCCAA
Organism: Pleurodeles waltl; assembly: GCF_031143425.1. Classification (NCBI taxonomy): domain Eukaryota; kingdom Metazoa; phylum Chordata; class Amphibia; order Caudata; family Salamandridae; genus Pleurodeles; species Pleurodeles waltl. The sequence goes on along the minus strand of NC_090440.1, from coordinate 1,979,359,349 downwards.
AACTTGCGCAAACTTACAAAATATAATTGTATTTTGTAAGTTTGCACCGCTTTTGCGTCCAAAAATTATGCAAATGCGGCACTAAAAAATATAAATATGGGCCAGTATCTAGCTGCAGATTCATTACCAACCCTCCCTCCTCCCCGATCTGCGAACTATTTATTTTGACATCATAGAGATTCTTCAGGACTTCACCTTGGTACAATAGACATTCCACCTCACTTTGGCTCCATGCTTTGGGTGCAGACAGTCATGAACTGAGGTCAGCACACTAGGGCGGTCTATGTAGTCACTGTGCACAGCACTCCGGGCATGGACAGTGCTATGCAAAGCCAAATGACGCCACCTACCAATTCACAAGGTGGCAGCTCAAAATTTTCTGGATCCAGTCTGACACCTGAGGAATATTCTAAGGGAAGGAATGTGCAGATAGATAAAGCATCTACCAGATCAGGTGTTACAGAAGATAAGTAACATGTTCTCAAGTTCTAGCCATAGAAAGGGTGCTGGCACCAGTAATAAGGACTGGATGTTACTCCTGGTATTTTCTGATGCTGAAGAAGGACAGAGGCCTTCACCCTCTTTTAGATGTTCACATTGGCCCAGGTTCTAATTGCTCTGGATCCATAAGAGTAGATGGTAGTGCTGGACCTGCAAGACACCAAATTTGTATCCTCGTCCTGCAGTCCCATAGGCATTTCCTGCTGTTCAAGGCGGGCCAAGAGCATTTTCAGTGCTCCTCTTTGGTCTAAGCAGTGCCCCTTGGGTGTTCACAAAAGTGATGGCATTGGCTGCAGCATATCTTCAGATGGTGGGCATACCAGCCTTCTACTACCCCAATGATTTGCTGTTGAAGGCAGGTTGCCACAATCAGTCATGATCCGCCTCAAGACAACCACAGACCTCTTAACATCTTTGGGTTCTAGATCAATATGCTGAAGTCGCAGGTGACTCCTTCACAGAGTCTCCCATTCATTGGGGTCATTCTGGATACAGTGCAGTTTCGAGCCTTACCTCTAGTTCAATAATCTTGAGTTGTGGCTATAAGGCTTCTTGGTCTTCTGCAACCTGCTCATGAACTAAGCCAGATGGCACATGTGGCTTCTGCATTGGGATCAGAAGTCTCAGTGGGCTCAGCATCAAATGAACTTGGTGGATTCCACCCAGCAGTTAGAGGAAGAAGCAAAAGACCTGCAGTGGTGGGTACTTGACCGCCATTGAACATGTGGCAGGCCTCTCTCTCTCTCTCTCTCTCTCTCTCTCTCTCTCTCTCTCTCTCTCTCTCTATACCACCCAGAGCGGAGGGTGGTGAGAGAGATGTGCCGCTGCTGGGTTGGAAAGGCAACCTGGGAGGTCTCTGGCAAAGACCTGCCTCCACATCAGTCTGTTAGAAGTGTGGGTTATCATGGTATCAAAGGCCTTCCCGACGACCATCAAAGGGAGGCTGGTTTAGGTTTTCACAGACACCTCCACTGCCATGTGGTTCTGCAATAAACAGGGCTGGGTGGGGTCTTGCATCGTGTGCCTAGAGGCGCTGTGCCTCTGGACCGGACTACATTGTCAGGACATTTCCCTGCTTGTGAACCACCTGGTGGGATCTTTAGCTGCCAGGGTATACAAACGTCATTGGCGACTTCTAGCAGATCACGAATGTCTGTCACAGCTTGTTTCCCAGCAATGGGGAGAACCCTGGTTCAATTTTATTGCAACCTCATAGAAAGCGCAATGTAAACACCTTTAATTGTTGGAATTCTGAACAAGACTCTCATTCAGAGACATATTCCACCCAGTGTAAACCTTGGAACTTCTGTATACTTTCCCACCTCTAACTCTCCTGCCCAGAGTTCTAAAGACAATCAGCCCCAAGTCTTCCTAGTGGTTCCGGATTGGGCAGGAGAGTGTGGCACTTCAACCTTTTGGGTATAAGCAGCTGTCTTCCGATCAGGCTGGCACATCGGGAAGAACTTCTGTTGAAGCAGCAGGGCAGAGCCTAGCACCTGGGCTTGTGCAATCTACACCTCCACGTGTGGTGATTGAATGGTGACAAGGTGGGGAATCTGCTGTATAGGTATCCATTAGAAGAACAAGTTACTTACTTTCGGTAACACTCTTTCTGGTGTATACTCTATCCAGTCAGAGATTGCTCTCCACCCTCCCACCTCCACATTCTGTGAAATGGTCTAATTTTCAGTCAATAAAAAAGGCCCTAATTTAGAGTTCTGAACACTGTCACATCTATTCTCCTACTTGGCTTTGTGTCTGATGGTGCAGTCAAGGCGTAAACTGACATCAGTGCACAGGGGTAGTGTTTATATGTGGCTCTGATGTCACTCTGCGGCAGGAGGAAACTGGCATGGAGCCATACAGCACCACCCAACAGTACACAGAAACAATGCTGAGAAAAATCTTAAGATCCAGGCTGGTGCCTGATGGTACGGGCAGGAGGAATCTGTGGTTAGACTAGCCACCAGAAAGGCAGTTACCGAAGGTAAGTAACTTGTTTGATGAGAAGGGGAAACATTAGAAAGGGTCTACAAAAGTCTCCCCGCAGAAGAAATAGAGGCAAAATTAATAAGTATTCAAAAAGCCCCGGAAGGAATTCTGGGAACAGTAGTATAGAATACTCTTGTGGGAACTGTGAGCGCTGCTCAGACAAGAATTACGCATCAGTGAGCACTGTTACAAACTCCCCTTAAATGTTGTCTCTGTGCATTGTATCCTTTCTGGTGCGCATGCACGTTAATCTGTTCAGGCAGTTTCCTTATGTATTACTTATGCATTACCAGTTTTTTTTTTCTTTCTACAGGTGAAGAAGCAGGACACGCTTCTCTACAAGGTGAATGGAGTAGTTGTTCTTTTGACATTTTTCTTGTGCCGGATTTTCCTTTTCCCATTTATGTACTATGTCTATGGGAAACAGTATGGGATTCCACTCTATAAAGTCCCATTCAACATTCCGCTGCACTGCAATGTTGCCAATGCCTCCATGTTGGCTCCACAAATCTACTGGTTTTGCCTCATATGCAGGAAAGCAATACGTCTTTTTTGTGGCTCACGGTCGAGCAAGCACAGATAAGCAGGACTCTCGATGGAGCAACACCTCTACCGCATGAAATTCCCTACCTCCAAAAGACTACTCTCGCAGCACAACTAAATGAAGGTGCTACATGTGCCAACTGGAGCATAATCATTGATAAAGTGACTGGATAATCTGCTAAGAGTACCTGTTTTGGGTGGGGAGGGAGCATTTGCTTTCTTCAAATGGTGATGAAAGGAATATAGGATCAGCACTTAACTCACGGTCTTAGTACCTACTGCCATATCAGACCTCTAGCCTTTGCAGCTTTTCAGATGTGTGTTGTGAAAGAGCCTCTCAAGATGCCACTCTCATCACACTAATAATATATCATCTGTGGCCACAATAATTTCTAGGCAAACCAAGTAGCAGCATTTCTTTTTCAAAACTCTAAGCACAGCTTTTTATGTCTTGTCGCCATTTGGTATAAGCAGCACAACTGGGTAGTAAAGCACAGTGATTATTACTGCTTCATCAAAATGTGTAATAGTACACTGTCCCGATTCCCAGTTTACGTTGTGCCTCTAAAACTGCAGATAGTGATGTCCATGTTGTCAGTGTGGTCATTTTTAGAGCAGACATATGTTACTTTGTGGCAGCTACTTTTCCAGGCACACATTAGCTAGATGTAGACACCAAGGGTGTAGCTGGGGAACCATTGGGACTCAGATCACTAATGACCACTTCTAAACCTCCTTTTCAAAGACCATTCCGATTTAAGTTTCCAGTTAAAAAAAAAAAATGCTTTAGCTGATTTTACTGGAGTGTGGTAGACCTTGTATAATTATGGGTTAGTCCATCAACCCTAGCTAACACAGTTGTTGCAGGATGTTTTGTATCCTTTTCAAAGTGACATTATGCAACACACTCCTGTAACATCCTTTGCAGCCACTTCACAGTGTAGGGGCAAAATGCACCACTTTGAGGTTTTCAGTCCCTTGAAGCCTAATGCTGGTGGCGCCCTAACCCACCACCCACTGTTACCTTAGTATTGCAGTCTCAGAAGATTCCATAAGAACACGGTCCTCATTTAACTGCTACACCTTTCATTTAATTGTTAAGATATATAATGACAGTTTTAGTATGCTACAAATATGAGCATTGTTGCACACAACTCAAATCTCACACTCCAAAGAGAGAAGATGGATAATGTGTTTACAGTCTGACCAGTGTATCTTCAGGCAGTGGGATGTGCTGTGAAAACATTTTGATAAAATCCTTGCAAGGCCATGGCGCTGGTGTACTACATCCAGTTTAGAAAGACGCCCATTGCCTGATCTGGCCCAGTGTTTGAGAAGTATATTGCAACAGAGCCAGCAAACCAGAAACTGGTCTCTGTACTGTAATCCAGTGCACTGCAAACCTAATGATCACCATTCCATACAGCTATATATATATAAAAAGCCCGTAGCAGCTGCGTTGTCTGCAACATGCAGTGTCACAGTCAGAAGAGACAATGGACAGATCATCTTGGCTTGCTTCCCATTGATTTGTTTTGTGTTCCCTGCAGGGTTGTTATGTGAACAAGTAGATGCATCGCAGTGGTTGAATTACATGGTAAAACAAAAAAAATACACTATTGATACAAACGATGAATTGATACTCATAAATCTCTAATAATTGTATTAACATGTTCAACTTTTTTATACTTGTTCCACTGTAACTATAGCTGTATCTTTCCATCATGTCACATATGTGCCTTGTGTAAAACAATTAACAGTTTCACGTTTGTACTTGTGGACCACGATGTGCAAAGCCTGTGTAAAATAATAAATATATGTCTTCAAGAACTACATATCGTGTTCTGTAAAAGTCTCTGCAGGTTTCGAAATATGTAGCAAAGTTTACATTTCTATTCTAGTCAAGTGGCAATCTCTTTTAGTATTTAAGGCAATATTTTTGTTTACTGATAAGCTTATGATCCAGTTGATATTGTTTAATCTCTAATGCTGCAATCAGGAAAGGAGGGGAAACGGTGAAGGAAACAGGCCTGCCTCGGAGATCTCTGCAGAGAATTGATCAAGAAGGTCATATTCTGAAGGTCAGTGTGTAACAGCTAGAGTAACCTTGCCCTCAATATGAAAAAGGAAACACTTTGTCTAGTACCATGTTTCTTCAGTGTAATATGGTCACTCCTGGGCTGTAACTCTCCCATAATTTCAGTCCACCTTCTAGGCCATCTCTAGTGGAGCCCCACAGAGCCCTTCTCCGAGTACCATTTTAATAGTTACATGACTCCCTTTGCTTCCACGTGCTCTCTTTTTGTTGCCTTTTATTCTCAAACCTCTGTCTAAACCAAGTCACAACAGAGTCTTCTGTTACAGAGCTGATAATTAGAGATGTATTGAAATATAACTCCAACAAAATGGAGGTCCTTCTTTTGGACATCCTATTATACTGTGGTGGAGAAAGTGATGACCATCTGATCTTGGTCTACTTAATTTGCTAGTGGCAACTGTTTAGAGACTAACCCTTTAAAATAAAATATTTTTTCCCCCTTGATCCTCAAATCAATTTGATTTCCCTGGTCTCTTTCCTTAATCCTAGGATGCTAAGGAAACGTTTAATATTCCTGCAGTTTTCTTTTCCATTTACAATGACCCTGGAAAACTTTGGTTCTGGCATGGATTATTGTAACACTCTCTGTTCTGGTTTTCCTGCTTACCTCATCACCCACCTCCATGCCATAAAGATTCAGCAGCACACCTTTTAGTTGGTCAACCTTATCAGACGTCACACCTGGCCAAGCTCCCCATGTTCAAGAGACGTTATCTGTGCAATAAGGTGGTCAATGGTTTTGGTCCCATTTTTTCCTGTAGTAAATATTTTTTGGGTGTCCCATCCAGATCCTTAGATCCTCCACAGTAGGCCTCTTGGTGTCCAAGACTTTTGGGAGGAAGCAAAACTCGCAGCACCTAGGCAGTCTCCGAGAAGACAGCTATTGCTGCCTTACTACAAAGTGGATATAATCCATCCCTTTCGGACACTCTACAATAATTTGTGCAATTCCTGCCCAAAGATAGAAAAGCGAATTGACAGGAGATTTTAAGCAGGGGCATGATGCTCTCAAACCTGGTGATAAGCATAGGTGCAGATTTAGCAGACCTTGCTGCTACTTTCCTTGATTCTCCCTCTCGATGTCTCTCCAGGACTGGCCGAAGGTGCTATGATAGAAGGGACACCTTCTCCACATCTCTTCAGATCAGACACAGATTCTTTACGCCTGCGTTGGTCCTCAAGCAGGCCATGCAATCACATTCTCTCCCTGTCTAGGAATGTCCTGAATGACAGCACTGACAGATGTCTAGTCGATGTGAGTTTTTTAAAAACACAGACAGACACTGAGAGAGTCTATGTGGGCCTTTTTTCTCCCACGAGTAGAGCACTTCACAAAAGAGAAAGCATCTTGTGGAGTAAACCCTTAATTAATTCATCTGAAGTTGTTTTAGAAGGTTTCCAAAGTGTAAAAAGAATTATCAGCAGGTTGAGCTTAGTGTTCCAGGATCCTGGCACCAGGAGCTATAAAAAAAAAACGTGAATACAGACAGGACATGGTGGACACTTCCTAAAAGCAGCACTGTCAATTTTCCAGCCTTTTAAGCTGTAGCCTTTTAGGCTATATTATTACTATTTACTTTCAATATTCCTTTAAAAGATGCCTGTGAAATAGTTTTCATGTCACTGTGTTAAAAATGCCTATGCAATGGATGTTTTTCAAAGAAAATAGGTAAACTTGGGAAATAAGATTTTAAAGGATGTCAAAAGTTTTTTGGGGGTTTTAAATGGCTTTTCAAAAAGAAATTTATAGTGAAGATATTTTTGTAGAAAGTGCTCTGATTCCACATCTGACAGGGAAATTCAGATTCAATGCTTATGACTATAACCATAATTCCTTTGGAGAAGTACTATGATTAAAGTTAAGTATTCCTTCCCTATCGTGATACACTGCCTTTCCTCAACCTTTCATAAGCAAATCTCATCCCACTCAGTCACTACTTTATCACATTCCTGAATCCATTTATCATGGAAACTGTGGGACGTTGGGAAATGCTGAAATCTGTTAAATGGGTGTGCTTTACTCTGTGGACCAAAAATACTTCATATGTCCCTGTGTCTTTGTTGGTTAGCCCGTTATACCTTAATCCATTTATAATTTGAGTGGTATTTTCTCTGTCTGCCTGCACCCTTTCCCCCCTCCTCCAGTCTGCAGGAAACAAAAGACTACCCAGAGAACATCCTGAGTATTTATGTTATGCTGTATAAATACACCAAATAAACACTATCCAATTTCCACCATAAATCTGTAGGACACTGGCCTCAGGAAAAGAGCAGGGTTCAAGTACTCTAAATATATTCATGAAATCTGTGTATGTATTTTGAGAGAACGTCAATAGATGATAACCTAAGAATGGTGTGATGAAGGCACTGTTATGGGAACACAGAAAAACAAAATCGATTGTGGATTTGAGCAGGGAGACACTGGTGAAGTTTGCTGATGTGAGCACTTGGGGGCAATCGATTTACAGGTTGCTCGATTTCATAGCTTGACACGTGTAACTAAATTAAAGGAGTTCAACGTTATTACCAAACGTTGTCTGGTCTGTTCCTTCGTGTAACTTAGAGGTCACTTCAGTTCAATTCCACGTTTGGAAATCATAGCAGTCGACATGGTTATGCATACAGCAATGTACGAAACTAAGGGTACAGTTTTAAGAAGGCAAATGAAACGGTCCACCAGGGATTAAACAAACTGCCCAACCGCGCAAAAACCTTGCCAAGTTTCCCACTTTTAATTGCATTGAATTCAGTGCACAGCGGTGCGCGCACGCATATCTGAAAACATTATTTTAACGCATTACAAAAGCCTTATCAAAAGGCGCTCAGATCCTGGAGCCATCATACATCTTTTCAAGTCAGAATGACAAAACCATTAAGTTTGAAACAAAGTCCATCACAATTATTTCAATGGTAACAGAACCTCTTCGAACTAGGTTTCAGGGAAGGGGAACTGTATTTGTGACTATCCTTATTATTGGATTCAAATCCTTATTGGGATGCTGCTAGAAGCTATGCACTGCTCGGAAAAGATTAGACAGGCAGTGGTTGAGTGAACACCCTAGAACGTCCATGTTAAAAATAATCTACATTCATTTAGCATTCTATAGCAGCAATATCAGACATTAAGACCTCTTGAGTGACCCCTCTCTTCCCCTTCTTGGCCCATAGCAATCACCTGTGGCTGGAATTAATTCAAACATTCCATCTAACAGGGTTTGTTCTTCTCAGTAAGTAACCCTCTTCCCAGCCACTCTCTTTAGACAACGCCAGGTCAAGAAACTCATTAACTGTTAATTTCATTGAATTTTAGCCACAATTGTTACGTAGGCTCTTGTGATTAGTGGTCAGGCTTGCTTCAGACACAAGCAATGCCTACTTCGAATCACTTCTTCACGATTCATAAACGCATGAAAATAAATGTCTGAGAAGGCCACATACAGCGTTTAACTTTATTGCCTTTTAAAATGGTTGTATCTATTCCCAGAAACAAGCTACATTGAAACATTTCTCAAAGGCAAGAAGAAATCATGTCTGCCATAAACTGGGGTTCCTTTCCACCTAACGTTGAAAAAGACTTTTGAGCACAATTACCTGTTTTGGTTGAATAAGGAATAAAGTGTTTTATTATTGAAGCAGTTATTGCATCGAGAGTGTCTTCCTCAAGTCTTCTTTATACTGATCTATTTCAGCTTGCTTATTTTTTGGAGCAGTGTTATTCGCTGCTCCTTATTCGTTACGTTCTCAGTTATGGAATGCAAGAAGTGCCTCTCGTTCGCTCTCCTCAGCAGGCTATTGGTGGAGGTATCTGAAGCCCCTGTTGCTTCATACAAGCAGAGAATTTCAAGGGACAGGAAATAGAGCGGTTCACAAGTATCAGGAGGCATCATCGCCACAATGTGCAGCACGTGGCAGAACGCCTGGGTGTAAACGAATAGGGCTTCCTGGAGAAGATCCTGGTCCTTGACACCTTCCTTCTGGTCATGCATGGACAACACAGCCTTCACAGACTCCAGCATGCTTGCAATGTTACTGCAATACAACCGTGCCGCATGCTTCCAGCCTTCAACCGGAAGCCAATCTGAACAACTAGTGCTACAGAGCAATTGAAATCCCCTCAACAAGAGCACAGAAAATTGAAGGTCATGGGCAAATGGTCTGAGGTTTAGAAGCGGCATGAACTGTACATATTCTAAAGTGTAGGGCACATGCAACAACTGTCTCTGCAATAGGCTCTTCACCACCTGCGAAAGGAGATCCCATTCCCGAGAGTTGCACCATGGGAAGACTTGTATTAGGGCGACCAGAAAGCCCTTGCTAAAGTAGTTCACATCTTCTGGATTTTTGGTGTTAACCGCCAGGAGAGAGAGCATTTGGTCTTTCATTGTGGCCGATATGGAGCAACATTCCATCCACGCTAGGAGGCCTGTACCAGGTCCATACTCTGGAAGGTGAAGGGGTGTCCAGTCATTCTCACAAAGCGTACAGACCTCAAACAGGGAGGCGGGAACTTCATTTTTAAAGTGGTCACCAAACAAAGGTTTTAACCGGAGGCCCACAGTCCAGTCTAAATGCTCCATCTTTCTGTGCAGCCAGAACAGAGACTTGTTCCATGTTTCAGAGAAGGCAGTCGCTTCCAGCTGAACCAGGTCGCATAATTTCTCTAATGCATCAATTATTAAATCCTTGCACTCGATGGAAAGGCACTGAGGTGTGTCTGTATTTTGCCAATACTTTGTGAACTCATTCAGGAGTCTGCAGAGGGACAGGAGGAGCGGGAAGGGGGAGCATGACATGACCCAGTGCCTACCTTTGTTATCTGCAGGCAACTCAACACTTAAGGCTGTGTTAAGAATTTGTAAACAAAGGGTCACATTGGTGAAATCAGATGTCAGATAAGGGAGAACAAGTGTCGTTATTACTTCACCTGGGCCTAGAAGAACCACAGAACTGGACTCCACTGTAGTTTGGGAAGGTTTCATAAGGGAAGTTAAAAAAGCCAAGAACTGCCTCTCTTCTTTATCCGAGGAAAAATTCCCCCATGACGTGTCTCTCAAACAATTTACCAATAATGAGGCATTGGAGTTCTGGGGATCCCTAAAACTCAGCGCTGGAAGGGAACCTATTATCTGTGACAGAAATGTATGGGCACCTAGGTTTCCAACAGCAGTGTAGCATGCTTTCCTCACTGTGGTCTCGGGGTGCAGCAGAGCAAGTCGAGCCACAGCTGAGACTGCCTTTGCCAACCCACTGTCTGTTGAGCTTTGTGTGATTTGGTTGAAAGCCATGTTCAGTTCTTCCTGGAACCCAGCCATGAAAGTGTTCAGTTTCTGGGATAGGCCTTTCTCGCCCCAGGTAGACAGCACTGCTGAGAGCACTTTATTTTTGTGTGTCAGAGAAAGTTCTGAAAAACAAGTCAGAATAGCGCCCATGGCCATGCTGGTTCTTTGGATCTGCTCTTGCCCACTGCCAACAGAAGCCATGACTGTTTCTAACAGAGCAATAAGGAGGTCCGGCTCACAGAACAGAGCTCTATTTTCTTCCAAGCAGTTTACCCATTCAGTTGACAGGGCCCATTCGCTTTTGGAGGCAAAGACTAAGCAGGCCTCCTTGTGCCTGTACATTTTTTCAGTGATTACATTCATAGTAATGGAAGACAATAGGTCAACATCCACCTTCCTACCAGTGGCAAGCTTCTGCAGAAGGTTTACAATGTTGTACTTCACTTCTTTCACTACTCCTGGAGATGTATCGTCCCCGGAAGGTTCACACTCGTGTTCTGAACTATTTAGCTTTTCCAGCAGTGATGAAAGGCTTTCAGCCGTTCTGTAGCTTTCATAGCTGTTGCTAGTATCACCTGTAGCCACACACTGCAGCTCACTGCCCCAACAGATAAGAAGATCGTTGAGAACCATCAAGCCCAGGCTTTTCACATCTGGTGTCAGCGTGAATTTTGTAGGTCTCTCCACTGCTCGCACTTGCCGCTCTGCTTCCTTTAGCTTTTCAGATAAGCTGCTGTGATGGTATGAACTCTGAACATCAGAATTCCAAGCTGTTACCAAGTTTGCCAACTTCGCTAAATACTGCTCCATGGACAGCAATGTAGGCTGTTGATCATGGAATTCAGGTGCTAAAAGTGTGTCTGCTAGGTTTGCAAGAGCATAGCACTTCTGTTTCAGAGGTAGGATGCATGTTTTCATTTGCTTTAGTCCTTCGAGAAAAAAGGAGAGTACGCATGCACTATGAGGGGCGAGCCGGAGCACCTGAGGATCACACTTAAACCTTTTGGGATTCTGAATGAACCCATCAGAAGAATCAAACGCATACTGTTGTGCCAGAGTCCGAAATGCAATCACCATATCATCATCCGGCTCTTCAGTGTGTTTCAAGATTTCCCACCAGACATCCAAGAAGAGCACTATGTCTTCAACAGAAGTCTCCTCCAGAACATGTTCAACTAATGACCTGGCTTCTTTACTGCAAATATCATCTGGCAGCACCAGCAAAAGCTCTGCGTACATCCTGTAAGTCTTCATGGTCTTGAGAAGTTCAAACAGTGGGGTGTGGTTTAAACTAGGAAGCATATTTCCCACTGAAAAGAAGAGATCCTCTTTCCATTTCTTATCAACATCTCTACTTTCTGGAGGCAATGCAGCCTCTGAACAGCAGTCGAGAATTTTGGCCCATATGATTGCCAGGAATCTCTTCTTCCAGTTCTGAGATGGACCTTTTTCTGTGCAAATCTCCTCCACTGCATGGATTATTGGCTGTCCGATGAGGGCCCAGTCAGACTTGTCCAAGTGAATTAAGCGCTTTGGGTTATACTGTTTCTCAGCCAGCAGGAACCCACCCTGTAAAACAGCGATTTCTTCACGGACATCCCATGGTCCTGTGGGAAAAATAATACAATATTTAACACTTTTGATATCAAACTTCTGAGAAAAGGCCTATTTGTGTAATGTGCGGATATGTTTAACAATAGCTTTAAAGAGATTCACGAACAAACAGTGATACTGGCTTAAAAACAATGAAATGATACAATAAAAGCAATTGCCTAGATCGGTTAATACAAAACATGTACATGATATAGTTGTCAAAAGCAGTAATCCAAACTAATGGTCAACATTTTAAGTTATTATATAATGTGACCTGTGAAGGGTTTAAGGAAGGCAGAAATAAAATGTGGTTTGCTGGCTAAGAACTTGGCAAACAACTGCATTAATAGACTTTATGTTTATACAGCTTCAAGTGTGACATGTCTTTTTAAAAGATGCAGACACTATTGCTCCTTCATGAATTAGGACTTAAGAATTTGGATTCCTCTTTGGCAAGTAAATTATCCAAAAGGTTGAGCTAAGTACATGGGTTACCTGTAAAACCTCAATATGTATGTACACAAACGAGTCGGCCATGTGTTGGGAGTGTTTGTGCTTTATCTGGCAAATAATCAAAGAAATTAGTTGTGGAGTCCAGAGGCCGTCTGAATGAAGAGTTTCATACTCCTGGAGATTTGTATTTATTTATAGACTGTATAAAGCGAGGAATCTGACCAAATGACAATGGGGTGCTGTACGAGTAACAGTACAAAATAAGGTAGTCAATAAAACTACAGAGAAAATAAACTGAACCGTACAAAAACTATAAAGCCCAGCATTTAAAATCTTGAACACACGATGGCAGTAAATCAGAACGGGAAGAACAAGACAGCACTAAATTAGCTAGGTCTGCCCAAAAAGAAAGGCCTTCTAAAATCTGAGACACGGCAAAAAGAATGAGAGTGGTAGCGGAGGGTGGTTGCAAGATCCACATTCGGGAAGATTCTACAAATGGAAAGGTTAAAAAGGCTTCAGTACAAGAGACAGCCTCCCCTTGCTACTTCCAGTGGAATCTAGTAACTTCACAGCCAACAGGGGCAAAGATATGCATTTCTGCCCAACTGTGGCACAGTTTATCTGTGGGTTCCATTCGGCTTGCATCTAAGTAAAGCCCAGTCCTTACACAGCGAAGATAGTGAAGCTGCAAATACTGCAAAAGATTTAGAAAAGCTGAATGTATCTCTGGCTGTACCACTCACTGTAGGCAGACATTGACAATCAGTGAGGCATAAAAGAGCAGAGACTGAAACAGGTAGACAGCCTTCCTCCTTACGTCCCTCGATGTCGGTCTATGGTAAGGGATACCTCTTGCCCTTCGGACACCAGCTGCACTTTGCACTGTCCTCAGTTCAGTGAGAGTAACAGAGCAACGCAAGACATTTACCATAAACATTGTGCAGGTCCTCGATTTACAAATGTGCAATATTATTATAGTTATTAATGCATACCCACATTTTTCTAACAAAAGACATGAGATCAAATTTTGGGGTCTTTAATGCAGTGGCAAAGTGGGGAGAATGGAGCACAAGAACAGGGTGCGTAGCGCTTGGAGTCCGGACAGCATGTGAGAAGCATGGTGGCGAGGAGCACTGGGGGGCTATGGATTCAGTGATGAAGCTTGAGGCGCACAGTCTGGAGCTTCTGGCCACGAGCTAAGTAGGAGGAGCACAGGACACAGAACGAGATACTTAGGATGCATGGTCTGAGTGTGAGGGATTCAGGACGCATCACTGACATTGTGAGGAGCCTGTGGCGCATGCTCTGGGTGAGAAACCTGGGGAGTGTAGCATCTACCGTGAGGGAGGGAACTTAATGCACAAGCAGATGTAGAGCTTGGACACACTATGGCTCGGGCACATATGGCAAGCTCTGCCTGTGTCACGTTTATCACACTGTTCTTTTCACAAGCACTAATATCCAGAAACTAGATGCGACTTTGCCCGCAAGAATGCGAGCTCTGAAAAGTGTACAATGTCACAGATAACATTTGTTTCATGTTGTGCAGCGCAGCGACAACACTAGCTGATATCGGTGCTATATAAACACGAATAAAGGTTTCTTTGTGAGCCAAGTAAAACGCTGACAAGCCAGCTGGCACACCTACCAGAGTCCATACTGCTGCTTTTCAGCTTCGGAAGTGTGGCTCCACCTTGTGGGGATGTAAGAGGAGGTCACCTGGAGGACAGAGAAACGTGAGACGGGTAAAGTGACAAAAAAAGTACAACGCACAGTGTTTCTGTAGGTCTACAGAAAACTAACAGGCTTCCATGCATCGTTGTCGCTCGCGCGTGTGTATACACACACATATATACATATATATATACATTTTATAATATCTTTCTTAGGTTACTGTTTCACACCAATGATTAAAAAAAAAAAACACAATTATAGTTCAGGCTCCTCGTTTGACCGATGTTTTTTTTTCACATTTACGACTATATTTATGGCATTTTTTTCTTAAACTCATTTTATGCTTGTTTATTCATATTTATTTGAGGTTTTGTGGAAACACTGAAATTGTACGTAGTATATTTCCCTCGTGATTTAAATGATAAATGTACAACCAAGCTTCAATGCCTGCTGGGTTTTACTGCTGTACAAACATGAACGTTGTAGTACAAATATGTGCACAACTGCATTTTTATCGCAAGTTTTTCTCTATAATTACTAACTCTGAATTCTGCACCGCTATTAACCTAGCCGTCATGAACAACAACATTGAGAATCACTCAAAAACCTATTTTCGTTTCTATCCACATTTAAAAATAAAAAACAAAAAAGGAAACCGAGGGAGTGTCTGTATTTAGCTGTTTAAAAAAACGCACCAGTAAAATCGGAAAATTGAGAGTCTTAGTTATAATGCGGGCTGACCTACTTCTATTTACTTTCACACCGAGCCTCTTTTTTGCAAGAGTTGTGTTCATTATCTTTTCACACTAACGTGTTTGGGGGGGAGGGGGCAATCTTAAATACAATGTAATGGATTTCAAAACTTAACAGATCAAGGATTTCTGCAGGAAGGCAGATCTTACACCAGTGAAAGCAAATACAAATTCAAGTCCGCATACTATGCTCTCGGAATCCTTAAAATAGTAAGAAAGCAAGCGCTGCAAACACAGAAATTGTAAATGTCCAGTTTTTAGGGCTAGCATTACATCCTTCTTCAAGTGAAAACTACCGGGATGGTGTGCTTAAAGGCATAGTGTGTGTAAGGTCTAAGGTTAGCACTTCAGCTCTTAGGCATCTATGTGGACACTGTTAAGAGATAAAGAATCACCGTTGCTACGTGCTTGTTCTTTGGGCCTCCAAGCCTCTGCTGTAGCGTTAAAACGAGGGAATGACAGAGCACTGATCTCTTGGAGCCACTTACTCTCCTCTATTTTTACTTCTGTCAGCAGGGGGTACTACATCAAAAAACAAATACACTATTGCTATGAAATAGGTGCATTCCAGTTGCCCCGTCGAGTGACATTGGTGTCAAGTAGTACTCCCAGGGCATAAACATGCACAGCACACTAAAACTTCACACTACTACAAAGCCAAACATTTTTAGTTTGTTAATGTTTGTTTACTTATTATGCAATACTGGTAGTCAGCCACATGGTAATTAGGCATGCACTGTGGATTTCTTCACTATTTTTAAACATTCAAGACCCCATGTGACCTGCTCATTCTAATGGGATCGATAAATCGTGATGCCCAACTTTTCTTCCAACAACTTAGGAGGTATCTACAACCATGGCAGTGTTTAGCTATAGCAAGCCATAGATGCTGGTTAGCTAATCAAACTCAATAATTCCAAAATGTAGATAGTTTAATAAGAGGCAACCCATGCAACAAAGCCCAGAGTACATACCCCTCACAAACTGTTGAAGGATAACCTGAATTCACTTTTCCATTAGCACAAAAATGTATGATGTTGCAACTACTAGTCCAAGCAACTTAATGAAGCCCAAGTGAACGAAGGGAACCCGTCCAGCCATTACTACAGTAATCTTCACATGAGACTGCACTCACTTGTGGAATAGGAAGATCACATCACAGCTGTAAGTCATCAACAGCACAAATCCTTGAGAAAATCCCAGAGATTCAGGAAATCCTGAGATTCGTAAATAAACTACTAAAGTACACCCATCTTAAGAGATTTGCTGTGGAAACCAGTTTCAGCTACAAATTCTACTACAATGAATGTCACTGTATGAAGTCACCACAAAATGAATAAGAATTATCACAGAGGTAAGAGAACAGTTGAAATTCACCACAAAACTGGGAAAATATCCTCCCAAGATTAACATTTATTAATCTAGAAATATCACACAAACTACTGAAATTGTTAAACCCATTCCAGAATCCCTTAGACATTCCCCCAAATGGCTGACTAAAACAAACGTGGAAGAATAAAAAACTGAAATGGTTAAGGGTTCCTGAAACTCTTTTAATTCGCTAAATGACTGTAATGCATTCTGAAAAAAATGCTAAAATAACAATAATGCTCTAATCCGAAAATTGGCAAACAGTAACCTGCAACTCTTTAGCTGGAATAACCCCAACTTAAAATAACTAAACCCGACCCGAAATACTATGTTTACCTTCAAACTACATACAGGGGCAGAGGCAAAGTATTTCCCTCAAATTCATGAGGCTAAGCCCCAAGGCATATGAGGGAACACCCCTTTAGAATAGCACTAGTGCTCTCTGTATTAATGAAAGGGCAGTGCAAGAGTCTGTGGCCTCTTCTGTAAAATCAATGTGCCTTAGGCGTGCAGAATGTGGGCAGGCATGCCTGTGGCACCCTCAAGGCACTTTCAGTAATATGGTTTAGGTAGCCAAACACCCCCCCCCTGTTTTCCCAAGGCAGGGCTACTCAGAGATGTTATATTCCCCGAGAGTCCCATTAAGAGCGTTTGAGCCCACTTTAGGTTTGAAGGATCCGTAGAAAAAAAAAAAAAAAAAAAAAAAACTATTTAGACAAGGACAATCAGAGAATGTTGAATTCTTCAAGCACTGTAAAAAAAGCTTTGCGTGAAAATAAAACATCTACGTCTCAGATTAAAGCCAAAACATACTTGGAGCCTGCTAAACAATAAAAATAATATAGTCATCACTAACTTGACTAAAATTAAAAATTGTGAGGCTTCAAAGCCATCTGTAGCAAATGCCTTGCTCAGCTATGAGAAAAGGCTGGACAGTCTTATGCCATCCCATGACTTGAAGTTCTCAAACAGTAAATACATATTTGAATGGGATCCTTTTACTGACTGCATTGCAATTGGTTGTTGTTCCAGCAATCTCCCAGACGTTCTTTGAATTCAGAGATCTATATGAACCTTGCCTCTACAAAGAAATCATCCTCATACATGATCATCAATTGAACTTTCGTTTTTTTCCCCTACAACATTGCTGTGTTTTCCAAACTGGCATCTTGTTAAACTGCTGTTTTTTGGTAGATTTTGTTTTCATTACCTCCTTGCCCGTCTTTCTCGCCACAATTGTTACTAGTGAGCTTGGCTTCTGTGAACAGGACACTCCAAATTTAAAAAAAACAAAAAAAACCCAACAACAAAAAACACTCCAAATACTAGTTTCCATCCCTCCAAGGTGGCAGAATAACGTTTCTTCCACCTGGATATAAAAAGTAAGTCAGCCTCTCTAACTTCATTTTTTACTGTTTCGACAGTCCCCCAAACAGGTCATGTATTTTTCTCTACATATGACGCTGTGTTATATCTGACTCCTGCTGAGCGGGCTCTAATGCCATGTGGAAGAAGTCCAACTTTAGTGGACTCAAACACCTCGTTTTGAGATCCTGCTTTAACAGATCACTTGGTTAGGATGAAGCCCTGTTCAAGCAGGCTCGAGCTCGTGTAAGAGAGGTTGTGGGGTATACAGCTGTGGGGTATACAGCAAAACAGTGAAGTGCAGTGTGCATTCTTAATGTGGCAAGTCTATTCCTCTCCTCATTAGCGTGAGGCAGCTACTGTCACTTGTTTATAGTTGCAGAGACGGCAGAGTAAGCATGGTTGCATCACAGTAAAGAAAAGTCTAGCTAATGTGAAATAATTTTCAATTCTATTAAGGACACAGAGGCTAGGATTATGCTTCTCTTTACTGCAAAAATACAGCAGCCAATTAAAACTTTTCTACATTATAGTAATGGAAAACATGCTACATATCTTAAACAATGTATGACATCACCCTCTTCCTCCAATCATGTCTCAAGGGAGCTTGTATAACTTGCTGCCTCCATCTTTCTTTGTCCTAGTCCATCAAAAGAACTCGAACATCCAACTAAGCAGTCTGTGATTGAAAACCTTTCACTAAGTAAGTCTTCTGGAAGTCAAACAACGACAACTCCAGAGCAGAACTATTTCAATTCAAACGGAATTCAGAAATTTATAGCGTATCCCTGTTTGCCATCCGAACCTAGGAAAATCACAAAACATTCAACACCTCCTATCATAATCAATTAACAAGGGAGGGCTGTATCAACACAATAAATTCAAACTGGTTAAATAAAATAATGAACTTACATAATGTACCATTTCACAATTACCATAATATACAGCTGGGTGGGATAATCGTCGCCTCCGTATCCTTAATAGAATTGAAAATTCTTTGTCGCTTTAGTTAGAAAGTTATTTGTTCTATTTCAGGACCGGACGCTTCGGATTATGCTTGTTCAAAACTGTCCCACTACTACAGGCGCCGCATCCACAATGGGTTTATGGTAACACATTTTAAAATTATAATTAGAGGACCAGTCGGCAGCTGACATGATGACCTCCTAGCGAGAGCCTAATGTAAAAGTCTTAGACACCATAGCCCTCCCTTAAAGAATGGGTTGAAAAACACAAAGTGTCAATGCCTACTTCTGTCTCCAACCATTTAGCCCACCTTGCTAAGGTGGCTGAAGTGACCAGTGATAAAGTGTCTGTACTGAAATCAGTAACTGAGCCCGTCCTCCCACCCCCTTGTTGAAACTCTCAAGTGTGATCTTCATATGCTTTTAAGCATTTTACCACACAAAGCTTATGATTATCTAGAAATGCAGGGTGACACAACAAGAATGAGTTTTAGTACTGTTGTACTACGAACTAATAACCCCATAGTAAGTTTTGTGGACAGATGTTTCTGCAAAAAATCATCATTATCTGGCCAGGAGTGAAGGAAACAAAGAACCACATCGACATCCCATAACTCAGAATGTTTTGGTTTAGGAGGCTGAATCAATCGAATACCTCTCAACAATTTACAGACTAGAGGGTGTTCACCCACACGTTTTCCATCTATAGGATGATGGCCCACTGAGATAGCCGACCTGAAGTTGTTATTAGATCTGTACGTTAGACACTGGTCTGCTAAACAAGAAAGGAAATTAACTATGAGAGTGAGGTATGCAAGTAAGGGATCCACAAGCCTCAAAAGGCTAAGGCGTGTGCTTGCCAGAGGACCAGGATTGTTTAAATTAGATAGAAGATCTGTCTGAAAGGCCCAGCATCTGCCAACATTTCCCAAAACCCTCCAGGACCAGTTGTTTCGACAAAATTAGAGGATGAGGTTGGCTTAAGGGGTCTGAGAGAAAGTCCCGGAAGAGTGGAATCCAAATCAGGCTCGGACAAGACGTCTCCAGCAACAAAGGGAACAGAGGCTGAGCTGTCCACCAGGGAGTCACTAGTATCAACTTAGCTGATTGATGTCTCACCTGGGTGATGACTTCTGTAATGATGAGAAGGGGAGGAAAGGCATAATTGAGATTTCCATACCAATTCTGAAGAAAAGCATCCAAGTTCCTCGCTAGAGGATCTGGCCTCCAACAGAGTAATGTTGGGAGCTGGGTATTCAGATGGGACAAAAACAGGTCCATTGCACAAGGACCCCACAGAGTGCTGAGTTGGTGAAAGACTGAGGGGTGTAACCCTTAATCGCTGGAGTCTTTCAGAAACCAGGAATTCCAGTCTGCGATCACATTCATTCTGCCTGGGAGATATTCTGCAATCACTGAAATCTTATTTTGAAGACAGAAATGCCAAAAGTCCTTGGCAATCTCCACTAGAGGGTGTGACTTGGTGCACCCCAGTTTGTTGATATATATTAATGCAGAGATATTGTCAATCTGCGGAAGAATACAGTATTGGGTTCTCAGAGGGGACAAGGTCTGAATCTCAAAGGATCCCACCAGAAGCTCTAAACAATTTATGTATAGCTGAAATTCCGTGGGGGACAATTAGCGCCCATAAAGATCTGCCCACATCTTGTTCCCCAGCCCCACTGGCTGGCATCCGATTTGATCACTACATCTGGAGTGCAACCAAAAATGGCTTTGCCATTCCAGGACTCCATGTGGTCCAAACACCAAGAAATCTCCGTCCGGGCTTCTGGTGATAGGGTTATTTGCTCCGCATAGAACAATCCTTTCCTGGGGCCCGATAATGAAGTAGGTCAGGAAAAATCACCTGGATGGAGGAGGCTAAGAGTCCCACCAGCCGAGTCAGTGATCTCTGAGACACAGTCGAAGATGACAGAGCAAGTCTCAATTCCCTCTTGATCAAAGTGATCTTGCGAGATGGAAGTTGTGATATCACTTGAACTGGCCCCAGAAATTCTGTAGTTTGAACGGGAATCAAGCAAGACTTCGGGACATTGACTATGAAGCCTAGATCTTGAAGCAATTTGATTGCCCAGTACAAATGAAAAATAACTTTATCTCGACTCTGAGCCATAATGATTATGTAGTCCAGATAAATAATAAGACGCACTCCCTGGACTCGAAGAGCCTCTACCAGTGGTTTCATCAATTTGGTGAAACACCCCGAGGACGGCACGAACGGAGGGATGGCAAATTTGTATCACTGTTTTCTTCAGCAGAATTGGAGAAAACATCTGTGAGGGGAAGAGACAGTAACCAAAAGGTAGGCGTCTTTTAAATCCAAGCACACTAACCAATAGTTGACCTGAAGAAGGTCCCTGAACAGGTGGATACCTTCCATTTTAAAATTGCGGTAAACTACTCAAGCCTTGAGATGTTGACTGGTCCTCTAGTCAATGCTGCCCTGGATGGAAACTGAATTCTGGGCATAAAACTGGCAGTGGACCCTACCAGCCCAGGTTTATGTTTGCTATAGCCCGTATGCTTCTACAGAGTCATGGAAATGCGGGGGAGTTCATACTGTTGGAGGAGCAGGCTTTTACTGTGCTGCTGCAAGGAACTTGGCAATCGCACATAGCCTTGAACTCCGGGCTTCGGCTCACGTGCAGCTGGGTTGATGCCTGCAGGAGCAGCTGTGATGTCTCTTCCGGTGCAGTAGCATGGGGCTTTTAAAAGGGGCATTTTTTCTAACCATAACCAATCATACTAGTATGAAAGGCAGCAGCAAAACCCTTAAATTACGCTCTTAGCCTGTTAAGTTTTAAATCAGATTTCTCAGTTCCCCCCTCCATAGCTGCCATAGTTCCAGGTTGCTTATGTGTGACATTTTCATAATTTTAGTGTAGTTTTGAGTGACATTCAACAACTTAATAGTGACACTTTCTTGCGAGCAAAATCAAACAACAAAGATGAGGAAAACATACATATATATATACATACACACACACACACACATATACACATATACATATCAGAAATGACACCCATTTGAGCAATGAACACCCATTTGAGCATCCCAAGATCCTAAAACTGCTGCAAACCATCATAAATGGAAGGGCACTTAAGGGTATATTTATACTCTGTTTGCGCTGAACTAGCGTCTTTTTTAAGCTAATTCAGCGCAAACTTAACTCCTTATTTATATTTTGATGCTAGATCCGTCTAGCGTCAAAATATTGGAGTTAACGTCATTTTTTGGATGCGTGAAGCCTCCTTGCGTCAATGAGATGCAAGGTAGGCGTTCCTGTCCAAAAAATGACTAAGCATCTAGCGCCTTACTTATCCTCCCGAAACAAATGGTGCACGGGGAAGGCAGGCCTAAATAATGGCACTAAGCCTGCTTAGCGCCATTATTTAACACCTGGGTCAGGGCAGTCGTTAGGGGACCTGTGGACCCATTTCCATGGTCAAATACCATGGAGAGAGCCCACAGGTGTCCACCCCAAGCTCCAGGAACACCCCCACCCACACCAGAAGATGAGGAGACCCCATCTCAGGTAGTATTTAAAAAATATTTTTAAAGTACCAATGTGGGCCCTATACGTGGTACTGGGTGACACTTGTCCCCTGTGCTGGACACTGAGGTGGTGGGCATGACTCCTTTCTAATATAAGACAGGAGTCATGTGTTATGGATGGTTTTGCGTCAGGAAATGATGGTAGGCTGGGTAAAGGTATTTTATTTGCCTCTAACCAGCCTAGCATCATTTTTTGAGGCAAAACCCCTCCCCATACCGACACCCCCACCCGGCTAACGTAATTTTCCCAGACGCTAGCCCATCCTTTGCGTCGGCTTGCGGGATTCCATAAATTTGGCACCGTGCTATACTTTTTGACGCAAAACTAGTGTCGTTGATGAGAAGTGTCTCTGCAAGTCCCTGGCTGTCACACTCACTGGCTCCGCCGGCTTCAAACACTCTGCTGTACTAGCGCTCGATGAGACAGCCTGTAGTTACGAGGATCGGTGGTGAGATGAGCACTCAATTGCAGATCTGCTCTTGATCCCGCATTTGTCCTGCTACAGCGCTCTACAAGCACTCACAGCACTTTTTCAGAGGCAAACGTGCTGGTGTTCTGTAACTCCACAGCGGCCGGGACCCCGAAGGGAGCCAGATCCGAGAGCAGATGATCTCATTCTTTGCTCATTCCGGACAGCGGCCGCGGCAGACACCCCGTCCCAGCCTCGCGCCAGGGCAGAACTTTAGCTAGATAAGAACACCGATCGCGCACTACCGCTAAAAAGCAAATTAGTAAATTGACACTCGGCTGGCACAGTCTCGCAGTGACACACACTTACACGGCGAGTCACGGCACTTCGGTTTAGGGGCGGCCGCCCGCCTCCTTAGACTCCTGGCCGCTGCAAGGACACTCCCTCGGAAAACGTGCACTGTGCGCAGCCCCCGGGCATCAGGCTCATCTGCCGCCGCAGTCCTGTGGGGTTGGATCTGACGGTCGCTGCGTCATCACTGATTTTAATTTACCGCCACAAACTCAGTGGCTGCTACCATTTTATCAATAAAGGATAAGAGTTCCCCGCGGCGTGCATTACATTCTGACTGACGTCATTTCGAGGCAGTGCCCAATGGCTACTACCG
This sequence comes from Pleurodeles waltl, assembly GCF_031143425.1. Taxonomy (NCBI): domain Eukaryota; kingdom Metazoa; phylum Chordata; class Amphibia; order Caudata; family Salamandridae; genus Pleurodeles; species Pleurodeles waltl. The sequence continues at coordinate 1,979,336,103 of NC_090440.1, read as the reverse complement.
AGACAAAGGGCAGCCGGTTGAGTGTCACAGTCGCAGGCGCCGCGGGATGTTACACTAGCTCAGCCAGCTCGAGCCTGCCGGGAGCAGCTGCCACTCCAGCTTAGTTTGGTCAGCATCTGTTTTAATATGTTGAAGGTGGTTAGCGAGCGATATTAATATTTAACTCTTGTACGGATGGATATATTCATAATAATTTTTTTTTTTAAATAATTGAAGCGTGCTCACGTCGACCATTTCAGATGAAAACACGGAGGAATCCTTTATGTAAACGAAGAGGATAGAGAAAACGCGGATTGCCTGTCCCTGTCATGGCCGCCGCTCAGGACAGCCTAGCCGTCTGCGAGGACTGATATGCGCAGTGCACTGAGGAGTACAACCTGTGCAATCGATACTACGTAGTTGGTTTCCGGACGCTTATGAGAATCCATATTGTATCATGGCATCCAGGAGGGCTTTGCACTATGTATTCAAAGTGGGAGACAGAACTCGGACTGTTACGTTTTACAGGGAGCTGCTAGGCATGAAGGTACTGTGGTAAAGAACATAACTAGTACAAAGTGCCCATACAAGTATAATGCCCAATTGAAGCCTGCCAGGTGTGTCCCACTTCTCAAGGGACACTAGTGCAACCACTTTATATTCGAAGAGTAGTAGTTTTGTCCTGCATTCCTTTCATGTTTCTTTAGCTGACTGTCTTGGCGGGGCTCGTGACTTCTTTGACGTGCGTGAAACCATAAATACTGTGTTGTACTTCTACAGCCGGGAAACTTTCATACGCTTCCCTTCTGACAGTTTGCTTTGCGCTTCTCGTCGAAATCAAGTATTTCAGTGCTAAAGATGGTTTTTGAAAACAGCTTCAAAAGTGAAGGTATAGATAGGGCCACTTAAACATATAGTTGTCAAGGTGGTTGTAAGTAAAAGGAAAAACTGGTACTCTTCACATATCTTAGAAATATTTGAGTTTTGTTTGTGCAATAATGCTGTATTGTTTTGAAAGTAAGAGTGCTTTGGTGAAAATGTTGACCCCTTAAAAACCCTAGAAAAGCTCTATGCTTAGTTGATTTTCTACCAAATGCCTCAGTGTGTTTCGTAGTGCTTTAGTAATTAAATAATTCGAACATTCTGCTATCAAAGTAAGAAAGTTAACATTAACAAACGCCTTATTGAAATAGATTCCAGTAAAGTGTTAATGGATCTGTGAGACATAATGCTGATATGTTTTCTTTGAACGTGTGACTTTAATTAAATTCAGAGCTCTGATTTAAAAAAAAATGTATGCAATTTCATAAGATTTCCAGATGTATTTAGGCTGCCGCACAGAAAGTGGTGCACATATAAACAGAGAACTAGAGTTGTTGGGTTTAAGTCCAATATCAGGTCTTTATTATTAAAACTATTGTGGTTCTTTTAGATCTGCAATTATATTGCGAAAAGCAAAACTAGCTTCACAAAGCAAGAAAATAAATAGGTATGGGTGAGCTTTTTCTAGATAAAATAGAATTTGTTTGTGATGTCTGCATTAGATAATGCAATACTTGGTAGGGTGTGATTTTGTTTGAAACAATATTTTTACACTCTTTCAGAAACAAAAGTGTCTAAGCTACAAAGTAGTAAATAGATTGGGACTAAACAACTTCAGACATTTAATTTTTTTTTTATTTCAACTTATCTCATGTCCAAGCCGTTGTAAAGATGCATAACAAAAATTGGGCGTCAAGCAAGGTGATCTGTGCAAGTAAAGTAGCTCAAAAGTTGATACAAGGCTGAGGTTATATCTGCTATTGGCAACTAGAATGTATGAACTACAATTTTCATTCTTTTTGTGATCACTTTGTTTCAACCTTTCCTCCTCTTCTGATTTGATGTTACCTGAGCTTACTAAGTGCTAATTTCTCATTCTGTTTTTTGTATTAAGGTGTCTTAACAGCATTCCATTGAGGTCCTCCCTCGGTTGCAGCAGTAGTGCCTAACACCTTGAATACCTTTATTGGTTATCTGAGCTTGCTGAGACATTTACATAGTTAACACAGCATTTCTTAACTACTTTTTAACTTCTTTAATTCTTTCTTGTTTTCTTCCACCATCAGATTGCTCGTATACCTTGTTTTTTTAAACATTTTGTTTTCATCAAGAGAGAGAGTCATAGTCTCCCACTTGAGTTTTGTAGCCATATCTATCACATGTCCTACTTTCATGTGTTATTGACCAAACCCACCCACAGTTTCCTCCCTGTGGGGGTACCTAACTCAGTCTAGATGCTAAAATCTTGGAAAATATTGTGACATCAGCGTTTGAGCAAAAGTGATCTACCTGACCCTCAAACCTCCTGTCTTTCCTTCCTTCGGATAGCACCAACATCTTGTATTCCGGCTTGGATGAGGATCCGTTACAGAATTTCAGTCGCATTAAAGAGCCTTGTCATGAAGTCCAGTGTTATGGGCCAAAAGGGTTTTTAAAAGAATAGCTTATAGGCATCTGAGTTGGGTGCCTTGAAGGTCTGAGTTCTTAGAGATGGTTTGGTACAGCGACTCGGGGACCATGGTTCCAAATTAATCTGTCTAGTGCATTCTGCCACGGGGTCAGAATGGGCTTGTTTGAGTTTCTAAAGCTGTTGATAGAACCACTGGAACCTCTCACCTTTTCGGTGTCTTTCAGTAGCTGAATCCCCTTTTCATGTTTAATAATTCCTATATGTTTCTGCCTCTGTTTGGCTTTTAGGCAAGAGGCAGGAGTTTCCCCACTTTCTTCCCCCCCACCCTTATAAAAATGGTGCCCCAGTTTAGCTTGGGAATATGTGCCGTATTAAGATTGAACATTCTCAGCGGTCCCTGAATAGTAAGGACCTCATGCCATATTTTGTGTGATTGGGGTATTATTATTTTGAGCCTCAACTGCTCTTAATCCATCCTGAAGCTTCAATCTTATGGGCATCCCATGTCATTTCTAAAGTTCAGTCCACTATGTTGCTCAAATACAGGAAATAATCTGTATGTTACGGTACCTTATGGTTGATTTTAGCAACTGAATCTTGTAGGAGTGTTTAATTTAATCTGCATCTGCGACTGTGTGGCACTTTATTGTTGTCACGCCCAGGTGACATCACTGCAGCATTGTTGGAGAGCGAGATAGCTCCAGTTTTCACACATTACATCTGTGACACCATGTACAGGAGTGAATGGTCTAGAAAGACCTTATCCATTCTCACATAGGGCCAGATGTAGCAAAGTAAAATTTTGCGAGTTGCAAATTGCGAGTCATACCGACTCGCAATTTGCAACTCGCAAAACTTTATGCAGAAAGGTGTCTCAGACACATTCTGCGACTCGCTATGGGGTCGCAAAGACCCACCTCATGAATATTAATGAGATGGGTCGCATTTTGCGACCCCATAGCGAGTCCATGCATTCACAGGGATGGTGGCCTGCTGGAGACAGCAGACCTCCATGTCTGTGACTGCTTTTTTAATAAAGCAGTTTTTTTTCTTTTTGCAGCTCGTTTTCTTTAAAGGAAAACGAGTTGCAAAAAGAAAAAACTTCCGAAACCATTTGGTTTCATGCCTGCTCTGAAAAAATATTATTTTCGGCATTCACAAAGGGGAAGGGGTCCCATGGGGACCCCTTCCCTTTTGCGAATGAGTTACCACCCACTTCAAGTGGGTGGTAACTGCGAGTTGGTTTGCACCGCATTCGCGGTCACAAAGCAACTCAGCATGGCGATGCGGTCGCAAATAGGAAGGGAACACCCCTTCCTATTTGCGAGTCGCATCCTCAAATTGCGAGTCGGTACCGACTCGCAATTTGAGGATGTGCATCGCGTTAGGCCTTTTGCATGTCGCAAACTGCGTTTTTCACAGTTTGCGACATGCAAAAGGCTTCCTACATCTGGCCCGTAGTATTCACAAGAGGCAGAGTAGTGTGAATAGTCTTATCTGATTGTGGTTGCTTGACCACGGGTTGTCTGTTAAACCTATCTCCTTCGGCCTTTAATGCCTGACAGTATTGCTCTTTCTCTGACCCTGTCCTGTCTTGTCTTTCTACCATCTAGTACTAGAGTTCAGTGCCCCCCCCCCCCCCCCCCCCCCCCCCCCCCCCCCCCCCCACCAGCAATGGACATGTCTCCAAGGTTAATTTAAGAAAGGCTTCTTGGAGCTGAATGCTTATATATACTGAGGTTATGAAGACTTCACTTCCCCTTAGAAGCTGTTTTGAAGAAGCCATCTACCTACCTTGTTGGGAAAGGAGTATATCAAGGAGAATACTAGGATGAAACCAGCTTATTTACTCTTCCTGGGTACAGAAAGCATGTAGGGAAAGGGCCAGCAACAAAGCCTTCATGTGTCTTTATTTAGTGAATGCGTCTTCTGAAGGAGGTGCTTGTGCCCTCCCAGTTTACCGATTGAGCTCACAATCAAAAGTTGTTTGGCCCAGGCTTTTACACCTCTAGCATCCTGTAATTCGGCTGACCTTCCTCACTGATAGTTACTCAGTGACATAAAGCTAATGTGCTTTGCAGTCATGGAACCTAATGACTGCACTTCTGCCCCCACCCGCCACCTTTGAAAAGATCCCAAAAAACCCTCCCTCCCTCTTTTTCCCATCTCACAAAAGGAAACTAACTACTGCACTTTTGAAAAGCCTCAAGTGGATTTGAAACAACAAATTGAAATACTCTTAAAGGGCTGATCTGCGGCCAGTGTAGCAACACCAAGTGCTCCCTCATCCTTTCTTGTTACACCCCGAACACCCACCCCTCCAGCTCACTGCAGAATTGAGGAGCCATCAAACATGGGCTCTTCAGTCATTAATGCACAGTCAATGACGCAGAATCATTTTGATCCCTTGGTGTAGAGAGGAAAGCAGTCACTTTGCCTTGAGGATTGCTGTCTTTTGTTCCCTGTGCATAGTCTCTGTTGTTGGTTTGGTGGAATGACCTACTCCATTTGCTGTTCAGTTGCAGAAGTGATGAGTTGGCACTCCAGTTTGTTATCTGTATGGTAGCATCTCTTGTGTCATCACTGATGCCCAATATTTCATTGGCCTGACTGAGGACTTGAAATTGGAGTAGATGTTTGTTCCTTTTAAAGATTATACAGAATGGGTTACTCCATCTGTAGGACATATTCTTAGCTCTCAGACAGCCGGTAATAGTCTGCAAGGCTTCACCTTTATTTAGCGTAAAATTTAAGAGCTCCTAGTAGAGGGTGACTCCGGACCCATGAAATTATAAGTCCCCCAGTGTCCTTTGACACTCTAGGGATGCTTTTCCTCAGCTGGTAATAATGAGCTCTGGTTAGAATGTCCGCTGCTCTTCTTAAGGTCAGCGCTCATAAGATTTCTGATTAGTTCTATTATTTCTGTTTAGTTTATAACCTGGGCATGTTTTGTACATATACTTCAATATTTGATGATTCGGTGCCCTGGGGTACCTTACAGATGTAGACATTGGTGTGGTAGGAGCAGTTTTTGAGATCCTCGAACCTCTCCTAGAGTACTTACCGTTGATCTGTGGTCTGTTTTGTTAACAACTTTACTTTGAAATTATGGATCTAATACAAGATTTTAAGTACCCTGGGCAGCCCCAGTATTTCCTCCATTCCCAGACCATATGAAATTAGTTCTGGGGTCGTTCAAAGTCTGCACTAATACAAAGTAGGTCTCAGTCCCGTTTTATCTGCAATCGATCTAAGACCAAGATCTAATCTTAAAGGGGTAAGCTCCGTACTAGCGTGGGGATTATTTAAGAGCTGCAAAAAGCAATTTTCTATTTTCATTAGGGTTCTTACAATCTTGTGGCCCCAGAGCTCTGCACCTTAGAGGGCTGCCCCAAGGGCTTGAAGTATATACCAGGGGTGTGGAATTCCTATAGCCCGACGCCCAGAACATATTTTTGGGGGTCAAAGACAACAAGTTTTCATGTTTATTTTGTTCTTATGACAAGTAGGCCTAATCCCCTGCAGCACAAAGCCTTTGTCTGACAGCTTACAGTACCACATTAGTGACGACATTGTCTGCAGTTAAGGTAATATTTGTGTCTATATGTCAATGCTGTTCAAGCTTGTATTTATGGTTCATTAATGCAAAGCTTTTATTTTTCAGTTGAGCACTCTAATGAAATGTTGTAAGCCCGGACTTCACTACTGAGAGTGGTTCCATTATAAAAATGTGTACAGATGATTGGAAAGTTTAACAGTATGAAGCTACGTGTGATGCTCCCAGAATGCTCTTTGATCAGATGCAATAGTTGAAGAAGCTTGAAAGCAAATTTGATTCTTTGCTTTCAAAATAAAATGTTCACAAAAAAATGCAACTAGGAAAAAAAGTTTTGCTAAACTACTGTGAACTTTTAGGTAACATTTCTTTGAAGCATCATTTAGTAACTTGCGCTGATGCATGCTAAAATATTCCTAATGGAAACTCTGTATAACCATTTTTAACAAGATTAAGGGAAACATGAAAATAAAAAGGCATTGTCAAAGCCAGTATGTCTGACATTGGTGGTCAGTCTTTTGGTTTTGTTAACGTGTCTTGTTTTGACATGGCTTTTGTAAAACTCTATTGTTGTGGGAGCTGCCGGGTCCGCACCATTATAACAAACACTGGCAAAAAGAAAAATATTTTTTGGTCTCAAAAAGCACACGTTGCTCAGTAGTCCCTTGCACAGAACAAAACTACTTTATTTGCTGGTATGCTCCTTGTGAAAGAGCAGAATGGTGCCACTCACAGTGAAGCCAGCCAATCGATAGATAGATACATTTTAAGAAAAGGTCTTGGGTTACATCAGATCTAATTAGGGGCCCAGTTCTTAAAGAAAGTCACAGAAGTGCACCCATGGTATATGTCCTTGCATTAGAGCAGATTTATGACTTTCGTCAGTTTACAGAAGTAGTCCAGGAAATCCTACTCCTAGAGAATATTTGTGAACTGCATTTTAGCATAAGCAAATATGCATGCGTAGATTTGCTAATGCAAATATCTGTTGAGCGTTTACAAGTTCATTTTCCTCCGTCCACTTTTTTCCCCCAACACTGGAAAATGTTTTACTTCTGACCTTGTCAGGAGTAAATTTCCAACCTTTCTCAGTCTGGGAAAAGATCATAGAAGAGCTGGTGAATACCCCATAAAACATGCAAGTTGTTAGCTTTTCACAGATTCAAAAGAACATTCCATCCTTAGAACTATTGCTCACCGCTACTTCAAGCCCCATGGGGTATGTGATCTGTGGAATGGTGGCAAAATAAATAAATTGCTGTTATTCAAACTGTACTATAGTATCAGCCTTGGCATAATCAGAGAGGCTATTATCAGAGCTCTTATAAAATGGAATTGCTACAATAATTTGTCAGCACACTAATTGGCACCAAAGGGACAATTGCATTTTTTTTTTTTACAGGACAAGTAGATTTATGACGCAGCCTATCACACGGAAAAGTAGATATTTTGTTAAATTCCACATCCCTGTTATATATTTGGAGAACTGGCGATATTGGGTGAATATTGGGACCCTGCTGTGACTTCCCCCTGAGTGTTATTCTAATCTTAACCTACATTTAGTGATATGGGGCTGCCAATCAAAATGCTGAGTGAGTGTGACCACCTAGATAATCAAATATATGAATTCACTCCAATGGAGCCCCATTAAGAGTAGGGTTGTTTCTAGTGAATGAACAGGGGTTGAAAACCATATACTTGGTTTTCCAATGTTGATCTCTGGCCCTTCTGTTTGCTGAAGTACTCAAACTGATCCAGAAGCTTTTGAAGCCCCACAGGTGTTTTTGATTTCAGAAGTGTATCATCTACAAACAGAAGGGCTGGCACCCTAACACCGACTAGTCTTGGGGCTTCATACTCGTACTGATTTAGGTGAGTCACCAAGTCATTAATGAATAAGATAAATACATTTGGGGCAAGCACACACCATTGATGTATACCCGTATTGACTGGGACCTGTTCTGTCCGCTCGCCCTGAGACCCACGTCTGACCTGATCAGAGTTGTTAGTATGCAGTCTTATGGCGTTCAGAAGATACATTGGGATCCCAATATCTGCCAACACCTTCCATAGGGCAGAGTCTCCCCTGGGACTAGATAAAATGTGGACCGAAGGTCCACAAATGTCCCACAGAGATGTCCCCCTCCTGCCCCCCGCAGGGTAACATATTTCCAGTAGAGCAGCTGAAGACTGAACACCTGGTTGATGGTACTTATGCCATCCCCTGAACCAGCGTGCAACAGTGACAGAGTTGCAGTATCAATTAACCATTCACAAAACCTTACCAAGATAATCCTGCAAAAGAACTTATGAGTACTGTTAATAAGACTAATAGGCCTGTCATTTGAAGGGAGTGCCCGAGAGCCCTTTTTAAAAGTCAGAATGATCCCTGCCCTAGCTGATGTTGTGGGCATGGGTTCTCCTCTCTATATGGCATTAAAGTACAGTACGAAATATGGGGACCAAATAGCCTTCTTTGCCCTAAATAAATCCCCAGGGATCTTATCCAGCCCGGGGGCTTTATTTGGGGTGATCTAGGCTTTTCTAATATCAGTGCTGGAAATACAACTAATATCTTGGGCTAGATTAGGTTTTACAGATATACCAGATTGATAGTCAACTTACCCATTAGTTCCTACGCTACAGCCAGGGGCCATGTCCACTGGCCCAGAGGGTCACTCTGGAGAGACTTCGGTCCTTTGGAGGAGGAATACAGCTCGTAAAAATGGTCAAACCATTTGGCTGCAGACATATTATTATCGATTAGGCAATAATCATCAATGCCACCTTTGGTAAGGATACTCCAAAAGGAATGATGGTCATTCTCTTTGATGGCAGATAACAAGTTGGCCCACTTTGAATATTCCCATTCTCTTTTGGCACGTAGTATTGTTGCTGTGCAGGACCGCCTAGCTTCTTGGATCAATTTCCTATTCTGGGCTTCTATGACTTTTTGTAGTAAGCGCCTAGCAAATCTACAGGATTTGTTATATCACAAGACCTATGTTTTTATTTTAGAAGAAGTCTTGAACTGTGTGGAGGGAGAAGAGATTCCTTAAGTATGTAAACATGGAGTTATGAATTGCATTAATTGTTGCCAGGGATTCAATTTGTTTCAAGGGAACAACCATGATTTGCATATCTCCAAACCCCTCAGCCACTACCTTATACACCTCGCCCAGCACTATAGAGGACTCTGCCATAGTGCTTCATTTTAACCTACGTCGATTGTTAGTGGATCTAAGCCTTCTATTAAAAGGTCCGGTAAGAGTGCTAGACTGAGTAATACCCCGTGGTCTCCAAGTGAGATCCAGAGCATTGTGGTCACTGTCCTGCTGGGAAGTTATGATCATATAAACCAGTTTGGACCAAGGATTTAATCAAAGCGACTTAACCGGTGTCTACCCTCTTTATCTGAGATCGTTCTTCCGTTACAGGCTCGAAGGCCTTGGTTTAAAGTGAATGCTTTCAGTTGCAGCTGTCCATTTCTTTATGGGGGAAATTGTGAGCCCAGCAACTGACCAAACTTTGTCTTTATCTCCTGTAATATCCTCCAGATTAGAACTTCGTGGTTCTAATTTGCAGTTCAATTTGCCTGCAACAATTCTGTAAGAACCAACTGGGAGGGCTGATATGTGGGAATCTACCAGGTCTATGATTGGTTGTTCAGAACCACTACTCCTGGTCCACAAAAAACATTATAAATGTTATAGGTTTCACTGGTAGGAAACCACAAACTAACACATAGTACATCTGGAGAACCCAAATCAATCTCCTTAGCCACACAGAGCAGGGTGGTTGTCTCCCATATTGTTAACCCCCCTGACAGTCTACCTTTCCCTGATGATGTTGCGGCCTGAGCGATATTAACAAAGCCAGGGTGGTACTGAGGGAACAGGGACCATGTCTCTTGGAAAAGGCAGATGTCAAACTTATCGAAAAACTCAGATCTCTTTGGGCAAGAACGTTTTGAAGCTATTCCTGCTAGATTCCAGGCAACAAGCTTAGTGTGTGACGCCGAGGTGGGAGTGGTAGAAACAGAACTAGAGGTTTCATGGGTTACAGAGGTAAACCCATCAGTAGACGTTGATGCTAAGAGTTGTGAGAGTACCCCACTACCCCTGACACTTGTGTAACACTCTCATGATTACCAAGGCAATCCAAAGCTTGGGGTTGGGGAGTAATTCAAAGACTGGGCTCATTGATGCAGGTGTCCTAATTATTGACTGAGTCTGAGCTGGAAACAGGTTAAACTTTGGCTGCAATAATTGGGGACTGGCCGACTTATTAGCTTTAGCTTGGTAAGACGTTAATAATGAGTGGACAAGGTGGGAAGAATAGAAATTATTGATTACACAATCCTCTTCACAGTCTTTCGGAGAGCGGCCGATCCAGGTGACTTTAATTACCAAAATAATGTCACTAATGACAATATTAATGTCCTTTGTAAGAGACCAAAGCCTCTGTACACACTTGTTTCTCAAGGATTCCTGGGATTCTGACGCAGAAGGTTTGGAGGCATTCTTAATCACCAGCACATAAGGAATGGCTTCAAGGGGTAAGTCTGTATGAGGCAAAGAATCATTATTGTAGGAGGGTGGTCTGGCTTATAGTGGGTACCCTGTGGTACTTACACCCTGTGCCAGGTCTAGTTATCCCTTATTAGTAGAATAGAGGTGTTTCTAGCAGCTTAGGCTGATAGAAGGTAGCTATGGCAAAGCAGCTTAGGCTGAACTAGGAGACATGCAAAGCTCCTACTATACCACTTATATCATATGCACAATATCATAAGAAAACACAATACTCAGAGTTAGTAAAAAATAAAGGTACTTTATTTTTATGACAATATGCCACAAGTATCCCAGTGAGTACCCTCAGTCAGAAGGTAAGTAATATACAGAAGTTATATGTACACAAACCTAAAACAGGTAAGTAAGAGTCAGAAAAGTAATGCAAACAGTGTAGAATTACAATATGATGCAATAGGCAGACATAGGTCTAGGGGCAACACAAACCATATACTCCAAAAGTGGAATGCAAATCACGAATGGACCCCAGACCTATGGGAGCTTGTAGAGGGTCGCTGGGACTGTACGAAAACAGTCAAGGTGTCCAAGATACCCCACCCCAAGACCCTAAAAGGTAGGAGTAAAGTACACCTACTACCCCCAAAAGAGCACAATAGTCGTGATAGTGGGATTTTGCAAGAACAACAAACACCAGCAAGACACTGAAAGTGGATTCCTGGACCTGAGGACCTGCAAAGCAAGGGGACCAAGTCCAAGAGTCACGATAGTGTCCAGGGGGGGCCGGAGCCCAGAAAACCCCGGATGAAGGTGCAAGGAAGCTGCCTCCGGGTGGAAGAAGCTTGGAGTTCTGCAACAACGAAGAGGACAAGGAACTTCTCCTTTGGATGGAAGATGTCCCACGTCGCGATGAAGGTTGCAGAAGTGTTCCCACGCAGAAATACTGCAAACAAGCCTTGCTAGCTGCAAGGGTCGCGGTAGAGGTTTTTGGGTGCTGCTGGGGACCAGGAAGGACCAGGATGTCGCCCCTTGGAGGAGGAGACAGAGGAGCCGCTCAGCAACTCAGAGAGCCCCCACAGAAGCAGGCAGCACCCGCAGACGTACCTGAACAGGCACTTGGAAGATTTGTGAACCGGAGTCCACGCAGAGTTACAAAAGAGAGTCCCACGACGTCAGAGGCCAACTCAGCGGGTTGAGCACTGCAGGACGGAGTGCTGGGGACCCAGGCTAGGCTATGCACGAAGGAAATCCTGGAAGAGTGCACAGAAGCCGGAGCAGCTGCAAATCACGCAGTACACAGGTTTGCAGTCTAGCGTGGGGAGACAAGGACTTACCTCCACCAAACTTGGACTGAAGGATCACTGGACTGTGGTAGTCACTTGGATAGAGTTCCTGTGTTCCAGGGACCACGGTCGTCAGGATGAGAGGGGACCCAGAGGACCGGTGATGCAGTCTTTTGGAGCCTGCGTTAGCAGGGGGAAGATTCCGTCGACCCACGGGAGATTTCTTCTTGGCTTCTGGTGCGGGGGGAATGCAGGTGACCCCCAGAGCATGCACCACCAGGAAACAGTCAAGAAAGCCGGCAGGATGAGGCTCTACAATGTTGCTGGTAGTCGTCTTGCTACTTTGTTGCGGTTTTGCAGGCGTCCTGGAGCAGTCAGCGGTCGATCCTTGGTAGAAGTCGAAGAGGGAGATGCAGAGGAACTCTGGTGAGCTCTTGCATTCGTTATCAGAAGAATTCCCCAAAGCAGAGACCCTAAATAGCCAGAAAAGGAGGTTTGTCTACCAAGAAAGGAGGATTGGCTACCAAGAAAGGTAAGAGCCTATCAGAGGGGGTCTCTGATGTCACCTGCTGGCACTGGCCACTCAGAGCAGCCCAGTGTGCCCCTCAACACCTCTGTTTCCAAGATGGCAGAGGTCTGGGACACACTGGAGGAGCCTTGGGCACCTACCCTGGGAGGTACTGGTCAGGGGAGTGGTCACTCCCCTTTCCTTTGTCCAGTTTCGCACCAGAGCAGGGCTGGGGGATCCCTGAACCGGTGTAGACTGGCTTATGCAGAGATGGGCACCATCTGTGCCCATCAAAGCATTTCCAGAGGCTGGGGGAGGCTACTCCTCCCCAGCCCTTCACACTTATTTCCAAAGGGAGAGGGTGTAACACCCTCTCTCAGAGGAAATCCTTTGTTCTGCCTTCCTGAGCCAGGGCTGTCTGGACCCCAGGAGGGCAGAATCTTGTCTGAGGGGTTGGCAGCAGCAGCTGCAGTGGAAACCCCGGAAAGGCAGTTTGGCAGTACCTGGGTTCTGTGCTAGAGACCCGGGGGATCATGGAATTGTCCCCCCAATACCAAAATGGTATTGGGGTGACAATTCCATGACAGACATGTTACATGGCCATGTTCGGAGTTACCATTGTGACACTATACATAGATAGTGACCTATGTATAGTGCACGCGTGTAATGGTGTCCCCGCACTCACAAAGTCCGGGGAATTTGCCCTGAATGATGTGGCTAGTGCCAGGGTGCCCACACACTAAGTAACTTGGCACCCAGCCTTCACTAAGTGAAGGTTAGACATATAGGTGACTTAGAAGTAACTTATGTGCAGTGAAAAATGGCTGTGAAATAACGTGGACGTTATTTCACTCAGGCTGCAGTGGCAGGCCTGTGTAAGAATTGTCTGAGCTCCTTATGGGTGGCAAAAGAAATGCTGCAGCCCATAGGGATCTCCTGGAACCCCAATACCCTGGGTACCTCAGTACCATATACAAGGGACTTATGTGGGTGTACCAGTGTGCCAATGAGAATTGGTAAATTTAGTCACTACCCTGGAGTGACAAATTTAGAAATCAGAGAGAGCATAAACACTGAGGTTCTGGTTAGCAGAGCCTCAGTGATACAGTTAGGCACCACACAGGGAACACATACAGGGCACATACTATGAGCACTGGGGTCCTGCCTGGCAGGATCCCAGTGACACAAGGGCTAAAACAACATACATACAGTGAAATAATAGGGTAACATACCAGGCAAGATGGTACTTTCCTACAATTATGTAATGGCTGCTGCAGTCCCATACCATTGTCAGTTGATATAGCTGTACGCACATTGGCTGCTGAATCCTGTAACCTGTTAGAGTCCCGGGAATCTGTTTGGATGGTTTTTGCCACAGCAGCTATTTCGTTATTGATTACCAGCTTCAAATTCTGATCCCATTGAGTTGGCTTAACCAATGGATAAGGCTGCCTTGTACCTATGACATAATTGCCCCAGACCTCAGTTGTACAAATAACGGCTGAATCAGAAGGAAGGTTGTTGACTGCCTTAACTGTTTAAATTATCTTCTTTATCAGTGATTTTTAAGTCATTAGTTTATTGCTTTAAATCATGCAGTTTTATAAATATGGCCTCACATGTTCAATTGTTTTTAACAATGTCATGGACTTCCCTTGCTCGTGCAGTCTCAGGGGAAGGAAACATGTAGCCACAATGCTGGTAACTCACACAAGCAAGGACGCTGGAACCAACATGCTTATTGCCTGCTTGGGTGCAACTTGAGTTAATGGATGGATCGGTTACTGGTACCCTGTTACCCAAAGTTAGGCCATTACCCGTACCAGTAGGTGTATCAACTGAAACAGGGCTCTTTAGGGAGGTAGTTTGCCCGCTGCAGCTTTTCGTGGCCACTCTAGCTGATGGCTCTTCAGGGCGAAATGTAACCCCTTTGGAACTCGCCTTCCCTTTTCTCTGCTGAGCTACTCTACTAAAAATGTCATATTGCGGTTGATTGGGAGCCTCAGAAGTTATGTTAGAATCTGGTAGCACAGCTTCAGGACTGTCAGCAAGAAGGAGATCTACTTCCTGAATGAGTCAATAACACCAATAGACCAATTAGTCCCTGCACCACCATGCTAGCTCTCTTCTTGTCGCTTCCTGCTGGAAGCGGTTCATTTGCCTTATTTTTCCCTATCTGGCCACTGGAAGGTCTAAAAATTCTAGAGGATCTCAGTAACCAGAGGGTTCCAAAGAAATAAAGGGCACAAACAAATATGATACAAACACCAACCTTTTTGAATGCCAGCTCCAGTAGTAGTAAAAATTGCCAGGGGGGTGCAAGAGCTGTGGCACAGGCTCGTCCCGCCGCCAACAGGCGCTAATTGTCCTTACCTTAGCTCAGTCTACTCCTGGGCACACACCAGGGTGCGTCCTAGGCTGCGGGAGTGCACCCAATGTTATATGGCACCTGCCTGGGGCTGAATGGTACAATACGGCTCCTGCCGCTGTTCAAAACAGTCCCCCGGGCCGAAGCTTCTTTTAAAACTCCCTGCACTGTGTGTGTACATCCGTTATCTGGTGCCTGCCTGGTGTTGATTGTTAGAATGCAGCTTCTGCCGCTGTGGAAAACAGTCCCTGAGGGTCGCGGCTTCTTTGAAATGTTCCCACACTGTTGGTGTGCGCCCAGTGTTATGTGGTACCTGTCTGTCGCTGATTGGTAGAATGCGGCTTCTGCTGCTGCGTGAAACAGTCCCCCAGGGCCGCGGCTTTTTGGAAAATTTCTTGGAAGTATGTTGCTTATCTGTCACTCATGAATAAACTAGGGGTAATTTGTGAACTGCTCACCCTATATTATCAAAGTAAGACTTCCTGTGTAATAACTGCTACAGTGTACTTTCTGTAAGTTTGTAATGTATCTTATTGATAGGCTTATCTTTATTAAATATTAAATTCTTCTGATCTACCCATTGTGGTAATCATTCTGCTTCTGTTGGTAACCGGCTGGCAGCGTATCAATATATTTTCATTGACTGCTTGCTGTTAGCTTTACCCATAATCTGCCCCTTCACTTTTCCTGTGTTTGGGTATTACCACTTGGAAAATCAAACCAGAGTTTGCAGGATGCTCAATCTTATCCTCTTTGAAAGTTCGTTCAGTTTGTTCACTTGCTGCAGATGGAAAGGCACAAGTCCCATCATGTGCCTGATTGACAGTGTGGTTTCCTTAGTTTTTATTTTATGCATAAACCTTTCACTCTTCTTATTTTGTTACAACTACCATATCATCATCTTAATTGCTGCCTACTTCTTCCTCGGTTATACCTTGAGTGTGGCACATTTGTTCCAGGGCGACTTGTTAAAGTTGTGTGTTTTACAGTTCAGTTAATTTTATTCTCTTTAAACAGGTACACATATATTTGCCCACATCCAAAGGCAGGTGAGGCACATAAACAGGTGGTGAAATAGCAGGATGTGGTGGGTCGAGGAGACAGCGGTTTCCTCAACATAGGAGAGGGGTATTTGGGGGTAACATGAAGGAGGTCTAAACAGAAAGGAAGGTAGTCTCTAAGCACACAGGTTATGTCCCCAACTAGAATTCAAGGTTGCCTGGCAGGGTGATGCAAAGTGTCAGGTTCAGGATGGCCACCTTTGAGCATGTTGGTCCGGTGCTGACTCTGGTTGTGTGAGCCTGAGGACTTGAGGGGGTGAGATTTTCGATTCCTATAATGCCCCAAAGTGTGTGTAGCCTGTCCATATGTTCTGGTGTGGAGTTCATGCCCACTTGAAAGTGATATGTTGCTTGGCTCCTCAGAGTGCCATGGTGATGCCTTCCCTTTGTTGAAATGCAGCGGGTAGGTCAGTGCTTTCAGAGGTCCTGGCAGGATATAGCTGTGAAAAGACAGGGACATTTGTCTTGAAGATCTCATTAATGTCCCCCCAAGACCACGTCCCAGTATCTTTACATTCAGGGCAGGGCCAGAGGAGGTATGTCAAGGTGCCAGTGTGGCTGCAGTTACACCAAGAGTCCTCTTTGCTTCCATTTCACTATCCTCATTGGAGTGTAGTAACAATAGTACGTTATTTTAAGCATCGCCTCTTTACCCACAGCACTGAAAGAAGAGATGCATGCTCTGAAAAAGCTATCATTTCATTTTTTGGGAGTAGGTGGTTGATCCGGTTCCACCTTCCATTGTCTGTATGTAGAGATTTGCTGGTGTCTACAGCCTTGTTCAAGAATGTGTATATAGCCGGAAGCAGACTTTTGGCTCTGGTTTTCGTGATAAGCCATTTTTAAAAAATTTGGTTGGTGGGGGGCGTCTGCTGGCTGAGCTGAAGATTGAGGGACCCAGTGCTTAATGGTGGTGTACTGCCAGATTCCCCTGGCTGAGATCACTTAGTTGGTCTGTACTTGCCAGAAGTCTATAAGGCCTTTGTGGTCAAAGAGATCCCCAATCCTTTTGCATTCTGCTCCCTGCCAAGTGGAATACATGGTGCATTTAATGGCTGGGGGTATTTAGGGTTGGCAATAATAGCAGAAGAGGGGAAATAGGGGTGGAGAGGCCTATAGGGAGCATCCCATGCCTCTACTGTGGCCCATAAGATTGGTGATATATGTAGCCCAGGAGGGGTGGTGCCATTTGAGGGACCAGGATATTTTACAGATATGAATCCCAAAGATGCCCTGTTCTATGAAATACCAGTGTTTCTCTGAGAGTGATCTGATCCGTTCCACCATGTAGCACAGTTGAGCTGCTAGGTAGTAACGGGTAAGGTGGGAGACACCCAGGCCACCCTCTGCCATTTACAGGTAGGCCTGCTTTCTAGCAGTGCAAGGTTTCTTGCCTCTCCAGATGAACGCCTCTGGAATGTGCTATAGATTTCTGAACAGGTGAAGGGGCGGTTGTAAGGGAAGTGTTTAAATAACATACAGTATTTTAGGGCATAGAGTTCTTTTCACTGCAGCTATCCTGCATAGCCATGAGAGTCCTCCCCCTTCGAGGTTTGCAGGTCTAGGTGTGTGCTGTGGCAGTGAGATCACCATAGTTGGATTCCACTGTTTTCTCCAAAGAAGGACAGATTTTAAGTCCTAAATATGAGTCCCAGTGCTTTGCCCATGGGAAAGGAAATGGGCATTCCAATTGAAGCCTATGTTGTTGCGATACCATAAGATTAAAGGCCTGTGAATTCTGGATATTGACCTTGTGGACCAAATGCCTCGAGCTCACAAAATAGTGTCATAGTGCCGGCAGGGAGAAGGAAGGTTGAGTTAACGCTACAATGACATCATCAACATATAGGGCTGTTTAATTTTCCTGACGACTGGTAGTAATGCCCCCGATCTGCCCGGGTCCATTCTGCAAGCAGTTCCATATATACGGTGAACAGGTGGTTGGGGGGCAGCCCTGTCGAGTGCCTCTAGTTATAGTGTACATCTCCGAGTGTATGCCCTTAAATCTCATCCAGCGAAGTTACATCTCAAATATTTTTTAAAACAAGCTTTGAGGCCCCACCTTATAGAGAATGCTCCAGAGGGAAGGCTAGTGTAGTCTATCATATGCTTTTTCAGCGTCAGTAAATACTGGAAGCTTGGATGGGCGCGAGTGGGGTGCTTTATCGATGAGATGTAATAATCGCTTGGTGTTATCGCTACAAACTCTCTCCATTATGAAACTGGCCTGGTCTGGGTCTATAAGGCCCTGCATGTATGGATTGAGGTGGGCAGCCAGGATGCCTATAAAAAGCATAGTGACCACATTGAATAAGAAGATCGGACGATAACAGCATTTTGTGGGGTCTTTCCCAGGTTTGGGTATGGCAGTGATCACTGCCTCTTTCATAGAGTCAGTAAGAGTACCCATATCACTAATGTAGTTATAGAGTTGTTGAGGGTAGGAGCCAGTTGGGCACTCAAGGTCTTTTAAAAGCTGGTTGTGAACCTATCTAACCTGAGAGCTTTTCCAAGCTTCAGCTGTGTTATGCTGGGGAGGACTTCATCTGAGCAGATATCCTCTTCTAGCTAGAGTATCTCTGTAGGCGAGTTGTGTGAAGGATGGAGAGGTATATAGTGTTCTCTCGTGGTGTTATGTTCTCTGCTGTGTATAGATAGGCATGGAAGCACTCAAAGGTGTGCGCAATTTCCTTATGTGTATGCATTATGCCCTCCAGTATTTGGATATCTATTATTCTAGTCTAATGGTTCTGACCCCGCAATTTGTAGGTGAGGAGTTGTCCTGCTTTATTGCCTCCTGGATAGTATTTTTGTTTTGTATGTAGGGGGATGTATTCAGCCCTGTCCCTATCTAGCTCCCTCAGCTTTATCCTAGTCCGGGCCAGTTGTCTCCATACCTTATGGCACAGGACTGCTTATTGGCTTCTTGAAGGTCCCTTACTCACTCCTGTAGGAAGGAACGTTTCTTTCCAGTTTGAGATGAGATGAAATATCTCTGACAGCAACTTTCAGTACATCCCAAAATAAGGAAAACCAGTGTATGGGGCAGGGGTCTGGAGAAAAAACTAGAATGCCTCTTTAACCTTTTCTATAGTGGTATCATATGTTAAAAATTTATTGTTGAGGCACCAAGACCGATGTGGAATGATCTGCCCTGGAATTTGGAAAGAGGTAGTGATGAGAGAGTAATCTGAGGATGCCAAGATTCCAATCTCTGTCTGGGTATTGGCTGCCAAGATACGATGTGAGGTCAGGAAGTAATCAGTCTGGGCATATTGTGGTTAATACATTTTAGTTTCCCCTTTGAACACAGGAATCAGCTTAGCCTTTGGCTTGCAGGCCTGTACCCCCGTCACCTAGTGACCTTTTACCAAATGGCATGCTGTTTTATTTCATTTATTTATTTCTTTTAGCTTTTGCCATGTGCTTACGTTTTCTAAGAAATGTTTTGATTTTCATTATGAGTACCATTCTGAGAAGGCATCATTATCGGCATCACTATCCGTGATACACATAGGTATTTTCATCATGTCCCTTTCTCACTTACGTGTGATAGGAACATTATGCGCACTTGTTAGGGATTGTTTATGCAAATGAGTCACAAGTCTGCCACATTATCAGTTTAGGAAAATACTTGCGTCAGGGATTCTTCATGATCTGTACAAATACACCTCACACGGAGAAGGTCATTAGAGGAGTTCCTTCCAGATGGCATCTATGCTGCATGTCACCTTGCTGCAAAACTCAGCCTTTGTGTTACCATGAAGTCTGACCTAAAGACCTCATTCCAAGGATGGTAACAAGTGTTGGCGAGCATGGGGGGGGTGCTTCTCATGGACATGGTACTGGCAGATTAGGTTTATCATACCTAGCTCTCATTAGGGTAGAGATTAGGCTTTCTCGGTTAGGAATTTTATATCATGTTTATTGTAAGATCGTGGGTATTTTAATATTCACAACTTTCATCTCTACAATTCTGATTCTATTACTGTTCATTATCCTAATCATTGCAGCGCATGCATTTTATTGAATATTGCAGTCTTTTCAATAAATATATTGAAATCTCTTCTGTATCTCCTTCATTACTTGTGTGTGTATGAGACTTCTTGCTAATGGGAGGAAAGGGTTACTTCCATTCCATGCTTCCCCTTAGAGGTCTAATCTATGGTCCTTGCATAAGACTGCCAGAAATCACCTTTTCTTTCAGATTTTTGGTTAGGTACTGCTTGTGAGCTGGGAGGGTTGGGCCAGCAGTTGCGAATGACTTCGTTGCCTACAAACAAAAGTGCTGTCATCCCTAAACCAGAAGTCTTGCTGAGGAGAAAGAGTCCAACTACGACATTATGTCTGGTGTGAGGCCGAGGGAAAAGGTGTAGTTTCTGTCAATGGTGTGATGGAACTGCCACGCATTAATTAGTCATGCCTTTTTCCGCCAGGGTAACCCATCTTGAGGGAAAGCCCCGGTTCGCCCTGCTCAGTGGATTGGTCTAGGTTTGTGTGGGGCACAAGGTTAAAATCGCCACCTACTAGAAGTACGGCATCGGCTGATGAAGCAACTAAGCCCGGTGCTTGATTACTGTTCCTAAAGATCAATGTGTGCATATAGTGTGGCAAGTATGAAAGTGTAGGAGTTTATGGAAATGCATATTGAGAGGAGTATCCTAGGTATTTCTGCTTGCGTTTGTGGGGCACGCCCCTGGACTTTGGCCAAGCAGTATTGCCACTCATGCCCTCTTGCCTGGTCTTGAAGAGAAATATTTCTTATTGAACCACTGGGATTTCCGCAGCACCCATTCCTTCTTCATGAGGTGGGTTTCCTGCAGGAAGCACGTATCACACTCGAAGTCTCTGAGCAAAGACATGAGTTCAAGGCATTTTGTGTGAGAGCTGAGGCCAAGAACATTGAGACCCAGTGTTTTATCTATAGCACTGTGGTGAATTGGCAATGCTCTAGGGAGGGGAGTGGTGGAGGTCGGCAACCCGCTGCGTGCCAGTGCCTTGCCAAGTTGTGTAGCATTTTGTAAGTCAAGAAGTCTACCTGTGTATGGAGAGAAGGATGTAACCAGGTAAAAGAACAAGGAGCTTAACCGACCCCACCACGGGAGCCATACATACTGTCATGAGGTTTGTGCCAGTAGGCGGTTGGAAATTGTTGTGTGGGTAGCTTCACTGACCCATTGCTGAGACAAATCTGCACCTCATGCCCTTTGAAGTTGATAGCACCTTTGAGTCTTAATCAAGGACCCAGGACCCATTAGATGCGCTGGGCAGAGGGGGGCCCTTGGAGTGAGCGACAGAATAATCGGTGTCATGCGTGTGGGTAGCATCATGAGGCTGGAGTTGCTGCAGCAGTGCTGACCATTCCCAACGGCTTTCCTCTACTGCTGTTCTCTGCAAGTTTCTTTTAAAGGTGCAGCACTCCCATTTGCCACCTGCCTGTTGAGATTGGTATGTTAGGCACCTCTTCGTCGGGGTCATCCAGGCCCTTAGGCTTCGTCCATGGTGTGGATTGAGAGTCCCACACGAAGGTCTGGTGAAATGGGTGTCCCGTTTGTATTTGACTCCATTTTCACAGATAAATCAGGCCTCGGAAAAAATCATTAAAAAGTTACCAGACCTGCAGGTCTAGTGATTTAATCTACTCGACCTAAATGTAATACTCTTGACCAATAAACTGGTTTCAAATTCTGTAATCCTAGGCAAATATTTAAATTCACTGAGCTGCCATTTTCTTCATTACGAATTATGATAGCACCTTTAAATATGTTAGTGCAGCATGTCTGCTATACAAAAAACTTTTGTTTTAATAGACTAAAAGGTTTGCTCCATATATAATACAAATCTAGCCGCATATAAGATACAGATATCCCCTGACTTGCCTCTTAGTCATGGCCATTGGAATTATGCAATTGTGCGGCCGCTGCGATTTTTGCAAAATTATAGATTTGGCGTATTTGCCACATAATCCATCATCTACCGCATAATTGTAGATTGTAGCAAAAAATTTGTTTCTAGTTCAAACGGTTGAAAAGTTACAAAATATGCGATGGCACGTGCGGCCGCACAGAGAAAGGCCCTTTGCAAAGCTGGACTAGTCACTTTCCCGTTGCTTATTGCTAAATGTGGCTGTTAAATTGGTACTAATGAGGTGCACCCAAAGCCCAGGATGTGTTACAGAGTTTAAAAATAAAAAAAGAATGAAGTAATATTATTGCAAAATGTGTCACATAATGCTACATAATTTGCCTTTTCTTGCCACATAATTTACTCAACCCTGACACATATTTTAGACCCCTCCTACTGCATAATTCCAGTGGCCCTGCTCTTAGTTCATTAACAGTATTGTCATGGGGGCAGGGCAAGAATGTTTCTCTAGTCATGGTTCAAAACTATCACTTTTAATGAATGTGTAGCTGAAGTATGTAGTGGTAGCATACTGTCATTTCCAATCAACACATTTTACATTGAAATAACTACACAATTTCCAAGTGACGTGTTTTTACTGAGAAGACTATATGGTGTACAAACAGTAATGTTTGAAAATCAAATTCTTGCAAATATTTGTCATTTGGACATCACCATAAAGTGTTCTGATTCTTTTTGCTCATATTTAAATCTTTGCATCACACTTCTGAATTACAAAAGAGTGCATTTGTAATACCTCATATATTTGTACTATTTATAAGTTATTTAAATACTGTGTTAGAGAAAAAAACTGACATCCTATAGCTTTTTGTTTAAGCTTCCCAAAAAGCTCACTTTACAAAATCATCTAATTGTAATAAGAGAAAAAAGTAAACACTATTTTTCAGGAAAAGATAGGTGGCAGTTAGTAAAGCTGATATTTGACCTCCAGGCTTGAACAGACAGCAAATGTGTCAGGTTTAAAACAAAATTTAAAGGCATCTTTATTGCTCATTAATTTTCTGAATGAACAGAACACCTGCTCAAGTTCACTGCCAGAACAGACCAGTAGGTTCGAAAAATAGCTTGACCTGATAAAATCTGACTTGCCGTAGCAAGTGAAAATCTGGTTATACCAAGACCGATCACGCTCAAACAACGTCACTCACTCAAACGAGCCACCAAATTTCCAGACCTTGAAAAACCTATTCGCCAGCTCGCTATGTCGAGTCAGATTTGATGAGGTTGAGCTCTTTTTAGCACCTGCTCATCCGTTCTGGTGAGTGAATTTAAGCTGACAGGAACAGGTGTTCTGTTCATTCAGAAAGTGAATGAGCAATAAAGAAGCCATTACGCATTGTTTTTATCCTTACACATTTGCTGTCTGTTCAAGGACAGAGGTCAAAAGTCAGTTTGTCTTTTAATAATTGTTTTTTGTCTTATCCAGGAAAATGGTGTTTACATGTCTTTCTCTTATTACAGTTAGAGGTTTTTGTCAAGTTAGCTGCCTGAAAATCATTGTGAAACAAAAGGCTGTATGATTTTCTAACACAACATTTAAACAACTAGTAAATGACTAGTTTAAGATTTCAAAATATGTCTGGAATTACAAAATAACTTTATCTGTAATTCAGAAGTGTGATGCACAGTATTAAACTCGATTTCCAAACATTATATGTCATTGGGAAATGTGGCCATTTCAATGGAAAATCTGCTGATTGCAAATAAGTGTGTTACCCCTTCATGCTTCAGGTATATATTTATGAAAAGTGATAGATTTTAAACACGATTTGAGAAACATTCCTGCCCCACCGCCCTGATGACAATGCGATTAATGAACTAAGAGGCAAGTCAGCAGTCATGTGTATCCTGTATGTGGCTAGATTTGTATTATATATGGAGAAAATGTTTAGTCTAATAAATCAAACAAACGTGTTATTTGTACAGCAGATATACTGAACTTTGTGTATTTGAAGGTGCCCTCATATGTGATACAGAAGAAAATGGCGTGTCAGTGAATTCACATTTTTGCCCAGGATCACATAATTTGAATCTAGTTTATGGGTCACGAGCTTTCTAATTAGGTTGAGTAGATTATTTAAGTCACTAGGCCTGCAGGTCTAATAACACTGTTATGATATTTCGAGTCCTGCTATGTCTGTCCGCCCAATGTATATGGGTGGCCATAAATCTGTTGTTTCCTGCCAGGAAAACCCTGATGGTAAGGTACAATAAAAAACTAAAAATGTCCCCCTCGCCATAGGGGACGACTCCCATGGTGAGTGTAGCATTTTTTTTATTTTGAAAAATAAAAACCCACTTTGGGTTTTTGTATTTGAAAATAAAAACAGTTTGAACCTTTACCATATGGCTCTGTCATGTTTGAGCCCTAAGGCAAAGTTCCAATACAGTTCCTTGATGGCGGTTCTTGTCATTGGTTGGAATGTCTGTCTGGCTAAAAAGTTCCTCCAGACCAAAAGTTGTCCTTGTGTCTGACCCGTACTCTATTGCAGT
The DNA here is from genome assembly GCF_031143425.1 of Pleurodeles waltl. Lineage (NCBI taxonomy): Eukaryota > Metazoa > Chordata > Amphibia > Caudata > Salamandridae > Pleurodeles > Pleurodeles waltl. The sequence continues at coordinate 1,979,311,952 of NC_090440.1, read as the reverse complement.
CGACCTTAACTTTTGACTTTGACCCCGTCAGTGTGACCAGATATCCGCAGTCAGTGCTTTGCTCTTTATGGCACTAGAAACATGTAAAACTTTGAAAAATCATATCTCCATTTCCCTAGATTCAATTTTTGTCTTTTTGGTGTTACCATGCCCTAATGCCCAAAGCACTGGAAGAGAATGATGGCTGAACAGCTGCTAAGGTCACTTTTGCTAGACTAGTAACCTTATACTGCTCCCATTCCTTCACTCAGTGACCCAGGTACTCTTATTGTTAGTCCATTGGTGCTTTCCCATTATCAGTGTTCTCTCACAAACCCCTCTACTATGGGTCATAAATCATTCACCCGTTGGTTCCTATTTTTAAAATGACGATCACTGACCAGGTTGCATGTAGGCACCAGGATGAATGCCTGTTCATGTAAAATGATGTAACCAAGCATACAGATTACTAGCACTCAAAGCCCTGTATTTAAAAAAAAAAGTCCTGTACCATCTCCAACTTGCGGCCATTCTGAATGTACTGATAAAAGTAGAGAGTTTATGGAGTAAAAGTAAGAGCACCACCATAAAAGTGTCTTTAATCTTTTAAAAAACATACAAAAGGGGGCATTGCTGTAGTAGCCATGATGATGGATGCTGTTTAACTAAGCTCCTGGACCTTTGAAATGTCCTGCTCCATCCGCTTCTCTGTTGAGATACTAAGGCCATCTGGGGCTCTGACAGGTTTGCCCACATGCCTGCAAGCCAAGAGGTATTGCTTTTTGGCCCTGGGAGAATTTAAAGACTGTAAAAGACTGGTGTCACCACCGCAGCCTAATCTTGAATTGGGCTGCATCCTTTTGGACTGCCTGGAGGAGGCACTTAGACTGTCTGTGCTGCTTGGGTACCTGCCACCAACCGGGAAAATATCTTGCCTAACCACTGTGGTGTACATTCCTGGGATGCTCGTTTGGGAGGGCAGACAGCCTACACCAGACTTAGAGACCTGTAACTGACCCGGCGCTGGCTTCTGAAGCATGTGATTTGCTGAAGCATTGCTGTAGAGTGACCAGCTGCTGAAGTGTTGGTGACTTGAGGCCCCCAGTGCGCTACCTCCCTGAGTAATGAATGAAACAGGCACGTGCCCCTTGCTTGCCTCCTTTGACCTCCCATGAGGTTCCGCTATGATGCTGGAGGGTCACTTGGGTTCACACTTTACATCGTCCTGCAGTGGGTTTTTCCTCCCTCCTCCTCCCCACCCCAACTGAGGCCTGTGCATGGGTGCTCCTGCCTTAATAGTGATACTAAGTATGGATTAACATAGGACAGTAGAGGGCAGATCTCCCCCTGTCCCCTTTCTTCCACGATGGGAACCCTTATGGTGCCAGGGCGACTGGAGGTGGGCCCCACCATTCCCGAACCGGGTATTATCAGATCTGTGGCCCCCAAAACCTCCCTCAGGAGCTCATCTCTGTCCAGTCATTGCATGCAATTTTTGAGACTGGGATGTAACACTACGTGATGCACAGAAAGCTGGACAACTGCCATTTCACTATCTGTACTTTATGATATTCCTCAGTTACACTAAGCTGGTTCAGCAAAGTCATAAATCCCTCAACTCAGTAGAGCAAAAGCTAAGAACAGTGGACCTGCACTATATGCTGGTCTTTCTGGTTATGCTGAAAGTGATCCACAATTCATGGGCCCATTTCTTTGAGACCCCCGATGAGCCCTGGGACTAGGCAGCAGAGAAGGACTTGCGTGGGGACTCTGGATGGACCAGAAGATGTAAGAGCAGACAAGCCTACAGATGCTGGATCTCCCGTGTCCCTGGGTGCGGAGGAGGATGTAATCCCAAAGGTTTTGTGGCCTATCCCGAAGGCCTCCCGAATTGTCCAAAACAGATAGGGGCTCATCCTGAGCCAGCCTGCCCGGCCTTAGGAACTTTCACCCCTGGTTCTGTAATTGATTCACTGGAGTCCAAAACCTGACATTTTACCTTTGACTCTTGAGGTCTCATATAAGGGCTTAGAAACAATGGATGAGTTGGTTCATCTTGTCCACCTCTATCTTTGGCCCCGTGTCTTGACCTTGCTGCAACTATGCTATACCTATGATCCTTTGGTCAGGAGATCTGCCTCTGTCTTGTCATGACTTTGAAGTTGTGTTGTGTTGAAAGTTGATTGAATTTGCAGATTCTAGGGGAGAGTTTTTTGGGGGGTTAGGAGGAGAAGGGGTTTCATAATTACTTTGCATTGTTAACACCTTCATTGAAAAAGGTAAAGCTGACCTCCCAAGCTATGACTTCGATACACTGCCACGTCAGTACTACAGCCCACTTGTAAACCCAGCAAATCTGACTTTGGGCGAGGCGGGTGGTTGGGGACGCGGTATTTACTGGAACCTAGGTATGAGGTGTTCCATCCTGTACCACTATGGCTATGACCAGGTTTTGTACGCTGGTTTCTGTAGAGACTCGAGGTGTGCCATCCTTCTACATGGAGGCTTTCTCTTCGAAGTTACTGCAGCAAACATGGACCCGCATGGCAGAAATGTGGGCATCTCAGATACCTTGGAAGGCACTCAATATAAACTCATGAGTGTGTGTATATATCACCCCAGTCCTCTAAACTGGCTTTAGATACTTGCCAAAATGTCATACTGGGCTTTCCTCAAGGTGCCATGATCACTGGGGGAGACTTCAATGCCACACCAGATCCTGTTAAAGACTCCACTGCAAACCCTACATCCCATAGCGTAGGAGCTACTAATATGGCGTCTTGGATGACTTCACCGGATCTCTGCGACACTTGGAGGATAGGGCACCCACACAATAGGGAGTATACACACACACACCAGTTGCACACCCTTTAAAAAAAACTTTTGCTCCTCCCAGCCCCTGATGTCCTACGTACCATTGCAGTGGATATCTTTCCATGAGGTTCTCAGTCCACTCTCCGCTCCTTACTTGTTTTGCTCCCTTCACTCGACTCACTGGCTAATCTGATGCCTTAATGCGTGGTGCCTGATGGATCCTACAAGCTCTGAATTTTCAGTGTCAGAACTGAAAGCCTAATTCGCTATCAATCTTGGTTTGGTTCATCTGAAGACACCTTATGGGTGACAAATCCTTTCTCCACCATAGGGAGCAAGAGAGGGAAGCCAACATGTCAGATTTGGAGACTCTAATCTTCTGTTTTGAAAATTGGTGCCTGTTGGCACCACTTCCAATTCTCCAGTGCCAAAACGAGTTGGACAAAGAGTCACTCCATCAGGTGGCCCTTGTGGAAGACCGTTGACGCTGGAGGGCATCAATCTGTAGGGCCTGCGATTATGGAAATAAATTCAGGAAATTGCTCTACCGGCTGGCCACCTGAGATATGACCTCTCATCATATCTCAGCAGGAGTGGATATCTATGCTGTCAGGCCTCCGGCATCGCAGAAACATTCACGGAATACTGTTGTGCTGTATATGCCCACCAACTGTGGCCCCCAAAGTGAACATAAGTGGTCTACCATGACTGACCTGCCCTTACCCTCACTCTCACCGATCATGAAGGAAGAGCTAGATCTGCACCTTAGAGTGGAGGAAATCGGTGAGCCCTTAGTCAAGATGAAAATGGGTTAGACACCTCGTCCTGAAGGTGTCCCTATCAATTTATTATTGCAAACGCCAAAACTCCTTCCTCCGCCCCCTCACCATCAGCTCGATCTACATATGGAGGCTGAGGACAAGTCATCATTCCCCTCAGATGTCGTTGACCTAGCCACTATAGTGGTTATTCAGAAACCAGGGCAGCTGCTGCAGCGTTGTTCCTCCTATAGACCTATATCTTTGATCAATGTGGAGAAAAACATTCTTCACTGAAGCACTCCACTGTTCGTTCCTGGTTCATTCTGATAAATGTGGGTTTGTTCTGGGCCACAGCATGATGCACTGTATTAGACACCTACAGCTGGTGCTAGCTCGCCTCCAGGATACTCCTCACAACCCTTGTGTCCTTCTCCTTGTTCACTTTGAGGAGGCATTTGATTCTGTTGATTGGTCCTTCCTTGATGGAGTGTTGTAGCGAATGGATTCTGCCGCTCTGTAGGACTCCTGCATTCATCTGCACAAGTGCATATCAACAGATGTCTTTCTAACCTCATTCCAATTCACAGAAGTACACAACAGGTCTGCCTATTGTCACCCCTCCTCTTTGCACTAGCTATAGATGTGATGCACAAATACAGGGCTGGCAGTGGGGTAACAGTGACCTAATTTGTTGAACAAGATCTCAGACACTGAGTGGACTGACGGTAATGTCACCCTGAACGTCTGTTCACTCTATACCTGTATTCCCATGGAACAGGGCATCAGGGCAGTGCAACATTTTCTGGATACAAGGACTGCTGTTCTTTTTGAGTATACTGAAATTGTTTTGGATTTCATCCAGGTGGTCTTGGATACTAAAATTTTACAGACAGTGGTGAGTGCTACCGCCAAATTCAGGGCGTTGTAACAGGTGCATTTTTTACCGTCCTTTGCTAACCTGTAAATGGGCCTCTTTGAGAAAATACGTCTTTGGGGTGCTTGCCCAAGTAAACGTTTGGAACACACAATATACTGGGGACGCCACATAGACGATGTAATCATATTCTGTTGACATTGATTCGCTTAACAGTTTCCTTTCACAATACTTTCAATATCACCTTCACTCAACATTACAGCACACGTGAAATACACTACGTGGATGTTACTGTCGGGGCGGAGGGCCAACGCTTGGCGACCGCCATGTACAGGAAACCCACTGCTTTTAATTTGGTTCTTCAAGCTTTTAGTACTCACCCCCTTCACAGATGAGTGCTATTCCGTATGGTGAGATGATTAAGACCAAACGGAAATGTAGTAGGAAGGATGAACTGAGTTCTAAACCACCTCACAGCGCAAGTTGACATACATTAAACAAGATAGCTTACTAGTGACTTTAACAAACCTAAAAAAGACCGCACAAAGACGGTTTGCCTTTATCACACTGTATTCTGTATTCAGTCCACAGGTATACAAAATTCTGGCCAGGCACTGGCTCCTACTGCTTAGAGATAATACTGTGAGGAAATATTTTAATGACAGATCCACACTTACACATGGGAGGTGCAACACACTCAGACAATCACTTTGCCCCAGTTTCATAGCACCATGCTCCCAAAGCACATGGTTACCATCTCCACAACTAGGTTTCTACAAATGCGACGTGTAGCATCTGCCGCTTTGCATTGGACAGACTATGACCTTCAGCTACAACACCAGGGAAATACATGTCATCAACAAATTCATTAATTGTAATACTAAGTTTGTGGTTTACTGTATTCGATGCATATGCAATCAGATTTACTTTGGCAGTAACGTGAGACCATTAAAAGAAAGATTACAAGAACACTTGAGGGCGATAAGAAATTAGACTGCCCACTGGCTACATATTTCAATACTGCACTTCAGGGTAATGAAATTGTAAATATCACCTTTCATGGCATTGCTGTGGTTGGCATCATGCCCAGGGGTGGCAGTGGGGCCCTGGCACTTGGACAACTAGAATGTAAATGGATCATAAGACTTAGGCCGTGGAATTGGGTTTTATTGTGGATAAAGAATTAGATGTGTTTCTGTAATCGTACTGTATGTGGTGCCTACTGGTACACTGCCCACTCCATCGCGGTTTTTTATATGTGGTGTTCCCAACTACACATCCTAATGTGTTGTTACACTGACTTGTTGTAATTATTTTTTTCTTATGGATTGCTTTTCTTTTCGGATTGCAGTACAATAGTTGTTATACTTCTTACTTTTTAATGACTCTACTTATGTTTTAGTGACATTCCAGATTATTTACTTTTTTGACACTGGATGATTGTTTTGTCGGGAGCGTGGCCCAATATTCTTTGTTTATTATTTGCTTATCTTACCATGTATTCATTGTCTATGATGATTGCCTTAACCAGTGTGCATTGATGTAACCATACCCTTATGAAGTGTAACATCAGACTACTCATGGTTACATTTTTTATCATGATCATGCCATTTACCAGTCTTAGCTCTGCACGTTCAAGCTTGTTATTATAACAAAAATAAATGTTTTCTATATGCACATTGTTTGGTTGCTTAAAATATTACCAGCCTTGCTTTCATTTACATACTATTGTCTGCTCTCTCATTTTGTACACTATGCCGTAGTGTATTTTTTGCATGCTTAACTCACTCTGGTAATGTTAATTGGATCATACCGCATGTGCATAACTCTCTGGGCACTTGTCTATTTAATTCTTGCATCACTACCCTGCTTTTTATTATCACTTTTTATCTTCCCCTGGTCCCTATTGTTTATTTTGTTGGGTTCTCCTTCTTTCCAACATGGCGCTCACGTGCCTGCCGGACTTTTGAGCTCTTTTTTTTTTTTTTTTTTTTAGCCTTGTCCTCTTTCTCTTTTAATGTGCTAAGACGTCAGGACTTCAAATGACTGCGTCCTTAGCAACGGAGTAGCTCCTCTAGCTGCTGCTGCCTCTGCCTTTGCTGGTACAAACTGAGAGTCTCCTGACTCTCAGTTCGAGGCCATCCACCCACAGGCTCGTCTCTGGTGGTCCAATGGCCATCACAAGTAAGTATTTCTTTCTCTCTGTCGCTCTTTCACTCTTGCTTTTTCTCTACATTCTCTCATTTTTCCACTATTTATTTTTCCTTTCTCCCCTCTTTCCTCTGCCCCACTCCTCTGTGAAACACCTTTCCCGCCCTCCCGCCTCCCAGCAGACTGCTCCCCCAGCCGTGTCCCCTTATTAATGGCGGCCGCACACAGCAGGTGCGCCTCTGGCACGCTAAAGGGAAGCTCGTCTGTGCCCGTCCATGCCTGGACCGCTCCCAGCGCCAGGAACCCTGGATCTCCGTTAAACCACCCCCTGGACTCCCTCTGTTACAACTTCGAGACCCTCCTCCACCTCAACACCAGACATCTCGGCAACACCCACGGACCTTTCACTTGCAGTAACTGCAACTTCAGCGCCAGCCTCAACAAGCCGAAGGTACTCTCCGCACAAAAAGATACAAACAACCTCCACAACCCCATTAACTGCGTGCTCCTGAACATCCACTCCCTCCACAAACACGCCACCAAACTCTGGGACTTGATCAACACCACCCAACCGGACATTGGCTTCCTTACCGAGACCTGGACCAACCCCACCTCGGGTCCAGACATCGCCATTCCTATTCCCGACAGTTACAGCATCCTAAGGAGGGACCGGCCCCCTCCTGCCCAGGTGGAGGACTCGCCATCGTACACAAGTCCTTACTACGTGTCAAGGCCGTCCCAGAAGAATACTGCACCACTGTGGAACCCCTTCACTTCCTGGTCCACTCTAACCACAACTCCTCCATCCACGGCACCCTGGTGTACAGGCCACCTGCCCCCCACCCAGCTTTCATAGACCACGTCGTAGACATCGCTACCCCTCCCCCCAGGCCCTGGCGTCAGTCAACTACCTCCTCCGCGGCGACCTGAATTTCCACCTCGAGGAAAGCACAGACCCAAACACCGCCGCTCTACTCGACAACCTTGCTACCCTTGGCCTCAGACAGCTGGTCTCCGCACCCACACACATCGCAGAACACACACTGGACCCCATCTTCACCTCAAGCAACTGGATCACCATCAAGATCATCTCCACCACAGACTGGACCGACCACCGCTGCATACACTTCACAATCACCGCACCCAGCAGCCGCTCCCGCACCGCCAGGACCCCCCACAGGAAATGGAAAGAAATAACCAAAGAGCAACTCACCTCACCTCATCGCTCGCCAAATCCCTCCCTCCAACGAAGCCAACACAGCAGCGCGCAATCTCAACGCATGGATCACCAAATGCCCTAACACTCTAGCCCCTGTCCGGCTGACATCGGCCAAACATGTACCTAAAGAAAGCCAGCTGGTTCACCACCGAACTCCAATAATCAAAGTGTACCTGCAGACATTTGGGAAAAAATGGAGGCACGGCCAAACCAGCGAAGACCTAGCCTCATTCAGAGTCCCAACCGCTGCCCGACAAAAAATCAACAATGCAAGAAAGGATGCACTCCGGGAGCGCATCCTCACACTCCGGGAGCTCCTCCTCACACAGCTCTAAGGAACTCTTCTCAGTCATCAATGAGTTCACAGATCCCCCCCCTCCGAAGCCACCAGTATCCCCCATTGCAGGACCTCTGCGACAAACTTGCCTCCTTTTTCCACCACAAGATCCAGGACATCTATGTCAGCTTCCTTCCGGAAAATCCTGGCACCGAAATCTGTGACCGGCCCACTCCCCTTCTCCCCCCCCCCAGAACCTACCCAGCCCATCCACAGCTGGTCCACACTCACCACAGAGGAAACAGCCAACATCATGAACAGCAGCCACTCCGGAGCCCCCTCATATTCCTGCTCACACCACATATACATCAGAGCCAGTGCATCCATCGCCCCCGAGCTCTGTAACACAATCAACTGTTCCATGAACACGGGCACCTCCCTCGAGGACTGGAAGCACGCCAAAATACGCCCTTTCCTGAAGAAATATTCGGCCAACCCATCAGAACTAAAGAATTTCCAGCCCATCTCGCTCCTACCCTACCCAGCCAAAATATTGGAGAAAGAGATCAACACACAACTACGGAATTTTATTGAGGCCAACAACTCCCTTGACAGCTCCCAGCCTGGCTTTTGCAGCAACCACAGCATGGAGACAGTCCTCCTGGCAGCCACAGACATCGGATTACTCCTAGACTGCGGTCACACTGCAGTACTCGTACTCCTCGACCTCCCAGCAGCATTTGACATGGTCTCCAACAGCACTCTGCGCACCAGACTCCACGAAATAGGAATCCACGGAAGAGCCCTGGAATGGATCCACTCCTTTCTCTCAGGGAGGACGCAGAAGGTCAGATTCCCACCCTACATTTCCAGACCCACAGGAATGAACTGTGGAGTCCCCCAAGGATCTTCACTGAGCCCCATACTGTTCAACATTTACATGGCCCCTCTTGCTTCCTTCATCATAAGCCATGGTATGAACATCGTGTCATATGACGATGACACACAACTCATCATTTCCCTCACTGAAGACCCGGACACGGCCAAAAGGAGCTTCTACTCAGGAATGGAAGCCGTCGCCACTTGTATGAGAGAAAGCTGCCTCAAGCTCAACTCCGACAAGACTGAGCTCATCATCTTCGAAAACAGCACCTCAGCTTGGGACGACTCCTGGTGGCCCATATCCCTCAGCGCCCCCCCTGCACCAAGTGAGCACGCCCGCAACTTAGGAATCATCTTCAACTCCTCCCTATCCATGACCTGCCAGGTAAACTCTGTTGCCTCCTCCTGCTGGCACACACTCCGCAAACTTCGGAAGATCTTCAGATGGATCCCAGCAGACTGTCGCAGGACAGTCACCCATACCTTAGTCACTAGCAAGCTCGACTACGGCAAAACCCTCTATGCCAGCACCTCAACTAGGAACATCAAAAAAGTTAAACTCACCAGAACACCGCCGCCAGACTCATTCTGGACCCTCCTCGCCAAGAACACATCTCCCAGCACCTGAGGACTCTCCACTGGCTACCGGTCGAGAAGCGAATCACCTTCAGCCTTCTCACCCACACATACAAGGCCATCCACAGTGCAGGGCCAGCCTACCTGATCCACCGCGTCTCCTTCCACACCCCGCCAGATCCCTCCGCTCTGCTCAGATGGCCCTGGCCACCTTCCCTCACATTGGCAAAACCACCGCCGGAGGACGATCTTTTTCCTACACTGCAGCGAAGAGCTGGAACAACCTCCCCCTGCACCTCAGACAAAGCCCGACCCTCACCATCTTCAGGAACAACCTCAAGACGTGCCTCTTTGGATGAGGCCCCTAACCTCTCCCCTGTGCCTTGAGACCCTCACGGGTGAATAAGCACGCTTTACAAATATTGATTGATTGATTGAGTAAATTTTTGGCAGTGACAAAGATTCAGGACTCTGGATGAGTCAGGAATTTTTCCTTCATGTGCTCATCAGTTTATTGACTGTCTGTTGTGTCCTAGACTTGGCGTTGACATATGTTCTTTGCTCTGACAGTTGTTCTCAGGCTTATAAGGGTCCTTCTCTTACTTACAGACTTCAGTTACTTTTCTTATTTGTAGACGGCCACATTCTCATAACGGTAAGAGGTTCGCTTGGTTTTATTTATTCTTTCTCACATTTATTATGCACAATTTATTGTATGGCTTTTTTGATACTTGGCCCCTGATTGCTGGTTGTTTGTGGACTTATCTTGGTCCATTTTTAACTTACGGACTCCTGCGTACATTACTTAGTTATTGAAGGCCACATTATTACTACAGTAAGCCATCACGTTTGGGTTACTTAGTTTTTCACGGTATATAAGCACCTTCAACCGTATTGGGGCTTTTTTATATTTGGTTTCTTTGCCTTCACTGTATTATCAGTGTACACTTTCTTCCTGCTTTTTGTCTTTACTCATGACCGATCTTTGGTAATGGCTGACATTGGTCATTTTCAGTAGAGCACTTTCATTGTCTTGATCTAACTTGACCTTCCACTATGTTAGATTTTTCCACTTAAGTAGCTCACCTTTGAATTTCCTTTGTTGTTCCACTGTCCGGTTTTCCTACCTGTGGCTTTTACTTGATATTTTTGGTTACAGGAGCTTTTCTCTAATCTCTCTTTTCTTGTGACCAGATTTGACTTTATTTCTTTTCCTTTTTTCTTTCTATTATTGCTCTGACATGACACACGGATTCTCTCCGTTTCCTGTTGCTGTTCCTCTCCCTTTTTAGGTCTTCAGTTGACAGCTTTTTCTGTGCCATCAACCACAACGTTTGCAAGGGCTGGAATAGCCCTGGTGACTTCATTATCCATGAGGCATACACTTGGTGTAGCTTGGTCCATGATCTCAAGCTTTTACTGAAGCTTGTCAGATGGTACTTCCGCAACTTGTCTTACATTTCGGTAACTCTTTTTACATTCTCTTTACTATACTTACATGGTCCTCTCCTGTCTGATACTGGTTGGCCCACGACATGGGTGGCTGGGGTTTTGTGTTTGTGAGGTGTGATTCTTTCTCTAGTCACAGATGGTTTTGCATCACATCAATTGGTTGTTTCTCTCACTCTGTTGGTGACCATTCCAGAACACCCTTAGCTTTTACTATCTTGCAGCGTTTACTAACTGGCAGGATTCCTCCTATGCTGGATTTTCTCTGATGACTCTCTTTTGTCCCTCTGCACGTTTTTTCATGGTTTCCTCCACCTTTGCTCTTGCCTCCTTGCCACTCATATATTGTTGCAACTTTTTGGCTATATAGTATCTATAGTTTAGATTATCCATACCATACACAGAATACATTTTTGCAGCCTTGAAGAAATTTTGTGGAAGAAACAAGTGTTGGCTGCTTCTTGGGCGAATGCTATATGTATTATAACAGAAGATTGGAATGAATAAACCAGGGGTGTGGAATTTATTAGAATATCTACTTGTCCAGTGGACAGGTTGCTTCTCAAATCTACTTGTCCTGTAAAAAGATCTACTTGTCCCTTTGGTGCCATGTAGTGTGTCGACAAATTATGGCAGCAATCTCATTATGTAAGTGCTCTGATAATAGCCTCTCTGATTATGCCAGGGCTACTACCATAGTAGGGCTTGAATACTTGCAGTTTCAATCCCTACTGTAGCAATTTCCTTATTTTGCCACCTTTCTGCAGATCTGCATACTGGGGCTGGAGGAAGCAGTAAGCAATAGTTCCAGGGCTGGAATGTCTTTGAGTCCGCAAACCTACTAACCTGCATGTTTTAAAGATTTTTACCAGCTTCTCTCTAATATTTTCCCATAATAAGAAAGGTTGGACATTTACTCCGGACAATGGCAGAATTAAAACTTCTTCCAGGGTTGGGAAGAAAGTGGCTGGAGGGAAAATGAACTTGCAAATGCTCAATAGATTTTTACAAGAGCAAATCTACACATCGTATTTACCCATGCTAAAATACAGTTCACAAATATTTTATAGGGGTACGACATATACCATGGGTGCACTTTTGTGACTTTCTTTAAGAATTTGGGGCCACATGTAGGTAGGTTCAGATTTGCGAACTGCAAATTGCGAGTCGCAAATCCGAATGTAGGATGGTGTCCTTGACACCATCTATGATTCGCAAGGGCTTCTCAAATGCCCACCTCATGAATAATCATGAGGTGGGTCTCAATTTGCGAACCCCTTGCGAATGGCGGCCCTCACAGGGATGGTGGCCTGCTGGAGACAGCAGACCACCATGTCTGTGACTGCTTTTCAATAAAGCAGTTTTTTTTTTGTAATGCAGCCCGTTTTCCTTAAAGGAAAACGAGATGCATAACAAAAACGAAAAATGAAACATTTTCGTTTCATTTTTTGAGAGCAGGCAGTGGTCCACAGGACCACTGCCATCGCTGAAAAAATGTTTACAGTGACATTCACAATGGGGAAGGGGTCCCATGGGGATCCCTTCCCTTTTGCGAAAGTGTTAGCACCCATTTGAAATGGGTGCAAACTGCGATTGGTTTGCGCCCGCGTTCGCGGTCACAAAACAATCCTACATTGCACTGCGAGTCGCAATTAGGAAGGGAACACCCCTTACTAATTGCGAGTCACAAACCCGTTTTGCGATTCGGTAACCAGGTTACTGAATCGCAAAACTGGGTTTGTGCATCGCAATGCGCTTTTTGCATGTCGCAAACAGCGAAAGTCGCTGTTTGCAACATGCAAAAAGCTACCTACATGTGGGTCTTGGTCCCTAATTAGGTCTGGTGTTAACAAAGACATTTTGTTTTTATTAAACTTCTATTTCTCTCTCTTTCGGCTGGCTTTACTGTGAGTGATCGCATTCTGCTCTTCCACAAGGAGCATATTGCCACACAAAGTAGTTTTGTTCAGTGTCAGGAACTACAGTGGCAATCAGTGATGTAACGAAACTGGAGGGTGCCCCTTTGCAAAGAACATGGAGGAGCCCCCTCTCCAGACTCACTCAGGGCAGGTGCTGTGCTGAAGGGGCCCCCTGGAAGGCGGCTGCGGGGCCTTTGTTATGCCGCTGGTGGCAACATGTGCTTTTAGAGTTCAAAAACTTTTGGGGGGGGGTTTGCCAGTGTTTGTTACAATGTTGAGGGCCTGGTAGCTCCCACAACAATAGAGTGTTACAAAAGCCATGTCAAAACAAGACACGCATTGATGAAACTAAAAGACTTATAAAAATATGTCAGATCAGTTGGCTTTGTCAGTGTTTTGTTTATTTTCACGCTTCCCATAATCATGTTGAAAATGGTTACACTGATTTTCCATTAGAAATATTTTGGGGAAATACTAGCATGCATCAACACATTTTACTAAATGACACTTCATTTTCATATAATCAGAGAGCATTCTGGGAGCATTATACTTAGCCTCATAGCCTAAACTTTTCAAACATGTGTATACACTTTTTTTTTTTGTACTGGAACCAACGTCAGTAGTGAAGTGTGACCTTAAAACATTTATTTACAGCACTCACCATAATAATGAAGGCTTTCAAATAATGAACCATAAATACAAGTTCGAACAGCATTATCTTTTGGAAACACATTACCTCAACTGCAGAGAGTTCCACTCTGTAAACAGGCAGCCAAAGGGTTTGTGCTGCAGGGGGTTGGGCCTACTTGTCCCAAGGACAAAGTAAACATAAAAACAAGATGTCCCGGGCGTCGGGCTATAGGAATTCCACATCCCTGATAGATGAATGTTAGCAACCTGATCCTATGACTGTGTGTACTTATCAAGGAGCTTTGGAACACTTCATGGTGTGTGCTTCTTTACTTCTCTCATAAACTGTCCGGACGGTTTTACGTAACTGGGTGTCCCAAGGACAAAGTAAACATAAAAACAAGATGTCCCGGGCGTCGGACTATAGGAATTCCACATCCCTGATAAACAGATGAATGTTAGCAACCTGATCCTATGACTGTGTGTACTTATCAAGGAGCTTTGGAACACTTCATGGTGTGTGCTTCTTTACTTCTCTCATAAACTGTCCGGACGGTTTTTACGTAACTGGGTGCTGTTACCATGTGAGCACCACTCCAGGGACTCTTCTTTGCTCTTTGGACTTTTTTTAACTTATTGCTTGGATTACTGTTACCCCCATTTGGTAGTGTGTTGGGATGTGTGTACGCTTAGCATAGCCACCCTGGTTCTGGATTGATGACATTCTCTTATACCTGTCTAATCCCCATGAGTCAGAACCGCACGTGCTGCTGATCCCTGTCCTTTATGAAGAAGCATCAGGTGTACACACTAGCTTGACCAAATTGCTACTGATCCTGCTCAGAGGATAGGCAGATGCTGATCTCAGGACTGAGGCTCAGTACTTGTGTCTATATATCGCATTTGAACCAGGCTTGACCTAGGGCCTCAATCTTTCTTACCTTATATCCCACATGAAGCGAGATTTTCAATACTGATCCCACTTTCCGTTCCTAATTCTTGGCAGGATAGCACTCTTTAAGATGATGGCTCACCCTCCCTTTCTTTATGTCTCACAAACATTAGTGATTCTGGTGACTTGGTTGCAAAACCTTGCAGCCATAATATGTTCCTTCCTCAAAGCAGGACGCCTTCCTCTCATCACCCTAGACAGTTGTTGCCAATGTATGTATGAGGGAGGATAGAACATGACCGTTGTTTGGTTGTACTGCTGGGCGTCCCAGCTCCTCATGATTAATGATTGGCTAAGTGGGGGGAGAGGGTGACCCGACCTATCAATTGGAGCTGCCTTTCTATGTGTTCTCTCTCTACAGTGGGCCTATTCCCCTACACCTCCCTGAGCCAACTAGGGTGGTTTTCTTCACATGGCATGCTGTACTGTGCATGACTTGCTGGGACAGAAGACCAACGCAGCACACCCAAATGTGGAGAGGGAGCTGCCTTCATCATGTAACACATCTGGAGGAATTTGTTAAAAGGGATCAAATAGGCATTACCTACCCAGGTGAAGTATGGCAGGGTGACTCAATTAAATATTTCAGCGAATTACAATCTCAGTTTGCCCATTCCACCACTCAGTTCCATAAGTACTTACAGGTGAGACACTCACTCACATTGCACCAGAAGAAGATACTGAAGCACCCCTAATTCCTGATGGGCTATCTAGGAAAAGGGGTTATTTCACACTAAACAAATTTAAAGCCCTCAAGAAGAAAGTGGAGAGCTGAGTAGGACCTCTCGATGACGCCGATTGTAGAAATGCACATATGGCCCCTTAGGTTTTGGCCATTTCTTCCTGACTGAAACTCATCCAACTCAACTACTTGCATACCATAAACCTCACATCTTGATGCTT
Organism: Pleurodeles waltl; assembly: GCF_031143425.1. Classification (NCBI taxonomy): domain Eukaryota; kingdom Metazoa; phylum Chordata; class Amphibia; order Caudata; family Salamandridae; genus Pleurodeles; species Pleurodeles waltl. Next base: position 1,979,296,566 of record NC_090440.1, on the reverse strand, counting down.
GTGGTGGGCTGTTTACGAGACTGCTTACGGTGTTTTGAACCTGATGCAGGCTTTTACCATTTAGCCTGGCCACGCTCTATCATTACAAAATACTAGAAGGCTATTAAGCAGTGTTGACTCAGGTGTTTGAGAGACCCACGGACTTGACCCCTAGAGTTGCACTTCTGGGTGTCCTGGAGGATGTGGGCGATCCCTGTGGAGAGCACACACCGGTGGGCCTAGCCACGCAGCTGGCCAAGAGGGATATCGACGCAAGTGGAAGCCTGAGAAGCCACCCAAGATCTCAGTGTGGCAGGTGACAATGGGTTCGTGCTCGAAACTCTAAGAATCTATTTCCCAGCCTTAGTCTGCCCATGTAAACATTTTAAATTATGGAGTCAATGATGGATAATTTTGGGCTGGCCAATGGGCATGGCTGAAATTAAGATGTTCTTTGATGTTGTTTTCTTCTGTATGTTGTGGTGGAAGCATGCAGGAGTGCAGGTGGGACAGTACTATCATGTTGATTTACAACCTCAAAAACAAAACATTTTTAAACACACACACACACAAAGGATGATGGGAGGAATGCTTGCAAATAGGCTAAACCACTGCCAATTGCTCAGGTAGCAAAACCCATTGTTTTTTGCACATATAGACAGCGGTCTGCCTTATGCAAATCAATACTGAATGCTCCTTATGGGGATGGTCCATCCTGAACTGCCAGTTGAGGCTCCCTTCAGAAGGGACCACAAGCAATACCAGACCGCTTTCGTCCTTATTAGGCCTCATCGGTGAGGTGTAACTTGGCTCCTGTGGTGCAGAGAGCAAGAGACTCATGTTTGTGCATATCATTGGCCATTTAGGGTGTTGCATCAAACAACCAAAATATTTGAAACCACTGGCAGTTGTTCTGAGTAGTATTCCAAGCCATCTTTTCTCACCCACTGCGCCACTATAGACAGAGACCCGGGGATACTTTTGTGAGCACATTGGGTCTTGAGACCAGTCACTACTGAATTGCCAATGCCCAAGGCTTAGGAAGGCTAGTGGCACATAAAACGGCATGGTGAGAACCTCTCTCCAGACTGAACATAACATCTGAGAGGCCTTTAATACTGTGATTTAGGCTTGGAATCGTCAGTAAGGCACTAACTGCAAAACAAAAAAAGTTGAACGCAATTCTCAAACTTTAACTCTCTAAAGTTTTACTCCTAATTCTTAGTGAGGAGCTGCAAGATTTCAGGAAGTTTGAGTGAGCCGCAGTTTCTAAAAATGTGTAAACTGGTAGCTGCTTGTCATGTAAGCCTTAGTTGCCCCTAAATTTATATGTACCTATATTTAAGAAAATATGTTGAAGTCTTCCTTTCGATCTAATAAGTGTTGCATGATGTTCATTATGTTTTGTTAGCAAACAGTATGCCCACAGTCCTAGATCTGTGGCAAATGGATGATACAGCTTAGCACCAAACTGGGAACCGTGTTGAAAGAACGGGCGAAAACCAAGCTTCTTTCATGTAATCCGTAACCTTGAAGTGCTGTGATTCAGCCTGTTCGAAACCGGAAGCAAGGATGTCTGAAGTGTGCAGGGATGGTCTTACTTTAAAAGGTACCGAGAGTGTTTGGTATTCTTTGGAAGTATGCTCCATGCAATTATCATATCTCTAGTCTCACCCATTACAATTATAGTATCATTTTTAATCCCCATCCCACTGTTTGTATTATGCCCAGTAAAGCTTTTCATAGACAACATTTACCTGCAGCTGAAATGTGAACATATATGCTTTCTCACAAAATAATGATGTGCATGAATAAAGTAAATCGTGAAACGAGGCTTGTCTTACATTTTGAAAGAGTCATCACAGAAGAAAACGTAACCTCTTTGTGCTGCATATGTGTTTTCTTGCAGATTCTGAGGCACGAGGAGTTCGAGGAGGGCTGCAAAGCGTCGTGCAATGGGTAAGGGTGTGGATGTGGTGAAAGGCTCAGCAAGTACATTTTGGGAGCACACACTCCTCACTGAAATGTTACTGTTTGCATTTGTGTGTGTATAGTTATAGTGAAGGGGGCCTACAAGGAGCACTGGGGGCCTGCGTGCAGCTACAGAGTGGCACGGGCTCTTCCCCACGCTGCCACAAGTACCAGTGTTCACAGTTTTTAATAAGAATTTCGAGTATTTCTCTTGATTCCGTAAGGTCTGCAGTTTATTCGAGATAAAGGCAACATCAGTGTACTGTTACTGGACTCTACAATCTATTGGTTCTTGCTCCAAGCCTCTGATATATTGAAACACTAAAATGAGCTGGTCCATCTAGTCGAATATAAAACATATGTGACCTAACCACTTGTAAATTATATTCTTCCCAGACTTCATTCACAAGTACCTTCTGAAAGCTTATATTGAGGCACTTTGTGATCTTTGCTCTTCTTGGGGTGGGTGAGAGCTAGGCCTAGGGAGCACAGTAACCGTCATCACAGGGGAGCCCCTTGCACAAAATGTGATGAAGTACTGGAAAGCTTCACTATTCATTGCAAAATGCAACTCAATTTTTCCAACTCTTTCACTCTTTTTGTTTTTCTTCTTGCCCACATCCATATTTCTCCCTTGCTGGTCCTTCTTTACTGGGCTCCTATCGCCCTCTCACCCCTGAAAGGCTCCTACCAGTAGAAAGACTGTGGCCTGCATTCCCAAGCTGATTCTTTACCTCTGCCCTTCATGGAATATCCAGCTCATTTGGGGGAGGGGGGTTCTTCAACTTCTACCACTCCACTATTATGCTGACGTCGCCAGATTTTTGGAGGGTAGCACGTACATCCCAAACGGCAGTGAACTGTACGACTTTCACACCCACCCTTTAATGCTGTAGTTCATTTACTCAAATATTTTCCCCTATTACGACACGTCAAACTCCTTGTTCGTGAAATAGCCACCACACCTCTAAAATTCTAACCCTAACTGTGCACACATTGTCAGGAGAATTGATTCAGCTGTGTTTGTCCTATTTGTAGCCCATACGATGGCAAATGGAGCAAGACCATGGTGGGCTTTGGGCCAGAGGACGACCATTTTGTGGTAGAGCTGACTTACAACTATGGTTTGGGTGAATATCGACTGGGAAACGACTTCTTGGTGAGTAGCCATTAATTACCTTACGTTCCTTTACACACTGTGCATAACATTTTTTCATCCCAACCTGCTCCTCTGTGCCTAACTATACACCTACTGTTTAGACAGTGCCTTCTGCTCCATTATGCGTAGTGTGAGTCTATAGATACATAGAAAGGATTTGTGTCGGCTGTCTACTTTAATTGGTCTTTTAATTTGTCATTCACAGTTTGCTTCCGCCGAGCACAGCATCCAGCATTGAGCAATGGGTCAGCCCACTTCAGCCTGTGGTTCTCTCTTTTTTTTTTTGTTGTTTTAAAAAAATATATATTTTTATTTTTCCTGCATGATCACACCATATACAAATAGATTTGAAAATGTACATTACACTTCAGTACAATACAGTTTAGTTACTACTCTATGTTGGGATCACAATCAAGCAATTTAACACAAAACCCTCAACTAACCCCCACCCTCCCCATATTGCTTGCGGTCTCTCTCGTGTCTGAACATGCTGTACATTCAATATCTACTATCTTTTATGGTTTGTTTTTATATCTCAGTATATTCCTCAACACTTTAGCAATGTCATCTCGTTCGCCCTGTCCAGGTGTTCACATCTCACACCACAGGCCTCCCTCACCCCTCCTTTCAGTGCGCTACAGTAAGCTTCATGAACACCGAACACATATATAGTGGTTAATCATCACTCAGTGTATTTGGTTGAGCATCTGGCCCCACAAGGTCCTGCAGCATCTGAGCCCAGGTCGCTACATCCTCTGCTAATTTATGGTCTGTGCGGACATGCTTCATCCAAATTTCTTCTGCTACCGCCCATTCAGCGAAACCTCTGTACTAATCTATAAGTCAGGGAGTGGGGTTAAGCCATTTAATCACTATGCAACGTTTAGCCAACAAGAGTCCCAGCACCATAAATTTGCGGCTTAAATGTTTCCCCCTACAGTTAGACAATAAACCCAGCAGTATCACCTTAGGAGTACGTTCCAATTTCCCCGCTGCAGCCCTCTCCAAGGCCACTATTATACTCTCCCAGTAGGAGTTCAGAGCCTTGCATTGCAATACCATGTGAAAAAAATCTGCAGAAGCCACATCGCAGCGTGGGCAGCGAGGGGATCACGCAGGGTATAAACGCTGAAGAATGGTCGGGCCAGGTATGTTTGATTATAGTTATATTGTATACGTTTAAACCTGGCTTTGTACTGCTGGTTTTAGCCCCTCCATACACACGTTTCCATTCTGCAGCCAAAACCTCCTCTTCTAGCACCCCCCACTAATGCTGCGCCACTGGAGTAACACTCGGAGCATCCTCCCTCAGTGCCTTATAAAGGCGTGAGACCAGTCTTTGCTCCCCCCTCAGGGACAATAATGCATCTAGGGTGGCAGAGGTCGGGGGTTCATCGGGAAACCCAGCCCACCGACCACATGCCGTTGCCGCCATCTTTGCATATTGTAGGAATTGACCTTCCCCCAACTGAAATGCATCCACCGTGCCTTGCTGGGGAATGAATTTCCCCCCAAGGTAGAGATCTCCCGCTACCTCACATCCCCATCCTTCCATTGCTTCATAGAGATGTCCCGAGCGACTCCCGCAAAAGCCTGCATATCCCACATGGGTATATACCTAGAGTAAAGGTAGCCACGCAATACAGAGGACACCATTCGGGCCCACACACTACAGACCTGCTTCAATATGTAGGGGGCACGTTCCTTTCAGCATACGGTTCCCCAGGAGTAGGGCAGAGCGGGCATGTGGTCCGCACCCATCTTGCTACAGTCTCTTCTCCCAGTTATCTTCAGGATCAAACCAGTGTACCTCGTGCTGCAGCTGAGAGGCAAAATAATAAAGTTTCATATGTGGCAGTTCAATGCCTCTGTGTTCCCATATTTGTCATAGCATATTCATTCCCATCCTTTTCCTCATACTTGTCCACAGCAATTCCAAAATTAGACTATCTATTCGTGCAAAGTGCAGTCTAGGCACCTCGTATAGCGTATTCTGCAAGCCATATAAGCAACATGGCAGGATGACCATCTTAGTAATGGCTGCTCTGTCCATCAGGGAAAGCGGTAGCTCCTTCCAGAATCTGACTGAGGTCTTCAGGCCCTCTAATACTCTGCCATGGTTGAGGTCATAGTATTCATCAGACGTATGCGCCAATCGTATCCCAAGGTATCGAAGGCCCCCAGCTCCCCACAGTAATCAAGCCATCGCGAGAGCAACGGTTCGGTCCACAGCCAGAACGCCCATTGGGGACAGGTAGGATTTACGAAGAATTACACGGAGTCCAGAGCACTCCCCAAATTCTCCCAATGACTTGAGAAGTACAGGAATCAATGATTCCGGTTGTCACACGTAGACAAGCACATTATCTGCATAGAGGGAAACTACATGTAGTAGTTTCCTGTAGGAAACTACTAACGTGTAGGCCCCAGGGGTTCAGTAGGTCCTGCAGATGCTCCACCAGTGGCTCCATAGCCATAGCAAACAGGAGTGAGGACATCAGGCAGCCCTGCCGCGTCCCTCTCCTCAACTGGACACTCCCTGAGACCACTACCCCAGTCCGCACGTGAGCAACCGGTCTCCGGTACAAGAGTTGGAACCAGGCAATATACTTCGGGCCGAACCCCCTCATGGCCATAACCTGCCAAAGATACCCCTAGGCCAGAGTCAAAAGCCTGCTCAATATCTAGGAGAGCAAACGCTACCGGCTCGTGCCACCGTAAAAACGTGTGATATATGTGGGTAAGGCAACAAATATTAAACATAGTGCTGCAATGAGGTATAAAGCCATATTGATCCTCGTGGATAAGGGAGGCCAAATGAGGGAGCAGACACACTACCAGAATGCTGCTTAGTATTTTAAAATCTACATTAAAAAGCGACAATGGTCTATATGCAGCAGGGTCCGTTGGATCCCTGTCTGGTTTGGGGATAAAGGTCACCCAAGCCTCCCTCATTGAGTCTGGTAGTCTACCACGGGCTGATGCCTCCTGATATACCACCAATAGATTCTCAGCAAGTATATCAACATATTTTTGGTAGAACTCTGCCGGAAGGCCATCAGAGCCAGGCGTTTTGGATGTTTTTATCTGTTTTATTGCCTCCTGTATTTCTTCCCGGTCAATGGGGGCCTCCAACAGGGCCTTGGCATCCCACGTCAGCCATGGGAGTATGACTTCATTTAGGAAGGTCATCCCCACCTCCAGTGGTCCATCCCCAGGCAGAGCATAAAGTCTGTCCAAGTGGTTTCGGAACACCGTATTTATTGCTACCTGCATACATACTCTTCTGCCTGCTCCGTCCACTAGTGTGGTAACCGGTGTATGGTCAGCATGATGTTTAAGCAGACGTGGCAAGAGTACGCCTGATTTGTCGCCTTCCGCATGTAGGCGCTGTATACCTTATGGACATATCTTTCCAGATGCCGCCAATCCTCTAGTAGCACCCTCCTAGCTTGCCGCCAGTCTTCCATTTTCTGCGGCTGCGTCGGAAGGCATTTCTCCAAGTCCCAGAGCCTGTCCTCATGGTCCTGTACGTCTTTTTCAAGTTGACGTCTAACTCCATTAGTTGTCTGCACGCAAAGGCCCCTGATCACAACCGTCATCGTTCCCAGTCACAACCCCTAGTCATGGACGTTCCCCAATTTGCTTCAAAGTATTGCACCAGTCCGTCTCAGACTGCCTTAGACACGTCGGAACAGCGGGTCGTTTATAACCTTTATTCAAATGTATTAGGAGAGGCAAATGATCCGATATGTAGCGGGACAAATATGCAATAGATTGTATCTGCTGGGATAGGGTCTCGGATACTAAACAATAGTCCAGTCTGCTATAAGTGTTTGCCGCCGGGGTATAACAGGAGACTCCCTAATAGTAGGGTTCCTACGGTGCCAGATGTCCTGCAACTGCAGTTCTTGCATAGTATCTAACAACTGTCTAGTGAGGTGGGGTTTTGTGCGTTGTCGCGGAGGATCTCTGTCCAGCTAACCGTCCAGGGCACAGTTGCAGTCTCCTGCTAATATAATCTCTGCCACTAGATATGGGGAGGCAGCCCATGCTACTTCACCAAAGTAGGTTCCACTATCTACATTTTGGCGTACACATTTATCAAGCATAAATCCTGACCATCTAGGGTCCCAAACAATACCACATATCTCCCCTCTAGATCCAATACATGACCTGTGTGTTAGAATGGGACCCCAGGGGCAGTCCAGATTAATGCCCCCTCGCAAAACCAGAATAGGAGGTCACGTATAACTGGCCCCTCCATTGTTTCCGGAGACTAGGGATACAGCTTCCCCGGGTATGCCTGTGGTTCTCTTGCACTGATAGCATTTTGCACATTCTTCTATAAAGAAGTTAATTTCAGTAGTGACAGGGCTAATACTTTAAGTAGACATTGTTTCCCCATTCTTTATCCCATTCTTTATCACTTTTAAATTTATTTTTAGCCACCCATGTGTGTTTTTTTTTTTTAGGTTATGACACTTTTTTTCTCCAAATCAGTGCAATGTGCTTTGACGTCAATACATCAATCTTGCAGGTTAGTCACTAGCATATTCTTCCAGTATCTTCAGTTAGGCTTGCATTGACAAATTAGAAGCCACAACATGCTATTATATTAGGGAATAATTTGAAACAACCAGCATTAATTATAATGAGCTCAGGTGAACGTGTAACTAAAATAAAACATATATGTTTGATCATGATCATGATGTTCTTTTACCACTGCTTTCTCCATTTGAAATTGCAGTGGGACTTCTTGATGGAATTCCTCTGACCAATTGCATATTACTAATTACTGGTATTCGTGACCAAGACCAACCCCTATTTGTGTAAACCAGCTCCTTCAAATATCTCTCCTCCTTCATTCCAGGTAATCTATTTAAGGAAGTCCACCTCCCACTCTTGTGTATCGGGTACTGGTCCCCCTTCCTGGTGTTCAAATCTCACTGGCATTTATAGGATCGTTTTTCTCCCAGAGTTATAGCAGGATCCCTTCACATCTATAGGTGTGTTCTTGTCTGCACAGAGCTTTGCAGTTTTCCTTACGCATTGTGTCCATTTTAGTCTCAACCCAACCAAACCCAATTCTGCATACTCTCACCTCCTGGAGTTATTTCATATTAAGGATGCAAGTAAGGGTTCTGGTTCCTGATTGTACCTTAGAGGTAGCTTTTATGGTAATTTAATGGAGCAGTGGAGCACCCTGGGAAGCATGACCATTTTAGTGAGGGCTAATGTGGAAAGGGAAGACAGGAAGACGTGGTTGGCAATCCAAAGTGAAAAGTTTATTGCAGAATGGAAAAACTCCAGCCACCGAATAGCAGCCCACAGGGATCTCTTCCAACTGCTTACACAGCTTCCCCTTCAAACCACATTCCAACATTCTGCCAGAACATACCACAATAGAGGAACTGACGGAGATAAACAATAGAGCCCATAATAAATTTACATTGATATTACAGGTGCCCTACACATTGTGCTCAGAGATAGCTTTGTCAGCATTTTTCATGAGGGTTTAAATTGCTGTACCATTGTTGGCCTCTATGATGTCTTTAGGTTATGAAATATCTGGGTACCCATATATTTGAAGGAGCTCGGTTCCCATTTCAACTGCTGTCCTTGCTGCACAACTGGGTTATCCAAGTTGATCGGTCTAATTGCGTACACGCACGTCTTTGCCCATTTGATTTTAAGACCAGATATCCACCCAAATTACTCAGTCATGCAATGGAGTCCACTGTCCCCCTCTCCAGAATATATCAGGACATCATCTGCATATAATGATTTTGTGGTCTGTCCCGCTACATTAATCCCTAATTAGTTGCCCTCCATGCGAAACCAGATCCATCCCCAAAGCAAACAATAGTGATGATAGGGGGCAGCCCTGTCTTGTACCTCTTTAAATCCTGATGGAGTCTGCGATTATTTCCCCTATCTTTATAATGGGTATTGGGTCTGTATAAAGTATTTTTATCCATTTTACAAGCATGTCCCCTATTCCAATTTTTCCATAACTGCACATAGGTATGCCCAGCTCATTGTATCAAAAGCCATTTACCGGTCCACTGAGAGCACAACTGTTTTTGTGTGCGTCTCCAGGTTGGAACCTATTATATGTAAAAGACGTCTACCTAATAAAGAGATGTTTAAAAAAACAAAACAAAAAAAAACGCCTGATGTTAGCTGATAATTTATTTCAGGCACAAATCCACTCTGGTCTGAGTGTACGGGCCTGGTGACACCCCCAGGAGACAGGTAGCAATAATTTTACTAACACCTTTGTAATCGATATTTAACATCGATAGTGGCTTATATGCCCACTCTCCCTTTGTCTATAGTCCCGGTTTTGGTATAAGTAATGCCTACCTCATTGTGCCTGACAGTCTCCCCAGTTCATATATTTTATCATATGATGTCAATAATTTTGGGGACAGCTTGTCCAGGTAAGTCTTGTATAAATCGGCAGGTAACATGTCCGATCCCAGGGACTTTCCAGGTGCAAATTTGGTTATTGTGGCTCTCACGTTTGTAGCACAGTAGGGTCATTAACGTCATTCTACTGTTCGAATGTAAGGATATTAAGCTGGAAGACATCGAAGTACTCTGTAATTACCTTTAAAGTGCGAGTTTGGTGTTTTGAGTACAGTGCAGTGTAATATTCATGGAGTAGCTTGTTAATGTCATGTTGTGAACATATGAGCGGCCCATTCTTTTCCTTAATCTGAGTGATTGGGGTACCCCTTTGGTGGTGCCTGATGAGCCAAGCTGCCTTCATTGATCCCTCCTGTGTGCCTGGTCACCCTGTGTTTTTTGTAGTTGTGGCATTTTATTTGACCACTTAAGTTAAGGTGCAGTTGCCTCACCTGTCAGCCTCCATTAGTCTTGACTAACTCATCATCGAGACTCACTGATCTAAGGTCTGCAGCTGTTCCACAGTGTTTGCCATGGTCTTTCTAATCCCATTGGTTGTCCTAATACATGCACTACCTTGAAGGCCTCCCATTCATTAGTTGAAACTTCTGCTGTTCCTTCGTTCTCTTCAAAGTACCTCTCTATTTCCTTGCCTATGTTCCTAAAACCGGGGTCATCTAGGTAAGTTAGCTGCAGTCGCTGCGTTGGGATTACAGCTTTGTTGTGCCTCCGTGCAAGGTGTACGAGCAACGGATTATGATCTGAATATGATCTGCTGAGATAGCATAAAACATCTGGGGGAGCATGGATTTGCTATATATCTTTTATAATCTAACATGTAGGTCATGGGTAGGCGAGTAAAATGAGTACTCAGCTGAGTCAGGCTGAGCATTTCTCCAAACATCTATCATTGCCCAGTGTGCTCTCCAAGTTGCCAAAGCCTTAGCTATCCTCGTTGTGGACATGGCCAATGATGAATGTGCCCTATTCTTAATGACACCTCCCTCCATTAAAATTGCCTTTCGGTATCATATGAGAACCTGCAAATCAGGCGAATTTAGCAGTGAGGTATCATAGAATTTTCTCTGGCCAACAGTGGGGGCGCAGATGGTACCCAGCAAGTACTCTACCCCATCCAGCCCAATCAATAATCGGACATATCGTCCCTCTGCGTCTATGATCTGCTTCAAGAACTTGAAGGGGATTCCAGATTTTCAATATACATTTGGCAAATGTTGAGTATGCAGTGCAAAAGAATTATCTCCCTCTACTATTTTTCAAGTTTAATGATCTTAGTAGATATTAGGTGGGTCTCTTGGTGTAGCGTTATGTTTGCTCCTCTGCTTCACAAACATGTATGGATGTTATATCTTTTTAGAGACCCTATTTAGAAATTAGACATTCCAAGTTAATATTTTATATCTATTTCACTTGCCTGCTAGTGTAGGATTGTTCATTGCCATTGGGCATTACATTACTGCTGTAGCAGAGTGGGTCTGCCCTTAGTGTTGTGTCTCCTAACGGCTCCCCTGCACCTAATCCTCCATGATGGACTTCCTTTGTTACATAATGTGTGCTTGGTCATACCCATCCTACGAAAACTATAAATATGAACTATCTACTGAACTCCCATACCTAGGACAGGGCCCGAACCAGACCTCTCCAAAAATTGTGATGGAATATCTAATTATATCATGCAATCACCTCACTGATCTACTGAGGTAATTTATGTTTACTTGGTGTGCTGCTCTCTGTTGTTTCGCTTGTAGCAGCCCCTGTCTCTCTTCCCCCCATTTGCATATTGTGCCTGCATGCAAACCTCTGTGGCCTGTTGAGTGCCTGTCACAAGACAGAGATAACATAAATATACCAGTTGATCCTCTGCTCTAGTGGTTACCATTGGCCCTCCGTATCAGACTTTGCCATTGCTTCCGAGTCTTACTCTGAGCTGGGCTGGTCCCTTTTTGTTACCACTTCTGTTTTGGTCCGTCAGGGCAGGCACTTGGCTGCTAATGTTACACAGTCTTCCCATTCATTTTTGTTTTGCTGGACCATATGTCGGACCTTTTTATTAATCAGTGAATCCTTATACTTGCTACGTTTTTGACTAGAGGTGGGCTTATTGGTGTGTTTTCCAAGCCAGTCCCATGCATCTATGGCCCCATTGAAGAACAGAGTCTTATTGTCTGTGGTTATTTTGAGTGTTGCTGGGAACAGCAGAGTGTATATATAACCCCATCATCCTGGAACAGCTGTTTGCCCTCCAGGAAAGACAGCGTCTGCTTTTGAACTGCCAGGATATTGTCCAAAAACAGCATGACTTTAGCATCTTCCACTATAAAGTGGCCCGGCCTTCTTTGCTGTCTGAAGGATTATACCTTGGTCTTTGCAGTATAGAACACACATTACCACAGGTGTAGGTGGGGTACTCGAGGGACAGGATGGAACTCTGTGAGCTGGCTAATCACAAACATATTGGAGAGGCCTTCGGAAGCGATTTTGTTCCATAGCCAGTTCTACATATACATGGCCATGTTGGTGGCTTCTTTCTGTTCTGGGAGTCCCATCACTCTGATGTTATTGCAGCAGGACCTCCCTTCCAAATCCTCAGTTATCGTCTCTAGGAACCAGACTCTGGCCCTCATTCTGACCTTGGCGGGCGGCGGAGGCCGCCCTCCAAAGTCCCGCCGTCAGATTACCGTTCCGCGGTCGAAAGACCGCGGCGGTAATTCTGACTTTCCCGCTGGGCTGGCGGGCGGTCGCCTTCAGACCGCCCGCCAGCCCAGCGGGAAAGAGGCTTCCACTATGAAGCCGGCTCGGAATCGAGCCGGCGGAGTGGAAGCTGTGCGACGGGTGCAGTTGCACCCGTCGCGTATTTCACTGTCTGCGCAGCAGACAGTGAAATACATGTAGGGGCCCTCTTACGGGGGCCCCTGCAATGCCCATGCCAGTGGCATGGGCACTGCAGGGGCCCCCAGGGGCCCCGCGACCCCCCCTACCGCCATCCGGATCCCGGCGGTCGGACCGCCGGGATCTGGATGGCGGTAGGGGGGGTCAGAATCCCCGCGGCGGTGCAGCAAGCTGCGCCGCCGTGGAGGATTCTATGGGGCGGCGGTACACTGGCGGGAGCCCGCCAGTGGTGCCGGTCCGACCGCGGCTTTACCGCCGCGGTCGGAATCCCCATTGGAGCACCGCCGGCCTGTCGGCGGTGCTCCCGCGGTCCTCCGCCCTGGCGGTCAAAGACCGCCAGGGTCAGAATGACCACCTCTGTCTGTAAGGTCTTGTATTATATGTTGGAGATAGGCGATTTCTGAAGTTAGTTCTTCTAGTCCTCATTTGGTCTGTATTACCCTCTCCACAGTTTCCTTTGATTGTCCCGAGTAGTCTTACATTCATTTTAACTGCATCAATCATTTGTTCCAGTATTTCCCTAGGCTGAATATTTTGTCCGGCTTCACCTCCATCTCTGAGTTATCCTGTGTATGACTCTATGGCTTTTGCTCCATCTTCTCGTCCATTTGTCCCCCTTCCTCAGTGGCTTTCCTGCCTTCTAATCTGTCTGATGCTTTTGCTGCTTTTAATTGGCCCATTCTGCAACAGCAGGGCCCTTAGTTAACATTTGGTGCCCTGTTGTTAATTTCAGGGTGTAATGCATTGATCCTTATCTGCCTTCGTCTAAGATCAAGTGAGGAGTAATGCATCAAGACGTTTTGGGGGCGCACAGTATACCGTTCTCGTTTGCACCAGGGAAGAAATTCTATTTAGTTTGAGATATTCGATCAGAGGTCAAGCTTTGGGGCTGCATTCCCAGGGAGGTGTAAATGCCTCAATAAGTACCTTTTAGGTGCTGAATGTAAAATAAGGCACTCAAATTAAAAATAAATACAAGTTAAACTAATGGTGGGAAATGTACACTTTTACTTGAAACCTCAGTTGGTTAATCCCATCCCTGCAGAAGTCTGTATGTGAAACCAGAGAAGCACAGACATGAATCCTAGTTGGAGCAGTGGGGAATAAAGTATTGTACTGTTACAGTGCTGTGAGGTCACAGCCATTGACAGAAAGCACTGTTAGCAGCTTTATTTTATAACAGTATCATGCACAATATGTTAAGCTGCCACAAAAAAATTTAGTGTTTGAAATGAAACAAGTGCTTTCAAAATATTCATTTTAGCGATTAGCACTCTGATTATGTAGTGCAGGTATTTTTGTAAGTGTCTTCATTACGGTTGCCACAAAATGATGTAGTGCTTGAGCTAAAACAAGTGCTTTCAAAATTAGTAATCAGACTGTACATAGTGCAAACATTTTTTAAGTGTCTCCATTACTCTAGAACTCAGCTGAAAACACACTTACATTACCTCTTAAAAATAATACATTTTTGTCACCATTAAGCTTTAAGTGACTCCATCAACTAAAGGCTGGTAAGAAGGTCGGTTTCTTCTTTACCTCTCTTCCACCCCGACCTTTCTGTTTCAGGAGGCTGCTCCCCAGTGTCCGCATTGTGTTCAGGGACAACTGTTTTTGTAGAAGGTGAGTCTAGGGGACGGCATGGAGGGGGGTAACGGGGCTGCATTCAGATGCAGAGCCTTAATCCTCTAGAACCTTGGGGCCTCAGTGAAATAGCCCAGGAGAAAGAGGAAAGGAGCGAGAGCCATGGATAGTGCCATAGATATGGCTCAGAATAAGGGCACATTATTGGAGCTTATTTTTTGTTTGCAAATAGACAGAGACAGCTTCCTCAGAGACATTTCCCCAAGGAAGGGGATACATTGGGGGCTGTTTTTCCTTAAAGGGCAATCACTACTATTAGGGCAGCAGATATAGGGGGCAAGGATGTAAGTGGCCACTGCACCCACTTATAGTTGCCGCACAGCGCCCATTGTCCTTGCTAACATTAGAGCCCAAGTAACTCTTGCTGTTTTTTCTTTAATACAAAGGGACATTAAGTATCATTGATGCTGCAAGTACAGTGGCACCATGCCCAGGTGGTATCAGGAGCCAACTTAAGCCCATAAAAGGCTTTTTGCTATCCTTCCTTGCTCGCATTAGTGCCCGGTGTACACTTAACTATGCCAGTAATGCTGTGGGCCTCGGAGTAATGGCTCAAGAGAGGGGAAAATTGAAACCGAGAAGACACCTTAGTTTGGCCTCATAGAGGTGGCAGGGAAGGGGTGAAAATGGCAGAGATGACTCCTTCTTACTCAGGGCCTCAACCTATCATTGGCACAGAATAATGAGGGACTCAAAACTATTTAATAATTGTGAGCAGTATTTTGGGTCAGTTACTGCTTTGGGTCAATGCATTTGCGGTTTTTAAGTCTCAGATTTAGTGAGGCTTATGCAGGACAGAAAAAGTACCCATGAAATGATCTGCACTCAGCCGGGTCTCTACCACTCTCCCAATCCTTACCATAAAGTTTTGAGGGGGTTAGGGCTGAACTAAAATACTTTTGCTTATGGACCTCAAAGCAAAATGTTTGAAGACCTTTGTCCTAGGGGCTTTTGCAAGATTCTCTGATTGTAATGATCTGGCGAGACTCCACTTATCTTATATTCACATTAGTCCCAAGAAGGGCCCTTTTAATCTCACCAGGCAACACTAGACACATCTGCCAATGCCAGAGGCACTTCATCAGTGTTGTGTATTAATTCGAGGATGATGAGTTTCAGTAGACAATAAATCTAGCATTTATTGTTTAGTAACCTGGTATGCCTAGTGGTAAGTTCTGCTGGTGCTCACTTTGGGTGCCCATCCCCTCACAATACTACAGGTTGTGCTTAAAAGTCCCTTCTCTGAGATGGAGGATTAGTCCTCACCAAGCTCATCTAGGCATGTCTGCCATGTTTGGCTGCCATGTCATGCCCCCTCCCTTGTGAAAAGGTTTACCTAGCATTCCAGTGTGTTTAAACTACATTGTCACATTACAGCTATTCTAAACCTGTGGTACCTTTACTTTTCATCAATAAGACTCTAATTTCCCTTTTATGTGCATTAAAACTAAAAACGGCTTCTACATTTGTTCTAAGCACACCTGCCTCCTGGTAATCACCCTGTCCAGCAACACCTAAAAGTCTAAATTTCTTACTGTCCACACATGCACATATGGAACTTTTTACAATACAATTTTATATCTCTTGGTTATTTTCCTTATACATATATACAATTTCTATGTAGTTTTGTGTATATATATATATGTATATATATTACTTCACTCCTACTGTGGAAAGAAAGGAAAATAAACTTCAACTTCCTTCAATGTGCTACTCTACCTTATCCTATACCTCTTTAAATATATCCTCTATCTCCCACTCTCTCGCCCATCTCAAACCCCATTCAAGCACTATGATTTCCCTAAGGCCTTTTCTTGACTCTTCCCTTTGTTATTCCTCCTTTACTCATGCCAAACGATTTTTACTACTCTAAATTTTTACATGATCTCCAAAATAACACTTCCTAGACTATTCTCTCCTGCACCCCCCCCCCTTTTACTCACCCCAAACCTCATTGCACTACTATGATCTCCCCAATAGCCCCTAAAGGGAATATTATTCCTTCTTCTATCCCTTGTTTGACTCTTCCCAAACCTCAGCTACTAATACGATCTCCCAAATAACACTATCTAGAATCTTCCCTCCTTTATCCTTTTCAATGAAAATAACACTCACATGTCCACTCCTCAAAATAACAACTTGTATGTCCCTATACTAATTCATCTCTAATTCTTTGGTATCCGGAGTAGCGTGCTGTTCGCCGATAAATGCTTCAACGCCTCCTCAAGGGTAGTAAAGTCTATATAAATACAATTACAATACTGTTTTGTTAAAATTATGTACAATGGCTGTGTTTTTGACAACATGTGTTTTGCCTGTTTGTCCAAAAGGCCTGGGCTTTTCCAGGGTTGTGAACTAATTAAAGAAAACGTTTAGGGACTTCTCAATTAAATTAATTGATACAGAATGCACATAAAAGGTAAATGTCTTGTGCCCATAGTGTGCTGTGCTCATCTCTGAAACAAATGTTGTCTAGCACACATCTGTGTCTTTAGAATATCAAACATCCCATACAGCATTTTAGCATAATATTTTGTCATGAAATTGGATCATTTCAAAATTATTATGTGCTCTTATCCTAATATTTATTCTGTGGAACACAGTGTTTCATGAATTGATAGCTCAGGTCTATTGACTCAGTTAAATAAATAAGGCCATTTGAAATAAAGAAATATTTAGGCTATAAGTAAGCAAAATAATTACATGAGGGCAATAACCATTGTAAATATCTGTATTTGCTCCGCAAACTTCAGTGAAATAAACATGGACCTGTTGCTGTCTGTGTCAGCCTTACTCAGAGTAGTCTGTGCAACTAGCGCAATATTAGTCAATTGAAAGAAACTTTGGTAGCTCTCACTGTATCATACCCCGTGGTGGCTGGTCTACTATAGAGGCGTACAGATGGAGATTAACACTGTTCTACTTGTTATATTGGTGGTCAGACAGAGGGTGAATTACCTACAAATGTATCATGTTATGTCTGGATGAAGTGGTGGTATGAGCACCAGGATAAATCACTGTTCCATGTCTTGTTTGAGTAATCAGTGTATCTAAGCAATCAGTGTAGTCTAGTGCATGCTAAAGGAAGAGACACTTCCCATACATGTGCTGAGCAGAGGCATAAGAAAATGATTATGTAACCATGAAAAGGTTACAGTGGATGAGTGTAAAAGTTAAAGTTTCAACATTTGTACTTGTACTTGTAAAGCTCTTTGAAGAAATATCAAGTTAAATATAGACTTACAGAGAGGCAATATCACTGCAAACAATGGTAGATAGTTTAATATTGGATGTTGTAACAAGCCTTACTATAAAGAGGACAGAGAGGGGCATGCAAAGGGTCCTGCCTCTGTGTACACCCTTCCTGTATGATTGAATTAGGGTTATCATAACAGGATTGAATTACGGTTATCATGACAGGCCTTCATGCAGCAAGTACTAACTTTGTACTATTTAATTAAGGTACTAGAAGAAAGTAGATCTTGCCCATGACAATGTTAAAAGAAGTTGTACTCTGGTTTTGCCCAGTTGGTCTGCTTACTCTACAAGTGAGACAAATTCATGTTAACACAGTAAAGGCTTTGTCTTTTTTTGTGGGCAGGAGAGAGTCCTGTAAGTAGGCCATGTGCTTGCCAAACCTTAAACAATCAGTCTCTTTCTGATCTTGGGAAGGTGGAGTAGATCCTTCAAGTTCACCCTCTTGCAACATTATTTGAGCGTTTGCAGGCTTATCATAGATCATGTTTTGTATTATAGTGAAGAGTGTGATCAGGTCAAATTATTGTATGTTTAGATGAAAAGTAGGAGCAACAACAGGGAGGCATGCAATATTACCATTAACCTAGTCCTAGATTCTTTGAAAGTATGAGTATTGGAGCAGTAGTCTTTGAGGAATGATACTCATGTCTAATCTCCGGTCCTGTAGAGATTTAACTCTTTGTGAAAGACAATACTGGTGGTTGTCTGCATGGTAAATGGGTTCATTTTAAAAATAAGAACATCACTTGTGCTAATTACGTATTTTAAGTTTGTTCCTGACCATCACAGTTAGTCGAAAGGGTTGCCCTAGTCTACTCAGTAGGATGGAAAGATATACAGGTGTGGATGTATCAATAAACAGTTGGTTATGGGAAAGAGCTAAATAATTGCACAAGGGTCTAATATGTCATGCGTGGTCTCCTCATGCCAAAAGTATGATGAAAAGTAACATTAAAAGGGCAGAAAAGTAACATTAAAAAGGCATGGCAGAAACATAAAAAGAACAGTCTCTCACTTGTGGTTTCTTAATACTCTGTCCTCTCCTCATCTTAGTGGAGGAATATGCTCACTTTCTGTAAATTTGATTTCTTGTGCGTCAGGATTTTCTCTGGTATAATGGTCAGTGAATAATTGTTCAGTATTTTACTTCGTAATTGACCTGCAGTCTTCTCATATGCAGAGCTGGACTGGTGGTAGCGGGCATCAGGCATTTTCCTGGAAGGGTGGGAGACGGTTTTGCAGTGGTGGGGGCCAGTTTTGTGACTGGGGGCCAGGTCTTCAGCGGTGCTGCAATATCATCCTCAAGTAACAAAACCAGCAGTGCTTCACAGTTGCCCTGCCACAGACCCTGCACCCCAAACCACCTCAGCAAGAAAGGGGAAATTCAAGTAGACCTAAGAAGATTCAAAATCAGTCTGCCTGCAGCCTTCTATATTGTTAAGAGATTGAGTAAGATATGTATGGATCAAATCTGTTTATTATTATTTTCAATTATAAACATCACATATGCAGTGCATCAAAATAGTAAAGTTGCCGTGGAATGAGGCATGCTCCATGTATAATGACAATAAACATAAACAAAACTTTAACATTGTTTCCCTGCTACTGGCACGACAAACAGCCTTCACTCGATCCCAAGCCTTGTTCCGATGTAACCCTGGTCCCCCATACAAATCTCTACTGCTCACACACTCCCTTCCGCTCAATTCAACTCCAACACCCTTAGGTAGGCCGGACATGTCAATTCTGTGAACTCCGTGGACAGTATTTGTAAGAAAAGTAGCCAGAGCTCCTTAAACTCGCCACTGCACCGCTGTGAAGCCAAAGTGAGCTTTTCCATAACGAGAATGAACCAAAGCT
Source organism: Pleurodeles waltl (assembly GCF_031143425.1). Taxonomy (NCBI): domain Eukaryota; kingdom Metazoa; phylum Chordata; class Amphibia; order Caudata; family Salamandridae; genus Pleurodeles; species Pleurodeles waltl. The sequence goes on along the minus strand of NC_090440.1, from coordinate 1,979,277,371 downwards.
TATGAAGCCATGATATTACTGTCGGGATCTTGTCAGTCCCCCACACGGCCAACAGCAGCTGCAGTGCCGCGTTCAAGGCCAAGGCCATCTGCCGTCCCTTCAGTGATCTCAGGGGGAAAGTAAGCGGGTTAGGCAGGCCCAGCGAAGTATACGCAGGAAATCTGGGGATCTGAGTGTCAAACGCCGCATCAATAGTGTCCATAATATTCTCCCAATACCGATGAAGCTTAGGGCAATGCCATAGTAAATGCAGAAGCAACCCTCCGCCCCCGCAGCCCCTCCAACAAAGGCAAGACTTAGTGGGATCCCAAGCATGAATCCTTACTGGGTGTAGTACCAGTAGGAGGCCACCTTATAGGCTGTCTCTGTGCCTGCCGCATTGTAGGCCATGTGATGAGTCCTGTAAAAAATGCCCTCCCATTCCTCACCAGAGAGCTCTCTCTCCAGTTCCCTCTCCCACCTCAGCTGGCCCTTAGTTTTAGGCGAACGGGCTTTCCCCCTTAGGAGACCGTAGAGCTCCGAAATCACCTGCTTATCGTCCTTTTTCACTAAGATCCATTTTTCGAACGGTGTTAATGGCCTGTCTATTAATGCTCTATTGGCTGGCAACATGGCCCAATGCCGTATTTGGTAATACATCATCCTAACCGCCTCCGTAAAGCCATATGCCTCCTTCATCTGGTCAAAGGAGATCACCCCCTGCTCATCGAAAAGGTATCCAACCCTTTTGCAGCCCCCTTCATACCAACGGCGTAGTGCCTCCCGTTGCAGGCCCGGGCCAAAATCTGGGTTTGCCCCTAAGGGAGACATTGGGGACGAGAATGTCGTCAGGCCCAGTCTGCTGGCTACCACATCCCATACCCTCATCGACACTTCCGTGACCGGGTATGCATACAAACCCCATGCTCTATGACGGCGCCGGAGCTAGGGCTCCTTCCATATATGGGAACCCGCCACCGCTTGGTCCATGAAACACCAATGTTTCTCGCAAGACGGGCGCCTCCATTCTAGTAAAAAACGCAATTGTGCTGCCTGAAAGTATCGTAGAAGGCAGGGGACCGCCAATCCTCCCTCCTGCTTAGGGCGATACAAGACCCGACGTGGTAACCGTGTCGCCTTTCCCTCCCAAATAAATTTTAGGACCGCTGTTTGGAGGGTTGCAATTGTCCGTGGTGGGAGCGCCACCGGAAATGCCTGAAACACGTACAGAACGCGTGGTAGGATGGACATCTTCACCGCCGCCACCCTGCCCAGCCAAGACAGTTTAAGTCTCCCCCAGGTCTCTAGGTCGCGCTGCAACTCCCTAGTCAGTTTCGTGTAATTCAACGTTGCCGTACGAGCAACAGTGGGCCCTAAGTCCATCCCCAAGTACAGGAGTTTTAAGGAAGACCATATAAAGTGGAATCGGGCCTTCAGATCTCTTTCATGCTCGACACTTGTAAACCTGCTTATGGCCTGCGACTTTGACATATTCATCTGGAATCCTGAGACCCGTCCAAATTAATCTAATATTTCCATTAGTACGAGCAGTGAGGTCCCGGGCTCCGCCAGGGTAAGAATCACATCATCCGTGTACAATGAAATGATGTGCTCATCTCCCCCAAACTTCACCCCCATGATCTGAGGGTTATTACGAAGCCACTGTGCCACGGGCTCCATATAGAGCGCAAACAAGAGAGGCGACAGCGGGCACCCCTGCCGGGTCCCTCTTTGTATTGAGAACGGCAACAAGAGCGTCCCGTTGACCCGGACCGCCGCCCGAGGCGCCTGATAGATGCAACGGATCCATGCCATGAAACCCGGGCCCAATCCGAATCGTGCAAGCACCCTGAACAGGAATGGCAAATGGACCCTATCGAACGCCTTTTCGGCATCAATAGAGAGAAAGAGCGCCTCCCTGTGTGAGCGATCGGTTTTATCCAATAGATGAAGCAGTCTCTTAGTGTTATCACTACACTGCCTATGCAGAATAAATCCTGCTTGGTCGGGATCTACAAGGCCCGGCATATAGTAATTGAGCCGGCGTGCCAGTATGCCCGTGAACAATTTGACATCGATATTCAAGAGGGAAATCGGCCTGTAGAAGGCGCATTCCTCTGGATCCTTCCCCGGTTTCGGAATAACCACAATAGTGGCACCCCGCATACTGGCTGTGAGAGCCCCCGTCTGTCGAAAGGAATTGAAGAGTCGAACTAAGATCGGTACAAGTTCCACACAGAGGGTCTTGTAAAAAAGTGCAGAAAAACCATCAGGGCCAGTTGACTTCCCGACCTGCAAACGTGAAATTGCTGATATGACCTCTTCCGCCCTTATAGGGCGGAAGAGGTCGCCTCTCTCTCAGTCAAAGAAGTAGTTGCTACACCCTCTAGGAAGGCCTCCGGAGATGCATTACCGGGATCCTCAGCCCCGTATAGTCCCCAGTAGAATTCCGCAAACGCCTCCGCAATTTGGTCGCTCGTGCGCGCTTGAGTAAGATATTTAAGCGGGATATCATGATGCAGAAAATGTCCATAGTCCACCATAGACATAACAAGTGAATGGGTTGTAACTTTCATTGCACCGAGAGAAAGGAAGAACTTTTAATAAGCATTTTTAATATATGAAAACAAGAGGTAACATTTGCCTCACCTACATAGCGATTGAGTCACATCCGTAAATCTATCAATAGATATCTGTCTACCACGACCCCAAGATTCTTAACTGATTAGACCAAGGAGGGTATAGGGCAGAAGAAGGAGAGCTATCAGTCATTTGTCAAAGGATGAATGAATTCGCCCAAAAAGGAGCAACTGCATTGTTTCTGAATTCAGTCACAAACAGCTTGGAAAAACACAGCTGGAGACTGCAGATAAGCATTCTTGGAATTAAATTTTGATGGCCCAAGAATTTTTAGAAATAGGGACAATTTGCGTGTCATCAGCACAAGTGAAGATATCAAAACTGAACAAGCAAACTAGATCGGAATTGGGTATAATATAGGTACATATAAATATTAAATAAAGTAGAACTCGGGGATGATTCCGCAGAGACTCCATTGTGAGGCAGTAAAATTCGAATCATAGAGAGGCTGTGGGCATGGTCAATGTTAAATCGGGAACTATGGTGGGTTGAAGCCACATTAGAGAGAGAAATAGGGTGTTTTCAATATAATTTGTCGGTTTGGTTGAACTATATCCGCTTCTGTTTCAAGCATTCACCTGCATTGTTTACGTTTTGTTGAAAGAATGTGAAAGGTTATTATACCTATAATATTATGAATATTGCTAAATTTGGATATTAAAATATTGATCAGGGGGCTGAATCCTGCTTCTTTGTAAAATTCTGTTGCCTGTTTTCTAAAAAGTTGGGAACACAGTGTGACTTTTTTCACCTAAACACTGTTGTCCAGAAATTGAGACTGTGTTTTTACGTGTTGATATGCATTGCAAGAGCTATGTTACCGGTGTAGTTCTTTATCAGGTTTAAATATTTACACTGTGACACGTCACCATGGCAAATAATCTAGATGTATTTGCCCCAGTCATTGTCTCCTTTTAGACTGGTTAGTGTTGACCACTTCCAGATCAAGTTCTCTCATTGCCGTTTGTGGGAGTTGTCTTGTATTATTACTAGGTACTGGTGATCTGTTGACAAAGAAATTATTTGAGTTGTAATTTACTGGTGAACTTGAAAATGTCTACTTTATTTGTGACACTGTCTCATTCGGTAATTGGCCAAGAGCAGAGGCACATCTGCTCCTGTGGGGTTGTGGTAAGTAGATAAGGTCATAAGTATGGATTCAGTTGCTTACTTTGTGTTGCTTCTTGTTCCCAGTGTGTGGCTCAGTTGGTCGCCCTAATGGTTCGACAGTTATTTTTGGGACTTCCCTCTCCCTGTTTTGTGGGGGGTTGTAGTTGCATAGGTAGTTGCCATTCCTGTACGGGCGAAAGAACTCTAAAAAAAGACATGGATTGAGTTGTCGTTGATAGTGCGGTAAAACGATTGAATGTTGAAAATGAATCTATGACAGGCTGCTAGATTTGAGCATCGAGTGGCCTTCAAAGCAGGCCAAACATCAGAATTTAGTCGATCACAAGAGTTTTGAACATTATGTTAGGGCAATACCCAATATCAACGTATAATCAAGATGCCAGGGTATGAATCCAAATGTGTAAATATTTTGGTTGTTTTAGCGGGGTCCTTATTTTTTCGGAAACAGGAATGGAGGCATAGATCCGTGATGTACTTGGCATCAAACCACCGGCCTAAATAGGTAAACTTGAATTTCAACACACGTTTCAAGGTGTAGCGTAGACCACTTCCTCACTAATACCATTAGCTAATATCAGTGTTTGCCTCAAAAAACATGGATACATAAGTTCCATATTTGTTGTAAATCGTTTTTGCAGCCGTGGTTCCCAGTAGCTTATTGGGGCAGCAAGTTTATTAAATAAAGTCTGAAATATGTTGTTTTTATTTGAGAATGAGTGTCACTGCTAAGGGGGTGGGAGTGTTTAAAGTGCCTTGTTTGATGAAAGCAGTTCGGAAAAAACGTAGGGGTATTGGAAGGAAATGGAAGTCTCACCGAAACAAACAGATATTTAAGTTTGTTGATGATCGTCTTTGTGGTGTGTGTGCACCTTGCAGATTTCTCCAGTTCCTTGTTTATAATCGGTTATAGAAGGGAACATCAGGATTGAACATGGAATGAAAGATCTGTTTTTTTGTTTCAAATTTTGCTGTCTATTCCCTGTTTACCTGCTGTGGTGGATTTTGTAAGAGGCCATATACCCTCTTTACCAGTGCATTTGAAAGCAAAATCCCTGCGTATAGTTTAGTACCTGCTGCATAGATGAGACCTGGTAAGTAAACTGTAGGAGGTGCAAGTTTTGATGCCTCTTCCTTAAACTGTTTAACCCAAGGCAAGTAATTCCTTCTCCTGCGCCTTAATTTATGTGTGTGTTAGACTGGGGAATGCTAAAGCAGAGCTTATTCCCTCAATAATTTCAGTAATTAAAAACAAACATATACATTTGCTATGTGTAACATCACACACACATAATGACAAATCTGTTTTCTTAATTTCCAGATCCTTTTACACTGCCCTTGAAAGACAATAGCAGACTCTCAATGCTGATGCGTAGCTCGATGTGTGCATGTATCATACACTTTTACACAGGTTTTACATCGTGCTTAACTGCACAGAAGCAGCCACTGGGGTCTGTTGGTAGTGCTGTCACCCTGACCTCTGGCACAGTACTGATTTTGTTTAAAAATTAAAATTCATTATTTCTCTTTTTGTCAGGGTCTAACGATTCAGTCTAGCCAGGCGATCAGCAATGCCAGGAAACTGGGCTGGGCACTCACTGAAACTCCGGGCGGCATCATTGAAACTTTGGCACCAGGAGGGTATAAATTCTTACTGGAAAACAAGGAGCAGCCAAAGTCTGGTAAGATATGGATGCCAGTGGCTGGGGAGTAGACAAGGTAACGTCTAAATCAGTGGTTCTTAACCTTTTGTCATCTGTGGATCCCCACTTAATCATTACTGGAACCCAGGGACCCCCACTGAGTAATTACTAAAAGCTGGTGACCCTAGCATATGCATTTTAATTACTTGAACTGCAAACAATACATAAAAAAATACAGAAACAACCCTTTATCAAACAAATCAATAAATGCTGAAATATTTTATTTCATTCACAAATATAAAATGAATGGGGCGGTGTGTGCCTTTCTCAATTCAACTGAGGCCACTCATCATCCTTACTGTATTTTTTGATGCACTTGCACTGCTCCCATGAATAAATCTGAGGATACTACCTTAATTTTTAGCTTCCAGTTTCACTTTCCTTCACATTTACTGAATGTTTAAAAATGTTTAATTGTATATTTTGCTTCTTTAGCAACACTTTATTAATCTGCTAATATTTAATTTTCTAAGCAGTCGCGGTCCCTCCAAGTAGGTTTTGTGGACCCCCAGGGTTCCCCCGACCACAGGTTAAGAAGCACTGGTCTAAGTTGCTGCTAAATTATTTTTCAGTGGCTTAGTTTGGCCCAGCTGCCACTAGACTTCAGCCCTAAGCCTATCGTGGAAAAATTGTGATGACTGATTAGTTCCTGGTAGCTGGTGGAAGGTTAGGGCAGATGCTTAGTTGAAATATATGAAACACACATTTAAGGCACCTAATTGTAACGAGTACCACCACTGTGTGGACCAGGCCAGTGAAGACAAATATCCTCTACTCCCATCCCAGTTGCTGCAGCTAGAGATGAAAGCACCTTGTCTGTCTGTATGCAATTCATAAGGTCTCCAGACAAGTAGGGCCAGCATCATCCTCTCTTCTCTCAGACAGCCTGACAGTTGTGTTGTAGCTACTGTTTTGGAATTGTTTGAGAATTGTTTTCTTGGGGCACTCTTTCTACACTCAGTTATAGTGCCACCATATAAGCGTGCTTGAAGTGCTTTCTCTTAGACGTTATTTGGTTGACGTATTCCTGAGAAGTGTTTGATGGACTTATTCTGTTGTGCAATTGGATGGCATATTTTGTGACAAAACAAAATTACCCTATTCGCTTGCTTAGTTTTGACTATATTTTAGGGACCAGTATGAAAGTCAGACGCAGCCCATCCTTTAGGGCGGATGGGCCACGTCCCCCCCCCTCCGTCCCCCCCCCACACCTTTTGCCCCTCATGAAGAGTGTCTGTCAGGCTGAACAAAGGTCAGCCTGACAGACACTCTTCATGTACAGGTCAGGCAGCCAGGAGCAGACATGCGCGATTTGCGCAGACGCCTGGCTCCCTGAGCTGAACTTTGCTGGGCTGAGGAGGTCACAGCTCCTATGGGCGTGACCTCATTGGCTCAGCAAAGGTGCCTTGAGGCCCGCCCCTGGGTGACGAGGAAAGCGTCACCCATTGACTTCGTCCTGGGCGCTTCAGGTTTAAGCCATGAAGCGCCCATGGCGAATGTCAATCAGTGACACTTCGTCACAGAGTGGGGTGGGGTCAGCAGTCTCACTGACCCCATCCCACTCTGTGACGAGGCTGGGACTGCTGCCTGAGGGAAGGCAGCAGTTTCAACCCTCCTGGGACCTCTGAGGCTGAAGGGGGGGGGGTGCTTGTGTGTGTGTGTGCGTGCGCATGTTTGAATGTTATGAGTGTTGTTAATGGATGTGCGTGCGTGTGTGTGTGAAAGAATGAGTGTGTGTGTGTGTGCTTCCCGCCCGCCCCCCTCCCTCCTAGAGCTGCCGGCCGCCACTAATGAAAGTATATCCTCTGCCACTGTTTCATCAGATAATTAAATAGCAAGGGTTTGATCTGCATGTTTGCTGGCACTATATAATGGACATGTTCAATGGAACATAAATCATGGCACATTTCTGCCCATGCTATGTATATTGTGTGTCTGCTTATGGTGCTCTTTACCTTTGGTCCTTCTAGTGTAACACAATTTAGGCTATAGCACAAGTGCTACTTTATATGCCATTATACATCTGTAGTAGGAAATGGACACAAGTATGAATTATATTCGTTCTGGTATTGGTACCGATGCCATTTTTTTTTTTTTTAATCTGATTATGCACTCATTGGTCGATTGAATCTTATTTTTCTATCAATCTTGCTGATTTTTGGTGTCTCCTCTCTGCATCCGCCTGTATTCTCCCAACCTCCAAAATAAACTGAGAGTTCTGTGTCGTTCTCAGTTGTGAACATGTAACCAACTGACACCATGAATCCAGGATCTTCTATGCCATTAATATCTACAGACTCCCCATTGTTCATTTTCCAGATCCAGTTCAAAAAGTAACCCTGGCAGTGTCGGAGCTGCAGAAGTCTTTGAACTACTGGTGCGGTCTTTTGGGAATGAAAGTATATGATCACGATAAAGAGAAGAAAAGGGCTTTACTTGGATATGCTGATAATCAGGTTAGTTATATGGCATGTAATGAGGCTTTTATGTCTGTTAAAAATGCTATTGGCATTCTAGAGAAAAAAGTAAGGGGTTGTGATAGGTCTTAAAACCTGTTTGCCTGAATCTGCTGGTGACAGACACTGTGAAAAGTCAGATCTCTCACTTCTTTCTAAACTTCTAATGCTCTCATTCGATCTTCAAAAGTTTTTGAGGGGATTTCAAAATATTTTTTGTTTGATCTGTAAGAGCTGACCCTGGACTCTTCCTTCCACCAGAGAACACCAGGGTACAGCAGTGATTCTGGGGAAGAAAGAAGTAACAGGAGTGGAGAATATTTTTAAATCACATTTTCAAAAGACAATAACATGATTATAGAAGCTGTTTTAAATCTCGCAGAGGGACTTCCATTTTACTTGTTTTTGACCAATGCACAGTTTACAGTGAATGAAGTTAGAAAGAAATATAGTAGTTATTTTGGATATTTTGTAAATGTATTTCTAAGGCCCTGGTATCTGCCACTGCTGTAATCCCTTCCTCATGCAACACAGGCATTGCTGAGTGTAACCCGTTGTGGCAGGATGATTCTGACAGACAGAAGTAAATTCTGAGACATGATTTGAGGATGCAACAAGGAGGGGAACATAGAAGTCTGGAGGGAGAAGAGTGGGTCCCTGAAAATAGACTGGAGTTTTGATGAGGGCCTGCTCTCTTACACAGGGGCGAGGCACGGAACGCTGCAGAGTATAGTACAAGAGCTGAAAAACAAAAGAGGTACACATAGGTCTGTCCCTATGCTGTTACCCAGGAGACACTACAGTTATGTACTACTTTAAGGAAGGGGAGGGGTTGCAAGAAATTAGATTTCAAAAGTCAAAGTTGTAGTTGTTAGTTGTTCAGCATGGGCTGATCTATGTGAGATTTTGAGAGGCAACGTATCCTACAATGCAGCATCACACAGCACAGTTTAAGTTTCTTTCTCGCTCATTCCATCCTTTTGTTTCCATTTGCTTATAAAAGACTGTGTATTGCCTTAATTGATAGCTAACCAGCTCCCTTTGCTTAAATCCACTCCCTGCAGTCTGAAACATCTAAAGTAAAATGCATTCCTATGAATTATGAGACTAACCCTGTTCCTCCTCCACTTCTGTGTGAGTGGTTTCATTGGAATTTCGTAGGGAGCAGCAATCTGTAACCCTGCTCAGCCCATTGTTGGAACATTTAACTTAAGAAAATGGACAATGCTCTGCACCCCCTCCTTGGTTAATCTTGGGAAGAGCTTTGGCATTACCCAATATGTACTAACTACACAGTTAATGTCAATTTCATGAGTTGTTAGCAAGGTATTACACTCTTGTCACTTTCACCCTATGCTGAAATGCATCAGGGACAACCGCATCACTGAGTCTTTGCACACACTTCGGATTTAGCACTCTACAAACCTATCTGGATGAACCACTTTCGAAAAAGCAGAGATAATCCATGCTATTCAATTGTAATAGCAACCAAGTTACAAGTTGCGACTATCAGTTTTAAGGCAGTTGGTTCCTCCCCCCTTTGACTTCAAATGTATACATACCATCAGTCATTTACTGCCTTGCCTGATGGAAGAACCAACAACGATTGAGGCAAACTGATGGGTCATATCTTTGTGTCACCTCTCTGTGCCCCTTCTTTCCATGCCACCCCACTATGAGGGTTGTTTAATCTAGTAACTTGGATCTCCTATGTTTTGATTTGCTCCCAGTGTAAACTAGAGCTGCAGGACATTGGTACATCAGTGGATCATGGGACAGCTTTCGGAAGGATCGCAATCTCTTGTCCAAAAAATGAGGTAGGTCTTCCTGACTCCTTGATTCTCAGCATCATATGGATGCCATGTAACAATCAGGTACGGTCAAATCACTATCTTTTCCAGGTGAAGTTTGCTAGTGTGTTCTTAAATTATAATGCCCAAGACATCGTACTTTTAGACTATGTTAAAGCAATATCATCTGTGGCTGTCGTAATAGGGCCAGGTAAAACTTTACTAGTTTTTCAACTCCAAATAGGAGTTATGTAAAGGCCTGAAAATTAGTATATTTAATCTCATTCGAACATGAGCGCTGCCCAGAATTCCAAAATACTCTCATGTACGGGCTCATTTAACATGTCTGTAATTGCAACAGAGTTGTAGTTCATAACTTTAAGAATACTTGATGTCTATATATTGATGTCTGTTTATTTTAAACTTGTTTCTCTCTGGGTAATACAGACACTGATGTTTCTTTACCTTTTCCCCTCTATTTTCTTTTTAAGTTACCAGTCATCGAAGCAGAGATCAAAAAGGAGAACCACAAGATTTTGACGTCCCTGGTTAGTCTAGACACACCTGGGAAAGCAACAGTGCAAGTTGTGATTTTGGCTGACCCCGTAAGTATGATCAAATTAAGAAAAGTGCTTTCAGATGCAAGTTTTGTCTTGGTATCAGGATTATCTTCTGGCATAACCAACTCCACCTTTAATTTTTTCTTCAGCAAGTGAAATGTGCCCCAGTCCTAAACTAGTTGTACTGAACTATAAAAGTCAGTTTGCAATGACAAGGCACTGTTAAAACATTCGGCATATTTACAATTGCGTATGCTAAAATAATTGAGGGTGGCCCTTTGTAGGTGTAATTATCTGGCGAGCTTATGAAACAGAAATAATGTATGGAGCTTACAGCTTTATGTCTTTGTAGAAATGATGCATGTATGTTACATTATCATCTTTAAGTAGAGCTCTTGTAGTGCTTGCTTGATAAATGTCCAGGATGCATACAGGAAAGTTGATCGTGACATGAAAACGCATTGGTTATGTGGTGCTTCTTAGAATGAGCTTAATGTATTTGTATCATTGACTTTGGAGAGAAGAGGCAGAGGTCAGTGGTGGGGTGGGGGGAACTTACATTGTAGAAGGTGTTTTCCAGCTCAGATTTAAGGATGCGTATAGTGGAGGCAGAGATCTTGGAATAAGGTTTCAAGAGACATGGTAGTTTAGTGACTGAAAATATAGTTCAAGAGAATATACCATCTCTCTGTACATTCTTCAACCTTTACCATGTCACTAGCTGAACCCTGTAATAGTAAATAATCCCAAAGAAAAGGGAGAGAGGGCCCTCCAATGTCTATCGACTCAAGGGGACAGGGCACCGTGACACAGTGAAAAAACAAAACTCCCCAAGGGGAAGGAACCGATCAATGCACAGTCTCAAACATCCAATCACTCCAATGATCCATCTCAAATAAAGGAATCTATTAAAGATAATTATTTAATAATAATAAAATAGAATAAAACCACTCATAATAAACCAACAAAACCCAATAGGAAGGAGATTGATAAATAGAATCACATATAAAAGACAAAGTCCAACACATGGGAGACAAAAGAAGACATCCACTAAGGTCTATTTTGTGTAAGCTGTCCCAGTTCTGGTAAATACAAGCCAATCGATTTCTATAACCAATCCCTGTTCGATTAGGGCCTGCTCCTCTAGGTCCAGCAATGCCAGTTAGCATTGACGCGTTTCTGTGGTCTTTAAATTCCTTTCACCACCTTCTACAGGACAAAAGAATATACTCCCAACAGTTATTTAGCAAATCTAAATAAAAATAAGCAAACAAAAAAGACATAAATATCCCAAAAACTTTACATCACCCTTCTGAAAAACCTCCCATCTCAATATCACCTCCCATCATGAAGAAGATTTAAAATACCAGAAATTAATGAATACATCTAGATTCCTTTATAGAGACCAGAGATGGTCTGTGTATTGATTCCCCTTGGGGAGTTTTGTTTTTTCACCATAATAGTAATTAAGCAATAATTCCTTCAATAACTTCATATTACCAGATAGTTGTCCTCACTTGTGAATGGCAGAACGTCCTAGACGTGCAGACATGCGGTCCTTCTATGCAAGAGTTTTTCCCCACTCTAGCTTTCTTATATGACGGACTATTAACTGGCATACATTTCTGAAATGCTAGAGAAGTAATATGTTTGGATTTTTTTTTTTTTTAACCAAACATCTTGCCTCTTGTCCCTATGAGGATTTAGTGGTCAGACGTGTAATTTTAATGTTTATTCTGGCCACCATTGAAATCCTATGGAGGGCTCTCCTTGGACTCGACCTTTTGGTCCCTTCGTCAGAGAGCAGGCTTTCATCCTCGTTCTGAGTTGTTGGTTTGGTCATGACAACATGTCTTGGTAGAGTCCAGAATACATTTTGTGGCAGTAATTCACGCAGGAGTTAGTGAGTACATCAGCGGCTTTCTGCTTTGTCCTGTTGAGGAACCCAAAATTGATCTGCTTCTGCCAGAGCAATTAGTGAAACTTCTTCACCTTGTGTCCCCCCTGGCCTTTTATGGGCAGGTCTGCATCCCACTGAAACCTTTGAAGTTTACTTTCAGATTGAAGAGCTTTGAATTGGAAATTAAACTTGCACCACCTTTAGTCATGGGTTAATTTGGTTTCTAAATGGAGTAAAGAAAATAATCACAGATTTGCCACTGGTGTAGAGGCGTTTATGTATCACCCAGCTAAATCTGATTGTCCTTTCTTTATGAAAGACAGGAGACCAAAACTAAACACGTCAGATGGAGATGAGGGCAATGCAGACATTAGAGAGGCATAAAGAAAGTGGTGTCTCCTACAAGTCCCGACAACCTATTCCAGCCAGGGGCTGCAAAAATCTTTCTGAGCACAAGCAACCTTAGCCACAGTTAGTTCCAGCTTAAGTCCTATGGCTCACTGAGCACCGGATCTAGTGATACCATGCACACTTAAGGCATTTCACTTATAAATAAAACATAAAAAAGTGATGGTGAAAATCACTTGTAATTGATCAGCACTAAGGGGTAGTTCCTCTAGCTTACTCTATATTACAAATCAAGATGTGCTTCACCAGTGGGGCCCAGAAAAGGCTGGAACTGATCTGGAATTACTTGTTTTTGCTTTAAGGTTGGATAAACTAAATGAGTTTCACCTTGAATCTGAATCACAGATTGAATTTAATTCGCAGGCTTGACCCCATCCCTTAATGGAATTAACTCTGAACCTACTCTTCGCTTTTAATGGTTGATGCTCTGCCCTCTAATATCACCATCATATCATACAGCTCTCGGCTCCACAGATTCTCTCTGGACCAAAATGTAATTTTCATTTGAGAGTGAATACAATATTTCTGTTTTGACTGCTAGAGGCCATTTACAATTTGTTAGCATTAGTATGCAAGAATAGTTATTGACTGGGGTGACGTCAGAGGACCTAAGGCAGAGCTCCCATGGTCATTAATTACGTGGCAGTGCCCTTGTCTAGATAATATTGCTATTATAAATTAGATCCTTAAAAGTTGAGATAAAATTCCTAAAAAAATGTTTTCACATGGTGTGACGGTTCCGGTGAATGTTTATTTATACCTGTTGGAGGTTTTTTTTTTTTGTGATATGTCTTCACCATGTGTTTCCTGCTGAAATGCATTTTAGTGTCTGGTTCGTGGGTCACAAAAAGTACCATATAGAAAAGTTGATACAGATCAGATTTTAGACATTATAAATTATTTGTTGTGTCATACTTATTTTATGAATTAAGGGGATTTCGGAGATGATTTCAACCTGTGAAAAGTGCTGATCCTTTTCTAGGATATGATGAGGATCGTATTCACACATGATTTTATCATAGAAATTATGGTAGTGGTCCACAAGCACATTTTCTGTAAATCTACACATATCCTCCTCAACTCTGTGAGAAAAATGTCTGATATTCTCAGTAAAACATGGATTTCTAACAGCAGCAGCCATTGATTCCTCAGTGTACTGTATTTTCACTACAGAGTTCTGAAGAGCGTCTTCAATGCAAACATCCTATATTCACGGCAAAAGCGAGCGGCTGGAATACGAACAGTTGAATGTAAAAGCTTTCCTATGGAGCTTAATTAAATAAATGAGTATAGAGCTGTTAATGCTAGTACAAAACCAGCTATTTCCAAAAATGTGAAGGAAAGTTTGAATTTATATTATATCACGTATGACTAAATCCAGCATTTTGGCAGGTGTCCCGTTCCCGCGCCGCCTGCAAGCAGGCGCTCCTCCCAGTTATCGCCCTCAGCGCACCAGCTGGCAGCATGCAGCAGTTGCGCTGCCACATTCTGCCCAATCCTCCTGCATCTAGTTCTGTTTTCAGAGGGTGTAGTCCCAACCTGCTTCTTTCACCTGCCCAGACAAGAGAGATCAGCACGCAATCTAGCTGTTTAAAGGTCCTCTATGGTATCTCACTTTGCGCATTTTTCAGTAAATACAGGCAGCCAGGCAATACCACCATTTTCACAATTGCTGTTCTTCCAGCTACTGACAGTTAAAGCTTATTAAAAAAAAAAGCCACCCAGTTCTGCATGCCCGAGGTCACTACCCCTATGTTATACACACATTGTTTTTCTGCTGTTTGTGAATTATATTACCAAATATCGAAACTTGTCTGTTTCCCAGCCCTGTCCAGTAGTCGGGATTAGATGCATCGCTAACGACTTGTCTAGGTTCACCTTCAAGCCTAGCACCTTTTTGAATTTCGCCAACTCTTGGCGCATTCTTTGCACGGCTGCCTCTGGTTTCTGCAGGTACGGGAGTTCGTCCACGTACAGTGAGGCTGTATGCACCATGTTACCCGTACTCCTCCAGCGCAGCACGTAAATACTCTATTAAAGGCTAACTTGCCAGTGCAAAAAGGAGTTTGGAGAGGAGGCAGCCATGCTTGGTTCCTCTCTGTGCCTCACTTTTCTGAGGTATTGCCACCTGAGCAAACTTGGGCCACATGCCTAGAATAGAACAGCTCAACCCTTCTCAAGAACTTCAGTCCAAACTAGTGTCGGCTCCTACGTGTTGGCGGAGGAGCATTGTCCCCCCACCAGCACCAGCAGCAGCAGCTGCAAAACCTTTTAAACAAAACGATGATAAACTATGTTTATTATCGTTTTGTTTATAAGGGGTCAGGGCCACAGGGGTGACGTGCATTGGGGGAGTGCTCAGCCCTCCCCCCACACCCCACCCCCTCCAGAGCGCATATGTTTGGCCAGCCGTCTCGGGCCGGCCAAACACACATGCGGTGTAGGCCGTCTCCAGCCCAGCAACACAGTTGGCTCCCAGTCTGCCCCTACCCCAGCTGGGCGCTCCCAGCCAGTCCTGACGCTGCTTGGGTAGAGTCATGATTGGCCGCAGGGAAGGCTGAAGGCTGGGAGCCAGCCAGCAAGGAAGAGGAGTGCGGCGCAGGACCGCACGGAACAAGTAAGTAAATTTTTCAAAATAAATTGAATTAAATTACATTCCAATGCCATGTCCCTGGTAGGAGCCCCCAACCCTGGTTACCTTGAATGAGGTCTCGAGCTCAGTCTTCGGAAGAACATGAAGTCCGGGTCAGCGTTAAGGCGATGTGCAGCATCAATAGCAGCAATGGTATCTGGTCGGAATCCCTCTGATTAGCTGTCTAAAGTGTGATGTATTTATACAGATCTACTTGGACCCATGACGTAGGTTGTTCCAAAACAATAGATAACGCTGCATGCTTGGGATGGTAATTTCTAATGTGAGCACCTACAGTTTGTTTGTCTTTGTTGTATGAGTTGACGCCTTAACGCGGTGACACTGATACCATAACTCTAAACAAAAAGGCCTAGCTATAAACAAGGCAGCCATCTTAGAAGAATTAATTAAATAAATGGTCTAAGACAGAGCAAGCTAAGTAGGTTAAAAGTCACTAGGTGACAGGGGCACGATTCTGTAAGCCAAAGGAAAAGCTAACTCCTTCTGTCCCATTAAAAAAAAAAACTAGGATTCACTACAATGTGAGTGCTTCAAAGATGGATGAACCACATTGATCCTATTGTATCAAGAAACCAACCCTTCCCTTCAATCTAGCTACCACCTTCACCTCAGTGTATATCATAGACTGTGGGTGGTATGATCCCAGATGTGTAGGATCCTGATCCGGCTTGGGAATGTGTAGGATCCTGATCTGGCTTGGAAATCATCATGCTAGTCACTTCCTGCATGGACTGTGAGAGTTCCCAACTAAGTTAGCTGGGCAGTGGGAGTCTCCAGCTAAGGAGTTTATTTGGCAGCATCCCCATATATGTATAGTAAAATTAAAATGGTATACCTTCCGAGCCTGGTGTTTTACACTGTGACATATCTTTCATTACCGTAACCAATTCCTCCCTTGTCATCTTTTTCTAGCTCCACCGGCTGTGTCCCTGACACCCTCAGGAGTTGCAACTTGTGTAAAAAGAATAAATAAATAAAATAAAAACCACCAGCGTCTCAGGTGTGGGCTATCTCGGTTCTGCGATACGGGTTTGCCGAGTATCTCAAATAGTGTGTCATTTATCTCAGCTTGCATTGCCCTTTGCTCTCTCTCCCCATTCCTCAGTGTTATGATAATTTCTGATGAGCACTCGCGTTTCAACAGCCAGGCCTTGTCTCCCTCCCTGTGGAGTATTTGTATATAGGCCCAGTTAGAGAATCTGCCTAATGTGTCCCAGACCTCTCCTGCTTGCCTTCTTGTTTCTATTATCTTGTTATTGTTAGTGTGATCTGTCAGGATGCCTCTCTGGAGTCTCACTAACTCTGCCTTCTGCTCAAGTAGCCCCTTGCACAACGTTTGTGCTTTACCATATGTTTTTATCATTCATTTTCCTCACACCACCACCTTGTGTGCCTCCAACTCGTTAGCTCTCATGGTCGTAGTCTCCCTGTTTGTTTCCAGATAGCCCTTCAGTGACTCTCTCACTTCAGTGCAAAAAACAGTGTCCTTTTTGGCCTCCGGGCTAAGGTGCCACATGGTAATAGGAGGCAGCCCTCTAGACCAGGCATATTCCAGTAAGGCTGAAGAGTGGTCTGATAAATAGCAGCCCAGATGTCCCACCTTTCTCACATATCCACTCACCTAGCGGGAGATCAGAAACCTATCTAATCTGCTGTGCATGTTATGGGTGGAGGAGAGCAATATGTATTCCATACTACCTGGGTGGTTCGCTCTCCAAGCATACACACAATCTAATTGTGTTATGACTTT